>NW_023416320.1:44581458-45275208 GCF_014108235.1 Myotis myotis | reverse complement strand
TAGTGTATCACACATTACATTTAAATTAATGGCTGTTACCTTACACATAATATATATCATATCTACTGGTATTGACCTTTTATGACTCCAAGTGAAGTACTGGAACCATACTACCATTTAGGTACCATTCATTACCCTCTCAACTTAAAGCAAAGCAAAACAAAACCAATTGTCTTAAGCATTTCTTACATATATACACTTACTACCACATCAGATGGTTTTATATATTTTGTTTTAACCATCATATATGATTTAGGAAATTCATCAGAAGGAAATTTATTGTGTTATATTTATTTCTATTTTTCCTCATTCTAATGGTTTTCTTTCCTTTCTGAAGTTTTGAGTGGTCTGATATTTCATTATTGCTTAGAGAACTTCTTATAGGAATTTTTTAAGGGCCGGTTTGCTACCATCAAGTGCTCTTAATTTTTGCTATTTGTAGAGAATACCTTTATTTCCCCTTCATTATTGAAAGGTATTTTCACTGAATATTGACTTAATGGTTCACATTTCTTTTCTTTTTTCTAATACTTAAAAAATGTTGTGCCAATTCCAGCCTCCATCATTTTGGATAAGAAATCTGCTGTCTTTCAAATTGGTATTCTATAAACATGTCAATTCTCTGGCTGCTATTATTTTTTCTTTGCTTTCAGTTTACAGAACTTTGATTAGGATGTGTATTGTCATGGACTTCTATGGGTTCATCTAATTTGAGGTTGGCTCAGATTTTTGAAAATATTGTTTTATGTCTTTCATCTTTCACATTTGGAAAGTTTTCATTTATAGTTTCTTTGAAACTCTTTTAGCTTCACTCTCTTTTCACCTCCTTTTGGGACTCTGATAATGTGATTGTTGGGTCTTTGGTTATATTCTCTCTGGTTTCTAAGACTCTCTTCATTTTCTTTTCTATTTTTTGTTGTTGTTGTTATTTGTTTAGATAGACAAATGCTTTTGCTTGCTCATTAAGTTCAGTGATTCTGTCCTTTGTCATCTTCATGCTGCTATTGAGTTCATCCAGTGTTTTATTTGTGTTTTTGTATTTTTTCAGCTTTATAATTGCCATTTGGTTCTTTCTTATAACTTCTCCTTTGCTTCTATAATTTCTATTTTTCATTCATTTAAAAAGAATTTGAAATTACATGGTAAAGCAGTTTTATGATGACTACTTTAAAACTCTTGTCAGATAATCCCAACATCTGATTTAACTTTGTATTGGGGGGGGGAATCTGTTGATTATCTTTTTTTATTCAGTTTGTGATTTTTCTTGATTCTTTGTGTACCAGATGAATTTTGATTGTATCCTAAATTTTCTGTTTATTATATTAGGAGTCTCAGAGACCTATTCAAGTCCTCCATTTTAATAGGCAGTCACCTGTCTAGGCTAACTGGAAGGTCCTCGGTAATTTCGTGGGCTGTGGCTCCAATGACAATTTAAATTTAAAGTCCTTGTGATGTTATTTGGTCTGGTTTGTTTGTCTGGTGCTACTAGGGCTCCGCTGATACCTGTGATGCTGGCTATAGGTGCAAAAGGAGACCCCCCCACACCAGGAACATGGACCGATTAATGGGGAAGGGGTCTGAGGTCCTCAGGGTGACCAGGAAAAGGCGGATGTGGAATGCCAATCACTTACTTCAGATCACATCCTTAAATCTCCTTGGGGCCAAGTGGGGTTAGACTTAGAGGCTTAAATGGCTGCTAGATCCTGTAGATGTTACCCTGGTAGGAAGTGAAAGATCAGCTTCCTGCTCAGTCCTGTTGACACTAACCCAGGGGAATTTGAGTACTGTAGGACAGGAAAGAGTGTGAAAGTACAAATCCCCTTTTGGCCGACTGAAAATGTAGAGATAGAGAAGGAGAAAGGGATGTGGTTTTCTATTGGTGTTTGCCTACAGTAGAGGACATATTATCAAAAAAGATTTTTGTTGTTAGGCTACCCTTTTCCTGGTTCATTGGCCAAAAGAAATAGAACTTTCCTGGAATTCTTTTTGTGCTGATAGTGGTTCTGGATTGGAGGCTTCTACAGCACCCTGTTGAAAATATATGAAGGGAAAGAAGAAAACCCAGGGAACTCCCTGCCATGTTATTCTTCAAGTCCTGAGCTTCCTCTATATCTCCCTTCCTCTTTACCTTTCAGAATCTCCACATGCTTGTTTTTGTGCTGTGGCCAAAGTTTTTCAGTTGTAAGATGGAGGGCCTGGTAGGAGCATGACTATTGAGTCTTGGATGGACTAGTAGTCACCCTGAGCTTATTTTGGGAGTCCTGGTTTACTTTTGATAATTGCCTGTTCTGATATCCTGTTGACATGTCATTCCATTAGGTAAGCCATACAATGGAACCTAACTCTGGAAAGTTTTGTAATTCTGTCAAATCTATAATTGAATGGGGGATTGGTATGGGGAAATTATTTGTCCAACCGTCTTTATGTTGGTAAAATACATGCTTCCTTTTTGTAAAGTGCCAATTGAAGATGAGATTTCATAAGCCAAGGTAAACAAAATCCCAACCACAGAATGAAAAGCTCATGCAAACCGAGATTATAATAGTTTTATGGACAATTTGAAGCTGGCAAAATGTTAGAATGAAGATTAATAGGAAACAGGGACTTTAGGCTTTGTGACTTCACTCAACTCACATTTTGTTGAGTTGAGTAAAGGAAGAAATTTACATTTTGCACTTTGGTATTAATTTGTCTAACTGAATACAGCAGTTCCAAGACATTTAAGGACATAGCAAGAACAAGAGAGACATTTACAAATAATCCATCTTATTAAACTTTGCAGTGCTTAGACACACATGCAAAATAGTGAAATACCTGAGAACATAGAGCTAGTATCCTTAATCTAGCTACTACCTCCTTTTAGGAGTCAATAGTCAATAGCCTTTTCTAGATTGAGTGCTGTTAATCTCCTAGGAATTCCCCTTGGTGTGAGAAACAGGCAGTAGTAGCCCACATATTTCTCTGCATTAAAGAAAAAGAAGATAATAATGTTGTAATAAAATGATGCACATTAGGTTTGTTGAGAACTTTCTCACCTGCTTCCACTTTTCAGCAAGTTTTTCCATGAAGTTATTTAGTGACATTCTGCTTAGATCAGATTTAGCACACTCTGGAAAGATAAAGTCCTAGCATAGCCTGCTACTTTACAGAGAATGATTAAGCACGAATAACCTAGACATCATAATTTAAACCAAACTCAAGCTTTCACTGGGAACCGTAGGTATAGCATCACCTCTGCTTAAAATTTCATTTTCCACATTATTTTTTATATGTTTAAAAGGATGCTAACCTTATATTCACTATTGGTAGCATTCAAAGTCTATTAAACTTTAAAACCTAATACAGGCAGGTGATTAATAACATTTTGGCAACATTATCAATATGGCTTTAATATTTTAGCATCTAATCAAGATATTTAACGTGTTTACAATGGAATACTATGCAGCCATTAAAAGCAGGAACTCTTACCCTTTTGTAATAGTATGATGAACCTGGAGATTATTGTGCTAAGTGAAAGAGCAAGGCAGAGAAAGACAAATACCATATGATCTCATTTATATGTGGAATCTAATGAACAAAATAAATTGATGAACAAAATAGAAACAGAGGAATGGACACATGGAACAGACTGACGGCTGTCAGAGGGAAGAAGGAAGGTGGAGAATTAAAGAAGGTGAAGGGATTAACCAAAAAACATATCTGCATAACCGCATAACCCATAGACACAGACAACAGCAGGGTGATGACCGGAGGGAAGGGGTGGGAGTGGTGGGGCTGGGTGTAGGTGGGTAAATGGAAGGGAATGGGGACATCTGTAATAATGTCTTTACATTTCTAGTGTGTGGTTTCTATACTTAGGATGTAAGTTCCATGAGAGTAGCAATAGCATGTATCTTTTGCTGCCCTATCACTGTACACTAACATATATGAGAACCTCAGTAATAGTTGTTGAATGAATGAATGAATAAATAAATAAATTCACCAATGTATTTTGTAAGTGAGAATTATACACCATTCAATAGATTAGGATAATGAGACTCTCGTAAGTGTAAAGTGGACATTCTGCTGGCTGTTGTCATTATTAAAAGGGGTTATGTCAGAGCCAAAAAAAAAAAGGAGGCTGGAGTACTTTAAAGATGAATGTGTTTTTCATAGGTTAGGTTGCTTACATATCAATGCTGACTAATGAGCTTCTTCATATTTGAGTTAAATGTTTCCCCTTATTCCACTTTTATTGTCATGTTTAAATTATTGTCCCTCTTAGAAAGGGAATGGACTGACTATTCTTGGGGGGGGGAAAGGGGTGTGGGAGATGCAGGAAGAGACTGGACAAAAATCATGCACCTATGGATGAGGACAGTGGGTGGGGAGTGAGGGCAGAGGGTGGGGCGGGAACTGGAAGGAGGGGAGTTATGGGGGGAAAAAAGAGGAACAAATGTAATAATCTGAACAATAAAGATTTAATTTTAAAAAAAAAAACCCAAAAATAAATAAATAAATTATTGTCCCTCTTAATGTTGTCAAAACTGTAAATTTTGAACTTTGCCATCATATTATTCTATTTTCTATCTAATCCTCATTTCAGCAAGCTATAGACTTTCAGGTCATGTGCTTATAGTTCTTGAAGATTTTTAACCCCTAACTTATTCTTTCTAACACAAAAACAGTCATTAAGACTATTGGTTTCAGAATCCATATAGGTGGTGACTCAGATATTCTAGCTTCTCAGCTCCTCCAGTGATTCTGTTTCTACTCTTAATATGCCACTGACACCCATATCTAGTACAGGTCTTGCCAATACCTCCCATTATCTCAGTTTCCATTATTTTACTTTTCATCTACCTGTTAAACCATTCTAGTACATGATGCCTTACAAATCCCCATCCTGACAATTCTTTGATCTCACTAGGATCTAAAATTCATTGATCTTTCTTTCGCTTTAACCCACTTTCCTAATGTCTTATCCTCCTTTCATACCAGCTAAAATGCAATAATCCATCATTATAATTCCTCATTTTTATCATCTGTTATCTGCTTGCTTTTCTTTCCCATCTTCATACACCTTTGATAAAACTCTAAGCCTGGTCATATCCAACTCACTCCATGCCTGCACCAGGGCATCTGAGTATGGCAGGATAAAAACATATAGTCAACAACTTTAGGTGGGCCTTACTAACTAGAAATCATATTACATTTATTCAGATTAATATTTTCACCTTTTTCTCTTTCTTCAAATTCTCAATAACTCAGTCTCAGATGATGACTTTTTTTAATGTACCAAGAAAACTTCCTATTGCTTCAAACATTATATCTATCAATCTACCTACACATTTATCCATCTTCCCACCTTGTCTTCTTGTTACTATAAATGAATGACCTTATATAACAATAACCCTTCTGCTTCTGCACTAGATCCTATCCCTTTTCACAAACTCAATAAAATAATTCCAATTTTCCCCACTAATATGTTAAGACCATCCTAAAAGCCAAACCCTCCCTTGACTTTATATCTGAATACAGGTGCACATATATCCTCTCCCTTCTATGCTCTTTTCTATTTACTCCTTAATCTTAAAAGCTCACTAGTTATCTTCCAGGAACTTAGACATATGTATATCAGGTACTTAGAAAAAAATTAATATCTGTTTTTTTTATAATTTTCCTCAAAGAGTTTATAATCTAGTTGCAGGGAAAAGATGGATGTAGATGAAGCAATTGAAGGACATAGGAGCTCTTCTTCATCATTCTTCTGTGTAGTCTTTACTCTCAACTACAGTGTATCAAGCAAACTATAAGCTTCATCAAGTTGAAAGCAAGAATCAGATAAAATGTCCTGGTGGGAGAACAAAATCATCACAAAGCACGTTGGCCCACCAAAGTCTTGTCAGAATATTATTAGTGAGGAGCAGATTTTTAGTTAGAAGGGAATAGAGTACAGAGGAAAGAAACTAGCTAATCAAAGGAAAGAGTGCATTTATTTAAAATCTATGCTTCTGGGGGAATATGATAAATATATGTATAAAATCTAAGATTTGAAAACCTAGATGGCAGTGTAGATAAACACTGATACTCGCTGCCTCCCACAACCATATCAAGATGTAAACCAAAAGACAGAGCAACCATCATTCAGAACTTTGTGAAATCTGGCTGAATAGAAGTCCTACAGCTAGAGAAATAAAGAAGAAAGTACATCAAGACTGGTTGGTAGGAGGGCCAGAGGCTCAGAACAGGCTGGTCCTACATCTATGTATGACATTTTTTTAATTGGGAGGGATATCTCTGCTGCAGAAGCCTTCTCTGCGAAGCAAGGGGTCCCAGTCCCACTCCAGACTCCTAGCCCAGGGTTCCAGAGCTGGGAAGAGATGTCTCAGCAACTTTTGGCTGTAAAATCCCGTAGGGATTGTGTCTGAATGACGGGGAGGGTGCTAGAGGCCCAGGCAGTCCATCTTAAATGGCTGGCACAAGATCTTACATGGTCTCACACCCTCTGAGCTCCAGCACTGGGTAGCAGCTTTGGGGGAACTAGGGACATATGGGGAGGAATTGAATTGTCTGGCATCAGGACAGGAACTTGAGGGCAGCTTTCTCCCAGATGGAAGTGCTCACAGGGGTCATTGTTCCTGTGCTGAGACCTCTCCTGCCACAGAGCTGACTGGCAACCATATCTGAATATCCATCAGCCTGGATCACACTGTTTTCTCCATTCTGGTGATTCCCTGAGACCCTGCAGCCCCACCCAAGCAACTTGCAGCAGATTTTTCTATGAATGGCCTGTCCTGACTGAGGCTTCAGAGTTTCCTAAAATCTCTCAAACAAGCAGCATCTGGACTCAGTGTGCCTCATACCTATCAATAAGAGACGCAAGGCACTAGCACCAGCCTGCCTTGCTTCACAGATTGGCCTCGCCTGGGCACTTCTAAGCCCAATACAAGTATCAGCCATCTGCAAATCACTCAGCAGCACCTCCAAGGAGGCCCCAGAGCCAGTGCAAATGGTGGGCAGCTTGAGACCATACCAGATTACAACTCTACACATCCACAAGTGACACACTCAAGGGGAAAACTCAGTGAGCACCAAAGCCCCACTGAAGCAAGTCCTGCACAGCAGCTCTTCCACTTGCAGCTGGTACTCACAGCCAATTGGCCTGGAGGTCAACTCTTCCCAGTGATGCCAACAGCAATCAAGACTCAACTACAACAAGACTGTGCACACAGCCCACACAGGGGCACACCTAGAATGCCCAGCTCAGGTGACTGGGAAGGCTGAGCCACTAAGCCCTACAAGACACCTACTATACAAGGTCACTCTCCTAATTCCAGGAGACATAGCAGCTCTACCTAATATATAGAAGCAAACCCAGGGAAGTAGCCCAATTATGGAGACAAAGAAACATGTCACCAATGAAAGAACAGAAGAAAGAACAGCTGAGATTGAATAAGGCAATGCTTTGTCTTCTATCACCTACTTTCGTTATGCAAACAACCATCATTTTTGCAGTCTACTCAGTGCCACATTTTTAACATTTTTGTGGGTTTTTTGTTGAAGATTTTGATTTTTAATATGGCCCACAACCATAGTGTTAAAGTGCTGTCTAGGGTCCCTAAAAGAACAGCTGTGAAGTGCCTTGTGGAGAAAAAACATGTATTAGGTAAGCTTTGTTTGTGCATGAGTTATAGTGCTGTGGGTCAGGAGTTTAATGTTAATGAGTCAATAATATATATTCAATAAGTTGTCTATAAAGAAACACATAAAAGTTATATGTTAATTGGTTGACAAAATATTGTGACCAGAGTCTCAAAGAACCCTAATCCTGTAACTGCTGTATTTTCCCTAGAAGCAAGGGTTCCGTATTCATTATTTTAGTGTTCACCATGTTTTTATACAACACAACTACTGCAAATAACAAAAACAATAACACACACACACACACACACACACACACACACACACACACACACCAGAGGCCCCGTGCACGAATTCATGCATGGGGGGGGGGGGGTCCGTTGTCCTGGCCAGTGATCAGATCGATCAGGGCCATCTCACTGAGTCCCCATCAGGACTGATTGGAGCTGGCCGGCTGGAGGAGGGACTTCGGGAGGTTGGTGGGCCATGGGAGGTTGGCTGTGGGAGATCACTGTCCACCAGGGGGCAGCTCCTGCATTGAGCATCATAGCTACCAGCCGGTCAGCCGGTTGGCTGGTCATAAAGGCCTCTTAGGCTTTTATGTATATAGATAATATATGTAATATATATTTAAAATTAGGGTTTATAATAAATTGTTTTGCTGTACACTGTGTTCAGCACGTGGGGTCACGATGAGGTGGGTCACTTTCAGAACTTAGTCTAATGCTTAGCAGTGTCTTTACTTGCCCATAAAAGTGGCTGTGTGGAACTTCAAGTAAGTTATAACTAGAAAGAATGATCACTTTCTTGATCTATTTTAGGTTTCTTCATTGACTAATACTGTAGATAACTGATCTGTGCAGTTTTTGATGTCTGTAAGCAAAGGACAGATTATAACTGGAATCTGTATGTTTATTTCTCAGTCTTTTAAATAGACCTGAACTTTACTCCAAGAGGATGCATAAAAATTAGTCTTATACAAGTGCCCACATCTCAAGTGTTTCCCTGGATGTCTTAACTCTGCTGAGAATTCATGCTCTCCATCTGCCTCCTGGACTCTTTGATCACACAATTTTGACTTCTGTTGCCATGGTCCACTCAGATGTTTCCCTTGAGTCTTCTGTCCCCTTGGAAATTTTGCACTGGATTGATAGTCCTCCTGCATCACTTTTCACTGGTGATGCCCTTTAGTATTCCTGCACCCAGATTTTTGGGTGAGGGATCTATGTGCTCCCAGACCCTGCCCTTCAGTTCCCTCCTGATCTCCTAAAAAAACACCATATTGCATTAACTACCAATGCTTAAATATCATTCTAAAAATTCTTTCAGTCATTTAAATGGCTAACCACATAGCATTTTAGATGTGCATTTTCTCTTAGTCATTTGATTTCATAATTGGGAAAGGAGTCATCACAGTGAGGATTTCAACATTACATCTGTTCTTCATGTAACCTTTATCACCAGAGATGTATTATATACCTGTATGGCTGAGAAAAATATGTCAAGGCTTTTCCTGTAAACACTTGTCTCTCACAGGTGGAAGTATGAACAATAAATCAAGTTTTTGGGAAGAGTTGGACCTGTGTTTACACCAAATGTATAATTACTAGTATAGAAGCACTTCAAGTGCATTCCTTACTTAAGTGTATTTTACTCCCACTTATTTGCTGCCAAATAGAAGTTTCAGTTGCTAAAGGAATGATGCTAACAAGGCTCATGAACTCACATACTATGACAAGGTGAATCATAAGTAGTCATATTTTATGGAACAGAGTTTTCCCAGAAATATATGCTTTACCTTCATTTTATCAGAAGGTAAGAACACACCAGTGTTCTAATTATGCTCAGCTCTGCATCGTGTGCAGATCCTTCCAAGGCCCTGGGCTTGCCCAGAGCCTTAGTGAGGAAAGACAAGTGACCATTCCATGGCCACATGCAGTACCATGTGCCAGGTTCTCTGAGTGCATGATCTGTTTATACCAGGGGTGGGCAAACTTTTTGACTCGAGGGCCACAATGGGTTC
Source organism: Myotis myotis (assembly GCF_014108235.1). Taxonomy (NCBI): domain Eukaryota; kingdom Metazoa; phylum Chordata; class Mammalia; order Chiroptera; family Vespertilionidae; genus Myotis; species Myotis myotis. The sequence continues at coordinate 45,265,562 of NW_023416320.1, read as the reverse complement.
TTAAACTGGACCGGATGGATGGCTGGAACAAAAGCATGGATGGAGTGTTTGTGTGAACTAATATAAATTCAAAGTAAACATCATTACATAAAAGGGTACGGTCTTTTTTTTTCAATAGTTTTATTCATTTCAAACGGGCCAGATCCGGCCCGCAGGCCGTAGTTTGCCCACTGCTGGTTTATACAGAGAGAATTTTGACCTTTTAATTATAAGGATTCTAGCAAAGAACTGAGACATTGTACAGCAAATGGTGTAGACTTCTAATGTCTTGTGTGATTAGAGTGGCTTCTACAAGTTCTCAATTTCCAACTCCTGCAGCATCTTTCTGGAAAAAGCTTATTTACTAAAATTACTTTGCTTGGCATTCTTTTTGCAGGTTGTCACCCTAATTTTTCCTTCCTGCGTGTCATGTACCTGAACAATTGAAATCTTTAGTGGTGGTACTAAAGCATTCAATTTATAAGTAACTAGAGGCCTGGTGCACAAAATTCATGCACGGGGTGGGGGCATCCACTCAGCCCACCCTGCACCCTCTCCAATCTGGGACCCCTCGGGGGATGTCCAACTGCCGGTAGTCAGACATCCCTCTCACAATCCGGGACCACTGGCTCCTAACTGCTCACCTGCCTGCCTGCCTGATTGCCCCTCTGCTGGCCTGGTCAGCCCCAACTGTCCCCCCTGCTGGCCTAGTCACCCCCAACTGCCCCCCAGTGACCTGGTTGCCCCTAACTGCCCCCCACCAGCCTGGTCTCCCCTTACTGCGCCCACTACCAGCCTGGTTGACCCCAACTCCCCCCTCACACACACACTGGCCTGTTCGCCCCTAACTGCTCCCCCGCCAGCCTGGTCACCCCTTACTGCCCCTCATGCTGGCCTGGTCACTCCCAACTGCCCTCCTTATGGGCCTGGTCACCCCACACAGCCTGCTGCTCGGTCATTTGGTTGCCCCTCACTGACGCCCCTGCCAGCCTGGTTGCCCCACGCAGCCTGCTGCTCAGTCATTTGGTTGCCCCTCACTAACCCCACTGCTGGCCTGGTCACCCCACACAGCCTGTTTGGTTGTCGGTTCGGTTGCGATGGTCGTTTAGGCTTTTATATATGTAGATGTTTGTTATTGAAATAGAAAAGATTCCGCTACCCTTCCTGAAGGTCAGGACAATTGATTTTACATCATCCAGAATATAGATCACCAGAGACATAAAAATAATGTTACTATATAGCATCTCATTAAAAATAGTAATAATGATAATACTTTTTATTGTATGCAAGTCACTTTACAAACATCTCTAATTCTTAAAACTCTGCAAAATGGTTACTTTTATGCTTATTATACAAATATGGAAACAATGTTTAAGGGAGATTCAATAGTTTGATAGCTAATGAGTGTTTAAAACTGGAATTCAAATGCATGCATTTCTAACTCAATTTTCCACTATTCGACACCCAAATTAGCTCCTTCATCTCCTTTTTCTTCTTACATTCCCTCTTTGCCATCAAATCAATCAACATTCTTTTTATTAAATTGTTAACGTGATCCAAACACCATGACACACTCTTGAGATAAAAACAATGAATACAACTTCATTCTATCTCTCTACAAATTTCTACTCCAATAGAGGGCACAGACATGAAATATAATAATTTCATTAAAATATGCAATTTTAAAAAGATAAGTATAAAGTGCAGTGGTGGCCCAAAGAGGGTCCAAGTTGTATAAACTATGACCTTGAGAAGGATGCCAGTGGGAATGCCTGCCAGGAGAAGTACTAAAATGTGCACAGGTTGAAGCGAGGGACAGAGTGGGAGGAAGTCCGAAAACAAAGCATGGCTGCAGAGTGCTAGGAGGGGAGAGCAGTGGGTCAGGCAGACATATGGTAACTGAGAGCTGGACCCTAGAATCCAATGGGCTGGGTATGCCCTCCTGCAGGTGTGACTGAAGGCAAGGCATTTCCTCCTTGTATTTCAATTTTCTCATCTGTAAAAAAATTGGGTATATAAATAACGGTGCCTTATCTCACTTAACAAAGGTTAAGTGAGATAATATTTGTAACTCAGAAGAGTGCCAGGCACATAGCGTTTTATATAGTGAGCTTTGGATATAAACAGTCTTGGCTGTGCATGTGGAAGACAAGTTGTAGAGGTTTTGAGGGCTGGGCAAATGTGCTCAGACTTGGATGAAAGGGAAGCCATTGAAAGATTTTATCCAGTGGAGTAATGGGATTAGCTTTGCTTTTTAGAAGATCGCTCTGGTGGCCGTGTGGAGGGTGCTTGGAAGGTGGAGATGTGAGCTGCAGGGAGGTGTTTCAGGCCAGCCATTCCCAGTCCTCACTTGGGGACAGTCCATGCACATTGTTTAACTGATGCTCTCCTCCTTTTGTAAGTGCCTACGTTTCCCAAATAGGCCAGCTTAAAGGAACGGCAATCATTTGGATATGTAAACTTCAGTCGAGTCTCATTACCACAGTCATATCTCATACTAATGTGGTTTTAATTATTTCTCTGAAACTTTAGAAAAGAAACCTTACCATAAAACATAATTTGCTCTATAAGAAACCTCTCAAGGACTTTTGAGTTTAGCAGAGATTTCAATTGCACCCACATTGTGAAGCTGGAAAATTCTGTTTATAAAATCTTCTCTTTTATAGTGATAAATTCCAATGAGAAACTATATTAGGGAATACAATTTTGTTTAAGTTAATTACTCTCATATTGGGTTCTTAAGTAAACTATTCTCAAGTTAGGTATCTGGCTATTGTGTGTCTGTAAGCTACGAGTTGCTCTACATTTTACCTTTGAATAGGGACCACTTGGGTAACAGTTTGGCATTACTTACAAAAACTCAGAAATGTCTTTCTTTGGCATATGTACCCCAGAGAAATGCATACACGCGGCACTAAGAGATCTGTTCAAGAATATTCATAGCAACATTATTCATAGTGGCTCCCAATTGGAAATGACTCAAATGTCCATTAGCGCACAGTGGATGTGTATTTCATGGTACATGCATGCAATGAGTTCTAAAAAGCATTCAATAAAATGAACAAGAGGTACATTCAGCAGTAGGATGATTCACAAACTTAATGTCAAAATAAAGAAGCCAAACAAAAGAGAATATATACAGTATGATTCTATTTAAATAAAGTTTTAAAGAAGCAAATAAACTGGTGTTTTAAATCTGCATTGTGGTTACTTTCCTTGAGAAGGGAGTTAATAATGATTGGGAAAAATATAATGGGTGTTTCTGGGCTCCTAGCATTGCACTGGTTCTTGATTTAGGTAGTGGTTGCATAGATTTTCACTTTGCTGTTCTGTCTCCTTCTCTCTCTCTTTCTTATTCTCTCTCTCTCTCTTTCTCTCTCTCGCTTTCTTTCTTCTATCCCCAGCTTCATTTTCATCTTCACCTTCACATTCATATCTGTATCTATATCTATCTGTGTTTTCAGTTATCTGAACTTCATTTCAACATGTTAAAAATAATATTCTAGTGTTTCATGCATATGTTAGGGTCATAAAGATAAAACCTATATATAAAATGTTAGACTTATAAGTTTAGAAAAATAATCATAATTATTGAGTTAAAAGAATATTTTCACATCATAGTGTAACATGGATTTTGTTCTAGAATTGGTCATAATGGTCTATAATTATACTAGAATTTTAGACTTATAATAATGGAGTATTAACTCCCACCTCTTTTATTTCTTAGGCAACATTCCCAAAATAGAAAGTAAACATAGTTAACTGCTAGTGAATTAAATTTTAAGTAAACAGACTTGGAAAAATTTCAGTGTTCAGAGCTGAGTCATACTGAACACTTTCAATGTATGAAAGTCTTAAATGACATGCTAATATAGATGTCTATGATGCATACAATGTGATAACAAGGTCAATGTTTTGTGCTGCTCAAGTAATGATTATATCAATGATGCATGCTTATCAGCAAGTTTTGGTTTAGCCTATGAGGTTGTAGTTGAGGCCAAGTTAGTCATATCTAGAAAAGGATATGCTTTTTGTGTGCCCAGTTTTACACACATACACACACACACACACACACACACACGAATATAATCTCCAAATAAATGCACACATGATTTAAACATGAACATCTGTCAAGACATGCAAAATTTTAGGCTATGGAATACATAATAAACCCATAGTTTCTATCCAATTCATGTTTGAAAAAATGTAGGCTTCGCTATAAAGAGCATTTGTCTCCTAATCTGATTTTGTTTGTTTGAGAATTCTCAGAGCTCCATGTCTTAGATCGACTACCATTGGGATCTTCAGTTTTTTTATAGCCATTCTGATGGTGGTTAATAGTGTGTCATTGAATGGTTAGGGTTTTTTGTTTTGTGTTTTTTACTTTTAAAATATTCATTGTGGATTTTGTTAAACATACACAAAAGTAGAGAGGATAGTATAATGAACCCGATTTTCCCAACGTGTAGCTTTAACAATGTTTAATACATTGCAGATTGTATGTCTTGCATGTCCCCACTTACTTGCCTCTCCTTCTTCCCCTGTGCAGGTTATTGGAAGTGTATCCCAGACATCAGAAATGGCACCCTTTAGTTATGGTGTACAAGTACTATATATATGCTGGAGGGTATGTTTTTGTTATATTTCTAAAACAATCAAATTTTCTTTGAAAAATCTCCAATGTAAACAATTTCATATCTATACTCATTTACAGAAAAAGTAAATTATAAAACTTTAGACACCTTTAAAAATATTGGGTTCTTAATTTTTTCATATTAATAAAAAATATTTTTAAAATTTTGCTTGGTAAGTTGAGTGCTGAATTCAGAATGTTACTTGTAATGCCATAATGTCATTTGTAATAGAATTTGTATATATCACATATAGCTGATATATTTTTAAATTTTACTTTTTCCCCTAGTATAAAGGTAAAAAAGTAAACTTATAGCATGGAAATAACATGGCTCCCTTTAAAAATATCCAGTCTTAAATATTTATTATATTTATTTTCATTTTTTATGTGAATATATTTTATATAGTTAAGTTCACACCTGGTGTTCTAATATTTTTCAAAACTTTCATAATATGCAACTTTTTTTAATAAAAATGTGAGCAACCCATGGTTTGCCAACCCACTAGGTACCAGGCATGCAATGACTTGGAAAAAAGCAAATTTGAGAGCAATTTGCTTAAAACTACATTTTTATTCTATAAATTTATCTTTCAATTTAAAATGTAAATATGACAGGAAAGTTTTTATAACTGGTAAAATATTTTTTTTAGATTATAAACAAAACTGAAATACATTAAAGTGTTCCAGAACTCACAGTTCCTAGGGATCAACAAAGTCCATTTCATAAAACAGTCAACTACCCAACTGATCATTCATAATCACAGAGAAAGTTTTTTTCAACCTTGAATTTAACCTTCTTCTCAAGTCAACTCTTACCGGAAGGATAACACTTAGCAAAGTGAAGCAGTTAAATGAACCTGACCTGGCTTGGGGGTAAGGGGACAGTCAAGAAGGATTTCTAGGTGGTGAGACCTGCTCTGGGGTGTGGAGGTGAATCGGGCTGGTTTGCTGGAGAGCCAGACAGAAGATGTACCGAGAAGAGACGTCTGTGCTCATTGGCAGTCACACAGAGAGAGGTAAGTGGGTTGAAGGGGAGGTATCCTGCAGTTTTCTCTAAGCAAATGAGAGCTGTTGAGGAGCAGTAAGAAAAATGTAGTGGCACCATTAGAGTCAGCATCCTCTGTGTAGTAGCCATTAGGAAGCCTTTCCCAGGGCAGAAAGATATTTCTTAGCAGCCTGTGATGGTGGTGCCCCTCTTCCTGTTGTTTTTTTGTTTGTTTGTTTTGTTTTTTCTTTTCAGTCAGACAAGTCTTGGGGCTCCCTCAGCCCAGCTGGCTGTTCTCTGTTCAGGCATTACCACAGGTGCACAACTTACACGAGGGGAGGCCTGCATGGGGTGCGGGCGGGCAAGGAGGCAGCTGCTCTCTGGCCTTCTCTCGGGTGGTTGGATTGGCCCGCGGAAGGCAGAGCAGTGTGTCCAGCCCTTTCTGTGAACACACATTCCCTTTTGGTAAAGGTCACAGCTTCACACCCAGCCAGATGCTGCTGTGGCCTCTGAGAGCCCCACTCTCTTCTGCCTGTCATGGGACCCCAAGAGCTTTACTTTTGGTTGTTTCTTTAAGAGAAACACATATTGTTTATGAGATATCCCTACAAAATTATAACATTGCACATGCTTTTCCAAGTCAAACATGCAAACCAGGAGAGAGGAAAATGCCTGGGTGTACCTGGGTCTAGTGAGGAAAGGAAAAAAGAGGAGATGCTGGCACTGAACAGCCAGCTCCTCTCCACGGGGCTCACAATGGCAGGAAGAAGGAAGTTCTGGCCCAAATTCCCATGTCTCCCAAGGTCCTCAAGCAAGTAGGGCTCTAGCTCTGCTACTTCTGTCTGTCCTAGCTCTCATGACCTGGCAATTGGTTTAGTCTGTGCTCCGTTTTCCCCTCTGGGTAATGGAAATAATAACAGCTCCATATCTTAGGATTCTCATGAGGATAAAACAGATAGTTGTGTTAAAGTGTTTTGAACAGTGTTGGATAATCAATGCATTTATTCTTTATTATTATGTAGCCACTGGACACATATTTGTTGGACAAGTATTTGATGAATAGGTGGATAACTGAGTAAATGATAGAAACATGATGTCAAGTTACAGTTTGCATATGTCTTAGTTATGGTCCGTAACTCCCCAGACTGGCACACCTCATCACTATATGGCGTATAGACAGACACGCACTCTCACCCACAGGCACACCACACGTGCAATTACACCACACACAGACTCACTATCAATACACACTCTCTCACACCCACATCCTGCTCGAGGCAATTAGATTACTAATGTAGTGGATAATTGAGCGTTCTGCCTCTTTCTGACTACTGGTGTTTGCTGCCCTGTGCCTTTGTTCCTAAGTTGAGTTCATGATGGGAATGCTCCCAACATTATTTCTTCACTATAAAAGTGCTGGTACAGACCACATCCAGTACTCACGCAAGGTTGAGCTGGAGATTCCTGAGGATTGTAGATATTGGTTTCAGTCACATAAACCTGGAATGTGCATCTGGGTACGATTTGATTATCATACACACAACTTGTGGTTGAATAAATTGAGATTTGTCTGTGTTGAATGTCTTGCTGGCATTGGGTTGCTGATGTGGCCTGTTCCCAGCCACGGTCCCTTAAGGTAAGATGCTTGTGAGTCAACAGACAGGTAAACACTCAGGAAAGCAGGTGTTTGGCATGTAAACTCAGAAAAAGAAAAGCTACCAATGGTGTTAAGGACAGTGACTATGTGCCTGGGCTGAGAGGAGGGGTTAGGGAGGGGGCCAGGGCAGAGCTTTCCTCTTGGAGACAGGTTACTATAGCACTTCTAAATGAAGCAGATGGCTGCATTTGGGAATGCCACATGTAGGGCTGAAGAATGAGCAGTTTACTTTATGCAACTAGATTACCACATCATGTATAGAGTTAGGCCCTTGATCATTTCTGGGCTTTGGGATCCAGCAAGTGAGTTCTCCTATCACTGGTGCTGGAGACAGGCTCCTTCATCTCTCATGGGAACAAAAATCCTAGTTTGAACACCGAATTTCTGATTATATTCAAGGTTGTTTGCCTTTGGAGACTTTATTTTTTTAAAATATATTTCTTTATTGATTTCAGAGAGGAAGGGAGAGGGAGGGAGAGATAGAAACATCAATGATGAGAGAGAATCATTGATCGGCTGCCTCCTGCATGCCCTCCACTGGGGATCGAGCCCACAACCCAGGCATGTGCCCTTGGCCGGAATCGAGCTTGGGACCCTTCAGTCCACAGGCCGACGCTTTATCCACTGAGCCAAACTGGCTAGGGCTGCCTTTGAAGACTTTAAAAAGACCCTCTGTCAGATTATCTGGGTAATTTGATGTAAAAATGGTGTAACTAGAATCAGTAGGGTGGCTTCATTCTCTCCATGAGTAGCTCTCCTAAAGGGAGCGAAAGAAGACCCTGGAAACAAGGTGGTCATTGTCAGCAGGGCCCCCTCCAGGGCCCTCTGGGACCGCACAGTGGGAGGGGACTGTGGTCACAGGATGGTAATTGCATTGGTTCCACTTGCTGGTCACAGTGGCACATGCTGGTTACTCACGCTCCAGCCCACAGACCCTGGAAGTTCCTACTCCTTTTCTCCATACCCATCCCAGCACTTGTTATCTCATCTCTTTGATAATGGTCATTCTAACAGTGGAATTAGAAATTGGTGCTATGAAAAACAATATAAAAACACTAACTCAAAAAGATATCTGAACATTTATAGTAGTATTATTTACAATAGCCAAGACATGAAAACAAAGTAAGTGTGCATCAATTGTTGAATAGATAAGGAAAATATTATATATATATATATATATATATATATATATATATATATATATATATATAATATGTGTGTGTGTGCAATGTCATTCAACCATACAAAAAGGAAATAATACCATTTGAAACATCATAGATGGACCTTGAAGGCATTATGCTAAGTGAAATAAAGCAGACAAAGACAAATACTGTACTTACATGTGGAATCTAAAAAGCAAAACAAAAAAAAAACAACACAAAAGCCTAATAGAAAAAGAGATGAGACTGGAGACACCAGAGATAGCGGATGGGAGAGGGAACTGGAGGAAAGTGATCAAAAGGTATAAGTTACCAGTTATAAAATAAATAAGTACTAAGGATGAAGTGCACAACATGGCGACTATAGCTAACACTAACACTGTTCTATGATATATAGGAGAGTTGTTAAGAGAGTAAGCTCATAACAAGGAAAAAATATTTTTTTAATATATTTAATATATTTTCATTGATTTCAGAGAGGAAAGAAGAGGAAGAGAGAGACAGAAACATCAATGATGAGAAAGAATCATTAATCGGCTGCCTCCTGCATGCCCTATACTGGGGCTCGAGCCCACAACCCGGACATGTGCCCCCACCGAGAATCAAAACTGTGACTTCCTGGTTCATAGCTCCATGCTCAACCACTGAGCCATGCTGGCCCGGCTCTTTTATTTTTTTTTTTTAATTGTATCTGCATGGGTGTTAGCTAAACCTATTTTGGTAATTATTTCACAATATATATAAATTAAACCATCATGTATATTTTAAACTTATACAGAAATGTTTGTCAATTACTAATCAGTAAAACTGGAGAGAAAAAAGAACTCCTGTATCATAAACACTCTGAAATGACATGTGGTGAGTAAAGGCACAACCATCTTGGAGATCCTACAGATGCCACAGTCCTTGGATTGCCACCGCACCCACTGCCAAGTACGTATGGTGTGGGCCAGAAAAAAGCTTTCTCTACCCTCAAGGTTCTTTTGACTGGCTTAATAACTAAAAGACAGATAAATACCACATGTTCTCACTCATTTGTGGATTATAGAGAACAACATAGTAGACTGATGAAAAGGGACAGACCCAAAGACTGAGAAATAGCGATCAGGCTGTCAATCCCCAGAAGGAAAGTAGGGGAGGGCAGGGGTAAGGGGAAGAGATCAACTGAAGGACTTATATACATGTATATAAGCCAAACCAATGGACATGGACAACAGGGGGATGGGAGCATGAGTGTGCGGGGCGGGGGGGGGGGGGGGGGGGCGAGGGGGAGGTTGGGGGTTAATGGGGGGGATGAGGACACATTTGTAATACCTTAACTAATAAAAAAAAATAACTAAAAGACATGAGACAGATTAGCAAGATAAAATAACCAAACATGGGAACCCCCACATGCATTAGGGAGTCAGAGACCCCACGTACATGAACGTTTCAGAGACAGAAAGGAAAATTGAGATCTATAAGACATTCTGAGCTAGGGATGGTCAGTAATTATTAGCTTCCCTACCATAGAGTTAGGTAAAAAGTCATTTCTGGTTTTAGTTCTTATTGTGGACCAGGCTTCTACTACAAATTATTCTAGATAGTTAAGGAGATGGGGTGGGGGTGGCTCAAGGGCAACAGAGGCCCTGCTGGTGGGGTCCCTGCTGCCTTTAGCTCAAAATAGTCCGCATGCCACTGAAGCACGTCGTGGGGGGGCTCCTCGTGGTCTGTTTTTATAGAAAAATAATAATAATTTACAGAGACAGAAATCCAATTGTTACATTGTTATATTGAGTTTTGATAATATGATTGCTTGGGGAGTTATGAATTAATCCAGGTTACCTGTGACTCCACGTAGGAAAATGACAGGCTCTTGAAGCACCTCTGTACAGCAGTCTCACACCGCCAGGGCCCCCGCGGGAGCCCACTCTGAAGAGGATAGATAAGATGGAGGACAATTTCTGAGCTCCTAATGGCTGGTGAAAATTACGTTAGTAAAACTCTCAGGAAATTACTTAAACGTCGAATGGAGAAAGGAAAAAGGGGTGCGGTGATAATGATGACAGATTATTTCTGAGGTTCAGTTTTGCTGTTTCTGATATGAAATTGGGTAGAGGCACATTGTCAAGCAAGCTCTTTGTGGTTTCCACATTAACATGTTAATAACAGGAGTTCCTGTCAAAGTAAAGGGTTACAGAGATCATTGTGCCCCCCTTCTATTCTGTTAATATAGATAGCTGGGAAGATAGTAAGGATGGTCTATTTCATGACTAACAATTTCTTAAAAGAAAGGAGCTGTGTTAGTATGTAAGAACAATGATCCCATTCAAAATAGTGATAGCAACAGGAATTTTCAGAAAATACATTTTAAATATGTGAAGTAGCTGTAAGTGGCTGTAAGTACATCATTCACTTTTGAATACTTTTCTCAAAATAAAATTTAGAATTTAAAAAAGATATGTACTAGATGTGATGGATATTGAATGGATTCTGGAAATTTCCCATTACACATAAGTTTAAAACAGTAGTGGTAAACCTCCCATGAAGGACATCTTATTTGTCATTGCAATTCATATTTTAGCATGTTTATCTCTGGTTCAGATGTTTTGTTTTGTGTTTTTTTGCTTGTTTGTTTTTAGAGGGTTAAAAAATATTCCCTAAGTGAATCCAAGTGCATGGGTAGGTAAAAGTGGGTTCACAGTTGTTCCTATGGAAAAAGACTTGCAAGTTATGGTTATCACAATAGCTTTATTAACTCAAAAGCGTCTTACTCATAACTATAAACTGACTTTTGCCCACCCTGTATTCACCAGTATATTTCTAGTTCTAAAATGTTATCAGATTTCTTATAAATATACACTTATAAATATAAGCATATACTGAAATTATCTTTTTATCATTTATCTTCCATAAACAATACCTAATGAAGCCATTTCCATTTGCATCTGAGGAAAAGCTTTTGTGCATAATACCCTTTCCTTTAAAAGTTTCTCAGAGGCAGTTTTCTCATCCTCTAGCCCAGCGGTTCTCAACCAGCGGTTCTCAACCTGTGGGTCGCGACCCCTTTGGGGGTCGAACGACCCTTTCACAGGGGTCACCTAAGACCATCGGAAAACACATATATAATTACATATTGTTTTTGTGATTAATCACTATGCTTTAATTATGTTCAATGTGTAACAATGAAAATACATCCTGCATATCAGATATTTACATTATGATTCATAACAGTAGCAAAATTACAGTGATGAAGTAGCAACGAAAATAATTTTATGGTTGGGGGTCACCACAACTTGAGGAACTGTATCAAAGGGTTGCAGCCTTAGGAAGGTTGAGAACCACTGCTCTAGCCTAACCTGTGCGGGAGGGCAGCCATGCCTTCAGGCTCACGTCCTCCCTCCAGCTTTGTGCTACCTGGGACAGGAGCCAGGGGACTTCAGGAAGGTGTTGGGCTCAATCCCTGTCTTTGGTGGTGTCCCAAAATCCACAGGGTACAGAGGTTCAGGACAAAAATGTGAAATTAGCCACTCAAGTCAAATGGAAAATTTTAAGATGTTAGAAAATATGGGGACAGTTGATGGCTGAGGTCATGGCTCAAAATGATTTTCTGGTTTACCTGTTTACCCAAAGCATTTCACCCATTCCTTAAAAAAATAAAATAAAAATAAAAGAGAACTCACAAGAAGAAGGAAAAATACCGTTGTTAATCTTTTTTGACAAGCAGGACAAAAAGTATTTAAGTTGATATTCATAGATTTAGCATGATCTGTATGAGCTATATGACAAAATTCTTTAGAAATTTTTTTATCCCTTGTTCTTCGTGTCATTTCTCAGAACTCATTTAAGTATACATATTTACAAGGAAATAGAAGCCATTGTAGAACTAGAAATAGACTAATGGGTGAATATTTAGATTTACTTGAGAATTTTTGTTTTCCTGAAAGACACTCCCATCATTTGGTTGTTTCTATGCCTTAGGGTTTTCAAAGAGGCTGAGGAGGGATTCTAGGAGAAATGGAAGGCTGTCCGGAGAGGGCTCTCCATGGGATTCTTGGTCTACATAGAAAGAAAGAGGGCATGCTATTTGCTCCAACTTAACTCCAACTGACTTTATTGTCGGAAACTTGACCCAATATCAATGCTGGTCCTTGTGTTCTTTACAGTCTTCACTACCCATACTTGGGCCCCACTGAGTTACTTACATTTCTCATCAACTTCCCAGTCCCTACTCAGCACCCCTTTCCCTGCAGCAAGTAATCAAATAGGTGAGGGGAATGTTCCCCCCAGGGGGCTTTCCCTTGTGTGTTTGGGGGCCACACGGGGAAAGGCAAGGGGCTGGTAGTATACAGAATATATGGCGGTGTTTATGACCTACAGATTCCATGGGATATTGAATTCTTTGGTTTAAGAACTTCCAGGACTCTTCCAATATGTTAAAGTAAACTTTGAAACTGCAAAACCAAAACAAAACAAAACAGGATATGCCGCATGTGACAGACTTCTAACCAGAGGATTCTTTGCAAAACATCTGAAAAGACTCGTATTTTCTGGAGCATATTTTGGGAACCACACACTGGTTTCCAACCTCCCTCAGTGAGCTCCTTGCAGGAGCTTTGAAAAGAAACAAAGAGGCAGGATTCAGGCCTGTTTCAAGAAGAGTCTTCCTTACTCGTTTCTTTTACATATCTGGCTCTTCAGTGACTAAGCTTTTCTTTGAAGAAAATTTTTCTTGACCAGAGAAAGGATTCTAGAAATATTTGTGGATGCTGAAGACTGGATCTCAATGTCAGCTATTTTCCCCCCCTGGCTTTGCTACTCCTTAGACTTTCTGATGATATTTTTGGAATGAAACCACATTCAAACTAGAGTATGACATCCAAAAGCCAAAAATGTCTGATATTTTTTCCCACAAGTGCGTTAGAACCATGAGCAAATAAAATGACTCCTTCTGAGTGGGAGATCACTGAGGTAGCTGAACAGAAAGTAAGAAAGATGAAGGCAGTTTGATTGATTTATGTATAAATTCTCCATGTAATGTATTAGCTGGAAACTCAAATGAGCACGAGGTCATCCTGGACAAAGGTCATGAGTCGCCGAATCCAGCGCAGTGAGTGCCTGCAGGATAGAGGGTTGCACACCAGACACCTGCTCCAGTAGATGGGTGCCACAAAAATGCGTCACTGTCTCTTGATAAGGGGACATATTAAAAATTGTGGGTTTTAATCACAGGCCTGAAAAAACACACACACACAAATGTGTGAACTAGAAAAGATGATTCTTAAACATCAACCTGAGATCTTTTGTTTATACTGCATTTTCTTAAATGTCAAGATAATGCATTATTAGGCATAAGTCTAAATTATTACTTAAAGTGAGGAGAGGAAAAGTCAATAAAGGCTGATAAATGAAACTGTTTAGCATCCTGTGGCTACACTGGACCCTAACGTCTACAGCTCAAGTTGTCCCAGGAGCCCACTCACTGGGATGAAGCAAGCAGATTTAGGGGGATAGTTAAGGAAACCCCTGGTAAATGCTACAAAATCAGTCCTCTAACCTCTTGGGTTTTTTCTTTCTTTTTAATTTTTTGTTTTTAGTTATATACTTAATAACTTGTTCTGGACAAAATCCTCTCATCAGGCTGTGGGATAAGTTAAAAATGAGTAGCAGAAATGACAACTTATCTTTATTTCAACATGGAAATGTGGTTTCTCCAGATGTTTCTAATGTTCCAAATAGGTTTTTCAAAGAAGGAACATTGAATCAAGGCTGCCAGCCTAAAAGACTCTACACAATGATGGTGCTTCTGTAACACACACACACACACACACACACACACACACACACCCCAGAAATGATGAGTGTCTTAAATTGATGCACAAGTAAAAATGATTTGAGGTGAAGCCTCAACAGAATGACAGATGACAGTTAGACAGATAGTAGGCAACTGCTCTTTGTAGAACCGTTAAGGGTACAAAAGAGCCTTAAACAGTCCAGAGGATCAAGTGAAGGGTGAATCATTCTGGTTTTGAAGACCACAGGAATCAGAGACACAACCTATAAGAGTACAGACCACACCATTAGAAAATAGCATATATTGCTCCTCCATAACATATAAGGAGAAAGCGAAAGAGATGGCGAGACTAGTTTGCTCATTAGTTTCCACATATGAGTGAAATCAGATGGCACTTGTCTTTCTCTGACTGATTGTTTCGCTTAGCTTAATGTTCTAACAAACAAAATAGAGACAGACTCATAGATAGAAACCAGGCTGATAGCTTTGGGGTTCGGGGTGGGGCTGGGTAGGGGTGAAGGGATTGAGAAAAAAGAGAAAAAAGAGAAAGAACTCATGGACAACAGTGTGGTGATGGTGGGAGTATAGGGGATAAGTGGAGGTGGAGGAAGGTATGGGGGATAAATGGTGATATAAAATAAAATAAAATAAAATAAAATAAAATAAAATAAAATAAAATAAAATAAAATAAAATAAAATAAATAAAGAGAAAAAAATAGATGGCGAGAGAGAGACAAAAACAGGGACAAAGAAGTCTTACAGAGTTGAAAATATGGCTTTTGTTAGAATTGTTGTTTTCTAATCAGGTCTTTAAGTTTTCTATGAGGGAAATATGGAAATGGTGGCTAGAACACAAGGATTTGAGAAATGCATCAATGCAGTGAATGCTTAGGTATTGCTGCATGAAGAAACAATTACTTGATTATTCATAGTTGTATGTCTGTGCTTTGTATTATTTCAGCTTTAAGGTGTTTTGTGATATCATTAAAGTTTGACATTGAGAAGTTAAGTCATTCCCACAATCAACTAGATTAGGTCTACTTTACAACAAAACTATTATTCATGCAATAAAAAATGTCTGCTCATCACTTAGGTCCCAGGAATATATAAGGCATTGGGCAGTAAAAATGTGAGCTCAGTCTGTACTTTTAAAGAATTCATAGTCTAGTGAGGAGATAGGCACACAGGCAAATGATTATAACATAAATTATGTGTGATGCATAGTAGCAATATAGATAAGAAACCATATGTAGGTCTGGGAAAGTCAG
The DNA here is from genome assembly GCF_014108235.1 of Myotis myotis. Lineage (NCBI taxonomy): Eukaryota > Metazoa > Chordata > Mammalia > Chiroptera > Vespertilionidae > Myotis > Myotis myotis. The sequence continues at coordinate 45,250,107 of NW_023416320.1, read as the reverse complement.
GGGAGGTTTCTTAGAGGAGACAACAGTTGAACTAAGATTCCAAGGGAATATAGAAATTATTCAGATACAGAAAAGTAGAATGGGTGCCAGGAATGGTAGGCACATGATATTTAAGAGTTTAGTTTGTTTAGAAAATTATAAATTGTTCAATATTTCTGGAGTGTGCAAATATATAAAATAAAACAAATTATATATTTTCGAAGGATCAACAAAAGTTTGTAACAGCAATTTTCAACCAGTATGCCACAAGAATTTTTAAAACATGCAATGCCTAACTATTTAGTTAGGGGCACTGACCTCTTTTTCCTTAGATTGTCAAGTTAAAGAAATGACAACACCTAAGACAACAATAGCCTGCCAGAATGAATGCCCTGTCTTGAACCATACATATATAGGTCTTATAATAGAGTAGTATCTTATTGGTCACATCATATAATAAGGTTGCATCTGATTGATTAATTCTTGGTACCAGAAATCCTTAGAGTATAGGCACCTGAATTTTTAAAGTCACTCTGGAGCAAAAAGGGTAGGTAATTATTATTATTATTTTGTAAATCATAAAAATTACACCCAATTTTTTGTCAGATCAGAAAAAATTATAATATAGTTTGGTATGATACAGAATTTTAGTAATTAGTTTATGTGTGCCATGAGATTAAAAAGGATGAAAATCACGGGCGTATAGGTTTGGGTAATACCTTAATATGTATAAAAGTTGTCTTTGGAATCATTTTCTAAGAAAATATTTTTTGTTAAATTGCTTTAGTTAGGAAGCCAAAACTCTGCTTTATGCTTATCTGTCATCTTTTATCTTGGTTACAAGAGTGGGATAATTCCATGAAAGAACTGCAAAGAAAGCACTGCACATTATTGCTTATACAGTAACCTTATGTTTCCCTTGAAACTTGAACCAGTCGGTCAAGAATTCTCTCCTACTAATTTTTCCTCATTCATCAAGGACTAAGCCTAGAGCCACAGCCATATAAGATATTCCTATTTACAAAGGTCTAGTTTGAAACCAAAATTATTTGAATTTATTTTCATGACCCCCAAAATAAGCATTTTCTGAATTTACTAAGAGTTCCAATCCTCCAGTGCAGCCTCTCTTATCCTTTCTCCATGTGCTGGTCTTCGAGTGGCCTAGCAATATGGCTAATACATTATTATTATTACTCAATATGGCTAATAAATTGGCCATGCTGTTTTTGTGGTAGAAAAAGTCAAGTTCCTGGGTTTTTCTTACATACTGTATATGTAGGAAAAGTATTTTTTTAATATATTTTTATTGATCTCAGAGAGGATGGGAGAGGAGAGAGAGATAGAAACATCAATGATGAGAGAGATTATTGATCGGCTGTTTCCTGCATGCCCCTACTGGGGATCGAGCCCACAACTCGGGCATGTGCCCTTGACCGGAATCGAACCCAAGGCCCTTCAGTCCGCAGGCTGATGCTCTATCCACTGAGCCAAACCAGCTAAGGCAAAAGATTTTTTTACAATAGGAAATGAATTATACAGAAATATCAGATCTTAACAACTTTGTAGTCTTCTGAGTGTTTACTTATTACTTGATAAAATGTAATGCTGTGATTACTAGATATAAAAAGCTCTTTTGGCCAATAAAAATATTAAAATGTTGATACGATTTACAGAGTTTTCTTCTTTATCTGATGCTTTCCGTAGATGAGTTAGCTGAGTTAAGTTGGGGTTTGAATCCCACTCATTTGGTGGGATCCATGGTTGATAATGTGGAGCAGTGGTTAATCTAAATCTAAAAACCTAATGATTGCTTAATTTCTTATTTTTATATTTTTACTTGTATGGGAAAGAGTAAAACAAGGTACCCGATCAAGCACTATTCACGTTTTTCTCTCCCTTTTTGTAAGTGACAAGGATGGGTACTTTGTTACTTCACTGAATTAACTGAGTTAACTTGTAGGAAAGAGCCAACGTGGACATTGAGAGTTATTGGATGTCAAACTTTCAGTGGGTTTTCTGTCAATATTCAGCTTACTTTTTTTTTAAAGATTTTTATTTTAGTTTTAGTATATTTTTAATTTCTTATTTTAAGTTGAGTTAATTTAAAGGCATTGGAGGGTTGTCTTGGTTTAAAAACAAATTTGATTACTGTCTTTCTTTGAAGAGTTTTGACATCTGTGTGGTTGAGTCATTCGCACAGGTGGTAAAGAACTTTCATAATAAAAACTATATGCTCAATGCCAATAAAACAACAGCTTCCAAACCCAACTTTCACTCAGGTTGTTCAACCTAAAATCTATTTATAGTTTATTTGAATATTAAATAGTATTTCAAGAAAATACTTTATTTTGCTTTAGAACTTATATTTTTCAACTTCCTAGATTAAAAATTACTAATTTAGAATTGTAAGTGCTGTAATTCATATAGGGATAAGAATATGCTTATGAAAAACAAAGTCTATCATTGTATCTTAAAAGGTCTTAATTGTGACCTTTTGACTTTAAGTGACCTTAAATGTTCTGGTTTTGAAGTATTATGGGTGACTTGGGAGAAGGTTAGAGTAAGTCACGTGGTGTATTGGTGGCATTTAATTCTTTCTCAGGAAAGCAAGTACCTCTTAGCGGCAGGCAGAGGCCAGCCCCACCATCGAAGCCTTCTCCTTCTCTGGGCTTGGGTTCTCGGGCACCTAAATAAATAATGATTCTATGATTACTGTGAAGGACCCATAGAGTTACTTATCAGTGCACTTATTTCACTTTCAACAAAAGGGTTGATCTGTCCTAGTAACTTGTTGCCTGCTTTTGTATCCAGCCAGTGGTGAGAGTCTTGACAGGCAGAATGCATGGGTGTCAATGGCAATTGTATTTATAAAAAATGTAAGTGAAAAACCTACTTCTAATTTTCTTTTTCCACTCTGTTTCACAATACATTTTCATCTGCATATCATTTTAATCTTCCTAATGCAATGAAATTACTTTGTTTTTTAAATTATTTTATCTTTGACATAGACTCCCATATCAAGTTAAGTACATAGGGAAAGAACACAACAATATGAGTCAAACTTTGGGCATAAAGTGGAAGATATACACAGTGCTCTGTTTTTTTATTTTTTAAATACTTCTTTCAGATGTAATTTACGCTTTCATATAATCTTGCAGGTTATATAAATGCATTATATAGAAGGTGAATATGTCACAAGGCTGTCCAAACTCATTGGATCCTGAAGAGCTTTTTGTGTACGTATTTCAGTGGTTTGTAGATCTGAGGAACATCATTCTAACTTTTTCAGCTATTTGAACTATCCTGGAAGAGACAGTGAAACTTATGGGCCTACTGGCCATATACTTTAATCCGTTAAGGTAACCTGATTAACTCTGTGTTCATAGGCACCTTAGCTGATTTTATGTTAAATAGCGACAAGTAGGTGAGGAAAACTTATGGAGAAAGGAGGAATGCCCCTTCCTAACAGATAGGATAAGAAATGTTTTGATTGAAAACCAGTTTCAGCTGTAAGAAAAAAACATAGGTTGAGCTCCACTCACTGTGTGACACTGAGGCAAGTGCTTGTCATAGATTCATGCGATGTCTTTGTCTTCACCCACCTGGATTCAGGAATTGTCTCCACCATGTAGGTGATGAGACCGCGTACAGCTCACCCGCCGTGTATCCCAGGTGGTAAAACTGCAGCTTGGGTCCTGGTCAGTGTGATTGCAGAGCCCTCCTCTTCCTATTACCCTCTGTGCTGATACCACAGGACCCGAGTAGCTTGGATTAGAATGTGACTACACTGAATAGTTTGTTTGTTTTTATTAGTATCATAGATGGTTTGTATTGCCCACCATTATTTCAAATGGCCTAACTGCAATTTCTTAGGACAAGTGAAAATAAAGCCCCATTTTTGCGTCATATTTGAGATTGAAAAAAAAAAAGTGGTTGCCTTTAAAATCAATTAGGACACCTCCATGGAAAATTACCTGGGCTGTTTCATGGTTGGCAAGAGCAGAGGAGGGAGCTGGCATCCAGAAGAGGCACAGGCCTGGCCTCGGGTCTAGCCAGCACCCACTGGCAGCAGCACAGCCCTGGAGCTGTCAAGATTTTCCTAAATTGTAAAAATCTGAAAGTCACATTTTAGAATCGTCTTTTCTTCTAATTCTTTATTATTGCCTCTTTACTGCCTCAGAAAAGTAGTAACACAAAAGATCCTTTTACATCTTTTGCTTTAAAATGCAGAATCCAGGAGGGATTTGTCTGGCTAGGTTCGTGAAGGAAAATCTGTAGCTGATCAGTGTTCATCCTACCAGTAAAAGCCCAATCACAGCAAGCCAGTTCGTTCATTTTAGCTCATAAACTCAAGAAAATGATTTTAAATTAGGGGGAAAAAACCTGGATTCTCACCCATTTTAATTTCATAAAGAAATCATTATCACTCTGGAAGCTATAATTTCTCTTTTTTTCGTTCTGTAAGATATAATTTTATTGTGCTAAATTCCCACCATTTACCTCTTGATATTTACAGTATATTTCCACTTAATTTCAAACTCTGTCAAAGTCCTTGTGCTGTAAACTATTTTTTTAAAGATTTTTTAAAAAATGTTTGTGCTTTTTTTAAAATTTTTTGTACCAAGAGATCTTTATTCAATACTTCTTCCCACTGAGTGCCTAATGCAGGGATTGCCTGGAAAATAGTAGTATACAATGAATAACAAAGAGTAAGTGAAGGGTTCTAAACTTGTACACATGGTTTACAACCAGTGTTTACAGAAAATGATTAACAAGGACAGCAGAGTCTGGGCCCCCTACCCAACCTCCCATCGCTATTACCCTGTCTCCAGACCAGCTGTGTCTGCCTCACCTGGGAGATGTTAGAAATGGAATTTCTTAGGTCCACTACAACCTTCTAATTCAGAAACTCTGGGGGTTGGACCCAGTAATTGGTGTGTTAACCAGCCCTCTAGCTGAATCTGATGCTCTCTGAGGTTTGAGAGCCACTGATGCTGTTCATGCAACGTTGTTGGTCCTTTTTCCCCCTCACTGAGGGCCTCTGGAGCCTCCTTCTCCTGCTCTCTGCTGGCAATAAGGTTGCTTTCATCCACTTGATCCCTGGACCTGGAGAGGGACGGGCCCGGCTTCTCTATTTCTGCTTGTCTTCAGAACTGGAGGAGGCTGGAAGAGTCTTGAGTTCCCACTGGGCCAGGGCAGATACAGGGCATTTGCCTCCTTCCTGCTGCAGGAGATGGTGAGGGGGACCATTAGTCACTAATGCTTTAGTGAGGGACCAGAAGTGTGTTTTAGGCCTGAGTCAGAAGAATGTCTTTATGCATAAATACCTATAACTAATACTTACAACCAGTGTATAGGCGCAAACCCAAGCACACATTGGACAAGCTCCGCCAGGAAGAGGGCAGAAACACGCAGCTCCATGGCCATGCAGGTGCTATCGGTGCTCTCACTGCTCCTGCTGCTTTTAGTTCAGCCATGCTCTTCTCTACTCTCAAGTGGGATATTTCTCCTAATAAAGATCCAGAATACTGGATACCATGTCCAAATAAAGTATCGGATTAGGGAAGATTGGGTTAATTGGAATGGATCAAGGGCAGCATTGAAAAGGAAGTCCACACTAGTCTAATATTAACACATAGAAACAGATGCTAAAGTGATGATTTAGGTCATTTTGTACTTCATTTCCCCCAAAACCTTACATTATTTCTTGCCTATTTCTTTAGTAAATTCCTGCTGAATTACCTTATAATTCAAACCTTTACTTCATTTAGATTTTGTGGGCATTGGATTTGGTGATCTCCATTATATTTTGATGTAAGAAACATGGTTTTATTTTTTATTTTTATTTTCTGATTTATTTTTAAATTTTTTTAAAAAAATTTCATACACTTTATATTATTATTTTGTATTAGTTTCAGGTGTACATCACAGTGGTTAAACAATTTTATACTTTACAAAGTGTCCCCCTGATATTTCCAGTAGCCATTTGGCATCATACATGGTTATTACAATATTATTGACTGTATTCCCTAGGCTGTACTTTATCTCCCATGACTATTTTGTAACTACCAACCTGTAGTTCTCAATCCTTTCACCCTTTTCAACCAGCCCCCCAAATCCTCCTTTCCTCTGGCAACCATTAGTATGTTGTCTGTATCTATGGGTCTATTTCTGTTTTGTTTGTTCATTTATATTGGTCTTTAGACTCTACATATAAGTGAAATCATATGGTATTTGTCTCTGACTGACTTATTTCACTTAGCATAATACCCTCTAGATCAGCGGTTCTCAACCTGTGGGTCGAGCCCCCTTTGGGGGTCGAACGACCCTTTCACAGGGGTCGCCTGAGACCATCGGAAAACACATGTATAATTACATATTGTTTTTGTGATTAATCACTATGCTTTAATTATGTTCAATGTGTAACAATGAAAATACATCCTGCATATCAGATATTTACATTATGATTCATAAGAGTAGCAAAATTACAGTTATGAAGTAGCCACAAAAATAATTTTATGGTTGGGGATCACCACAACTTGAGGAACTGTATTAAAGGGTCACGCATTAGGAAGGTTGAGAACCACTGGCATAGATGGATCTATTATGCTGTTGCAAATGGTAAAGTTTTGTTCTTTTTTTTATGGCTGAGTAGTATTACATTTTACAGTAGGTCCTTGGATTATGTTGGAGATTCATTCCTACGGCGCAACATAACGCGACTTTCACTGTAAGTCGGAACCCACCTACATAAACACCTACGTCACTCACATGGAGCACATACACAGCAGTAATGAAGTGAAACAGTAAAAAAATTAAAAGAAAGATAACAATTCCTGACCCTTACTTGTGATAAATAAATAATAAAAAACATAAAGCACATATGTACATACATCGAAATGAGGGAACTTTTTTTTTATATAAATACTGTAAATGGGAGATGGCAACGTAACCACAAATTGACGTACATCAAGTGCAACACAACCCAAGGACTGCCTGTATATACTATGTACCATGGCTTTTTTATCCACCCATCTATTGAGGGGCACTTGGATTTCTTCCATAGGTTGGGTATTGGAAATAATGCTGCAGTGAACATAGGAATGCAAATATTCTTTCAAATTAGTGTTTTGGTTTTTTCAGATATATTCTCAGAAGTGAAATCACTGGGTCATAAGGCAGTTCCATTTTTAATTTTTTGAGAAAACTCCAGTTTTCCACAGTGGCAGCACTGGTTTGCATTCCACCAACAATGTATCAGGGTTCTCTATTCTCCACATCCTTGCCAACACTTGCTGATTGGTGATTTATTGATGACTAGAGGCCCGATGCACAATGCATGGGTGGGGTCCCTCAGCCTGTCCAGCGATTGGGGCCAAAAGGGGCCAGTGGGGGGAGGGGCTGCGGGAGGTTGGCCAGCCTCAAGAGGTTGGCTATGGGAGCGCACTGACCACCAGAGAGAAGCTCCCGCATTGAGCATCTGCCCCCTGTTGGTCAGTGTGTGTCATAGCGACCGGTTGACTGGTCGTTCAGTTACTTAGGCTTTTATATATATAGATAGCCATTCTGACAGATGTGAGGTGATATTTAATTGTGGTTTTAATTTGCATTTCTCTGATTAGTGACATTGAGCATCTTTTCATATATCTATTGGCTATGGCCTATTTGGAAACGTTTCTATTCAAGTCCTTTTCCCATTTTTTTAAAATTTTTAAATGCCTAACTTTATTGGAGGTTCAGAGGATTTAAAAAAAATTAGTTATTTATTGTTTAATGTATTACATATAGTATTACATATGTCTCCTTTTCCCCCCATTGACCTCTCTCTCCTGGGCCACCTTCACCCCCCAGCACATGCTCTCAACCCCTAGTGTCCATTTTTGTTTGTTTGTTTGTTTTTTGGTTTTGAGTAGTATAAGTTCTTTTTTAAAAAATATATATTTTTATTTATTTCAGAGAGGAAGGGAGAGGGAAGAATAGATAGAAACATTAATGATGAGAGAGAATCATTGATCAGCTGCCTCCTGCACGCCCCCCACTGGGGATCGAGCTTGCAACCCGGGCATGTGCCTTTAACCGGAATTGAACCCAGGACAACTTCAGCCCACAGGCCGACGCTCTATCCACTGAGCCAAACCAGCTAGGGCTATAAGTTCTTTATAAATGTTGGATATTAACCACTTATCAAATGTATTATTGGCAAATATTTTCTCCCATTCGGTGGGTTGACTTTTCATTTTGTTGATGGTTGCCTATGCTGTGCAAAAAATTTTTAGTTTGATGTAGTCCTATTTTTTGTTTGTTTTTTCATTTGTTTTCCTTGCCTGAGGAGATACATCAGAAAAATATATTACTAAGAGAAATGTCTGAGGTTTTACTGACTATATTTTCTTCTAGGATTTTTATGTATCCATTCTTGCATTTAACTCTTTAATCCATTCTTAGTTTATTCTTACATAGGGTGTAAGGAGGTGGCCTAGTTTCATTTTATTCCATGTATGTGTCCACTTTTCCCAGCACCATTTATTGAAGAGACTGTCATTACCCCATTTTATGTTTTTGGTTCCTTTGTCAAATATTAATTGACCACAGTATAGGTTTATTTGTGGACTCTTTATTCTTTTCCATTAACCTATATGTCTATGCCACTATGAGGCTACTTTGATTACTGTGGCCTTGTGGTATAGTTTGATATCAGGTAGCATCATTCCTCCAACTCTGTTCTTTTTTCTCAAGATTGCTGTAGCTATTTGAAATCATTTGCAGTTCCATATAAATTTTTGGATTATTTATTAAAGTTCTGTGAAATACACCATTGGTATTTTGATAGGAATTGCATTGAATTTATAGATTGCTTTGGGTAGCGTGGACATTTTAACATTAATTTTTTCTATCCTTGAGCATGGTATATGCTTCCATTTATTTTTATCTACTTCAGATTCATTTTTAGTATCTTGTCATTTCCCAAGTATAGGTCTTTCACCTCCTTGGTTAAATTTATTCCTAGATATTTTATTTATAATTTGATGTAATTTTAAATGGGGTTGTTTTCTTAATTTTCCCTTTCTGATAGTTCATTATTGGCATATAAAAATTCAACTGACTTATGGAGATTTATTTTGGTGGAAACTTTAGGGTTCTCTATATACAGTATCATGTTGCCTATGAATAATACAGTTTTATTTCTTCCTTTCCAACTCGGATGCCTTTTATTTCTCTTGTCTGACTGCTATGGCTAGGACTTCCAGTACTATGCTGAATAAGAGTGTAAATGTGGACATCCCTGTCTTTCTCCTGATCTGAAGGGAAATGCTTTATTTTCCCCCATTGAGTAGAATGTTAGCTGTGGGTGTGTCATATATGGCCTTTATTATGTTGAGATATGCTCCTTCTATTCCCACTTTGCTGAGAGTTTTTATCATAAATGATTGCTGGATGTTTTCACATGCTTTGTAACTATTTATATGATCATATGATTTTTATCCTTCATTCTGTTTATGTGGTATATCACATTACTTGATTCGTGGATATTGTACCAACCTTGCTTCCCAGGAATAAATCCCACTTGTTCGTGGTAGATGATCTCTTTAATGTATTGATGGATTTGATTGTCTAAAATTTTGTTGAGAGATTTTGCATCTATGTTCATCAGGAATATTGGCCTATAATTCTCTTTCTTTGTAGTGTCTTTATCTGGTTTTGGAGTTCGTATAATACTGGCCTCCTAAAATGAGCTTGGAAGTCATTCCTCCTCTTGAATTTTGTTGAATAGTTTGAGAAGGATAGGTGTTAGTTCATCTCTGAATGTTTGGTAAAATTTACCTGTGATGCCATCCTGTTCACGAATTTTGTTTGTTGGAAGTTTTTTGATTACTGCCTCAATTTCATTAGTTTTAAACAGTCTGTTCAGATTTTGTTTCTCTTGAGACAGTTTTGGAAGATTGTATGTTTCTAGGAATGTGTCCATTTCTTCCAGAATGTCCAATTTGTTGGCATATTATTGTTTGTAATATTTTGTTATAAGCTTTTATATTTCCTTGGTGTCAGTTCTTATTTCTCCTCTTTAATTTCTGATTTTATTTATTTGGTCCTCCCTTTTTTCTTGATGGATCTGGTTAAAAGTTTATCCATCTTGTTTTTGTTTTCAAAGAACCAGCTCTTGGTTTCACTGATCTTTTGTGTAGATTTTTAGACTCCACTATACTTATACCTGCTCTGGTTTCTATTATTTCCTTCCTGCTACTCACTTTGGGCTTTGTTTGTGTGTTTTTTCTAGTTCCTTTAAATGTAAGGTTAGATTGTTTATGTGATATTTTTCTTGTTTCTTGAGGTAGGCTTGTAATGTTATAAATTTCCCTCTTAGGACTGCTTTCATTGTCCCTCATAGATTTTAGGTTGTTGTGTGCTCATTTTCATTGTAACAAACATGGTTTTAAAATAAGCTCACTGTATTTTACCTGAGAATACCATGTATCAGCATGTGGTTAACAACGTGAAGCTTGCCCTGCCAGTGTGCCTAAGTTGGTAGGGCGTCATCCTGTGCACCAAAAGGTTTGGCCAGGGCACATGCCCAGGTTGTGGGCTTGATCCTCAGTAGGGGGCATGCAGGAGGCAGCTGATCAATGTTTCATTCTCACATCGATCTTTCTCTTTCTCTCTTTCCCTCTCCCTTCCTCTTTCTTTAAAAATCAATAAAAATACTTTTAAAAATAATGTTTGCCAAATTGTTCTGTAATATAAGAAATAGGGCAGTCCTTCACTATATAAATTTATTCAATAATACATTTTTGAAGTAAAATGATATTCAATTTAATTATCTATTATCTTTTTATTGTGTTTTGGATAGGTTTAGATATTAGGAAATATTTAAAGAGATGGAAGAGTTGCTTGTCATCAATTCTGAGATAATAATTTTCCCTAAGAATGCCTATTTTCAATTTTACATGCATGTTAATAAATAATAATTCATTAAATTGAAATGACATGAGTAAAAGTAAGCAGAGAATTGGAGAATAAATACATCAAATAATGTATGTACACTTGACAAAATGTCAAATATATTTAAAAGATAATAGTGCAGGAATAGCCTAAGCACGTTGCTTATGCAAGGTAGCCATGAATATGATTGGAAGAAGCCCATGAGCTACTCAGGTAGGAATTTACCTGACACCATCAGTGGAAGCCACCAGATGACCTGCTGGTGGAGCCACAGGCCTGTCAGCAGGAACCCCCTCAGTTCATCACTGTGGGTGGTCCTTTCAGCTTGGGGAGAAATCACCTTTAGAAGGTTCCCTGAAAAAGGCACGTTCCAGTCTCTGTGGTGTGAGTAGACTAAAAAGAGCCAGTATGTGTTTCTGGGCCCTAAAAATGTACATGAGGACTGGCAAGACTGGCTACATACACAGGAAATTCATATGGAAATCTGAAAATGAAAACAGAGGCCAAGTCATATTATTATGTAGAACTGTGTGACTTGGGGGGGAGCAGAGAAGTCTGGGATGAGGGAGGAGATAAACTGGCTTTGATGGAAATCTCCCCGCCCCTGCCCTCAACACAGGTGCACCTGGAGTGTGGAAATATTCCAGACCCCGCCTGCTGGTGACCCTGGTGCTGCTATCCTGCTTCTGATTCTGACATTTTGGATTGCATTCGATGAGGAACTCAGCTCACGTGGGAAAGAGGCCTGGGGCTAGGAGCTGAATGTAAGGTTAAAGCTTGGCTGCTCGGAGTAAGGTATAACGATCAGGAACACGGACATGGCCTGTGAGCTGCCTAGGGTTGCAGACTCTCAGGCCCCGCCCCAGGCCCACCAAACTAAGATGTCAATGAGACGCACAGGTGACACTTTGCACACTGAGAGTTGACAAGCCCAGCACTGCGACGGGACCTCAGAGCCTACAGCTCAGAGCGATCACACATGGCTGAAGGTGACAGCCTTTTTCACTGTCCTCTCTGCCAAACCTAAATAAGAGCACTGACAGAACACAGGAAAATTTTAGACCTCTATACATGTGATGGATATGTAGGCAGAAGTTGGAACTCCTAAGAAATATAATTCCCACTCATTTTCTTTGTTAGGAGACCATATCACTATTTTATTCACTCTGGATCTTTCCTTCCCATGCCTCAGCATCAACTATCACCACCTCTTAACTATGCAGTAGAAGCAACATAACAACCAGTGCTGCTTACTTGGGGAGGGGTAAATCCCAGCCCCAGAATACACTCGAGCCGAAAGGCAACCATCCTTCTCTACCATCTTAACCACTGAAATGGGTGCATGACAGGCCCATTCCCCTGGCCATTGTCTAGGAACATTACTTAGTGATGTTCGAAGGGCTTCACGATGCCCTCTGCAGATTTCCAGAGAAGCTGGCTGAGCGGATTACACTGACCATTATAACCAGAGGAGCTTAATTAAATGAGCTAGTGTGCAAACTATATAAACACACCCGCCTTTATTCACAGCAGCTCTCCCACTCATTGCTATAAATACCTCGCCAGCCCCTTTGGAGTTGGTGGACATGGATATGCTGCCATTTCCTCTGCTAATCTCCAATTGTTTGGGGGTCTGGCCAAGTGCCACAACGGAAAAGTTGCCATGCTTGCTGCTTTTTTACATGCATGCCTTCCCCAAAGTAATTATTACTTCCTGGAGGGCTGAGGGGCTAAATTTAACTTTAGCCATAGATTTACTCCTTGGGTCACATTTATACATATTTACCACTGCAAATTAAATGAAAGGTGTTTCCACCCTCCCCCCACCGCCCCCCGATATCTGTCTATCTCAGGTAAAGGGAAAAGTTGTGTTCCTCATCTGCCTCTCATGAGAACACAAGAATGATAGAAAGTCACCTTATTTGAGAATTGTTACTTCCCTAGATGACAGAACACTCATTCTCAAATTAATTTTGCTCAGAATCTTTCCCATGTCGCAAGGGGACCATTTCTTGTGTGTGGATCTTAGCCAGAGAAGCCTATGACTTTTCAAAATTATAATTGCCTCATTACACCAGAGTGTCCACATTTTAGTGGTGAAAGAAATGACTGTTTAGCTTGGAAGACTTTTTAGTCTAGAAAGATAAAAGCCTGGGTGAAAAGTGTGGGTGTGCGAGGGAGTCACAGTGGCCTTCAGAAGAGGAAGTGTTAATGTACAGAGGATGGAGAGCAGCTGCTTTTCATCTCCACTGAGAACAGACGAGAGGAAATGGGCTCCAGGAGAACTTGGGGAAGCTGCTTAAGAAAGAGTGTCCTTTCTTACAGGGCCAATCCTGGAGGAAACAGAGCCAACAGCATTTCTAGAAAGAAACTGGGAAGTGGCTCTGAAGGAGTTATATGTTACTGTAAAATTCCCAAATTAAGAAAGTTTCTAAATACACCCTTAAATTATTTAATTTTCAGGGCACATTATCATCATCCTTTTCAACAAATCACTATTACATGCTTACAAAACGTAAGTCAGTGCACTGGGAGTAGCTCAGCAGTTCTTCGTTTCTGGGTTTGGATTTCAATTTTGCAATTTACTGACTTCATTACCTTGGTTTCATTATCCAACCTCTCTGAGTTTAATATCCTTATCTGTGTACTAGTGTTTCTATAGCATGTTTCATAGAAAAATGGTTACCATCCAAGATAACATATGCAAGTTTTCTAGTACAAAAACAGGTATATATTAAGCATTTAATAACATTGGGTATCTGATATTATGATCTGCAAGGCCTATAAGTGCAAGGGACTGCTTAGCACTTAGTTACAATACTAATAGTGTATTCCTAACTTATACTTTAGGAAAAAACACCAATAGGTTAAGCTAAGTTGCATTAGGGCATAAAGCCAATAACACACACGTTGAATTTAAAAGCTGGTGCTCTTCCTGCCATAACACACTTTCTCATATTATATGAAACAAATTAAGGATATGGAGATTGCTTATTAGCATATGCACCTATTATTAAAATCTGTAGTTTTCAAAACTCGAGCTCTCAGAGTGTCTATCAAGCCTGGTCCGTGTGCACTATATTTGCCCCTTTGGAGCATCTCATCTGTTGGCAGGGGGAGGTTGTCACCACTAAGTTAGACGATATAGCAATAAATGTGCTTGGAAGGTCTCTCAAAAATGATGAAGCCTTTGCAGTAAAGGAAGGTACGTTGAATTTATTTTAGATCTGCAAACTATTTTTCATCAATTTCTATTATCTTATCTAGTTACCCAATCACTAGCAATTTGTTGATGTCTGTGTTTCAGAGGCTGTGCTTGGTACTAGGAATTTATGATTTAAAGATGCTCGTCTACTGAAAAAGAAAAATATCAACAAATACTTGCTATATAGTAAGGTAAGTACTATTTTATGAATGACATAAAGTTTCCCCAAAAAAGCAAATTTGGAAAAGTATTTCGAAGGAACTAATATTTGAGCCAGGTCTTATGTGTGGTAGGAGAGCAGACATCTAGTCAAAGACCCTGGTAAAATGCTAAAAATTCTAAAATATTACTGAATGTATAAAAAATCTTAATATCTTATGTATAGTAATTCAGACTCATGTTACCTTAATGACAGAAAAGTATTTGAACCAAGAATGAAGTTACAATGATGAAGACAAAGTTGAAATACAATGCAAAAAATATTCCCACTAATTCTTCACTAAAATTTAACCCAATAAACAGACTTTTCCTTTTAGAATATTATTTGTTTTAGACACCAAGAAACTACTTGCTTATAGATCTACAAATAAGGGAAGGAAACATGTGTAGATGTGATTCCTGGTATAGCCAATCAGTTATACCTGGAATATCGCATAATATATTTCTACACATGCCCTAGCCAGTTTTGCTCAGTGGTCAGAGCATCAGCCTGCAGGCTGAAGGGTCTTGGGTTCAATTCCAGTCAAGGGCACATACCTTGGTTGTTACCTCGATCCCGGGATGGGTGTGGGAAGCAACCAATCGATGTGTCTCTCTCACATTGATGTTTCGCTCTCTGTCTCTTCCCCTTCCCTTCCACCCTCTCTAAAAAATCGATGGAAAAAATATCCTTGCGTGAGGAATAACAATAACAGCAAAAGATATTTATACACATTAGCTGGCCTGAAAACTTTCAAGCAATTGTTTCTAAACTAAATGCAATAGTTTCTACACCAAATACACTAACTACAGTGGTATTTTGATGACTTTAGAATGCCCCAGTCAAGCTATCAGCCATTTATTTTACATGTATAAATTGCTGTTCTAAATAATTTTACTTTTGTGATACATGTTCTGAAATATAAAAACAATAAAAGTCAAATATTAAATTGAAGGGCATTAGTTAAATACACACCCCTTTTATATATTGACTAAATATTTAAATGTAACATACAGTAGAATGTGTATGAACATTAAGGGAATAGTTTGGCATTTTAGGACTCTTGTTAATGGCCTGTAACTGATATCTTTGAGATACTAATTTTGTCTTTTATTTGGACATTATAAGAAAAAACAATTCTGCAAGTTCTGAGCATACCAGAGAGAGTTATAGCAGGAAGAATCATCTTTATAGAGGGTCAGAAGTTTGAATTCAAATACCGAGTTTGGTGATTGTTAAAGTGACTATGATGGTTAGCATTTTTACGTGAGTTAGTAGACATGAATTTGGAAGGCATGTGCTTGTATATGGAGTGGTGGTCATGCTATATTGTATCAAGTACAGATTGTGTTTGGATCAAAATACCATAAAGGAAACCTTAAGTTTCTACCATGTAGGACAACTCCCATAAAACCTATTGCATAGTTTATGTTACTAGGTGTAGGGTTTTTGTTTGTTTGTTTGTTTTGGGGTTTTTTTTTTTTTTTGGCATGGTGTACTTTTCCAACTGGTGTGATTTGTGATAAGTCCATTTTTTCCTGTTCTTTTCATGCAGATTTCTTATTTTTCCTCCCGCATCTCTGTAAATAATATTTCTTTTAAAAATCTTAAACTGTTTCAGTGGTTAATATGATAAAGTTTATACTTTGATTTCATAAAGCAAACATAATAAAATCATCATAAATAAAGTCTTAACAATATTCTTATCAATAATGTAAATATTTTTAGCATTCATAAAGTGTTATATTTTTAAAAGGGCTCTTTTAACAAGCTGCCATCATGATGATGTCTTTCTAATGGTTATCTTAAGAGTAAAGAAAAAGTCCTAGCAGTTTATTATAAGCGAACATGTAAAATATCACTTAATATTCATAAAAAACACTTCACTTTTTCTCTTATTAACAAAAGAAACACTTCTTTGTGTAGCAGTTTGGTACTAATCATGAAGTAAGTAAAGTCCCTGAAAATAGTATACAAACATTAGATTTTAAATCAAAAATGTTTATTGTAAAAAAGGACCTCAAAAATTGTTTTTAAAAAAGAGACATAATTTCACAAGTCTCAACATTAGCTGTAGAAAACATCTTTTTCATACAAAATTCATTCAATCATATAAAAATAAACACAAATTTACATTAACTCAGCAACTATACAATTAAGGCACTTGAAAAGGGTGTTGTATAGATTGCATTTGGTGTATGCATTTAAAATAGTTTAAGTACATTACTGAGTTTCTAAGAATCCTTTCTTGCACTTATTCCCATCTTTAATTAATTTTAGAAAAATCATTAAAAATTATCTTAAAAGTAAGACATGGAGCATGCACCAGGAATGTTCAAAGCTCATCTTTTCCTCCTCCCAAGGCACATACTGTTTATTGGCAAAACAAACACAAAAACAAAAACACTTTTAATACAGTCTCCCGTGTTTTGTTCTTGTTCTTTATCTTCCTCTCTCCCCTAAAAATACAGTTTAAAGCATTACAGGCGATCAAAAAAAGTTTTAGTTCAACAACGGTAACCAGACATTAGACATGTAATGAAGTAAACTTGGAATAGTTTATAAGGCACCTGAGATCGTGTCTGGCAGATTCTCTTCCTATAAGAAATTCTATTGCAAACTCTATTACAAAACAATACTGTTCTTTTTAGTTGAAATGATTTGGCAGCAATGTAAATCTTTGCATTCTTTCTTAGTAAGAAAAGATACAATGTGCTTTTGCTTCGCCTTTGAAGAGAAAGATCCTTGTCTTTTATTCTCTCTATCTAGCTGTCAGTAAATATATAGGACTTTTAAACTTCACATGGAAAGGATTAACTTTAAACACATGGATTCCATGCTCTTGCAGCTTTGTGTGTGTGTGTGTGTGTGTGTGTGTGTGTGTGTGTGTGTGTGTGTCTATACATATTATTTGGTCGATATGCACAAGAGAAAATGCCTTTGGACTTTTCTTGATCATTTGGTCGGAGTGAAGAAATGCATTCTGTCCGAGTAAACATTGATTGCGTCACTCAGTGTGCTACACAGCAGCCAGATTCCTCATGTTTGTGCAGAAGAGACATTCTGGAGAAGGTTTTGGAGCAGTTTTTGCACTGGTATTTCTTTACATCAGAGTGGGTCTGCAGGTGAGCCCTCAGATTGGATCTGTCTGCAAATGCTCTGTTGCAGTGAGGACAAGAAAAGGGCTTCTCCCCTGGGGTGGAGGTGGAGTGGGAGGAAAAGAAAGACAGTCAGTGTTTTTAGAGGAAACGTAAAGACAGATAACGTTCATGAATAACCACATTTTGCCAAAAGAATGAGAAGCAGCAAAACTTGATTAAAATTCCCCATAACACATACTTATTTTACTACCTAACCCTTTAAGATACATTTGAAAGTTGCATTAAAAAATCACATTAAGCATACTATTTATTGCTGCTGCCAGTATGTAGAAATGATTCATGTATGTTTAGGACTTTCACTAATTAAAACTTTCTGCTTCAGCAGGTAAAGCTCATGTTTAGCTCCTCCCAACATTTCCCAATATTTCCCCTTTTCCCTCTTTCTGTATTATGACTAAGCCTGGATAAATGCCTTGACTCCCTGCAGAATGTGCTAGGAATAAATTTTTAAAAATCAGCAGCAAAAAGCAAAGCAACTGAAAGCAAGTTCAGTTCTAATTAATGCACCTTGCTATAGGGTGATATATATTACAGCAAAAAGACGACTAACAGGAAACTATAGGAGGAAAACCATCTATCAATCACATGCTTTGAGATAGCAACATTTCTATTTGCTAATTATTGGAAGCGGTTTCACAGAACAAACATTCAAGTACCTCTTTCCTGATTTTCTAACTGATCTTTGAGACCAAACCTTCTGAATCTACTTTCCAAAGTCTCAATCCTGTTTGCAGCCTCTGGAGCAGAGGCTGTTAAAACAGAAATGAAGCAGTGTGTGCTCCAAGGACTTTTTGAGTCATCAGGAAGTAGCTATAAATGATCATCCATCATTAAAAGCACTGTCACTACTCAATGCAAACCCCAGTGCCAACCCAGAGCTTCCGTCTGCTAGAGAGCAACGCTCCTGTCTACGTTTTCTCTTACCAGTGTGAGTTCTGATGTGTCCTTGAAGTAACCAAGGTCTGGAAAACGCCTTGCCACAGATCTTGCAGACACAAGGTAAGGTGTGGGTCCGAATGTGCATCTTAAGGGCGCCCAGGCTCACATATTCCTTGTCACAGTATTTACAGCTGAAAGATTTCCTAGACTGGGCATCACAGTGCAACTGCTTATGTTTGGCCAGCCCAGAAAAAGTTGAATAGGTCTTATTGCATAAATTGCACTGAAACTTTTCAGCTTCAATGGCATGGGGGTCTGAAAGCTTGGACTGTAGTCTTTCCTCTTCATCACTAATGGGGCTTTCTGAGCCACTGTGGTCCTTGGATGAGGTGTCGGATGGAGAAGGGGGACTCACTCGACCCAAGGATGAGGCATATCCAGAAAGAGAAGAGAGGCCATTGGGTAGCGGGGCGTGGAATGGAGCTGCCGTAGTCCACATGGTGATGGGGCTGTATGCTCCTGAGCTGAGGATCTCTGGTTGTGGTATGACAGGCATGGGGTAACTCTCATAGAGATACGGGGAAATGATCACTAGGGGAAGAAGGGAAAAGCAGAGATTAAGGTAAAGCATTAAACATACACTGAGAGGCTACTTGGCAACACGTACAGTGCTCTCTCATGGAGATTTCATTTAACCTCCACCCTTGCTGCTAGTGGTAGTTAGTGTACTTCATGCACAGCTATGCCTCCTGCATAGAGTGTGACAGGAGCTAGACCAGTGCCTTCACAGTCAGCAGGGAGAAGGAAACGCTTAGGTTTTATTTGTAAAGATACAGAAAAGCCGTTTTTCGTTTTATGCATGGGCTAGTTGCAGGTCTGTGACTCCAAGTACAAAGATGTGTGTGAACCAAGCTGCTTTCTAAAGGAAAGGAGCCTTCTTACATGAAAAAAGCAATACTTCAACAGTTACGTATTGTGTTACTCATCTTCCATATATTCATTATGCATGTACATACAAGCTTTAGAAAACGAAGTTGCAAAGAGTTGAATGAAGTTTTCCTTGTCAGTTAAAAGTTTCAAAAGTTTTCAATTAAAATTTATCCTAAGTGGTCAAAATAATCTGAACTCTCTTTTAGGACGTGACTTAAAAGGAAAACAATCTAGTATTTAGTTCTTTTGTAATAGTATTGGAGTTGTAATAGATATTTATATATTTTAGATGCATATAGGTATAATTCCTTTTTTTTAAATTTCTCTCCTTCTCTCCCTTCACCCCTCCCTCCCTTCCTTTTTATTATTATTATTTTTTACCTGTGTGTGTGTCCAGTTCGCTGTAGTTCGGCTTTTTGGAGGCGTTGAAATGCTTCTTGACCAGGAAAGAGCGCGGCATCTTGCGGGCGGGTCTGGCGGGCGCCGGCGCGGATAACGGTCCGGTCCGGCGGGAGGACGCGGCCGGTCCCTAGAGCATCGTGGCCGGCGGGGCTCGGCCGCCGCTCAGGTGCGCGGAGGGAGGGCGGGCGCCTCTGAAGTCGCCGGGCTCCGGTCGGGACTGAGCCCGCGCCGGGGCTGGGTGGGTTTTTTCCTCTCTCCCGCGGGCAGGAGCCAATCGCCGCCCAGAGGTTCGGGTTTCAGCTCCTCCCTCTGGGACAGCTGTGAACAGAGGAAGAATCTGTTGTCAGACCAAATGATTCTGCTTCAAAATGGGCTGTGCTTCGGGATTTCGGTGGAGAGAGAGAAACAAGTGCCTAAGTATTTTCAAGAGGTAATTCCACGTCCTTAGCTCTGCCAGTTTCCGTGCTCTCTGCGCGCTGGATCGTCCCGGGAACCGTGATTTCTATAAAACACAGCCTGGCCTCCGGATGCCAGGCAGAGCCAGCGCCCGGGGACCAAAGGCTCGCGGGGCCAGAGGGGTGCCCTGCAGGACCCCGGGTCAGCCCTGGGGTGAAGAAAGCCCGTATTTGGAAGTGACATCTGGAGAGGTTTTGCTGGCACCGAAGCAAAACAATGATCTCTTGGCTTTTGCAAAAGGAAGGCAGAGGCGAGAAGCAAAAGGCCCGTAAGCGAGGAGGGCGCCTCCCTCGCGGCGGGGGCTTCCCGGGCCTCGGGGCGCCGGGCCTGGACGCCGGGGAGGAAGGCACTTCGGGTCTTAGAGGCGCAACGAGGCAGAGGCTGCACTTCCTGGGGAAATGAAGTAACCATGTCACCATGTTGGCCTGCTGGCTGGGCAGACGTGCTCTTAGCCCATGAAAGACCTGCTGATGGAAGGACTGGGAGACTGCTTGGGGCTTGGAGGGGAGTGGGGGGCAGGGAACAATAGGAAAACTGTCCTTAGGAACCATGAAAAATTCCCACAAACGTACTTGATGAGATTTTATCTCTTCGTGTGTCACTGTCACGGGGAGATGTGAATGGGCCCTTGGAGACGCAATTCTTTCATTTCCAATACGCATCTGCTTGTAAAGGCTGCTATTTTCTTTAAAGTCATCAATATTCATCTGAGGAGCTGCTAGTTTCTGGACTGTGTTTTTAAACAAAGGATACCATTATGAGTACTGCTTGGATAAAGTTTGGAGAAGCTAGCCTAGTAACCAATAAAAATACTTTAATTTTGTATACAACATTAAATCTAAAAATATTAAAAATGGTTCATTTGAAACGTAATTAAAAGTAACATTTCAACTGTGTTTTCCAGCATCTCTGTCCATTCCAGACTTCCCCACACACACACCTTTTACTTAAAACATTAAAGAAAAAACAAATTTGCAATAAGGCCACTTCACCCTTGTTCCTAGCAGGTGCTGGGAGAGTGGAAAGGAAAACAGTGGCGGTCAAGGCAGGACTTGAAGAGGACAGCGCGTTGTCAGAAAGCCTGGCTTCTTCATCTCAGGATGAGAATCGCAGCCTGGGTGCTGGGGGCGGGGTGCTCACAGGGTTTCTGAGCCATTTCAATGATCCCTTTGTTCTTCTTCCAACAGTCACTAATTTAAATGTTGGAGAAAGGAATATAGATGAATCTTTATGTTAAACACACACACACACACACACACACACACACACACACCAGTATTTGTAGGAGACAGGAAAATATGAATATGCATTAGATTCCTCCACCAACTGTAAACTGGAGTAGAATTCAGAGCAAGTTTTCTGAGCTTGCTACCTTCGCTAAGGGTTTGTTCAGGCCTGGGCACCTGGTTTACACAGCTGGGGTCCTCCTTGCCCTTGCCGCCGCGTTTCCTGCAAAAGGCACACTTTGCTAGAGTATCACACAGAGAACACACAAGCTGCCATGTGCTTTGACTTCCTCCTCTCACTTGAGGCAGAAGTCTGTTCACCACGGCCATGAGTGTTATTGTGTTATTTACTTGTTGGCAGTTATAACACAAGAAAACCTGCTAAAGTGTGTATTTAAAAAAAATCTATTTAAAATGTTTAACAGTGATTCACAACACTTAGAAAAAAAGAAGCAAACTTGAGTTTGGATTACCGATGCATAACTGAGCCAAGTCCCCCACTGCACGTCCAGGGAGGCTCATCACCAGACACAAATCAGAGTCAGGAAATGTTGTTACCCCACCTACGTGGACGAGCGGACAGTGTTCGGGATCATGTATGAGGCATGTCATTACACAGGGCTGCGTGGTAACTAGTCACAGGCAGCCCTGTATGAGGTCTGGTCTGCTGTCAGGAGAGAGAGCCTGCGAGGTGATCGCGTGAGTCAGACAGGTGCTCTGCTCAGACACAGCAGAGAGCATTTGGCACCAGAACGGTCTGAGGGAAGAAAAGGCCCCACTCAAGGGCATACTGCTAGGACGCTCCTAAGACAAGGTGGAAAGTTCTCGTCCTGCAAGCCGGAGGGGTCATCTGGAGAAGGTGGCATTAACCACTGACTAAAAGACTCTCTTGCCCAGGAACAAAAATCTTTGCTAGGACATCAACAAGATACCAGGTTTCAATGTTTCATTTGGGCCAAACAAACCCAAGTGGGGTAGGTAATGCAAGAAATTAGTCTTAGGCTGACATAGGTAGGGTCATTGGAACAGAGAGAAAGTGGGACTTATCCTGACATGTTACTGTGTACTCAGCGCAGACAGGGTGAAGCTGGTAGGCAGTAAGGAAGGCTCAGGCCCTAGCCTCCTGACAGTTCAATGTGGGGTACCGAGAAGTGAAAAAAAGGAGGGGAAGCAGTGCCCCTGGGTAATGTCCCTGGGGCCCTGGCTCCCAAAAGAACTTGGTTACCATGGGGGATGAAGGGGATTAACATGTAACCCTCCCTATGGTTGAACCACACTTAGAGGGTCTTTTCTTTCACCTGTTTTCTGTGGGGTACATGGAATATTAGAAGCCCATGCAATGTAATTCCTTAATTGTCATGAATTTTATTAGGATGTGACTCATGTGATAGTCTCTTATTTTCTCTGTTGTATGAAGAACCTGACAAAGATAATTTGGAAAACTTCGTCAATTAAAGGTCTGGGACCTGGTGGGAGGGCCATGCCCCCACAGGCTCTCCTGTACTGGTGGGGTTTCTCCTGAACACAGTCTTGCCTTGCCAAATAGGGAAATAAATTATATTCATGAGAGTCGAGAATGAAGCTTCGGCTTACTTACCTGGCACAGAGATTTGTGTGCATGTAGGTGTTTGGGGAGGTTAAAAGCTATGCAGATGTTGACTGCTAAGTTTAGGGAATGGAGTAAATCTGGCAGCAGAGAAACCACGGTTGGCAGAGGCAGGAAATGCCATCTCGTGCTGTGCCCTGTCTCCTACAATGCATGGCATCTCTTTCTAGCTTCAGTTTGTGGCGTGATCAACCTGGAGGGGGCTGGGGAGGATGGCCGCCCTTGAATGAGGTGGAGTTATGGAATACTGTTAGTTTGACAGTGATGTCTGGAGAATATGATAATGCATTACTAATTTTTAAACTGCATAGTAACGGTGTTTTTATACGTACCTTTGAAAAATGAATGACAAAGATGTGATGTCATCTCATGGTTTTTGTATATATTTATATTTGTATACAGGTGTGTATGTTTGTATTTGTATTCATAATTCATAATTTAATTCTGTCTCAGGCAAGGTAAACCAACCCCTAAAAGAGAAATAATTTTTCCTTTCAGTACATGAGTTTCTCTATTTGTAAAGTATACTTTAAACTTTTTCCTCATTTAAGATGATTTAGAGGTAAATATTCCTCAGTATAAAAGGGAAAATAATGAGAGTGAGCATAGAATTCTACTCCTATTTGGAGCTTCATAATAAGGAGAACCCCATTTCTCTGAGGACATACATGGAACTACATACACACCCAATATACATAAATGCCGTTAACCGAGTTAAATGTGATCGCGTGTGCGCACGTGCGTGTGTGTGAATTGTAGTGAAATTCAATAGCAAACAAATGGTGTCAGGATGTCCCTCTGCTCTTTAGGAATGTCTATTATTTCCGGTGTGTTCCCAGGGCCATGTTCACCAGGCTAATAGTCACTAGCATTGTGGACTTAGCTCTAACACTGTTAACTCAATAAATACTGTCATACAGGATTAATAGAGAGTTAAGAAAGATCACTTCGAACAGAAAGTTCGAACTTATTAAACATGGGAACAACATTTAATGAGATTCATTTTGGGACAAATGCTGGTGTTTAGAAACCACTTGTTTTCAGAACTGTGTTCCTAGTTAAAGGTTTTATAATCTCACTCCCTGTTGTGTGCTATAATATGGTTAACGTATCATGCCAGGTAGAAGATATTCATCTCTTCAACGTTATATTGCGCCTTGTAGAAAATGTTGATGATCTTATCTGTAAGATGAGCAAGAAAGACTGTTGAAAATGTTGAATTTATAGTTTACACAACAGCTCAGGCATATGTGGTTGCAAAGAGACCTCTATTGGTCAGTTTTGGAAGACTCGCTTTCTTTTTCTGTAAATTTTTAACAAGGTCTGCCACCTACTGGAAAATGGGTGGTTTGACTAGACACTGAAGCATCAACCTGACCTCATTTTGTAATTGTCCCGATTTCAGAACAATCTTTTAATCTTATACATTTTTAATTTAAAATGATGTATTTGTGTTTGTAGAAATGCAGGTTATATCTATACAACAAATTATGTTGGACTTATAAGATAGGTGA
Source organism: Myotis myotis (assembly GCF_014108235.1). Lineage (NCBI taxonomy): Eukaryota > Metazoa > Chordata > Mammalia > Chiroptera > Vespertilionidae > Myotis > Myotis myotis. The sequence continues at coordinate 45,225,612 of NW_023416320.1, read as the reverse complement.
GGAAGGGAAATTTATGATGTTTATTAATCTGCGTCGTCAATGACTAAAAAGAAAGTAGGCAAAAATATTAGCATTATGTTTAAAACTCAATGAGTACCTCAGATGACTTATTCCCTATATCTCCATAGTGACCTATAAGATAGAGATGTTTTAGAGGCCGGGAACAAAGCCTGAGCCCAATTTTCCAGGGACATCCATAATGAAAAGTGGTGGAACCAAGATTTCTCCTCATCTGGGCCTCCAGGGTTATGCATTTTATTGTACGCTCTGCTACAGCCCTGCAGTTTGCTAAGGCAGGCTGAGGACACGCGATGTCTGGCAGTTTGTGCTGTATTGGTGATGATACAAGCTACCATTCTTAAGTGTTTCATATGAGCTGGCCACTGCCTTAAGCACTTTACATGCATTTTAAAAATACCCCCAATGTAGTTAACGCTTCAAGGCAGATATTATCAATGTTTATAGATGAGGAAATGAAGACACTAAGAAATGAAATACCCTGGTCAAATCATACTACTAGTGTGGGGTAGATAGAGGTGGGATTGGACTCTGGACCAGTTAAATATCAAATCATCCTTATTTGATCCCGGCTATAACTAGAATTTTACATCATGAAAGTGAGACTCATGACCAACTGCAGAACATGACCACTTTGAAAATTTGCCTTCTTCCTGTCTTTTCTCCCCTCAGAGAATACTTACATGTGAACTTTATATATAATCTGTGGTGTGTGGAGTTTCTGTTTACATCCCCATCCCACTCAACATGATTTCTGCAGTAGGTCTAGCTTTCATCCTAAGTAACACACTGGGGCACTGTTGCTTGATTTTAGACTTGATACCATTTTCCATCAAGATCTGGTTGTGACTTCTGGGAAGATACTTGGACTAGAATCCTAAGTACTTAACTAGATAGCGGCCATGGTCCTTTGGCCTGACAGCCTGCAATCATTAATTCTTATTCTATAAACATCATGTGCTTTTTCAAAATGCAAGTGATGATCTTTGTCACCTCACTCTGTAATGGGATTATGTGGGAGGAAATAAACCCATCAATAAAATTCAATGATTTCAAGGAAGGCACAAGTGAAGGGAAATACTCACAGACACAGACAACAATATAGTGATTATCAGAGGGAAGGGGGAAGGGGAGAGGTAGAGGAGGGTAAAGAGAGGCATAGATGATGATGAGTGGTGAGCACACAATACAATATCCAGATGATGTATTATAGAATTGTACACTTGAAACGTACATAATTTTATTAACCAATCCTACCCTTGTAATTTCAATAAAAATGTAAAAAGCAGAATGTTTTCAAGTATAAGGGAGGAGTTCTATGATCTGGAGCTATCTCTTTTTCTACAGACATGGGTGTGCATGGGTGTACATGGGTGGTGTGCCTGCATTGGGCCTAGCACAAGCATCCATTGGTTCATGTATGGGGATGCATGTTTGGTAAACTTGTGGGGTAGATTGGTCTGCATTGATTTACAAGAGGGACTTGAGGGAGCTTGATCCTTAAGTATCAGAGAGGATAGCACAGTGCCTGTTGTTTCGCTGTGTCTTTTTCTGAGCACCCCAAAATGTCGTGGGGAAGCAGGGGTAGAGCCTACTAAATGAACCTGAAGCATGAATTTACTGTAACACTGGTAAGCTTTAGAGGGTAGACAATACTGCTTTGGAACCTGAGGCAGAGGTCATAAAAAGGGGGGTGTGGCTTGTGAGAGCACTTCCCATGTTTCACCATGAAACACTTCAAAATGTGGGCACCTGGACGAGTCCAGGGCATCAGCTTTAGTGGCAGTCATGCCAGCAGGCATTGGTAGTGCCTACGACATATGGCGGTACCTGGTGGGAGTGGAGGTGCTGCCCAGTGAGAAATGAGGGCCTGCCTGACACTCTGGTTCTCAGAAAACTAACAGGAGTGTCCTAGCAGATACAGAGGAACCGAGAAAGCATGGCGGCATGGATGAGAGCCATACTGAAATGGGAGGAGGAAGGACACTACGTATTCTAAATGAAAACTGGACGCTTGCCCTGTACACCTTGAAGAACAGCTTGGCGGGACTCCCAGGATGACTTCCCGGGGTACTGAGGTCCTAAGTCAGTGGGAAGGAAAGCACAGATGTCTCCTACATACTGAACAGAGAACAGTGAGGATGAGTGCCAGTCTGCATGCGTGTACCAACAGCACTGCTCGCAGGGACCCCTGCGCCAGAAATGTCTTCACTTAGCACTTTGCCTCTTCCTTTGCCTCAGATCTGAATCATCAGCACGTATATCTGGACATTAAAATTGAAATCCTTTAAAACAGCAGACTGTGAAACCCCCCAAGACAGTTTAGAGAAGCAGAGTCTAAATTATGTGATGCTTATGATTACCTCCCTAATTTAGATCTTGGTTCACCAACTCGGTGAGTAATTCTCTGTAGGGTGCGGCTATAGGGTTAAGACTCGGACTGACCTGTTGGCAAAGCCACAAACAAGTCCCAGCTTGGAGGGCACAGTCCTCTTGGCATAATTAGGCTTGACCTTATGATGCTCCCTAGATCTTATCTGGGAAGCTAATGGGCTGAGGGAGATGCAGCAAGTGCTGCCAAAACAAGTGAAACTCACAAGAACATTGTAACTATGGTGACCACTACATTGTTTACCTCTGGCTATAAAATAAAGGCTCAGCTTGCCTCTGGATCTCTCTCTGTGGCCTCAGCCAGGCACAGGAAGATCCACCTAGACCAGCCGTGGGCAAACTATGGCCCGCGGGCCGGATCCGGCCCCTTTGAAATGAATACAACTATTGAAATAAAAGACCGTACCCTTTTATATAATGATGTTTACTTTGAATTTATATTAGTTCACACAAACACTCCATCCATGCTTTTGTTCCGGCCCTCCGGTCCAGTTTAAGAACCCATTGTGGCCCTCGAGTCAAAAAGTTTGCCCACCCCTGACCTAGACCAGTGATGGTAAACCTTCTGAGCTCAGCGTGTCAGCATTTTGAAAAACCCTCACTTAACTCTGGTGCTGTGTCACATATAGAAATTTTTTGATATTTGCAACCATAGTAAAACAAAGACTTATATTTTTGATGTTTATTTTATATATTTAAATGCCATTTAACAAAGAAAAATCAACCAAAAAATATGTATAAAATGAACAAAAACAGAAAAACAATGTACATTTAGGAAAAAATAATAATAATAACAATGATAATCAAATGGTATGAAAACTAGAAATTAGTGACTTTTTTGGTGCTGAAGTTTGTCTGCTAATTCTTCGATTGCAGGTTCATACTTGGTGCACTTCAAGGCCAAGCAAGCGCCACTAACTTCATCTGTTAGCCAGTTTCTTTTGTTCGTTTTAATATTATTTAATGCTGAGAACAAAGTCTCACAAAAATATGTTGATGAAAGAATTGTTAGCAAAGCCAGCGCTAGATTTTTTATGTCGCTAAAAGTGTTAAGTACTCTGTTCCAAGCACTCAAAATTTCTTGTTCGTAGTTGCACTCTTCTTCATTATTCAAACGATTTCATTCCAGATTTTCAAGTTTCGACCTTAAGTCGACAAACACATGATTCCAAATGCTACCTTGAAAATCTGCAAGTTGCATCTCTAAATTGTCAATTTGCATCCATTGGAAATCCTTTAATTCCAAAGTACTGTAAACAACTACATCCGGATACTTAATTATTTTAACGGTCTGTTCTAGGCTTCTAAATTGGTCGAATCTTTCACTGAACTGTTCAAGTAAGAGTTTACTATATTCTGGTACATAAGTATGGACTCCATTACACTCGTTGTAGTGGCCTTCTCAAAATACTTTTCTATCTGAGGAAAATACTTACAAGTTTTAGTTTCAATATCTCGCTTGAAAATTTTAAGTTTACTTTCAAAAGATTTGATGTATCCAAACATAACATCAATACTTTTGCCAAAACCTTGTAATTTTAAGTTCATTTCATTCATATAAACAGAGAGATCTGTAAGAAACATCAAACTGCTGACCCACTTATGATCATTGATCTGAGGAAAGTTTGCCAGGTCCTTATTCTCAATAAATACCGTAATTTCTTCAAAGCACTCCACAAATCGCTCAAGTACTTTACCTCGACTCAGCCATCTCACATTATTGAACATCAGTAGTCCACCGTAGGTTGAATCAACTTCCTGTAAAAGTGCAGAAAATTCTCGCTTGTGAAGGGGTCGAGAAGCTATAAAATTCACAATTTTTGTTACAACTGACATTAAATCATTCAATTCTGAGAATCCCGATTTGTCACGGAACACCTCCTGATGGATGATGCAATGAAAAGGTACAAGTGGATGTCTAATAGCTTCCATAAACAATTTCAGGAATCCCACATTTTTTCCCACCACATTTGGTGCCCCATCTGTCGTGACTGACACAATTTTAGAGATATCCATGTTTAGGTCACTGAATGTGTTTATAACAACCTTACAAATTTCGTTTCCTGATGTACTTATTGGAAACTTTATCAACTCTTCTCTCATTGTGAGACCATCAGAATATCTAGCATTAATGGCCAACCGAGCATTTGATGTGACATCAGTAGTTTTATCAAGAGAAATTGAAAAATATTTACAACTACTTAAGTCTTTTCTTAATTGATGTTGTACATTTTTGTTAAGATCTATTATTCTGTTTTTGATAGTATTTCTACTGAGTGGTAACTCAGAAATTCTTTTAATAATATCATCTTTATTTTTCATATCGTGAAATAGAGCTGGTGCACATCTTAGAAATGTTACCTTAATAAATTCTCCATCACTGAGGGCTTTTCCATGCTGAGCTATGGAGTGAGCAATACAGTAACTTGCTGATGTTAAATTTGTAGAGCATCTTACAAATTTAATGATGGAATTTGATTGACTTTTATAGAGGTGTAGCTGCCTAGAAATGTATTCATTCCTTTCATCAATACTTTTTTTCAAGACCTGACAATGATTAGTTTCAAAATGTCTCTTTACATTTCACGTTTTGCTTACTACCGTTTCATTACACAGTATGCACAATGATCTGTTGTTTCTGTCGACAATCCCGTACATCTCGGTCCATATGTCTTGAAAGGGTCGGCTACTGCTACTTCCACTTCCTTTATCATTCAATCTTGCTTTTTTAATTTTTTTGATTTTCCATCACAAGGCTGCAAAAATAAATAAATACAAATCACAGCGCTTTTTATAAAAGGTTGATAGGTTTCTTACCTATTAACTTTTTGCAGTGTTGTTGCACTGACTCCTGGTGCAAAACAATTCAAAGATAGTATGTATAACCAACAAATATATGGTGCTGTAATCAATTATCCGACACGCAGAATGTCTCGTTGAGCACTGTTGCACTGTATATCTTTTTCTTCTAACCCTCCCACTCCTGTCTCCTAACGAACATGGTGATCAAGTGCGTCCGTTTGCCAAGTGCACCCGAACGCACGGGAAGCTTACCCGAGGCACATGTTGACAATAACAAGGCCGTTTCCAGAATTGGGTTTTTGTCACTCGAGTAAAAATAAAATGTCATGAGTAAAGATTAATCTCTTTATAGTGCAATTCTTAACCTTTTTATATTAATGTCAATATTGGAACAATTTATCTTGGATGTTTTCACTATGTATCTTTGCTATGCAGCACTGATGTACATATTTACATCCAGTTTTAGAATTGCATCATTGATCATGAGTAACGTGAGTAATAATATTACTCGACTGATGCCCAACTCCGGCCATTGAGAGAGACAAATATTTAAATTATGCAATTTTTTGTCTCTGTCGATGTGTGTCACCCAAAATGAGTTCGCGTGTCACCTCTGACACGTGTGTCATAGGTTCGCCATCACTGATATATACATTAGAGGGCCGATGCATAAAATTGGTGTAAGAGTAGGCCTTCCTTCCCCTGGCTGCCGGCACCAGCTTCCCTCTAGCTGCCACCTGGGACCCAGGCTTCCCTTACAGCCCTGGTTTCATCCAGAAGGTCATCTGGAAGGTTGTCTGGAAGGATGTCTGCTTTAATTAGCATATTACACTTTATTATTATAGACTAGAGGCCCGGTGCACGAAATTCATGCACGGGGGTGGGGGGGTCCTTCAGCCCTGCCTACACTCTTTCCAAACCAGGCAGGGGGATGTCCAACTGCCAGTTTAGGCCCAACCAATCAGGCCTAAACCAGCAATCAGACATCCTTCTCGCAATCCAGGATCGCTGGCTCCTAACCTCTCGCCTGCCTGCCTACGTGATCACCCCTAACCACCTCTGCCTGCCGGCCTGATCGCCCCTAACTGCTCCCCTGCTGGCCTAATTGCCCCTTAACTGCTCTCCTGCCTGCCTGATTGCCCCTAACCATCTCAGCCTCAGCCTCTGCCAATGTGGCTTTGTCTGGAAGATCATCCGAAATGACGTCTGTAAGGTCGTTTGGTCTAAGTAGCATATTACACTTTTATAAGTATAGATAGGTACATATACCACATTTAAAAAATATTTTATTGATTTCAGAGAGGAAGGGAGAGGGAGAGAGAGATAGAAACATCAATGATGAGAGAGAATCACTGATTGGCTGCCTCCTGAACACCCCACATGGGGGATTGAGCTTGCAACACCAGCATGTGCCCTTGACTGGAATCGGACCCAGGACCCTTCAGTCCACAGGCTGACGCTCTATCCCCTGAGCCAAACTGGCTAGGGCAGTGTACCACATTTTTTAACTCACTCATCCATCAGTGGATGCATAGGTTGTTTCTATATCTTGGTTATAGTAAATTATAGTGCAATAAACTTAAATCTTTTTAAATTAGTGTTTTCATCTTTTTTTAATATATACCCAGAAGTAGAATTGGTGGGTCACAGACAGTTCTTTTTTAAATTTTTTTGACAAACCACCATAATGTTTACATAGAGGCTGTACCAATTTACATTCCCATCAACAATGCACAGAAGTTTCCTTTTCTCTACATCCTTTCCAGCACTTCTTGTCTTTTTGATAATAGCAATTCTAATGAAGGTTTGAAGTGCTATCACATTGTGGTCTTAATTTGCATTTTATTGAGTGTTAATGATGGTAAACACCTTTTCATACACATTTTGGCTGTATATATGCCTCTTTTTTTTGGAAAAAAATGTCTATTCAGATCTTCTGCCCACTTTTTATTTGGATTGTTTGTTGCTACTGTTTTATAAGTTCTTTATATATTTTGCATATTAACTTCTTATCCTATATAATAAAACCCTAATACACAAATCAACCAAACGGTGGAATGACTGGTCACTATGATGCGCACTGACCACTAGGGGGCAGACGCTCAATGCAGGAGCTGCCCCCTGGTGGTCAGTGAGCTCCCACAGGGGGAGTACCGCTCAGCCAGAAGCCAGGCTAATGGCTGGTGAGCACAACAGCAGTGGAGGGAGCCTCTCCCACCTCCACTGCAGGTGGGCAGTAAGGAGTGAGGGGGTCCCAGACTGCAAGAGGCAAGAGCCCCAGACTGTAAGAGGGATGTCTGAGTGCCGGCTTAGGCCTGATCCCTGAGGATATCAGACCTAAGCTGGCAGGCGGACATCCCCCAAGGGGTACTGGCTGTGAGAGGGTGCAGGCTGGGCTGAGGGAACCCCCACCCCCAGTGCATGAATTTTGTGCACTGGGCCTCTAGTCAAATATATGATTTTCAAATATTTTTCTCCATTCAGTAAGTTGTCTTTTCATTTTGTTGATCAGGAAATGTGTGGCAAACAAAATTATTTTTAGTAAAGTTTGTTATGCATATTTAAGTCTGTGCCTTTCTTTCATAAGAGTTGCTAAGAGTCATCCCCCTCCTTGATACAGAAGAAAACAGAAATTTCATTGATAAATGAAAAACTCTCTTACAAATGGAAACTTGTTCTCTTTTCAGAACTTCTCCCACATCTGCTTTCTCAAAATAATCAGCTCAAAATAATGCCAAACAGGCATATTTGGGGGTGGCATATTCCTGATTACAAGATACTAGAAATTCCCTGTGGGCAGGCTCACATGGGCATCACCCATCACTGGTTGATTTGAGCTAATGTGTGTGGGATCATTTTGGATGCAGTGATAGCGCCTCTGCTTGCATCTCATATCCCTCCAGCAGGCTCACCCTGTTCATTTCATGACAGAGCAGGAGCCTCACAGAGGTTTAGGTACACAGGTGCTTTTCCAGTATTTTGCTTGGGTCTAGTTTGCTATGGTCTCATAAGACCCAAAAGTAAAAGGGTGAACATATCTAACTATATCAATATGAATGTTAAATGTGAATGCATTAAAAAATTTGATTAAAAGGCAGAGATTTTCTTTTGTTTTTCTTGGAATATTGTTTATTGCATGTATCATTATTATACTTAAAATCGTTTTTCTTGAAATATTAATGATTATTGCATGTAACATTATAAAAAAAAACAATAAAAAATGAAAAAACAAAACATAAAAATTGAAAAAAAAAGAAAAAAATTGCAAAGCCATCAGCATGTGTCTGTGTCTGTGTCTGTGTCTGTGTCTGTGTGAGTGTGTGAGTGTGTGAGTGTGTGAGTGTGCACGCATGCGCCTCATATATACCATAATTAGGTCATTATGTTTAATTTAGAACAGGTGACTCAGGCTATTCATCACTGATAATTATTTTGTCTTATGAGTTGAAAAGTAGGAGTCAATTAGGATGAGTCTGCTCATGGTTTTTCTGTGGATTACAGTGCATTTGAAGGTATTTTTTGGATTTGAGTTTTTTCTGACTGATAAATTTTTAGAAACGTGTTTGAGGGAAGAATTATTTTTCTGACTTTGGATATGAACTTTTTCACTTGTCTAGGAAGATTTCATTTAAACTTTTTAAGTCTGCATTTGTATCTATTGTAGACCCATTTCAGCAGTACTGTATTTTCTCTTTCATGACTCTCATTTGAAGCTGTGGATTCTTTTGTGATATTTGAATTGAAAAATGTAACTTTATAATAAAAAATAACATTATTTTTTAAAAAGGCAGAGATTTCCAGAATGGATAAGAAAATGTTTACTAGTAACTACATGTTCTCTACAAAAGACACTTTTTAGATTCAAACATGCATATAGGTTGAAATTAAAACGATGAAAAAAAGTCCTAGCTGGTTTGGCTTAGTGGACAGAGCATCAGACTGCAGACTGAAGGGTCCCAAGTTTGATTCTGGTCAAGGGCACATGCTGAGGTTGCAGGCTAGATCTCCAGTAAGGGGCATGCAGAAGGCAGTCAATCAATAATTCTCTCTCATCATTGATGTTTCTACCTCTCTCTCCCTCTCCCTTCCTCTCTGAATCAATAAAAAATTATATAAAAATATGAAAAAAACCTATAATTGTTGCAAACAGCAACTCTAAGAAAGGTGGAGTGGCTACACAAATATCTTTGGATTGAGAAAAACTAGTTACTAGAGATAAAGAGGGAAACTTTATTATGACAGAAGTGGTGGTTTATTAGGAAGTTGTAGGGATTATAAGCATATATACGAACCCAGCAACAGAGCCTCTATAATGCAGGAGAAGCACTTGGCAAAATCCAATGCCTTATTAAGATAAAAACATGTCACAAACTAAGCGTGGGAGGGATCTTCCTCAACATGATAAAGGAAGTCTATGAAAAAACCACAGTTACCATCATACTTGATGAAAGACAGTATTTCCCCATTAGGAGCAATAAAAGGATATTCACTCACCACTTCTACTCAACATTGTACTGGAGATTCTAGACAGGGAAATTAGGCAAGAAAATGAAATAAAAGACATCAAGATTGGAAAAGAAAAATTTAAAGTATATTTCTAAGAAAAATAATCTTGCCTATACAAAAAAAATCCTAAGGAATCCAAGAAAAATTATTAGAACAAATGAACATTTTTCAGGAAGGTTGTATGGTACAAAGTCAACATACAAATATCAATTGTATTTTTATATTCTATCAATGAAATAAATAAAATATTTGGGAATAAAGATAAGGAAAAATGTGCTAAATGTTTACATGAGTGGGACTTTTCCATCACTAATAGGAGTGAGGTTCTTGGGGCGCTGCTGGAATGAGCACTTCCTGAGGCCCCACTAGAGGATGTGATGTGGTGAGAGGCTTCATTTTCATGGAGTTACATTTCTCAGGGTGCAGTCTCATTGTCCTTAAACCATTCCTGGAGAAGGTGTAGCTGGGGCTTCGGTAGAGCTAAAAGCAAAGCCAGTGTCCAGAGTTTCCATTTAATTTATTATATACAATTGGAATAATAATGTCCAGGCAAAATTGTGCTCTGGTCTTTTATTTAGCACCAGAGGCCCAGTGCACCAATTCATGCATGGGTGAGGTCCGGCTGGCCAGCCCTGATTGAGACTGATCAGGCAGGGCCGCCGGGGCGAGGGGACGCGGGCGGTTAGCGGGCTGGCCCTGCCCCTGGTCAAACTCCTGGTTGAACTCCCGGGCTTCTTCAATTTCTTTGAACAATGTCTTGTAGTTTTCGGTGTATGGGTCCTCTATCTCCTGGTGAAGTTTATTCCTAGTTATTTTATCCTTTTTGTTGCAATTGTAAGTGGGATTGTTTTTCCATGTCTCTTTCTGATATTCTGTTGTTAGTAGATAGAAGCACAAGGGATTTTTGTGTACTGATTTTGTATCTTGCAAATTTATTTGTTTATTGTTTTGAATAATCTTTTGGATGTAGGGGATATATACAAAATGTACAAAGAATTCATATAACTCAACAACAAAAATATAAACAATCTGATTTAAAAAATGGGCAGAGGAGCCCTGTCCGGTAGCTCAGTTGGTTGGAGCTTGGTCCCATGCACCAAAAAGGTTGCAGGTTTGAATCCAGGTCAGGTTACATATCTGGGTTGAGGGTTCGATTCCCAGTCAGGGCACATATGGGAGGCAACAGATGGATGTTTCTCTCTCACAATGATGTTTCTCTCTCTCTCTCTCCCTTCCTCTGTCTCTAAAATCAATAAAACCATATCCTTGGGTGAGGATCAAAAAATTATTTTTAAAAATGGGCAGAGGATTGAAGATACTAGTACACTTTTCCAAGGAAGAAATACAGATGGCCAACAAATATTTAAACGTATTTGTATTTGTAAAGACCTTCTCCTGTTTGGTTGGTTGCCTTTTTGTTTGGTGGATGATTTTTTTTTCTGTGTAGAAACTCTAGTTTGATGTAGTCCCCTTTATCGATTTTTGCTGTTACTTCCCTTGTCTTTTGGGTTAAGTTCACAAAGACCCTTCTGTGACCAAGGTCCATAAGTTTAAAGCTTATGTTCTCGTCTATGGATCTTATTGCTTCCAGTCTTATGTTCAAGTTTTTAAACCATTTTAAGTTAATGTCTGTGTATGGTGTCAGATAGCTGTCTAGTTTCATTCTTTTGCATGTGGCTTCCCAATTTTCACACCGTTTATTGAAGAGACTTTCCTTTTACCACCGTAAATGTTGGGCTCCTCCGTCGAAAACTGGTTGCCCACACATGTGCGGGTTTATCTCTGGGCTTTCAAGTCTGTTCCATTGGCCTGTTTCTGGTTTTTGCCTGCACCACCCTGTTTTAGTTGTGTAGCTTGGTCGTACAGTTTGAAGTCAGGGAGTGAACTACCCCCGGATTTGATTTTTCCCCTCTGTTGTAGTACCATGCGAAGTTGAGATTTTTGTTCAATTTTTGGTATATTGATGGGAATTGCGTTGAATCCGTACATTGCTTTAAGATGCCCATTTTAACAATATTAATTCTTCTCGTCTATGAACATAGAATAACTTTCCATTTATTTGTGTCTTCTTCAATTTCTTTGAACAACGTCTGTTCTTATGCCAGTGCCATGCTGTTTTGATTTCTATGGCTATGTAGTATAGTTTGGTATGAGGTGAGGTGGCTTTTCCAATCATTGGCTTTATGTCTAAATTTGGGAACAATTTGAGTAACTCTACCATGTGCCCATGCCTCATCCTCACCCCCTCCCTCATTCCCAGGTGTGCCATGCGTTTCATAAAATCCTCAACTTGTGGCTCCTGGGTTGGCCGTGCCCTCCCACTGCCCTGCACCTTTGCTGTGGGGCTGATCCCACCATCTAGACCCACTCCTCCCTTAGTGCCTGCACTGGCATCCTGGCTCCACCTTTTCCTCTAGCATGACCTGGGCCCATCATTTAATCTCTCCAAGTCACCACGTCATCACAATGGTAGCTGCATCTCAGAGGTGTTGCCACAATTGGATGAGACAGTATGTGGAGCAAATACAACACCTCCTGATGCACACTAAGCCTCAATAACCGCTGCCTGATGTCACTGTCACAGGGGCTATGAACACACATAAGAGCAGTTACTATAACCTTGAGACCTCTGGGAAGGCTGGAGAAGTTGGCATTTCTTACGTGTGGTGATAGACCCCTGGTTTATCATTACCACGGGACTGTGACATGATAGCGCAGTTGGCTATTTACATATCTCTCCTGCTTGGCAAGGCTGAGGGGTAGGCTCATGTCTTGGTTACATTGTCCTCACAGCACAGCACAGGGGCCGCTTTGTAAAAGCTCAATCCTGTGGAGTGAATGAAAGAAGGCACCAGTTTAACTGCAGAGTCAGCGTCTCCAGAGAGCGCTCCTCCCTCCGAAGCAGGGACCTCACCCTGCTTGTTCCCCACAGCAGCCAGCACCCCTGCACTTCACAGCCATTGAGCGGGGTGGCCTCTCACTCCCCCAGGAGACTGGAAACTCCCAAGAGAAGCCACCCTCCGCCAGGCAGGGTCAAAGCTGCCCCTTGTGCACATGTTATCTGGTATTCTGCTCCATTCCTGAACGTTTCCCAAGCTTTTCTTTTTTTTTTTTTTTTTTTTTTTTTTTAAATATATTTTATTGATTTTTTACAGAGAGGAAGGGAGAGAGATAGAGAGTTAGAAACATCGATGAGAGAGAATCATCGATCAGCTGCCTCCTGCACATCTCCTACTGGGGATGTGCCCGCAACCCAGGTACATGCCCTTGACCGGAATCGAACCTGGGACCTCTCAGTCCGCAGGCCGACGCTCTATCCACTGAGCCAAACCGGTTTCGGCCCAAGCTTTTCTTTTTCCCTCTCAACAACCTTCCCCTCGGCTTTTACTCATTCTTACTATACGCTTCCTGCCCGTTTACATCTGTACCGATTTCACTCCTGATTTGTGGCATGCCCCCAATCCACCCAGCACTCAAATCCTATCTGCCTTCCTCGGCCTCCCTATATTTAAGCTTATCTGTGAACTCATGGAGCAAAGACTTTTGTTTCCACAAATTTTTGCCTACTAATGGGCAAGAGAAGAGATTTGGTTGTTGAAGAAGGTAATATAAAAGAGGGTATATATATATATATATATATGTATATATATATATATATATATGTGTGTGTGTGTGTGTGTGTGTGTATGTAAATATTTTTAGTGGCATATCCAGGGCTTTGAAACAACTTTTCACCCTGGCCCGTTAGGCTCAGTGGATAGAGCATCGGTCTGTGACTGACGGGTCCTGGTTTCAATTCCAGTCAAGGGCATATGTCCAGGTGTGGGCTCAATCCCCAGTAGGCATACTGGAGGCAGCTGATCAATGATTCCCATCATTGATGTTTCTATCTCTCTCTCCCTCTCCCATCCTCTCTAAGTAAAATAAGTAAAAATATATTTTTTAAAAAGGAACAACTTTTCAATAGCAACTTGTTATTGTCTAATTGAATGCTCAAATCATTTCTACTTGAAGTACACAGTAGGAAAGTCGTATTTTGGGTGATAGTGTCTTTTGACTGGATGCTGCAGAAGATTTTGCTTACTTTTTTCCTCTCAGAAGGTCTTCCTATCAGAAATTTATCCCACTACTCTTTTCAGTTACATGGCCCACAAAGTTGGGACCATGATCCAAATGGCTCAATCAGAATATCTCATTTCCCTGACCTCAGTGATTTGCTTAGGCATGAGGACATGCCTTCAGACAAATCAAAACACCCCTACGATGTTTTCCTGAAGCCATTGGGCAAAAAAAAAGGACAATCTAGATAATCTGAAGCTACCAACAGCCTATGAAGAATTATAGGTGGTGATCTTAGACACTGTAGAAAAGGCAGAAGTGGGAATAAAGCTAACACCCAAAAGAGAGGTCAAATAGAGGAGAAAGAGAAAGAGAATAATTTTTCCCTTCTTGAATTCAGCTATGTCTAAAAGTAGAACAACTTTTCTTAAATTTCCCAGTTACGCAAATCTATTAACTCTTACACTTGTTGCTTAAATTAGGTTGCATAGAGTTTGTGATTCTTGCAACCAAAAGCATTTTTAAAACTTCAGCTGTATTGACACATATAATCTGATACATTGATGTTAGCAATCTCTTAAATAAAAATGGAATTTACCAGACTAAAATAGAAAGAGAATTGATAATATAGTAAAAAATAAGAAGAATAAAAGATGTGGTTGGGGCATTACATGATCATAAAAGGTTCAATCTACCAGGAAAACATAGCAATTTTAAATATAGAGGCATAAATAAATAAATAAATAAATATGCACCGAACAACAGTCTCAAAATACATGCAAAAAAACCTGATAAAACTGAAAGGGAAAACAGACAAATGCACATTATAGTTGAGGACATTGACACTCACTCATAACAAGTAACAGAATGACTAGACAAAAAAAATCAGCAAGGATATAGAACGGAATGACACCATCCACCAGCAGGATTTAGTTGATATATTCAGAACAATTCGCCCAACAATGCAGAATATACATTTTTTGTAAACATCCATGGAATATTCACCAAGATAGACATATCCTGGAATAAAACAAGCCTTAACAAATTTTAAAGAGTTGAAGTCATACAGAATATTTCCTCTGACCATAATAAAATCAAATTAAAACTCAATAACAGAAAAACAACAAAGGAAAAATCTTGAAATACTCAGAAATTAAGTAATACACTTCTAAATAATTCATGGGCCATACAAGAAGTCTCAAAGAAAATAAAAAAGCAAACAAACATAAAACTGAATAAAATACATCTCAGAGTATGTGGGATGCATCGTAAGCCACAGTGAAAAGGTCATCTATAGCACCTAAGAGAGAAACAGCCTCAAACCAACAACCTAATTCTTACCTCAGAAACTAGAAAAAGAGAAGCAAAATAAGCATGAAGCAATCATAGGGAAAGAAATAATACAGATAGAAATAAATACAACTGAAAACAGGAAGATAATAGAGAAAAGTCAATGAAACAAAAAGCTGGTTTCTTCAGTAAAGTTAATAAACCTATGGCAGGACTGAATAAAACACAAGATAAAAAGAGACAAATCTCTGTATCAGGCATGAAACAGGGAATATTACTATGGATCCTATGCCATTAAAAGGATAATAAGAGAGTAATACAAATAACTTTATGCTTGTCAATTTGACAACATTGAAGAAATGGAACAATTTCTCAAAAACCACAAACTACTATCAATCAACCAAGATGAAATAAGCTCCTGAAAAGTTCTATAACCACTAAAGAAATGTAATTTGTAATTTAATTTCCCAAAATGAAGTCTCCAGACTCAGATGATTTCACTGAAAAAATTTACTGAACATTTAAAGAAGAATTAATACCAATTTTACATAATCCCTTCCAGAAAATAGGAAAATCTTTCCAACTCATTTTATTAGGCATGACCCTGATACTAAACCAATAAAGAGCTATGAACTGTACAAAACAAACAAAAAAAAAACCAACAACAATAAAAAAACTATACACCAATGTCTCTCATGAATTTAGATATAAAAAATCCTCAGCAAAATATTAGCAAATTGAATCTAGCCATGTGTAAAAAGAACTATATGCCTTGAACAAGTGGGACATATTCCACATATGGAAGACCTGGTTCAATATTAAAATATCAGTCAATGCACTCCACCAGGTCAAAAGGCTAGTGGGAAAAAAGTATATGATCATATCAATCAGAAAAAGCATTTGACACAATCCAACATGCATTTATGATAAAAAAACAACAACAACAACAACAAAAAACCTCTCAGCAAACAGGAAGAAATAGAGGGAAATCACCTCACTACAAGAAAGAAAATATAAAAGAATCCTTCAGCCAACATCAGACTTAAAGATTGAATGCTTTCCCCTAAGATCAGGAACACGGTATCCACTCACCATTCTTATTCAACATAGCCCTGGAAGTTCAAGCCAACCCTTCTTTAATTTGAGTCTAAAACAGGCCCTCTGTTAGCAGTGGGTTTGGGAGGCCAGCAATTGTCGCAAAAGAGACACACCTACATTTGGAAAGGAAAAGTGGGTAGAGCCTCTGACTCTTAGGAAGCGTAGAGGTATAGAGGGGTGGGCAGATTGAGCAAGAATCCACAATTGAAAAGGCCTTTGAATAATTTCTCCCTCTATCGGGTAAGTAGCAGGAGACATGAAGCCAGTATCCCTGGTGGCAGGGTCCCCCACCCCCATGCTCCCCACCCAATGGCCCTTCAGTCACAAAACCACATTCTACACAGCACAGCAGAACCCGTGGCTCTTTGCACCTAAATAACAATTTCAATGTTACCAGGCCAGCTGGGGCTTGTTTTTGCGTCTGTGGAAAGATAGGAAGCTGCCAAACAGAAAGTTAGGATAGGTTTGCACTGACACATCTGTAATTTTGCTCGTGACTTTAGAGCAGAGGAATGCTCCATTGCAAAACTGCATTGCTGCGACCAAGCTTAAACTATAAATAGTGGCACATATATAAACTATAAGTTGGCTTACACATGCATACAGGTTTAAAATACATATACATTATGTTTCAGCCGATTTGTTTGCTTGAAGCTGGTTCTGATTCTTACAGCTTGAGTATTATCTTTGTTCTTTCCTAAGACAAATTCTCTCCCTCATATAGGGCAGCTCTCCCCTTCTCTCATCTTCCTGACTCAGCCGCTCCCTGTACACCGTTCTCCACCTTGCTGCCGGTGTGGCCATAACCCAGACACAAATGGGATCAAGTCATTTCCCTGCTTAGGTCATTTCTGGTGGTTCCTCCTCCTCAACCATGTCACGGAACGTGTAGGCCGCGGTCAGGAGCCTGCCCAAGAATTGTTTCTGTCCATAACAAGGTAGGTTCAGAAGTTGAGAGTAAGCGTTTGGAAACTTTATAGCAAGCATGTCAAACTCAAAGGCTAACATGGGCCAAATAAACAAGGTTTAAGTTTATGTGGGCCGCAAAAAAACAAAAGCCTCAATTTTCATAGAAACTAGGTTTATTTCGATAGAGACATGCTGAATACAAAGGGCTGAAATAAATGAGTCATCATTAGCATAAAATAATAGAACATTTTAATAAAAACTAATATTTTTTCTTGAATATTAATTTACCAGACATGGAATAACTGCAGAAATTAATAAACGTAACGCAAATCTATTTTTCTTGTTCTCTGAAAGTGAAATATTTCCTGTTGCGCACACCAAATAACTCAGTCCAAGACTAATGATGTGGCAATCGGCTGCTAAAATATTCGCTGCCAGTATTAATAGTGAGAAATGGTACACTTGTGCATAAGGCACATAGGGAAATGAATGCAACACGATTATAGTAATCAGTCATTAGCGAACATTGTAGTTCATTATTAATAATTATGTATAACAGGATATCGTAAAAAATTAAGTTATCAAATTTTTATTAAAACGTTTCTTACATACCATTATATTGGCTGGGCCACAAAAATATTCGTTGTGTGCTGCATGCGGCCCGTGGGCAGGGAGTTTGACATGCTTGCTTTATAGGCATTTGACATGGACATATTCTCCAACTGTGTCACCAAGCAGTGTCAACACAGGCTGCTATGGAACTCACATTGTGAGGCATCTGCTTTACAAACTCCATACTCTTATTAGTCTGGGAGAGATTGGGGGATAAAACCCAACATCCGGTCCTTCATCACAGCTAGTTGCAGAAGCAGAGCTCCAGGACAAAGTCCAAAGACTACCCCCACCCACCCCCACCCCACAAGTTCTTAGTATCTGGTCTACGTCTGTGGTTCCTCCAACGTCTTCTGGGACTCCTGCATCTTGCCCTCTCCATCAAGCTCCTTGACAGTTCTCCACATACTGTGTATGTAATTCCCCTTTCTGAATGCCTTTATCCGCCTTGGCTGGCTGCAGACTTTCTCTCATCTGCTAAAACAGCTTCTGTGAAACCACTTCTGATGCCATCATCAATCCCCAACACAGATATCCCCACCTTTATCCTTCTGTGCTACTCAGTACATCACTCAAGAAGCATTTTTCTTTTTTGCGATGTCCAATAAGGATGAATAGAATAAGACAACCTAAAACCTGCCACCAAATGAATCCCAGTCTCATGAACGTTCTGTGTATTGTCTCCCCAAGGACAGCGGCCATGTCTTAAACACCTTTGTGTCCCCAAAGCCTTTGTGCCATGAAAATGGAAGGAAAGGAGGGAATGACATTTTTGGAATTAAGGTTGGTAATAATGGATGAAACACAGATACTGGGAAGTATTTTACCCTCTCAGTTAACCTGTCTTGGCTTTCATTTCTCCTTTATCACATGTGGGATTTCAATACCTACAGTTACTTTCAAGCTCAAATATTTTCTCTAGAGCCAGAAAATTCATACTGTGGCAGGCAGTAAGAAGCTAGAAAAATTCCCGGGCAAGTGGAATAGGGAAACTGAGACAAGAAAATCAAACAAGGCCAAACAATTTGAACAACTTACAGCCAGCTAGAATCTCAAGACCTTATCTCTCCTAACCAGGGACACCTGAAAGTAAATGGTTTATACCTCCCCTCCCTAACCAGAGACTACATAGCCTAAGTCACCCTGGTCGAGGAGATAGAGGACAGAGACCCAATTAACGCCACTTGTGCCAGCCAAACCCAAGGACAGCTGATGTCAGTGGAACAAATAACAAAAACCCTATTAAAGCCAGACAGACCCAAGATAAAAGTAAAACAGTAAAGCGGACCAAAGAATCATCCCAAACTCTCCTATACACTCATTTTAATGCATCAGCATATTAAAAGCACGCCTGGAAACCTTTCCCTGAGATTCTCATCCACACACAAAAGATAAAAAACTCTCAGGACAAAGAACCAGCATGGGCTCACTCTAGAGCAGCAGTCGCCAACCTTTCGGACCTCACGGACCACCACTGGTCCACGGGCCACAGGCTGGCGACCATTGCTCTAGAGCAGTGATGGCGAACCTTTTGAGCTCGGCGTGTCAGCATTTTGAAAAACCCTAACTTAACTCTGGTGCCGTGTTACATATAGACATTTTTTGATATTTGCAACCATAGTAAAACAAAGACTTATATTTTTGATATTTATTTTATATATTCAAATGCCATTTAACAAAGAAAAATCAACCAAAAAAATGAGTTCGTGTGTCACCTCTGACACGCGTATCATAGGTTTGCCATCACTGCTCTAGAGCATGCCCATGCCCCTTCTCAGGCATGAATTTTTTTTTTTAACATTTTAAAATATATATTTTTATTGATTTCAGAGAGAGAGAGAGAGAGAGAGAGAGAGAGAAATATCAATGATGAGAGAGAATCACTGATCTGCTGCCTCCTGCACACCGCCTACTGAGGGTGAAGCCTGCAACCCAGGCAGGTGCACTGACCAGGAATCATGACCTCCTGGTTCATAGGTAAATGTTCAATCACTGAGCCGGCTGGGCAGACATGCACTTTTTCACCCCTCCTAAACTCTAAGGAACCAGGGAAGCAGCAGGCAGCAGCAGTTCATCCTGGGATATCTCCAAGGCCCCCTTTCTTGTCTGACTTCCCAGTGAGCTAACAGAGCCCCTCCTTGGCGCACTTCTTTCCTATAACATTTCTAGAGCCAAAGCAGAGCACCACCCAGGCTTCCCCCTGTTGCTTCTTCTACCCTAAATCCTTCCTTTGTTTCACTATCAGCAGCTTTGATAAACCTACTCTCAAAATCCCCTGGACTTGCAGAGTGAAATCTTTCCTACATGAAGTCAAGAACGCGCATACTACAGCCTCGCCTGAGGCAGACCCGCTCCGGGCTGTCCCTGTCTAGTATCAATATCATTGAACCTACCTTCCTGCAGATTCCCCTAGAAGATGGCCCTTATTATCTCCCCACCTCTACCCCATACCTTCCTCAGAGTCTAAACACAAAAGCAGCAGACACAGAAATTCTGCATATAGGAATTCATGTGGCTGTATTTTCCTGAGACTTTTCATCAGGTCTTTATCAACATCAACTCCTTTTGGTGACAGTGGCCTTTCAGTGGCTTGTAGACTGCTCTCTAACCAGGTAATTACAATAGAAACAAACATGGATTTTAAATTTGGAGTTTAATTGACTGGTGTCATCTCCAGGTATTGCTGGGAAATGGAGGCGATAATGCATGTTTCAACACAAACATGGCACAAGCCCCTAGGCATGGGAACGAAGATCCAACAGTCATTCACACAAACAACAGATCTGGAACATCTCAAATAAAGCTATCAAGCCAGAAATGGGCTTGCATTGTGGGTAACTAAGTGAACATTGTTCCCCATTAAGTCGCTGAATTGAGTGAGATCAGTGCTTTTCTTCTCCCCACTGCCTCCCTCTAGATACAGATTTCACAAAAGTATAGATTCAAATATATGTAGTCCTTTGGGTTCTCAGATCAGATCCAAGTCTCCTGTCGCCACAAGGTTTCAACACAATAGAAAATTCTTCCTAGACTTGATCCAACATCCAGTTCTTTATAGATATATATGTTTTTATTGATTTTAGAGAGAGAGAGAGGTAGGGAGAGGGATAGAGAGATACAAACATAAATGAGAAAGAAACTTGATTGGCTGCTTCCTGGATGCTCCCTACTGGGAACGGAGCCTGAAACCTGGATATGTGGCCTGACAGTGAATTGAACCAGTGACCTCTTGGTACATGGGTCTATGCTCTACCACTGAGCCACAATGGCCGGGCCCCACATCCAATTCTTGATTTGGAATAAATAAATTCCATTTGACCAAAACCTTTCATTCCTCATATTTAATGTGAATGAGTTGACTTAATTCTTCTTTTGAGTCACAGCAATATCATGGACAGTGGTCATTTTCCATTGTGTTGCCTTCCTGGAAAAGTCAACTACATGTTGTGAGAGCATGGACTACTGTCTGAGCCTTCCTCTTGTCTAAAACACATATCCCAAACCCCTCCTCACCTGGCTAGATCCAGCTCACCCTGCAAATCTCAAATCGGGTAACACTTCCATAGCCCCTAGGAGTTCCCCACGCTGGGGCAAATGACATTCTTTCTCGTTTCCATAGTCTCCTTGAAAACTTCCTTTGAAAGTGATGTGATAGCAACTCCAATGTCAAAGTACTCCTAACCTGGTAGTGAGCAGAGCAAACAGAATGCACTAATAATGCACTCATTTCAATGTCTTCTCCCCCATGTGGTCTAATTCTAAAAAATAAAATAAAATAAAAAATTCAAACTAGCAAAGATTGAAGATCCTGACATTTTCATTTCCTCAGATAAATTCTTCCCAGGAATACGTAATTGAGTAAGAAATCATTAATAAGATGGTCAAAGATGCTGCCCATGGAATTTCTCCACAAATTTATGCCACGGGCAAGTAGTAGTCAGATAAAAGCCTCACAGCTGAAGGATGTTTTCTGAGATTTCAGACATAAATCCATCCTATATATCACCTCCCCCCCCTTTTATACTACCTCTCCCACCCCAATCCGCCCCCCCTCCCGCCCAAATAAACACCTCTCCATGAAATCAACATGTGAATCCCTGTAGGCAAGTGTTTAGTCCGAGACCACAGGAGAAAAGATTCTGCTATCCGTCTCCGGGGTGTACCCTGCAGAGACTTCCATCACCACAGAATGCCACTGCATCTGTTCTCATCTCTCAGAGCCCCTTCACTTCAACTGACAGGACGGCTTCCTCTCCCCTGTCCCTGGTGCCATACCTGGGGGCCTGCTACACATACTAGTGTTTCAAAGCAATATTCCCAGCAGGAGTTCCCAGGGGAGGCTACACACCCAGGAGGAAGGAGATAAAGGTCTGAAATCTCAGTTTTAATTGCAGGTGGATTGGGGAAGCCTGTTTGATTAACAAGTAATGCTGTAATGTCATATCCCTCACAGTTCAATGACGAGGTGTTTTTTTTCTCCTTAAGAAAGTGAAAGAGGGTGTCAGATATCTCTGCAACACCTCCCCCAAGTCCCCCGCAATAACTGAGGAATTTGATTGCCAAGACCCTGGCTGACAAAAATCAACTTTCAAAGGGCTCTGGCGCCCTCTGCTGGCCATTGGTGCTGACAGCCATCATATAGGAAAGGATTCCTAGTCACCTAAGGTTAGACTTGATCTGTTCCACTTCATTCATTTAAAGATGAAGAAGCTAGAGTTGAAAAGTCTCACTCAGTGATGTAGTTTAGCTTGTTAATGGGAATTGTGCTGTGGTTGGAGAAACACCCTACCATGTTAGAACACCCCATTTTTAAATACTATTCATTTCCTTACTATCTATGTCCTTAAGCAAGTCTCCCATGTCTAAAATAATAATGAAGATTAAATGGTTTGAAAAAATCGAAAAACATACCAATCTTTGAAAGATATTATTTACCTGGTAGTTTATAGCTTTCCATCATCAAGATTGTCCGGATAATCCTATATAATAAAGAGCTAAAATGCAAATGGGTCATCACAGCCTCATGCCGTAATGGCTCAGACACTCAATACTGGGGAGAGAGGCATGGGGACCAGCCAGGCACAAATGAGCTCGCGAGAGAGGAATGGGGACCAGCCAGGCTATGGCCCGGGAGAAGGACAAGCCACCTGCCCTGCGGTCCCAGGCACCAGCAGCTGTGCCTGCACCTGTGGCCCGGGAGAGGGACAAGCCACACGCCCTGAGGTCCTGGGTGCCAGAGGCTGCGCCTGTGGCCCCGAGGAGAGACAAACCGCCTGCGCCACTGTCTGGGCACCAGCGCCTGGGGCTGCGGCCTGCGAGAGGGACAAGATGCCCACCCCGCAGTCCAGGGCGCCTGCGGCTGCGGCCCAGGTGAAGCTGCCTGCCTATGGTCCCCTATGGCTGTGGCCAGCCTAGGCAAAGCTGGCTGAGTCCTGGGTGCCTGTTGCCGGCCAGAGGGAGGGAAACCCAGGTCTTGGGTGCCTGTGACTGGCCAGAGGAGGGAATCCTGGGTCCTGGGTGCAGGGTGAGGCAGAGGCAGTTAGGGGTGACCAGGCCAGCAGGGGAGCAGGTAGGGGCAATCAGGCTGGTAGGGGAGCAGTAAAGGGCAATCAGGCAGGCAGGCAAAGGTGGTTAGGGGTGATCAGGCAGGCAGAGGTGGTTAGGGGCGATCAGGAAGGCAGGCAGGCAAGCGGTTAGGAGCCAGCGGTCCCAGATTGCAAGAGGCAGTCGGACATCCCCCGAGGGATCCCGGATTGGAGAGGATGCAGGCGTCTAGTTAAGTTATAAAGGCTGATGGGTTCCCCCCACCACCTATTTTCTGTTCTGAGTTCGGTTAAGAAGATGAATAGTAGATGGCAGTTCTTTGGTTAAAGTTATATAAATAACTGTTCCTCTACATATATGATCTATGCCCATATTTATAGCAAACTACAATCCATATAACTTAGAACTAACTAGAGTTCAGATGTGGTGTTAATTACCAATCCTTCTGCCCAATTCATCAGGACATCTACTTCCTCTGAAAAGCACATTCTTGACGGAATGCCCTCTCTTCCCTTTCTTTTTTGTGTGCCTCATTTGGCACCATCACACCCATATTCATATCAGCTCTTCCTCTTTCTTATCTCAGAGCTAGCATGCTATCTACAGGAAGTTCTTGGAATCTCTTCATGTAATTGTGCTTTTTTTCTTCTTCTTTAATTGGCATTACTTTTGGCAATGCAAAACCTGGGTGAATTCAGAAACTTCAAAAAAGTATGGCAAGTTCAAATGCAGCCGTGGGCAAACTATGGCCCGCGGGCTGGATCTGGCCCGTTTGAAATGAATAAAACTAAAAAAAAAAAAAAAAAAAGACCGTACCCTTTTATGTAATGATGTTTACTTTGAATTTATATTAGTTCACACAAACACTCCATCCATGCTTTTGTTCCGGCCCTCCGGTCCAGTTTAAGAACCCATTGTGGTCCTCGAGTCAAAAAGTTTGCCCACCCCTGTTCTAATGGGAACTTAATCTGACAATTCCTTTGGCCTGTGAAAGAGACTATAAAAATGTTGGCCCTGAAAAATGCATTTTATAGACTTACCTGGCCTTAGGCAGGAAGGGTGCAATGGCTCACTTGGTTGAAGAACAATTTCCCTGCTGTAGGGAATTCTTTTTCTGAATACACAGATACTTATTAAGTACAAGCTGTATGTGGACCTAATATATTGTTCTTAATATTGGATACACAGGGAGACAGAGACTGCCCATGCCCCACAAGCCTGTAGTTCAGTAGAAATGATGGGTGTTGGTCAATATCATTTACCTAATTCCTTTTTGCCAACCATAACCTATTCTGCTCATTGCAATGGCTGTACTTAAAAGCTGGCTATAAGCTGTTTCCTTGGGGTTATGCTATTAAATTACTTTGAATATGCACAGACGTTTTAAAATGATTTTGAGTGCATACACAAAAGCAAGTTGTAAACTACAGAGACTTGTCCCAGGTAGTGATACAATATGCCCGGGATATAGCAAGGTCCCAGTTATTTTGAGACCCAGCTCATAATCTTCTAACCATGCTGGCAGCTTCAAGCTTCAGTGTTCAGAACATTTGCCGTAGGACAGCCATGAGGATTCTGTGCCCCAGAAAAGCATTCTCTACATTTCTGATTCAGTAGCTGTGAAGTCCAAGGTTCTGATGTGTGGGGCCCACAGATACGACTTGAAGACATACTGTGCTTCAGAATGCATATTTCTTTTCTATCAATTCAGTAATATTCTTTAAGCTGTGATTTTTGGAGACACGTGATTGGATGTCTTCTGTTATGCGTGGTGTTTTCCCATGAAATAGTTCAGAATAGTGGTTAAGAGCAAAGAAGGAAGCCCCCTGGGGTCTGCTCCCACCTTGCTTCATCTCTCTGTATCCACCTTCTCTGTGAAAGGAGGTTGGATTCCAGACTACCACAGTGACGTGAATATCACCATAAAGCAAATCACACACATTTTTTGGTTTCCCAGTGCATATAAAAGTTATGTTTACACTATACTGAAGTCTACCAAGGGTGCAATAATAGCATTGTGTCAAAAAAGTGTACATACGTTAATTAAAAATGCTTTATTGTTAAAAAATAAAATGCTAACCATCCTCAGAGCCTGTTGGAAAAAAAATGGCACCAATCCACTTGCGAGATGCAGGGTTGCCACAAGCCTTCCATTTGTAAATTAATGCAATATCTGCGAGGTGCAATGAAGTGGGAGTCAATAAGATGAGGTATGCCTGCATTTTCATTGTAGAGTGATGGTGATGCTAAGATGGGCCTATGTATGTCAAGTGTTTAGCACAGCATGTAAAATATGAAGGCAGATGTTCCCATTACACATATGAAACAGAAGCCAAAATGGTTAAATGGTTGGACCAAGCACAGGCAGCCAGTAAGTTGTATTGCCAGGATCAAATTCCATTCACATAGACCTGAAGGCGGTTTAATAACATATGTAATCCACACTCCCTTCACCCCCAACAAGCTTTTGGACAAAGCAGGGCATTACTCATGAGAGTAACAGCGAGAGCATTTTGTGGTGCTTGCCAATGGACGTGGTAGACAATGAGCAGTTTCATGTGAGCTTAAAAGAAACACCGCCATACAGACCTTGAAAGGTTTACCCACTGTCTCATGAATGGAAAGGTGTCTAAGAGTTCAGCTTGGGTAGAAACCCACATTTCCAGATACCCTGGATTCAATGCGAGTACAATGGGAAGTGTGGCTTCTTTCTAATAAGTTGGTCTGCATTGCATTGTTTTCTGGCCTCCTTCAGCATCATGTAGAGCAAGTCCATTCTGCAATGGGTTCCCACATTTGAATATAATCAACCTCAGCTGGTCTAAAAGGTCTTTCCTTGAGGTAAAAGGAAAATCCTCCTTGTTGCAAACTAAGATAATGTCATTCCTCACACCCCTATCACCACTGGAAATGAGACTCTCAAATAAATAACATTACTGCTTAAAACATACGCATGCATGTCTCAACAGTAGTGAAGACAACAATACATAGTGTCGCCATCCATCAAGGGAATCAGAATCCAGAGTAATTGCTTTTATTTCAGAACCTTCTGTGTGTGCCATCTTTTGACAAGTGTGAATTGAACAGATAATGGTTTGGATGTGGTAACATTTTCTTACCTTTCTGCATTTCTCTGTGCGTGTGTGCGCACACACGCACACACACAGAGAAACACTGATTCTCGTATTAATGGTCTCTTATTTTAAAACTCCATCTCTAAATTATATACTCCATTGATGGGACCATGAGATCAGGTAGTCAACAGTGATAAGACCTGCCATTCAATTGTGATGATGGGAGACTGAAGATTCTTTCTACATTTGAATATTTGAACTTGTTCCCCCAAACAATAAAGTTCTACCCAAGAATAGATGTCAAATCTCCCAACAATAGTTTTTCTCTAAAGGAAAGGGCAAATATGCACTGTCCATTTCCATTCAGATTCAAATTAACTATCCCTCCCTCCAACACAATCTACAGTGTTCTTGCCTGCTAGCTCTTTCCTAGATGGCTTAATTCTCCTTCCTCTCCCAGTCTTTATTGTTTCCAGATGCCACAATCATGACTTGTTCAACGGTTAGCAATTAGAATGGCCGTGACTAAATTTAAGCGGTAATTGTGCAAAAGTTTGCTATCTCAGTGTAAGCTAAAAGTTATCTAGTTTTACAGACATAACTGCAAGAAATAGGATACCTTGACCAGCAAACATGAGGAAAGAAAGGACTTCCTTAGGGTTATTTTATAAGGTGTAGTTAGGATATTTCAGTTCTTTCAAGTCAGAGGAGGATGAGAATCGGGCTCATATCCCAGTTGGTTAGAAGGAATACCCTTAGATTTAGTTGACAAGAATGGAATGTGCCTTCTGGAAAACATGATACAGAGACGGGGTTTCTGAAAACAGAAAAATTTCATAGTTTTGCCTGCCAAATTACATACACTCCCGTGGAGTTAAAAAGAGACTCAAGAACAGAGAAACTGATTCCTCCATGCTTGGACTAGAGAGTGGATATGAGTGTGAGCATGTGTATGCTTGTGTTTTATAAAATACAATATTATGCTGTATATAAGGCATATCTGTATACAAAAGATTCAGAAAGATAAAACATAAATGATAGTACATCCAGACAACAAAATAGTATTCAGTGCTTAAAAGAAATGAGCTATCAAGCCATAAAATTATATGCAAGGACCTTAAATGCATATTGATAAATGAAAAAAAAAGTCAATCTGAAA
The DNA here is from genome assembly GCF_014108235.1 of Myotis myotis. NCBI lineage: Eukaryota > Metazoa > Chordata > Mammalia > Chiroptera > Vespertilionidae > Myotis > Myotis myotis. The sequence goes on along the minus strand of NW_023416320.1, from coordinate 45,198,150 downwards.
AGGCTGGGTACTCTATGATTCCAACTGTATGACATTCTGGAAAACCAAAGCTATGCAGAAAGTAAGAGAATCAGTGGTTGTCAGAAGTTAGAGGCGAGGAAGGGATAACCCCCCAGAGCACAGATTAATTTTAAGGCAGTGAAATTATTCTGTAGATAGAATAATAATGGATACATATCATTATATATTTGTCAAAGCCCATAGAATGTATAACACCAGGAGTGAACCTTGAGTAAACTATGGACTTTGTGTGATAATAATGTGTTAATTTAAGTTCATGGATTTTTAACAAATTTACTACTATGATGCAGTGTTGAGAATGAAGGAGTCTGTGTGTGTGTGTGTGTGTGTGTGTGTGTGTGTGTGTGTGTGTGTGTGTGGTGTAGGCAGGGAATATATGGGAAATCTCTGTACTCTCCACTCAATTTTGTTGTAGATCTCAAACTGCTCTAGAAATAGTCTGCCATAGATAGATGATAAGTAGATAGATGATAGATAGATAGATAGATAGATAGATAGATAGATAGATGATAGATAGATGATAGATAGATGAATACTAAAATACTAATACTAGGAAAACCACAAATAAAAAGAAAAAAAAGCAGGGGTCACAACTTCTATGATTAACAAGATTGGATTTAGATGTCAAAGTATTAAAAATCACTTTTTAATGCTTAAGGCAACAGCATACAATAAAGCAATTATGGATACTAATATTTATTCACCAAATGACACAGCAACAGCTTTCATAAATGATTGTCGGAATGAGACAAAAGAGAAAACACACAGACTACTAATGAAAGACTTGAGCATACACATGAAGTTGAGCAGAACCAGTAAGTATGTTGAAGATTTAAGCAGCTACATCTGATGTTGCCAGGGTCCCAACGCACAGAGCTGGACCTCATCTCTGATTTCCGCCACATGGGGGTGCACCTCCAGGTGGGGTTTGACTGGATGCCTGCTGATGGAGTCTTGTCTCAGGCACATGCAGCTTTCACTTTCTGCTGCAGAAATTCTACATCTAGATACTAGCAGGAGCCTATTTGGCAACACAGGTGCACAGCCCCAAAACACAGGGACATGAAAGCCTCTATAGCTAGCACTCAACACTGGAGATAACCATTTCACCACTCAACCCGGAATAGACAGCTATGAGAAGCTTTGCAAATATTTGGAGACATGTGGTGAGCACTGAGCCCCTGTTCAGCCATTGGCACCTGCAATATAGCTCTTACATTCCTCCTCCCTCACTCCTTCCTGTCCTCACCCCTGCTCCCAGAGATGACCTTGCAAACAGACGGGCTGCACAGCACAAGTCCTTGTCTCAGGCTCTCCAAACAGAGATAATGAGGCAATCAGTAAAGAAGAATATAACGATATATATTTTGCAAAATGGAATATATATATGTATATATATATATAGTAGCATATAGATAAACATATATATTCTATTTTTGAACTTTGATCTGTTAGAGTATATAAGTTTTTTTATAAGTACACATGGCATATTCATAAAAATTGCACACATCTTATATCCCAAATAAAACCTCGATTATTAGCCTTCCTAAGAATTAAAATAGCAATAAGATCATTCTCTGACAATAAAACTGTAAGTTAGTAAGGATAGCAACAAAATGGCTCTTTTACTTAGAATTTTTAAAAGTATGATATTAAATAAGTTTTAGTCCAAAAGGAAAGTTAAACATTTGCCATTTCTTTAAAATTATGATGATGACCACATAGTATACACATCTCCATGAGATAAAGTTAAAATACTTACCAGAGGACATGTTATTGTATTTAATAACTATATCAGTTAAAGGCAGAAAATGAAAATAACATAAATGCCCAACTTCAAAAGTTAGAAAAATAACAAAAACACCAAGAAAGCAGAAGAAAATGTTTAATAAAGGTTAAATTAGACTATAATGAGTTGGAAATAAGAAAAAATAAAACTAATAAATCTAAAAACTATTCTTTTATAAAAATTAACAAAAAAGTATACACCTATCCCAAGAAGACATATGAAAGGCCAACAGATATATGAAAAGATGTCCAACCTCACTGGCAATTAGGGAAATGCAAGTCAACACTACAATATGATACCACCTCACACCAGTTAAAGTGGCCATTATCAATAAGGCAAGCAACAACAAATGTTGGAGAAGTTGTGGGAAAAAAGGGAACCCTCATCCACTGTTGGTGGAAATGCAGACTTGGTACAACCACTATGGAAAGCAGTCTGCTGACTCCTCAAAAAATTGAGAATAGAGCTACCATATGACCCAGCCACTCCTCTCCTGGGCATATACTCTAAAAGTCTCAAAGTCATATATTCGCAAATACATATGCACCCCTATGTTCCCTGGAGCATTTTTCACAGTGGCCAAGACATGGAAACAACCAAAGTGTCCTTCAATAGAGGACTGGATAAAGAAGATGTGGTACATACACACAATGGAACACTACTCAGCCATAAGAAAGAATGAAATAGCGCCATTTCCAACAACATGGATGGCCCTTGAGAACATTATGCTAAGTGAAATAAGTCATCAGAAAAAGGTAAGAACCATATGATTTCACTCACATGTGGGATATAAACCTGAAACTCATGAACACATACAGCAATGTGGTGGCTGCTAGAGGGAAGGGGGTCGGGGGAAGAAGGTCCTAATATTTGGTGACAGAAGAAGATTTGACTTTGGGTGGTGGGCACACGGTGCAATGTACAGCTCTTGTAACTAAATTAGAAAAAAAAGTCAATAAAAAGTAGTTAAATCACTAACCAATATAAACTGGAAAAAGAACAGAGAAAATGTAAGTACACAAAATCTAAATGGAATCAATAATTTTTTAAAAAACACAACTAACTGAAATTGACCCCAGTAAAGATAGTTTACACACATTAATATTCATGAGAAATAAATAAAATAGTTTAAAGTTTCTCCATAAACAAACAAACAAACAAACAAACAAAATAAAACTAGGTCAACGGGAATTTTTCCAAATCTTTAAAGTTCAGATAAACCCAATGCTATTTAAAAGAAAAAAAAATTAAAAGTCCAACTTAGTTTAATGAAGTAAAATAATACTGATTCATAAATATGATAAACATTATACCAAAAAAATCTAGAGACAGACATCAATTTTAAATATTGATGCAAACATGTTAAATAAAATATTTGCACATAGAATCCAATAGCACATTAACAAGTGTACACCATGATCCATGATGGTTTGTTCCAGTGAGTCTCAGGTAGTTTAATATGAAGAAACCCACTGCTCCCAGTAACAATGCAACCCAGCTGACACCTTGACACCATGAGACCATGAGCTGAGCACCAGCCAGCTAAGCTGTGCCCAGATTCCTGACTCACAGAAACTGTGGAAAGATAAACGTGTTGTTTGAATTCACTAAGTGTGTTTTGTCACACAACAATAGTAGATAGGTAATGCAAATCTGAACAAAATAGGTAAGCATTTTAAGTACTGAGTATGCTAGCCCACCAGATCTGTAAGCATTATATAAAGTCTTATTAACAGTTTGTTCAGGCATTTTAATAGATAGGTTTTCGAATGGAACAGAATTTAAAAGCCCATAAGTAGATACAATTGCAAGTGACTTTTAATTTAATTAAAGGCAGTATCTCAAACTAATGGTATTGTGGATTAACTGAATAGCTCTTTTAAAAAGTTAAAATTTGATTCATTGCTACAATAGGATAAATTATCTACTTTTATAAAAACCCTGGGTGGTGTTTATCATGTCCAGAACTGCCGAGACCAAGCCGAAGGGAGTCAGTCCTGCAGGGGTTGTCTTGGCAATGGCTGCACCCTCCCCCAAGCTGTTTCCCTAGAGCTGTTTCCTGTAAGGGCGGGGTTTGAGGCAGGAAGCCGCCCTGGGAACATGAAGGTATATCTTTATGAAGTGTGCTGTGCCAGCACAGCCAAGGGTGAACCTGAGTAGGGGCAGTTGAAAGGCTTAGAAAATACAGACAAGAGAATGAAATCTGGGTCTTGGTGGGACGCTGCTTCTCTGAGAGACAGTGACCATGCCCATAGCCGTGTCTTTATTTTATAGCAGATTTGCCACGAGGCAAAGTAAGGGCGTGACCAAGATGTTTACAACATTCTCCTGGGTTTCAATCCTACTCAACTACATGCACCTGAACTCAAGCCTACATCACTCAGGTACGTGGGGCCATGTGTTTGGACCATAGGTTCAAGCTTACAACTATAGCTGTTGGCTATAATTGTGCTGGGAGGGCCCTGCCCTCCAAGATGGGACTTGCCCTCTCATCAGTCCAAGGTTTGAACCTGTCCAAAACACTGTAGTGGCTCCCCACAATAAAGTTTTAATTCTGTTTCTTTGTTACTAATGTTGTGGCCCCACCCCATAACAAAGAAACAATTTCTGGAGGATGAGGCCCAGGAATCAGGATTTTAAAAAGATTCCCAGGTGATTCTAATGTGCAGCCAAGGCTGAGAACCACTGCTATAGATAATATTAATATATCTAAACATGCAATTCTTTGTCCAAAAAATGAGCACGTTCAAAAATTAAATGAAGAAAATTTGGATATACTCGATGGAGATTTTCACACATATTTGAGTGATGATTCCATTGATTCACAGATGATGCTGAAAAGGAAAATTTTCCCATTGAATCCATTTCTTAATAGTATTACTCCTTTGGGAATGCCATGTCATAAATTAAAATTGAAAGTGGGTGCAATCATCATGCTATTGAGAAATCTCAATAGTAAATGGAGTCTTTGTAATGGTACCAGATTTATTATCAAAAGATTTTGACCTAACATTATCGAAGCTGAAGTATTAACAGGATCTGCAGTGGGAGAGGCTGTTCTGATTCCAAGAACTAATTTGTCCCCATCTGACACTGGCCTCCCAATTAAATTGATTCAACGACGGTTTCCTGTGATGCCAGCATTTATGACTATTGATAAATCACAAGGACAAACTCTAGACAAAGTAGGCATATTTCTACCTGAACCCGTTTTTTCAGTTATATGTTGCTTTCTCTTGAGTTTGAAGAGCATGTGATGTTACAGTTAAAGTTCTAAGTACTTCATCACCAGGGAAATTAGTCAAGCACTCTGAAAGTGTTTTCACTCTTAATGTGGTGTACAGGGAGATATTAGAATAAGTTTAATCACTTTATCAGTCATTGTTTGCATCACTATTGTTTTTATATCATGTTTTTGTTGTTTTCATATGTTTTTGTTGTTTTCATATCATGTTTTTGTCGTTTTTATATCATGCCTCTGTTGTTGTTATATCCTTTTGTTACTGTTTATTTATTAATAAATTTATATATTAAAATATCTCTGCTAATTAATTCCCTTTTTTAAAAAAATATATTTTATTGATTTTTTACAGAGAGGAAGGGAGAGGGATAGAGAGTTAGAAACATCAAGAAACATCGATCAGCTGCCTCCTGCACACCCCCCACTGGGTATGTGCCCACAACCAAGGTACATGCCCTTGACCGAAATCGAACCCAGGACCCTTGAGTCCGCAGGCTGATGCTCTATCCACTGAGCCAAACTGGTTAGGGCAATTAATTCCCTTTTAATGTGCATGAATTTCATGCACCGGGCTACTAGTATATTTATAAAAGAGTTAAATATGAAAACAAAACTATGTGAGTCCAAGAAGAGAACATTAGTGGATATTTTCACCCCTGGGAAAAAATATTCCTCACTATGCCTTCAAATCCGGAAACAATAAAAAAAATAGTTGGTGAATTTGATTATATAAAAATGTAAAACATTTGTACGTCAAAACAATAAACCAAGTCAAAAACTGGGGAAAAATATATTTACAAACTGGTAATTTTCTTATTGTATAAATGGCTTCTAAAGATAGAGAAGTAGCCTTAACCGGTTTGGCTCAGTGGATAGAGCGTCAGCCTGTGGACTCAAGGGTCCCAGGTTCGATTCTGGTCAAGGGCATGTATCTTGGTTGCAAGCACATCCCCAGTAGAGAGTGTACAGGAGGCAGCTGATCGATGTTTCTCTCTCATCGATGTTTCTAACTCTCTATCCCTCCCCCTTCCACTCTGTAAAAAATCAATATATTTTAAAAAAACGATAGAGAAGTAAATGGCCAAAATCTTACCCATCCCCACCCCCCCCAAAAAATTAAGGGCCAGGTATATTGTTGGTTCAAGAAAACTCAGGAAGTTCCCCCATGAAATCTGAAACTGCCCCCCACCACCTCAAATGTGGAGGCAGGAGAGACTAAAGAAAGAGTGGACCACTTCAGCTTGGTAGGTGGCAGATTTAATAAGCAAGGGAATCTATGTGACTTGTCTTGGGCAGCCGCAAGACAGGTAGATCTCTGCACCCAACCCACCCTCACCCTAACTGCGTACAGTCACTTATATCGTCCAGAAGGTCTCAACATCTTACTCTCTCAAAGCTATGACCTTGAAAACTGCTCCCAAAACTGCTCCCAAAACTGGGAATAGTGGGCAAAATGTACATTTCAAAGGCAGGGGTGGGGGGAAGGGGCCTCTGATTGCTGGGTCCAGCTTGAGAGTCCACAGGCAGCCATGTCCTTTCCGTGACCTCCTCCAACAGATACAAAAAATGTTCACAGTGCAATAAATGTAAATGGCTTTTAAATTTGTTTAAAAATCCTTAACTTTGCTCAAAAATAAGAGAAATAAAAGTTAAAACCATACTGTTGGCAAAACAAGCTTTACAAAAACAATCTACTGCTTGTAGAAATTTTTTGAAAAAGTAAATTACTATGAAGGAGAATTTGGTAATATGTAGAAAAATGACATATGCGCTTAATCTCTGTCCAGGGGTCATCTAGGAATATATGTCAAAATGCATTGACAAAATTTTATAAGACTGCTATAGACTGGGTTCCTCATGCCAACTCCTTAGCCTTCCTGTACCCATCACGAGTAAAGCAATTCTCCACCTTTGACCTGGGGCTTGACCATGAGGCTGGCTTCAAATGATGGCGTGTGAGTGGAATGACAGCGTGCCAGATCCATAGCTGGGCTTTAGGAGATGTAAACAACAAATAATTATTTCCATATTCAATTGAGGTTTTATGATTGTTTGCTACATTGCATTTTGTATCAGAGCCTGACACAATATGTGTAATAGCAGGTAATTGGAAACAACCCAAATGTCCACCAATAGAGCACTGATTGAATAAACTGTGGACACACTACACAATGCTTCATGCTTAAGTTTGTGCGTCCTTTTAACAGCAAGAGCAATTGCCATTTAAGTAGGTCAGTGGTCGGCAAACTCATTAGTCAACAGAGCCAAATATCAACAGTACAACGATTGAAATTTCTTTTGAGAGCCAAGTTTTTTAAACTCAAACTATATAGGTAGGTACATTGTTATTAACGTAATGAGGGTACTCCTAAGCTGGCCTTTGCTAAAAACAGCCTCAGTCTGATTGAGGTACGTTTGCTGAGGTCGACCCCTTCCAACTCTCCCATCCACACTCGTCTTGTATACTTGTTTCGTCTATCTCCTTTCTGAAAACTGACTTCTGCGCATGGGCCACGAAGTTTCAATCGCACTGTACGTGCGCGCCCGCACATGGTATTTTGTGGAAAAGCCACACTCAAGGGGCCATAGAGCCACATGTGGCTTGCGAGCCGCGGTTTGCTGACCACTGAACTAGGTCAATTTAAAACAATCCTGAGCAATTATTTCTTTGGGGAACCTCAAATATTTCAGTAAACAGAGCATTTAAATTCTTACAGCACGGTCGGTGTGAATCAAGGTGCCACCCCCAAAGCTGCTTTGACTAGATGACTGCCTTTAGCCACAGTAAATCAGGAAGTGTAAACATCAAATTTGAATTCCTCTTTGGAGAATCATGAGTTAGTGTGAGCCAAGAGTCTTAAACTTTTTCACATTAAAAATGACCTCATGGAGAACCAAGATGGCAGCATAGGTTAACGCCGGAGTTTGCTGCTTTGAACAACTACTTCAAAAGTGAAACCAAAAAACGGAAGGGACATCACCCAGAACCACAGGAACGCTGGCTGAGTGGAAGTCCTACAACTAGGAGGAAAGAGAAACGCATACGGACACTCAGAGGAGGCGCAGTGCTGAAGTCAAATTCTGAGGTGCGGAGTGCGCGGAGCGGGCTGGCGGCGGAGGGCGCGGTTGGCGTTTTCAATCGGGAGGGAGTCGCAGAATCTGAGCTCCAGATCCGGGCGAGTCTTTAGGGACCCAGACTCAAACGGGAGAAGCGGGACTGTCTGGCTTCGGTCAGAGCGAGTGCAGCTTTCTCTCTGAGCTTTGCATCGGGTGCTGGGACTCAGAGAGGCAGAGCCCCTGGGGACAGGACTGAGAGCCGCCATAACTGCTCTCTCCGGCCCACCCTGTTGATCCTGTGCGACCCGCCCCGCCCAAGCCCTGCACACAGGCATTTGCCGGATAGCCTCAGGCAAAGGCTAGATTAGCACCTCCCTAGAGGACAGAAGTTCTCTCACTGCTGACACAGCTGATTCTCATAGCCACTTGGCCTGGAGGTCAAACCCTCCCTGGAATTAGCTACAACAATCAAGATTTAACCATAAGACTGCAAACAAAGACCACTAGGGGGTGCACCAAGGAAGCATAACAAAATGCGGAGACAAAGAAACAGGACAAAATTGTCAATGGAAGATATAGAGTTCAGAACCACACTTTTAAGGTCTCTCAAGAACTGTTTAGAAGCCGCCGATAAACTTAATAAGATCTACAAGAAAACTAATGAGACCCTCGATCTTATATTGGGGAACCAACTAGAAATTAAGCATACACGGACTGAAATAACGAATATTATACAGACTCCCGACAGCAGACCAGAGGAGCGCAAGAATCAAGTCAATGATTTGAAATGCGAGGAAGCAAAAAACACCCAACCGGAAAAGCAAAATGAAAAAAGAATCCAAAAATGCGAGGATAGTGTAAGGAGCCGCTGGGACAGCTTCAAGCGTACCAACATCAGAATTATAGGGGTGCCAGAAGATGAGAGAGAGCAAGATATTGAAAACCTAGTTGAAGAAATAATGACAGAAAACTTCCCCCACCTGGTGAAAGAAATGGACTTACAGGTCCAAGAAGCGCGGAGAACCCCAAACAAAAAGAATCCAAAGAGGACCACACCAAGACACATCATCATTAAAATGCCAAGAGCAAAAGATAAAGAGAGAATCTTAAAAACAGCAAGAGAAAGAAACTCAGTTACCTACAAGGGAATACCCATACGACTGTCAGCTGATTTCTCAACAGAAACTTTGCAGGCCAGAAGGGAGTGGCAAGAAATATTCAAAGTGATGAATACCAAGAACCTACAACCAAGATTACTTTATCCAGCAAAGCTATCATTCAGAATTGAAGGTCAGATAAAGAGCTTCACAGATAAGGAAAAGCTAAAGGAGTTCATCACCACCAAACCAGGATTATATGAAATGCTGAAAGGTATCCTTTAAGAAGAGGAAGAGGAAGAAAAAGGTAAAGATACAAATTATGAACAACAAATATGCATCTATCAACAAGTGAATCTAAGAATCAAGTGAATAAATAATCTGATGAACAGAATGAACTGTTGATTATAATAGAATCAGGGACATAGAAAGGGAATGGACTGACTATTCCTGGGGGGGAAAGGGGTGTGGGAGATGCGGGAAGAGACTGGACAAAAATCGTGCACCTATAGATGAGGACAGTGGGTGGGGAGTGAGGGCGGAGGGTGGGGCGGGAACTGGGAGGAGGGGAGTTATGGGGGGAAAAAAAAGAGGAACAAATGTAATAATCTGAACAATAAAGATTTAATTAAAAAAAAATAAAAAAAAAAATGACCTCATTTTGCCCACCATGCATGGATGAGTAGGGAGGAGCTGCTGGGGGTATAGGTTGCTGACTACATGTGACTGCTGACTTTTTTTCTCTCCTGGATTCTTAGGGAGCAGTAAGTCATGGCAAATAAGGTGACAGGTTTGGGGTCAGACCGACCTGAGCTCTAATCCCTGCCTCACCATTCCCTGACAACATGAACTATCACTAATTTAGTTATTGTAAAACTCAATTCCTTATCCCTCAAACGGTTACTAACACCTATCAGAGAGAGTTTCGGTGAGAATCAAAGGAAGGAACACATGATGCTTGTGAGACCAAACACCCAAATATGTTTGTATGTTTCTTTGTTTCCTGACTCCATCCCTTCTCATCAAAATTGTGAAATTATGAATGTAAATCTGGGCTCTGAAATCTCCTACTAATAATTAAATCCAGGATTATCATTAATATTTTCAAATAAGCTTCTATAAAATTATTACAATGCTCACTGGATTATAAACACAACACTAAAAAAATAATCCTTGGGAGCTTGTAGGCATTATGAGAAATTGTGCAGTCACATATACAGGCTCAGAGTTACTATTGCATTTTTAACAATCTATTTATCTTTTCTAATCCAGGTGTATATGATAGATCTGATTTACAATTACGTACTCTTTCTGCCGGTAAAATGATTCTAGATCCCTGCCTGCTCACATGAATTGGCATGAGCCGAAGTGTTTCCTTATGAGGGGAGCTTACATCTCCATCTCATGTCAAACATGGCCATGTGATTTGCTTTGGCTAATGGCAGGACAATGGATGTGACATATGACACATCCAAGCAGACACTGTAAGCATTATAAAGAACTAGAGTGAAAACTCTTATTAAAGATAGGGCATCAGTTAGAATACTAAAAAGGTCTTGCCTCAGTACTGGGGAAAAATTAACCCTAGCAAACTTCTCTACAGGGCTTAGTAGTAAATATTTTAGACTTTATAGGCACATTTAGTCTTTTTTGCATTTTTTCTCTTATAATTAAAAAATTATAGCCCTGCCATCATGGCTCAGTGGTTGAGCGGTGACCTATTACCCAGGATGTCATGGTTTGATTCCCAGACCGGGCATATGCCTGGTGTGGGGCATGCAGGAGGCAGCCGATCAATGATTCTCTCTCCTCATTGATGTTTCTATCTCTCTCTCCCTTCCTCTCCAAAATCAATAAAAATATTTTTTAAAAATGTAAGAACCATTCTTGGCCTGTAGATAGTACAAGAAGAAGCCCCGACCCTAAATGCAACACTGCTTCGGTACCACCTAAAAAGATGAAAAGCAAAACTCAAAAGGGTCAAGCTACTTCTAGGTAACGTAACTGCATCCGAGGACAAAACTCAAGAATATTTATAAAAAGACAAAAATATCAGGACCCTACAAGGTAAAATTCACAATGTTTGACCCCAATAAAATATGACCAGGCATGCCAAAGCAGAATACAAACCACAGTGAAGATGTAACTCAATAAATGAGCACTGATTCAGAAATGACAAATGAGAGAACTTGTCCCAGAGTCTGAGAGAGTCTGACTTGAGCGTCGGTTCACACTTTGACTTTGAGATGAACTCATTTTGTTTCTAACACGTGGACATCTTCTCTCTCTAGAATTTAAGATCACTAACGTTCCCAGTACATTTCTTCTGAAATCTATCTAAGTTGTCCTTGTGTTTAGAGCAGTAAGCCACCATATTGCCTGAAAGTCTTAATTCACTTCTCTGTATTATCAAATACACCTTGGTTCTGGAGAATCTTGAAGGACACAGATTTACCCTGACGGTTCAGTAAACTAGACTCTTTTGTGTCAGGTAACATTAGTGACAATCCACCCAGAAAGCTAACTGACAGAGATGTGTGTCCAATAGGATCACTAGATGGTGCAATATCTCCACTTTTTATTAACACTAGACCCTAGAAGGGAACGAAGTCCTTTACAAGGGACACTCACCAGATAGCTATCGAATTGGTCATTCCAGCTGCCTGCCTGATTTGCTGATGATCGTGTGCGAAGGAATGGGACCTAATTCATCTTTGCTTTTCTTAACTTGAAAGAGAGCTTTGAAAAATGTTTATATTGATGCTGTGGTGAGAGTTGGAGCCCTTTCAAAGGCAAGCTGAGAGATGAATTCTGATTCTCCATCCATCTCTAGCACAGCTTGCTTGCCCCTGCCTGTCCAGCTCCCTTGTCCCAGTTGCCAGCACTCTTCAAGGCCCTGAGTGGGTTCCTCCCCTGTAATAAGCCTTCACTGACCTTCCTACCCATCACCATCGCTTTTTCCTAAATTCTTATATGACTTTTGCTTTGTCCCTAGATAGTACCGTGTAACATTGAGGAAATTACTTTATCTGAGGTTCACTTTGCTCTTATATATGACAGAAACCACCATGAGTACATCACTCATGAGGTAGTTGTGATGTTTTAATAAAATGCTGCATGTAAAGCAATTAGCACAGTATCTAACACTGAGCCAATTCTCACAGATCCATATGCATCAGCCTTTGGTACCATTTCTCGCTGTCCTGTGCTCCCATCAGATGCTCAGTCATTCTTTCTTTCTTTTTAAAATATATTTTTATTGATTTCAGAGAGGAAGGGAGAGGGAGAGAGAGAGAGAGAGAGAGAGAGAGAGAGAGAGAGAGAGAGAGAGAGAGAGATATCAATGATGAGAGAGAACCATTGATTGGCTGCCTTTTGCACGCTCCCTACTGGGGATTGAGCCCACAACCTGGGCATGTACCCTGTCTGGGAATCAAACTATGACCTGGTTCATAGGTCGACTCTCAACCACTGAGCCACACCAGCGGGGCTCAGTCACTCGTTCTTGAACACAGACAACTTGCCAAGCATCTGCTTGCTGCCATCGATGAGGAGTGTATAAGATTCACATGATCCACACCATCACAAGCTTTACAGTAGAGGGAGGGAGAGAAATCATCCCCGTAATTTCTACAATAAAGCAAGATTGTATCTTAGAAAATGGAGATAATTATATGCACTCCCTGTGCTCTTTGCGTGGCATAAATAACGTGTAAAATACCTAGCAATACAGCAGACAAAATAAAGAGTAGTCGGTATTGTTGCTGTGAAAATTTGGTTGAGTGGCATTTTCCTCTTTGAAAGAGGAATTGGGATTTTGACAGTGAAGATGGGAGTGGTGGGTGGAGGAAACACGATAAACTAGAGTTGGAGTCAGGAAAGCATTAAAGCATCTGAGAAATCACTGGGGGCATCTTGTCTGAGCAGAGTGTGAGTGAACACGAACACAGGCTTGGGGCCTCGGGGGACAAGGTAAAACGTGAACATTAACTAGGCAGGCAAGCGGGAGCCACTGACACTCTCAGACTGAAAGAGAGTGTGTTCAGATTTGTGTCTTAGCAAAATTTACCCAGCAGTATCTGGCACACAGTGAAGACTCAATAAATGTTCTTTGGATGAACAGCGGCAAAGTAAAATTTGCTGTGAAAAAAATAGAAATGGTAAGTAGAGGATCCAAGTAAGAGGATGTAACACTTGGTTTCACACCCAGACCCCATCTTTGCACCCAGGCCTCTCAAACAACCTCAATTTGATGCTATCTTCCTCCCTCCTCCGAGAAGGCAGACCCTGCAGAGGAGCTGGGCCCCAGCCTCAGGGACTGGGTCCTGTTGAGCCAGGATGGGCAGGGGTAGGAGTTCTGCCCTATGCAGACGTTTGGAGATTCTGCATAGAACCCAAGGCAGAAAGATGAGCCCCTTTCTTGCCTCTGGGTATTTTTGTCTCTTCATGTGATGTCTGAATAGCTACAGGCATCATGCAGTCAGTCTGACCACTAAGGGGCACAGAACCAAGACAATGCCAAGAAGCTGAACTGCAGCCCTGCCTGTCTGTGTCTGCAGCCTCTGTGGACACCTTATCACAGAGATAATACCTCCCTTTATCATTTAAACTGGTGGGGTCCCAGTTTTACTTCACTTGAAGCCAAAAACTTGCTGACGGATGGAAAGACCATCATGGCTTTTGAAAGAGTAGAACAGACTTGAGAGGCAATTTAGCATAGAGTTGGATTGTCAGATTTATGTCCCATGCAACATGCAAGCCATACTTACACCAGAACCGTATCTGCTGCATCTCTAGAATTCAGGTGTCACTGGGCCTCCTGTGCGTTATCTGGCAACCAGAACGCAGTGCCTTCAAGACTTAACCATACATTTGAAGTGAGGAAAACAAAGGCAACAAGAAGTCACGGTGTCTCTCGGGTTTTCAGCCTGAGTCACTGGGTGTCTTGAGGTACTACTGTCCAAGAAAAGGAAGGAGGGCATTTTGTGGAGAGGATAAAAGCTGAATTAGGAACTTAAGGTGGGTGAGATAGTCATCAAGTTATCTTAGAATAGTAATATTCAACCAGGGGCCATTTTGTCCCCCAGGGACATTTGGCAGTGCCTGGAGCCATTTTTAATTGTCACAACTTAAGTGGGGGGAGCGGGGATGCTATTGGCATCTAGTAGGCGGAGGCCAGAGATGCTGCTAAACATCTTACAATTTACAGGACAGGTCCCCACCACAAAGAATTAATTACCTCATCGGCAATATCTATAGTGGTGAAGTTGAGAAATCCCATGTTAGAGGATGGGGTGAAAAAAAAAAAAAAAAGGATGTTTTCAGGATTTTTATATTAACACTGCATTAGACTTTAATAATTTGACTTCTCTCTGTGTTCAGCAAGTGTTTATTGAGCATCTAAAAGTGGCAGACTAGTTTCCAGGCCTATCAGGGAAAATGACTATGCAAGACTCTCCAGATAAAAGCTTCCAATAAACAAACTAAAGAAAATGTCATGTAATCTAAATTTGAGAAACTATGAAATACAAATGCCGCTCCAAGAATAGGGGCCTCAGCATATTAGCCTGGCAAACGCTAAGAGGGTCTGGTCCAGGGGATAGGCAGCTCTTTCCTACCCTAGAAAAGCATCGTGCAGATACACGTGACAGACCTACAGACACACCTCAAGCACAGTCTGGAAAAAGTTACTGCTGATCATGTTATCTGGGCTCAAGGGAAGGTGGAAGTTCCTATTGGTGCCTAGCATATGCCTAACACTCTCCTAAATGCCACTATGTAACTCATTGATTCTCTACCAAAGCAGGATGAGGTGACTGTTATTTCAGGCATTTTACAGATGAGAAAACTGAGGATCAGAGAAATTCCATAATGTATGAAGTCTGCTTTCTGGGCTCCTAGAACACTCCTTCCCCCCGCACCCCACTTTAACTAAGCCTGGGTTCCAAATATCAAAAGTTATTGTTGGGACAAAGAGAATTGAAATCATGCAGCTATATATCCAGATTTTCAGCAACAAAAAAGAAATGAGCTATCAAGCCATGAGAAGATGCAGAGAGACCTTAAATGTATATTGGTAAGAGAAAGAAGCCAACTTAGAAAAGATGGATCCTGTTTGGTTCCAACCATGTGACATTCTGAGAAAGGTGAAACTATGAAGAAAATAAAAGGATCAGGGATTGCTTAGGGTTAGGGGGAGAGACAGAATAGTCTACTGTAACAGTGGATACATATCATTACACAGTTGCCTGAGCCCATAGAATGCACAACACCAAGAGTACACCCTACTTGGGTATTAACGATGTGTCAATGTAGGTTCGTCAGTTATAACAACAGAACCACTCAGGCAGATGTTGATCATGGGGAGGCTGTGCAGGTGTGGGGGCAAGAGGTATATGGGGACTTCCTGCACTTCCTGCTTAATGTTACTGTGAACCTAAATCTGATCTTTAAGAAAAACATTAAAAAAATAAAATGAAATGAAAAGGCTACTTGAGGAGTGCTGTTTAAAAAATTGTGTGGTTCCCTTTCGGGGGTGTTTACTCGGGCCTTTAACCCTCTGCCTCTGTCCAGTTTGGCTGATAAAGGCTCAGTCCTCTTTGTTTTGTGAAAGGAAGTTTTCCCTTGAGGTCCCCTAGCCACACACTCTCTCTGGAAGCATCAAGCTAAGAGTCAGGGACACAGGCAAGTGGTGGGCCTTGAACTCTCCTGGTTTACTGGTGAATGGCTTTATGCAAACCCTTTAATCGACGGAGCCTCAGGTTGCTCCTCTGGAAAAGGGGGTTAATAGTGACAATCGTATTTCCTATTTATCATGACTATTGTGGTAGCCTGTGAGGTCCCCAAGGGCAGGAACAATGTCTATTTTATTCAGTGCGGCTCCCACAGTGCCGGGGAAGAGCTGGCCCTAAGTTATGGCAGAGTGGGCGAATGGACAGATGATGAATACACAAAGGAATGGCGATGCCTGGGCTGCAGGGTGGTTGTGAAGCCTGAAGGAGTGAGGGTACAGAAAGCGTCTGGCTCAGTGTCCCCTGTCCCCGACCCAGTGAATTTGTCTTTTCACCTGAAGCAACCCTGGGCTGCCACCAAGAGACTGATCCAGGCAAGTAAGAGCAACAGACACCTAGACACAGAGAGACTTCAGGAATATGATTGACCTAGAGAAAGGAGACGCCTGCTCCATTTCCCTGTAACAACGTTTACAAAAGTAGGTCTTTGTCTTTCCTAATTGCGCACTGGGGAGAAGCAGTCGCGATTTAAATGTAACACGTCCCCACCAAGGGATGGGCTATTTCTCCCCCAGGTCTAGCATTGCTATTCCCAACAAGCCTCACACCTACTGATTCGATCTTTCAAAGGAAGTTTCTGAAGTTGAGATAGGCCTTATTTTAGACGCCCATTATCTTTTTTCCTGATTCTAGAGACGGCAGAGGGAGAAACAGAATGAGCGGCACTTGGCTGGAGGGAAAGAGGGCCATGGCTCCCCTGGCTCTGTCCACAAACTGTGTGGGCTCGGGATCATGTCCGTGCGCAGTATGTCTCCTCTCTGAGCCTCAGCTTCCAGACTTACAAAATACGGAGATTAATTACATCAGTGATGTGATTAGAGAAACGTCACAAAGAGCATGTCTTCAGAGAAAACACGGGCTTAATATTCAGATGAAATTTTATACTTCATCTCATACACGGATTTTAAAAAACATAAACATGTGCAGCACTGTGAGTGCATTTTCTCTTCTGTGTGACACTCTTTTTTTTTTAATATATATTTTATTGATTTTTTACAGAGAGGAAGGGAGAGGGATAGAGAGTTAGAAACATCAATGAGAGAGAAACATCGATCAGCTGCCTCCTGCACAATCCCTACTGGGGATGTACCCGCAACCAAGGTACATGCCCTTGACCGGAATCGAACCTGGGATCCTTGAGTCCGCAGGCCTACGCTCTATCCACTGAGCCAAACCGGTTAAGGCCTGTGTGACACTCTTAATAATGTTTTCTCTTCTCTAGTTTACTTTATTGTAAAATACAGTATATAATACATATAATATACACAATGTTGTGAATCAACTGTTTGTTACTGGTAAGGCTTCTGGTCAACAGTACATTAATAATAGTTAAGTTTGGGGGAAGTCAAACATAATATGTAAATTTTTTTATTGTGTGGGGGGTCGGTGTCCCTAGCCCCCAAGTTGTTCAAGAGTCAACTGTAGTCGTCATCATTTTAAAATAACAAACCAGCCCAGCGGGCCAGTGTGGCTTAGTGGTTGAGCATCAACCTACAAACCAGGAGGTCACAGTTTGACTTCCAGTCAGGGCACATGCCCAGGTTTTGGGCTGGATCCCCTGTAGGGGGCGTGCAGGAAGCAGCCAATTAATGATTCTCTCTCATCATTGATGTTTCTATCTCTCTCTTCCTCTCCCTCTCTGAAATCAATAAAAATATATTTTAAAAAATAGAATAAAATAACAAACTGTATCTTGGTTGGTAGAGGAATGTGACAAATAAAGTGATTATAAATGGAACTTATTCTTAGCTATCACTCCCTCCAACTCCGAAGGACATCTCTCAGCATTTTGAGAGCCGTGTGTGTGTGTGTGTGTGTGTGTGTGTGTGTGTTGTATGCATGAGTGTGAGTGATTTTTCTTGTTTATAACAATTTGGAGAGACTAATTTTTAAAGAAATTCTGATTATGTAATTCTTACATTTCCAAAACTCAAATTAAAGGATCCCATTTGAAATGATAAAGATCATGATCAGGATTTTAAATATTGACTTATTTTGTATGTGCAAGGTACTGTGCAGACGACTTTATTTAGAACTCCATGCTTGCTCCTCAATAGTCACTAAATAAATTGATGGAGAATATCTCAGTTACATTATAAAACATTTCTCTCCTGGGATTTTTTTTAGGATAGTGAATGTTATTACTAATTAAACTCACAAGTCAATTTCCAAGTAATAAGATAGTCCTTTTCACCAGAAAGACCCAAATTAATGGACCAATAATGGAGGAACTTCTGTTTAAAGTTATCATTGGGGAACTGAACATTTATAATTCAATGAACTCTGTATCAACTTTCTTATAAATGGGGAAGAAACTGATATTTATTGACTTCCTAAATGTACCATTTTTCTTCTGATTTAATATTTTAAATAGTTCCCATTACTTGACCCCATAGTAGGTGTTCAATAATTTTACTTGTGATGTGAATTTTCAAGCTCTTGTAGAATTTCTTAAACAATTTGTCAACTTAGAATATCTCAGGGAACTATTGATCCATAAAGCCAATTTTCTGAAATAATATACTAATTCAACTCCCCGGACACAATCATTCTCAACCCCAAGTTCAATTCTTTCTAATCTTTTTGCTGACATTTCTTCATAGTATAGATCACGTGGTACACATAACTTATACCACTTCCTTTTTCTTTGTAATGCTATCTCATGAACATTGTTTTATCACTGGACAGATTTTTATGGACAGCAGTTCATTACAGTTTAGTTGTATTTCCAACATAAATGTTTGTGCAAAATGTAACCAACACAATCCTAAATTTGGCAATGGAGGATAATGAAGAATACAATTAACCTGTAAATAATGTGCTCATGTGGTTCACACTAAAAATTTTAAAAAACTAACCAGAGATGTCTGGAGATAGAAGGAAATTCTTCATGCAGAAGAGGCATTTGAAGGCACAGGATCAAGGCAGCCCTGGCCCGGATCAGAGCAGGTACATGTGTCCTGAACAAGAAATGCTCATGCTCAGAATAGGGACTGTAGCTTCTACTAAGAGATTAACCAGAATGGTTCCCACAGGAGATCACAAAGACTTAATTAAGGACAAGATGCAGTTCTGTAGAATTCTGTAGAAGGAAGCAATGCTTGTCCTTGTGTAGCTAGATCTGGATTAGCATTAAAAGATGTGTTTCCAGCCCTAACCGGTTTGGCTCAGTGGATAGAGCGTCGGCCTGCAGACTCAAGGGTCCCAGGTTCGATTCCAGTCAAGGGCATGTACCTTGGTTGCAGGCACATACCCAGTAGGAGATGTGCAGGAGGCAGCTGATCTATGTCTCTCTCTCATCAATGTTTCTAACTCTCTATCCCTCTCCCTTCCTCTCTGTAAAAAAATCAATAAAATATATTTTAAAAATATAAAAATAAAAGATGTGTTTCCAAATACAGTCTTCACTGTTCCACAACAAGTCCCTTATTCATGGAAATGGCTATCCCCTGAAAAGAAAACTGAAAGTCTGTCTTAGCTCATAGGCTGCTATAGCAAAATACCATAGACTGGGTGACTTAAACGGTACACATTGTTTTCTCACAGTCTTAGAGGCGGGGGGGGGGGGGGGGGAGGGAGGGGGTCCAGACGTCCACACATCTGGTGTCTGGTGAGAGCCTGCTTCAGGATTCATAGAGGGTTGTCTTCTTACTTCACCCTCACATGGCAGAGAGCAGAGAGTGAGGGCAAGCTCTCATGTGTTTTTTCACAAGGGCACTAACACCATATACAGGGCTCCCACCCTCATGATCTCACCTCCCACAGGCCCCACCTCCTAATACCATCACATTGGAGATTAGGGTTTCAATCTTTGAATTTTCGTGGGACACACTCAGACCCTAACAAAGCCACTCTGATAATTCAGTTGAAAGCTGTATAAGCCTTTGAGTAATAATAAGTAATAGTAAGTACTAACATTTTTAGAGCAATTTATTAATCCCACTTATATGCATTATCTAATTTCATCTATTCAACCTACCTACTAGAGTTAGATATCATTCCCTTAATATTATATATAAAGAAATTAACACTCAGAGAGATTGAGTGATTTGCTCAAAGTCTCAAAGTTAATTAGTGAGTGAGCTGGGATTCATACCCAGATGTTTATTTTTTAAAATATATTTTTATTGATTTCAGAGTGGAAGGAAGAGGGAGAGAGAGATAGAAACATCCATGATGAGAGAGAATCATGGATTGGCTGCCTCCTGCAAATCCCCCACTGGGGATGGAGCCCACAACCCGGGCATGTGCCCTTGACTGGAATTGAACCTGGGACCTTTCGGTTTGCAGGCCAATGCTCTATCCACTGAGCCAAACCGGCTAGGGCCCAGATATTTATTTTATGTTCTTTCTGCCATAGCATATTTCTTCTCAAGGATTGAGCACTCTGATGATTAAAACAAGGGTATTAGTATATTTAATTTGTTACTTGTCTGTTCTTGATTTTTTTTAAATTTTGATTTACTTTGTAATCAATTATACTATTACTTTATTCAGGTCATTTTTTCCCCAAGAAAATACACTTGGTGTCATGTTATTTATGTATATATTTTTGGATTGGCTCCTTTTGCTCAAGATTTTGTTTGTAAGATTCATACAGGTTAACAAATGTAGTTGTTCAGTTAGTTTCATTGTTCTAGACCAGGGATTGGCAAACATTTTCTGTAAAGAGAAGATGTTTTAAAATTTTGGCTCTGCAGACCAGATGGTCTTTACTGCAACAACTCAACTCTGTCAGAGCATGAAAGGAGCCATTGCCAATACATGACAGAATGAGGAGCATGGCTGTGTTCCAATAAAGTGTACTTGCAGAATTTGGTGATGGGCCAGATTTGGCCCATGGGCTGTAATTTGCTGACCTCCTCCTCTATGCTATCCTATTGAGTGACTATTTCATAATCTGCTTATCCATTCTATTTTCCCCATTCTGTTATTGATGGGCATTTAAGTTGTTTCAGCTTGAATCAATTACAAATAATGCTCTTAAGAACTTTCTTGATCATGTCTTTTGGTGTTCAAATACTCATATTTTTATCTGGCTTTCTATAATAATAAAAGTGTAATATGCTAATTAGACCAGACAACCTTCCAGATGAAGCTGGGGCTGCGAAGGCCAAGGCATTTGCTGCAGCTTGCCAAGCCCCCACGGCTGAGAGGGCTGAGCCCCTTGCACGAATTTTGTGCATTGGGCCTCTAGTCTATATACATAAAGAGGAAATATGCAAATTAGGCCGGGATGCCCTAATGGGCCAGGACCACACAGGAGGAGATTGTGTGCAGGTGAGGCCCTGAGCAGAGACAGAGAAGGAGACAGGGATCAGTGATCCACGGAGCCCCGGCTCAGGCTGCCCTCCCACCCCCCCACTCCGGAGCCAGAGCGGACACGGACAGGGACAGGGGGGCCAGCCCGCAGCCTCTGCGGCTGAGCGCAGGCCCGGAGAGGAGATGGCGGGCCTGCCTCCCACGGAAGCAGCGCGGCTCCCTCCCGGCTCCCGTGGGTGCCAGCGGCTTGCTTCCGCCTCCCACGGAAGGCGCACGGCTCCTGTGGAAGTGGCAGGCGGCCTACTGCGCATGATATTGTGCGATGGGCTACTAGTATTACATAAAGAAATGGAATTGTGGGGTCATAAGGCATGCTAATCTTCAATTTGATAATGTTATCCTTTTTTTTAAGTGATTCTAATAATTTAATTTTCACCATCTTTATATGAGAGTTCCTTACCACCAATTCACTATTGGCAGTCTTTTAATTTCAGTGTTTTGGTGAGTGTTTACGGTACTACATTTTGATTTCAACTTGTAGCACCTTTACATGGTTTTGGCCATAGAAGTCTTCTTTCATATAAGGCTCATTAAAGGACTGTGTACATATCCCTTTAGGGATGCCTCTTATCTCATTATTTTGTAGAATTTATTATAAATTCTGGTTATATGTTGCAATTTTATTTGCCCAGGTATTTACTCATTTTTATATTTTTTATTCCTTCTTGCATTTCTGAGCTTCCTTCCATATGACACATATTTCTCCTGAATTGAAGAAGTCTTTTTAATGTTTCTACTAGTGCAGTTCTGCTGGTGATGAATTCCCTCAGCTTTTCTTTGGTTGCAAATGTTTTAAATTCATATTAATAATGGAAGAAAATTATTTTCTAAGTAAAGCATTTTAGGTTGACTATCATTTTATTTTGACACTCAGAAGATATCATTTCTTTGTCTCCTAGTTTCTATAGGTTTTATAGATAAAGCAGCTGTCTTGTCACTATTTATCTAAAGGTAATATTCTTCCTCACTTCTCCTTTGTTCTTAAAATTTTTATCTTTGCTTTAGGTTTTAGCATTTTGTGGGGGTTTTTTAAATGATGTTCTTGAGTATGGTTTTCTTTATATTCATCCTGCATATGACTTATAGGGCTTCTGGAAACTGTGGCTTAATTTATTTTGCCATTTTGGGGAAATTCTTATTGCTTTTTGCCTTTTCCCCCTCTTTTCTGTCTTGGTCTTCAAGTATGTATATGTAAGACTTTCTTGGCTTGTCTACGTGTGTTGCACATTTAAAAAACATATTTATTCTTTTATCTTTATAAGCTTTATTCTGGATATTTTCTTTGGGCTTATCTTCCAGTTAACTAATTCTATTTTTGACTTTATCTAACACATAATACGTCGAGGTGCCCATATTTCTTATAGGATTAGAAATGCTTAAGTGCTGGACAATGGAAAGAGCAGAAAGAAGTCTTAAATGCATATAGGTATTAAACATGTAATAAAAATGAGTGTGATAGGCCAAGTGTAATTAAAAGAGTAGATCTGAAAGAACATGCCAAGTAATTTATAGGCCAAACTTCAGCTCCAGTAAATTGATACAAACTGGAAATGTGGGTTGAGGTGATTTCCCCAGGAGGTGGTCATTGAGATTTGTAAGTAAAATCATACTTTGTATTTATGTGAAGTCATTTATTAAAAGATCTAAATCAAGCAATCTGTTTGAGCTCCTTGGGTTGTATATGGCTCGTGGGATGCTGTTTTGTGACCTCTCCTTGTAAGATAGAGCCCACCACCTTGTCAATAGCATCTATGATCTGGTTCCAGAAGTCCTCTTCAAACTTATTTCCTACCTCTTATTGATTTTACCTTCATACTTGGTAATACCAAATTGCTTCCACTAATACTCCCACTGCCTTCCAAGCTGTAGGATTTCCTAAGTTACCATATTATAGCTTTCACACCACTCTGGGCATATAGTAAGTATAGCACTTGCAGCACAGCTTACAACGTTTGTTGTCATCACCCCCATTCATCCAAAGGCTTCTTGGAGCTGAAGACCATGTCTTATCCACCTCTCAACCCCGTGCCCAGCACAGTGCCTGACACATAGTAGGCCCTCAGATAACATTTGTTAAACTTAATTAAATTTTTGGAAAGAGACATGGTAAGCCTTTGAAGAAGGTAAAATGGGGCATAGAAGGCATGACCACAGAACACTTATTATTCATCATTTTCTTTATTCTTCCTTTAGGAGGCCTAAAGAAACAAAGATCTGTAAGACCACTATGGCAAAATAAGCTTAAGGAACTTCTAACAGGCTGACTTCTCTACATGGTAACATTCTAATAGCAAAGGCAAAATTAATATAAGTCAGTAGTAAATCTATGATTTATTTAAGTGGTTATGAAACCAAGTTCTTTGCCAAACAGTTTACAGAAAATAGGCTTTTCAGTCTTGATGCCATCCATACTATTATTATTTCCATTTACCAGACGAAGAAACTGAGGCTCAGAGAATCTCTCCATAATAATATAGCTAGGAACTGATGGATCTAATATCCATACTCGGGTCTAACTCCCCCTCACCTCACTGTGCCACCACACCCATGGCAACCTGTGACCTAGGGGTAATTTTCTGTCCCACATTTATCTGCGGCTTTCTCATGGTTGTTTGGAAGTGGTAGTGAACCAGAACAGGATCAGAGGCGCCCTGGATAAAAATGACTGCCTTTCCTTGCTCTGACTGTACCTCTGAGCATTCTTTCAGAACACAGACCTTTCCGAAAAAGAGGCACTCGAACTAATAGGGAGGTTTGGGGGAAATCACCTCTCCTTGCCTGTGAACAGAGGATAAAGCAAGGACCCCGGAGTCATATATTTTTTACTTCAAATCCCCACTCTGCCCTTTTATGAATTGATTATATTCTTTCAGGCTTCTTTTCCGTATATATAAAGCAGAGCTAATAATGCCCTGCTGGACTCACAGGTTTGTTATGAAAATCAAATGACAAAGAGCACAGGAAAGAGCATTTGAAACTGTAGTGCACACAGGAAGCTTAGCTGGTATTTCTGCAGAAATGACATCCTCCAAGCCATGTGAGATGTGGAAAGTCAGGGCAGGGGTTAGGTGTACACTGTGTGTGGTGGTTCTGCCTTGACAACAGCTTGGTGGATTAAGTAACCAGCAAACCAGTGGAAATCAGGCTATTAACACTGGACACATACGATATATCGGTGTGGACTTTTACTTTGCCAGGGACCTATAATCACACCTTGTGATAAGCAGTACATATTTTGCAGCATTTTAATAAAGCGCATCAGTGAGCAATGAGAAGCAAGAAGGTAATAACAAAAATAGATATTGGATGGCAAAGCACACACATTATGGGGATAGATGGGAGAGATTCATTGTGCTGTTTATTAATACTTATGTAGCACTTACCCAAAGTCATCTTTATAAGAACCTCAAGCCAAGCAGACATGATTTCCATCATACTTATGTCCCTACGATAGAAAGGAAATTCCCACTCAACTGACAAGTGCTGCCAAGAAAAGGAGCAGGGATTTCTCTTTCCATCCCCAGGTACTCTGTGTACCAAATGCAGACCTTCTGATTTAATGCTATCTTTTGCATGAAAATCTATTCCACAAAACAAAGTCAATCTCTCTTCCTCCTTCCACAATCCTTTTACTAGGAAATAAACAACTCGTTTGTTATCAATTTATTTGTTATAGATTTATTCTGAGAGTGCCCTGGGACTGAGGGACTCCGTGCTACTGGATTAGCAGATGTGATTTCTATAGCATTTAATAGCATGAGAGAGCCTGTCTCACCAAGGACCCCCTTGTTGACTATTAATTTTTAACTAGTGGATGCTTCTGTGTAATAAAGAAGCCAGTAAGTGAGAGACACGCCAGTAGGTGAGAGTATATGATCATTAAGGAGATAAACAATTTGAAACATTTAAAAGGCGGATACAATGATAATAATAATAATAGATATTTATTGGATAGTTATATCAGGCATCATACTAAGCACTTGCACATGTCATTTAATTCTCACAAACACCTGTGAAGTAAAACAGTATTATTGTCGCAATTTTACAGATGAAGAAACTGAGGCAGAGAATGTTTAAATCAATTCCCAAAGCCTCCCAGCTGCAGAGGTGGGAAAACCTACAAAGTCTAATTTGAAAAGAATGTCATTCTCCTTCAAATAACACCCCCGCCCCCGGCGCCACTGGCAGGAAGACAGGGAAAGAAAGACAACATCCTCCCCAGCTTCCAAGAGCCACTTTGTACTTAGTTCACTTTTCCGCCATTTGCTTGCCTTATTCTCCCACCTGGGTCTCAAGCCCACCTTTCCACTCACTGACCTGTCTGCATCCTGGGACATTAGCTCGCCTTCCTTGCTTAACGGACCGTGCTTTGCTGCTTGGTTCTCCTAACTAGAATGTGGTCATGTTGGGCTTAGAAAACAAAGGAGCGAAAACAGAAACGCCACCTTCGTAGTGCTTCCTTTGTAAGCGGTACCAAGAAGGAAGGGGACCTCTGTCTGTTTGAAATCTCTTTATCCTAAAAGTGACAAAGCACTAGAGAACCTAGCATTGAGGCTGATGGCCATAGAAGGTCTTTAGAGACCCATTCTCTCCGAAGATAAGAACGGGCTATTACAGCTATGAATTCAAACCCTGTGGCTGTCACGTGCACGTAATGTAGCCCAGAAGCAGTGAAACCAGAATAGCCCTCGGGGCCTTTTCTTTCCTTTTCCCAATGGAGACTTCCACGCATGAGTCCTCTTTGTAAATAAATAAATAAAGCATCTGTGTAGTAATTCTCTGAATTTTTTCTTTTTTTATTGTTTAAAATATTAACCTAGTAGTACATATGTCTCCTTCCCCCCCCCTCCCCCCCTTAAGACAAATGTGCAATTCAAGAGTGGTACAGGGAGCAAGAATAATGTTTTGCTAAAAAACAAAACCATGGGAATCAGGTGAGTATAAAAAGGCATAAGCTGTTCAGGAACATCCTTAACTCCCCACTCCTGGGTGGGTAGCGGAGGCGTGGGATCAGAAAGACCTCCGTCGGGCTCTTCCACCTCTCAGCTCAGATCTCACAGCCTTAGGTTTCCCGCTCATAAGTGGTTTAAGAAGTACCAACTTCTCAGCACCTCTTCAAGTAAAACACAGAAGAGTAGCTGACTCTTATTGAGAGCTTCCTGGCTGCCAGGCACAGTGCTAAGCTTTTAGCATACATCAACTGAGGCTTCAAACTGTTAGTCCATGACAGATTTCCTAAATGTATCTGCACAGTTCTTCAGTACTAGATATTTCAATAGTTTAAATGAGTTGTTACTATTTAAAACTGAGAAAATGTCGCAATCTTCCCCACTTCTGGCTGGCTTCTCTTTAAAAAATGGCGAAGCTCAATAGCAAATGCCTCCTTTCGTTGAGACATGTGCTCCCGTGTGCTTCAGGCCACAGGTGCCCTGTTGCTGGCGTTCAGCTTGCTTTGCCCGTGTCCATGACCTTCTTGGCTCCTGCAGACTTTTGAATTAGCCAAACCTGCATCACACCTTAATTCTTGAAAAAGCTCTATGAACTATTGCCTTTTCAGATAAACATATGAGTAACATCGATTTTTAAAATCGATACATACTCATTAACTCCCTCCCTTCACTGTTTATCTGCAAAATCTCATTGGGTTCCAATGTAGAAGGGAAGACCTATTCTGAAACATTTAATTACAATTGAAAATAGAGACTCTTTGGTGAGGCTTTTATTCAAAGAACCGTAAAGTGCTATTCAAAGGGAGTTCAAATGCAAAAGCGAATCTACCAATGACCACTCCTGTTATTGAAAGTAGATGAGCCACATCATTGCCTAATTTCAACCCAAGAGCCTATTAAGGTGGAAATGTTAGAATATGTTTTGAACTAGAACTTGATTATTATCTCAAGAGTTGAATGTTTGAAGCAAAAAAAAAAAAAAAAAAAAAAAAAAAAGGTGGAGAGAACAAATTTAGGAGATGGGCTGTAAATTATTTATGGGCCTTTTGAAAAAGGTCAGCATTTTTCCTCAATTCCACGAGGAACCTCTGAGGAATGCAATACTGCTCCTCTAGATGCTTCTTCCTTCAGATGCCTGCTTTTTATCAGCATCCCTGTCTCCATGGTAATAGGTTAGTGCTCATCCCCCACCCCCACCCCAATCTCCACCATCTATAGCTAACCTTAGCAGGAGGAAGAGCCCTCTGGGGGGCCATGCACTGCAGCTCCAGGACATAAACAACTCCATGGGTGGTTGCGATGGCAGTTCTTCATCCACAATATAATTACCCCAAGGTGCACTGGTGATGCACTTATGTGCATCGAAACAAGAAGAGCTACATTTCAATAAATCACTCCAGCCAGGTGGTCGCCTTGCTAGCCTGCTAAGAAGCTGGGGTTACAAGGCAACCACGGCCCCGTAATTCATCATTAGAAACAATGGTAGGCCTGGAGTCCATCGCTGGCATGAGTGTTTCTCCAGTTTTATACAAGAAAGCCACATGTTTCCATTAAAAGAATATCAGGCAACTT
Organism: Myotis myotis; assembly: GCF_014108235.1. Classification (NCBI taxonomy): domain Eukaryota; kingdom Metazoa; phylum Chordata; class Mammalia; order Chiroptera; family Vespertilionidae; genus Myotis; species Myotis myotis. The sequence continues at coordinate 45,170,311 of NW_023416320.1, read as the reverse complement.
CAGATTTCCATTCAGTCAAAACTACTTCTTTTATGGTGCCTGCTTCTTTTACTTAGCAGCTGTGGAGATTTGGTCAAATCACATTATCTTTTCGAGTGTAGATTTGCTCACTTGAAAATAGCAATATATGCCTTATAAGATTGTTCCAAGTTTTAAAGGGGATGTGTATGTGGATATTGATCAACATATTAGAGCAATTATTAATAATATGTTTATACTGAGAGGGGTCTGAGGAGTTTTAGAATGAAATATAGTCATCAAATAATTAAAAGATAAGATCTTCTATATTAAAGGACCCAGTCATCTCTTCTGCACATAAGCACATACACATACACATGTGGCTAGCAGCCACTGCTACTTGAAGATATGCCCTGTGGATGGAGAGTCAAGGCAAGCACTCCACATGAGCTGTGCATAGGTGAATTCCCCCATCAGACACTCTACTGACATCTAATGTGTATTTTCTTAGCAGTGAAAACCCTCATAATAAGATGAGTGTCTCCAATCAAGGTTCAAAATTGTGTTGAATGAGGAAATAAAACTCAGCTTGGATTAATCTTCCTTCAAACCAAATACATGTCACCTCTACTATCAAGCTCGTCTTTGTCTTGCTGTCAATTCCTCCTCACCAACTATTCTCCATTTTCCTGTTTCTAGGGCTTAAGCAATTCTCTCCGTCAAAATTCAGAGCTGAGTGAGCTTTCTCATTCCCATCTTAACATGTAAAACTGAAGCTCCCAGGAGTTATGTGACATGTCCAAAGCCGCATGGTTAGTGACAGGGCTGAACAGAACACAGGTGGTCTGACCTCCTATCCTTAACCTAGGACTCATTACACTGCACCAGGATGTCTCTCCTAATAACCAGTTTAAAAAATTACTATTACATTGCAGCCCGGTCGGCGTGACTCAGTAGTTAAGTGTCAACCTATGAACCAGGAGGTCATGGTTCAATTCCAGGTCAGGGCACATGCCTGGGTCTCAGGTTCGATTTCCAGTGTGGGGCATGTGGGAGGCAGCCGATCAATGATTCTCTCTCATCATTGCTGTTTCTCTCTCTTCCTCTCCCTTTCTGTCTGAAATCCATAAAAAAATGCATTTAAAAATAAAAAAATTACTATAACATTGCAAATGTGCTATTGATGCTATCATCATTAGTCTCACTTTCAAAAGTCTGCAGCATTTCGGGCAAAGTCATCAAAAAAATTCTATTTGTAATAAAAGTGGTTGGATTCTTTGAGCATTACATGCATCAGCGATCAAGCTGACATATTAGTCGTTATTTTGAATCTAACTTCTCTTCCTGACCGCAGGGATGGCTTATTTAAGCACATGGACATTTTCATTTTAGTTAGCTTTGCTGGTAATATTCATGTAGGTGTTTAATGCCATTTTTATTAAATATATTTGTATTAATTTCAGAGATTAAGGGAGAGAGAGAGTCAGAAACATCAATGATGAGAATCATTGATTGGCTGCCTCCTGCATGCCCCTCGCTGGGGATTGAGCTCGCAATCCCAGGCATGTGACCTTGACCAGAATCAAATCCAGGGCCCTTCAGTCCACAGGCTGACACTCTATCCACTGAGCCAAACCAGCTAGGGCTTTAATGCCTTTTTTTTTTTTATCCAGACTGTCTCATAGTACCTTTCTGTAGCAGGTTCTCTAATAGGGAAGCAACTCTCCGATTACAAGTTTATCTGGCTTGCCTGAAAGTTTTAACATTTTAATTTAAAGTATTCCCTGGCCTTGAAGGGTTCAGAATTGGAGCGATTCTTGGTTATAACTCACTGTTTTACAGGATGCCTCTTTTATAACCAATCTTCTCATCCTTATCAGAGGTTTCACAACTTCCTCCATCCTTCAGGATGGAATTTTTATCAAGTGATTTCCTACATTCTATAATAGATCATGTGGATAAAGAGAAATCTAAGGGCGGAGTGTACGATTTTATACCTGATGTCTAACTTAGAGTTTCCCGTTTCCCAATGAAAATGGAATCTCTTTGGGTAAATGATTAGGAAAGACATGCTTTTCTTTAACAGTAAAACTATCTTCCTGATATAGAGAAACTTTATAAGCCTTAATCTATTCTGACTTTTATTTTAAAATTTAGAATAATTGTTTTTAGGACAATGAAACTACTATGTATGATACTATAATATATAGAGGATATTAATGGATATATTTCTTTATACATGTGTCAAAACTCACAGAATGTACAATATCAATATTTAACCCTATTGTAAACTATGGACTTTGATGCTGGTGATATCAATGTAGATTTATCGATTATGAGAAATGTATCACTCTAATGGGGAATGTTGATAATAGGGAGTCTGTGCATGTGTGGGGGCAGAAGGTATATGGTAAGTCTCTATCTTCTCCATTTTGCTTTGAATTTAAAACTGCTCTAGAAAATAAAGTCTATTAAAATATAATAGCATTTTGGCTCAGTGGATAGAGCATCGGCCTGCGAACTGAAAATATAATAGCATAACTGATATACAAATTTCTTTCCTACAGGTACATAGATACCCAAGATATAATCTCTGCTATTATAATTCCAGCTTCTTAGAGCCAGTTTTGCTTCATTTATAACCTTGCTCCTAGCTTCTGTACAAAGATCTGGCTTCTATGCTCTGTGTCTGTGTGTGTCTGTGTGTGTGTCTGTGTGTGTGTCTGTGTGTGTGTGCACGCACTCACTCTAAACATATTTCAGGGGGAAAATAATGTGACCGTGATCTCCTCATCAAATATATGTTGATTGAAATCTGTGCTATTCCATACACAAATTTCAATGCTTAGTTGAGATTGTAAAGGTATGAGAGAGGGAAGAGATAGGTTATTATAAACAATTTTCAAAATATTTTAAAAATCTCTTTATCATCATTCCTTTGAATGTAAATGCATCAATTACAGATGACTTATCAATTCACAAAAGCCATGTTAAGGATCTATGAGCATCACTTTGTTAGCTGAATCACTGTTTCTTACATAAAATAATGAGGCTGGCAGCTTCTACATAAACTGCACAGTAAGGAATGGGTTTCCCTCATGTTATTTCGAATTAGTGAAGTTTAACTATACATGAGCTTTTCCAGTATCTGTAAAATTTTGATTCAAAAAGTATTTGGCAATAGTTATTTTGTCCTATTCTGCACACATTTGTATACACTCTAAAATCACATATATAAACTCATTAATAAATTCTATGTAAATTTTATAACGTCTTTTGATAGCTTTGTGTAACTCAGGGTTTCTCTGTCTCAGCACCGTTAACAGTTGGGGCTGGATACTTCTTTGTGGTGGGGCTGTCCTGGGCGTTCCCGGATGTTTATTTAGCAGCGTCCTTGACCTCTACCCACCAGACACAGTTGCACCCCGCCCCCCGCCCCGCAAATGTCTCCAGACATTGCTAAATATCTCTCAAAGACAGGGGGAAGGGGGGAAAGGCGAGGAGGGGGGTTTCTCTCAGGTAAGAACCATTGGGCTAAAAATGATTGAGATCACAAAGCTCTCTTTTCTTTAAAGAGGAACGTTTATGTTATTTGTTCTTAGTCTAACTTGAGTTAGCTCAGCTGTTTATAGTACTAATGAGTTTAAGGTCAGAAGGTTGACCTTCTGAGCTGTAATGCACTCATCCAACCATCATCTATTGAGTGGCATGTGCCGAGAGAGATGCCAGAAAGCCATGAAAAGCAACCAGGGCCCTCCAGGCCTTTGCAATCCTGCACAGTGAGTGGGGGAAATGAGAGGGCACTGGTCCAGGTTGAGTAAAGCTATGCTTGAGCTTAATATTGAAGGCTAGAAAAAGTGTGGTTAGACAGAGAGGAAATAGGGTTGGTTTCTCTGATAAAGGAGCAATATCAAGGACAATTATTTAGAGTAAAATGTTAATATGTGTTAGACACCATGCTAAGTACATATTACATCATATCTCCTGTATATGAGGAGTATGTAGATGACTGAAGTTAAGTCCTGGCTCTAAATTCATCAAACTCTAATTTAAATCCTTACTTCTCTCAGCTCACCAGATGACTTGAATAGACCCTTATCCTATTTACATATTAATTTCTATGTATAAAATGAGAATAGTTATATGGCATGGTTGTTTTGAAACCTAAAAGAGGTGACACATGAAAACCAATTTAATATATAATACCTACACTTAGAGTAAGTAGCAAATATCTTTATTCTCCTTATTTTTATTATTGTTTTTAAATACTAACTTATTTAGATATTTAAACCAGCTATATCCAGCTGTGAATACTACAATTCTTCATGTCCTAGAGCAGGAAACTTGTTCAGAGAGCCATGGGAGTCCATACCCTGCCTGATGGAAGAGAGCAGACTACATAACTAGGAGTTTGGACTACTCTAAAACAACAGGAGAATTCATGGTTCTGAGCATTCCTCACATGAAGAACCTCCACCACCGTCATCAAATAAAAAAAGGAGATCGGGGGGGAAATGTAGGATTAGATGGGAGGAAAAAGGTAGACAGAGGCCAAATCGTGCAAACCCTACCAAGTGATGCTAAGAAGTTTGAATTTTATCCTGAAACCAATGTGAAACCACTGCAGAGTGATATTATGATTTAATCTGTCCTCTGAAAAGATCACCCTGGCCCTTTGAGGAATGGAGAATGGATTGGGATATGACAAAGCTGGGAACAGTGGGGCCAATGAGGAGGCTAAGTGATTGATGGTAGCCTCCCCATTGGCTAGAAAGAGAAAGGAGTGGAAGTGGAAGGTTTAAGGTATTTTTGGTGACAGAATTGATCGGATGTCCTTCACCTAGTAAGGAATTTTTATATCTATTACACTAATATATTTTAACTAGAGACCTGATGCACGAAAATTCATGTAAGAGCAGGACTTCCTTCCGCTGGCTGCTGGCACCAGCTAACCTCCGGCACCCGGGACCTGGGTTTCCCTCCTCTGACCTCTGGCAGGCACCCGGGACCGGGGCTGGCTTCCCTCAGGCCCCAGCTTCATCAGGAAAGACCATTCGTCCAGTCTAATTAGCATATTCCCTTTTTATTATTATAGATAGACTTTATTTTTAGAGCAGTTTTAAGTTCACAACAAAATGGAGTAGAAGGTATAGATGTACCATATACCTCCTGCCCCCAGACATACACAGTCTCATCCAGTATTATTAATTACAAATATAGTACCTTCCCCCCTATATTACAACTATCTTCTCCTCTAACCTAGACATCTATAAGTCACTAGAGACTGAGAGAGCAAGAATAATTATATGCATAAATCAGCATTGAATACCAATAAGTGGAAAAAAAGAACTCAAATATTATGGTCTGTGAATGTTTCGCTGAAAATAGTAAATATCTGTGGAAAGAATAAAATGAATGATATTGGGTCACTGATGTTATCACAGTATAAGGGAAAACATGACTTGCCTGGAATATGGTGTTTACTTCAGTGCACCCCATTAGCATCTAGCATTTGCCAGATTATCTGTCTCTTCAGGACAAATTTGAATAAGTATATATTTTTAAAACATGCTGAGATGCTTTTGGTTTGATATGTAGTGCACTGCCATATCAGAATAAATTGGTAGCTGATGGATGCTTTTCTAAATAACATCTTTGGTAAACTTGGTAATGCATTTGCTGATTTATTCAACAAATATATTTTGAGCGAGTATTCTGCCATGTGTTGTGCTTGGTGCTGGTGATAAAATTAAAACAAGATAAAATATCTCTGCTCTTAACCAATTATAGTTACAGAAAGAGATAAGACAGGTAAACCAGTAATTTCAACAAAGTCAACAACTGGCTGCATGGATATGGTACTGGGAAGCTATCTTTGATGTGGAAAACTGATGGTAATCAGGACTAGCCTAGAAAAGGTGGAATGGGTGAAAGAATGTTCCAAGGAAAGTTCCAGAGATGAGTATGAAAGTGTGTTCCTAGAATAGTAAATATTTCAAAATGGCTAGAGAAAAGAAGCTTACAAGTGGCGAACCCCCGGGAACAAGATCATGAAAGAACTGATAGTCCAGCCATAGCTGCTTTTGCTCAGTGGCTAGAGCCGTGGGCAAACTACGGCCCGTTTGGCTCTTCTATCCGGCCCGCGGAGCCGAAAGAGCGGAGGGTTCTCTTGCTCTCCCCTCCGCTCCTTCACCAGCAGCAGTGTTAACATGTATTAGTTCACACAAACACTCCATCCATGCTTTTTTTCCTGCCCTCCGGTCCAGTTTAAGAACCCATTGTGGCCCTCGAGTCAAAAAGTTTGCCCACCCCTGGTAGAGTGTCAGCCCATGGACTGAAGGGTCGATTCTGGTCAAGGGCACATACTTCGGTTGCAGGCTCGATTCCTGGCCCTGGTCGGGGCATGTGTGGGAGGCAACCAATTGATGTGTCTCTCACATCAATGTTTCTTTCTCTCTCTCTCTCTCTCTCTCTCTCTCTCTCTCTCTCTCTCTCTCTCTCTCCCCCTCTCTTTCTCTCCCCCTCTCTCCCTCCCTTCCACTCTCTCAAAAAATCTGGGAAAAATATCCTTGGGTGAGGATTAACAACAACAACAAAAAAAACTGATAGTCCATGCTGAACAGTCAGACTCAATACATCCAAGTGACAAGAAGGAACAACGAGAGGATTTTCAGCAGGGAAATGACATGATCAGGCATGAAAATTTAGAAAGACCTCTTTGACAGCAGGATGAAGAATGCATTGGGGTGAGGGAGGGCAGGAGTGGCGGAGATGCCAAGTACAAAACCAGGCAAGTGAATCGGCAGACTCCTGTGTTATTATGGTCTATAAATTATGTATTTTAAGAAAACTGAGTGCAAATGAAGAGAAGTAGGCAGATTTTAAAGAGACTATTTAGTTGATAGATGGCCAGGTCTTGGTTACTGATTGGATGTGGTGCGTGTCGAAGACAGTACTCAGGTTTCTGCCTGGAGTTAGAAAATACAGGAGAAATGGTTACAACATGATAATAAACTGTACCTTGGATATGTTAATTTTCATCTGTCTGTAGGTCATTTCAGTGGAGATGGTCACCATGTAGTTGAATTCACTATACTCACAGAAGAGCTCTGTGCTAGACTTAGAGATCTTATCAGCATTAGCATTTACCACAGAAAGAATTTTGATTGAATATGGTCCATGACTAGAGGAGTCAGAGCAATGTGACCATATTGAGTGAATTAGCCCTTCACAGCTGTCCTGGGGCTGTCATAATTCCTCTCCATAATCAATGATACACCAACCAGTTTCCCAAGGGCCACTCCAATGACCTTGTTGCATTGCTCTATTATTAGGCTTCCATGGATTCCTGTTTCCCATGATTCCAATTGGCAGCCAATATACCAGTCAATGTCTATTTATTGAATGCCCCATAAATGTTCAGCACAATGACTATCTGAATTCTCTTCAGAGTTTTAGATATGTTGTGCTAGGATTAGAGCAAAATACTTTAGACAAGGTGACCAGAAGCAGGAGGAACTCGCAAAGCAAGTAAATGGCAGGTTTAGGCATAGAAAACAACAAGTGTCAATCTGTTCAAATCAAGATGGGTTAGCAAATGCAAGAGGAAGGGTGTTGCAGAAACCAGGAGACAGGGCTAAGGGTAGAAAGCCAGTAGAACAGGACAGAACTGGTGCAAAGCCAGGAGGACAGCATGGAAGACCCAAGGCAATTAAGGTGCTTCAGCATCCATAAAATCACTTCTTTGTTTAGCAAGAACATGATACTGGGAAGGGCTAAGTCAGTTTACAAGTACAGGTTTGCAACAGACAGCAAGTATTTATATTGGTTTGATTCCCTCATGATTCTAACACTTTATTCTACACATTTTTGTTAAGGCAATATTTTTGCTTCTGATAATTTCCCCACTGTCTAAATCAGCCGTGGGCAAACTACGGCCCGCCGGATCCGGCCCGTTTGAAATGAATAAAACAAACAAACAAAAAAGACCGTACCCTTTTATGTAATGATGTTTACTTTGAATTTATATTAGTTCGCACAAACACTCCATCCATGCTTTTGTTCCGGCCATCCATCCGGTCCAGTTTAAGAACCCATTGTGGCTCTCGAGTCAAAAAGTTTGCCCACCCCTGATCTAAATCCTTTAGATAGGGACTCTTGAAATAATTATAAATTAACTGAAAATTTCAGTTTTATTAAAATATTTTATTCAAAGTTTTGTGTGTAATAGATAAAATGTATTAGTTGTACCATTATCTGTATTTGCCTTTTAATTTTAATATATACTTTTAAAAATTTTAAAGACAAATAACTTGGTAAAGACTTACTAGTACATGAAAAATAATTTGGTCTGCCCTAACTAGTTTGGCTCAGTGGATAGAGCATCGGCCTGCAGACTGAAGGGTTTGATTCTGGTCAAGGGCACCACCAGGGTTGTGCGCTCAATCCCCAGTAGGGGGCGTGCAGGAGGCAGCCAATCAATGATTATCGCTCATCATTGATGTTTCTAACTCTTTCTTCCTCTCCCTTCCTCTCTGAAATCAATAAAAATATCTTTAAAAAATAAAAGAAAAATAATTTGGCCCAGATGGTGTTGCTCAGTGGTTGAACATAGAACTATGAACGAGGAGATCATGGTTCAATTCCTGGTCAGGGCACAAGCCAGGTTGTAGGTTTGATCCTTAAAGGGGACATGCAGCAGGCAGCCGATCAATGATTCTCTCTCATCATTGATGTTTCTATCTCTCTCCTTCTCCCTTCCTCTCTGAAATCAATAAAACAATATATTTTAAAAAGTAATTTGAAGTTTTAATTTTTTACTATTTAATTTGCATTTTCATTAAAATAAAAGTTAGATTAAAATGAATACATATTGTATGAGTTCACTTTCAAAATTCCAAAGGAAAAAAAAAGGCAAAAAGAAGCAGTGATAGCAGAAATCAGCACCTCATTGGGAAGGAAGAGGGCTCTGATGGGAAGGGAGCATGAGGAGGGCGTAGGCTCTGGTAGTATACTCTTACTTCATCTGAGTGATGGTTGCATATATGTGTACACTTTGTGAAAATGCATCAAGCTGTACATCTGATTTATGTACTTTTATATGTATATTATATTTTAATAAAAAGTAATTAAGAAATAGAGATATGTTTTCCTTCGGCAAGTCATCCATAGAATAGTAATCAGTACCATGATACGCGTCTCAATTGGTATTTTCTATTCATTACAGCTATAGGGAAGGACAAAAATATTTCGTGTGAAAATGAACCAAATTTGGTTAATATGCATTAAATAAGGACGTAATGGTGAAAAGAGGGACTAACAGTGAAAGACTTTTATAGTTCAGAACAAGTGTTGAGAGAATTTTTTTGCAAGTCTACTGCGTACTGACTCCATGCATGTGTAATGGAGCTCAGTAAGTCTTCTCCTCTCCCATTTCCCCCATTTTAAGTGAGGAAATTAAGGTTCCTGTTGTCACTGGGACAAAATCACAACTCTAAAGGCTGTATTTTTGGCTTTGTTTTCCTCCAGAAACTTGCTCCAACTCACCCTCTTTGTCCAGCTACCCTGGTCTTTAGTTTACCAAAGCCACCATTCTCCCAGACCCAGGATAGCTGCACATGCTGTTTCCTCAGTTTGGACTTCTGGTTCCTCTTTTATTTAGTTATCTCCTGTAGATCTCAGCTCGAGGAAAGCTTCTCGGGTAAACTTTCCTTGCTATACCAGTACCTGTCAGTATCCTTGGTCATGCTGCAGAGGACCATACCTCTTTCCTGCAGTGCCCTGAACTCACAATGTAATTGCACCTTTATTCGCAGGATTAGTTGTTTGAGGGTTTCCAATCCCAAGCAGACTGTAAATACAATAGCAGAAACTATTATGTATTTATTTGTCCACACTGTATTCCTGATGCCAAGCACAGTCCTGGCACATGGTGAGCAATCAATAAACATTTGTTAAATATTTGCTAAAAAAAATAAATGAAAAGGTCAACTTCCTCAAGGCTATATAGCTGGTAAATTAATATACATACTATTTCATCAAACCCCTACAATAAGGGGCTTTATTATTTATAAATTATGAAAATGAAGGCTAGAAAAACTGTCACTTATCTAAGATCAGTTCATTGATTAGTGCCAAAATGACAGCTCAAAGCTCCTATTTCCATATCATGTTCTTTTAAAAACATTAACCCTATTTTGCTTGCTTTTTGCCTTGCCCTCACCATCTCCATTCTGATAATTCATGTAGATGCCCAAAGGGAAATATACTGGTAGATTAGTCTATATCATAACATTAGTATGAGTTCAGTGAACTGAGCAAAAAAGTGATCCACCGCTCAAAATCTAAATTGATATACTAAAACCATAACTGAAAACATTGCTTCAATCTGGCAATGCACTTGTCATTTCTACAGTGTGGGTTTTGCTTTGCATACTGCATATTGCCCTTCAAAGAAAATTGAAAACCGCTATTGAATTGTGCCAGAAAGAGTCGTAGCTGTGTTGAACATTCTACAAACATTCCTTTACAAGCATGTATCATCTTGACATGTTATTTAGGTATATTTTTTAAAGAAGCAATTTGCCTCTCTGCTGTAAGCTGATGGAAAGCAATGGCACTCTCTCTTTAAAACCATTTGGACTCCCAGAGGGGAACCACAATTCAAATCATGGCTGTTCAGCAACCGCTTATGTGTACGACTTCCCTGTGGCAAAGTTCTTAGTTAAGCCCATGGTTCATATTATTCTGAGTCAGTTGATACTTCTTTGAATGCTAGTGCCTGTGTTTCTACAACTAAACTCAAAGACGAGCCTTTGCAGTAGTAAAGTACACACTCTTTTATTTCTTCTTGATTATTTCTGCTTTCTCTCTTGTTCTCTTTTTTTTTTTTTTTTCCTTGCTCTTTACTTTCCTACCTTGTCAGGTACAAACTATGAACAGAAGTCCCCAAGCTAATAAAAGAGAAATGCATTCCATTGACTCAAAATGTGATAATGCCCCGGTGTTTTCTAGAGAGTTTTTCCCCTCCTTAATCCAGCCTGATCTCCAGGTAGTAACCCACTGAAGAGGGTAGTTGAATATGGGCCACACTGATTTATCTTTTTATCCTCTAAAGTCAATTGATCACCTTTAAAATCAGAACATCACTCACTCAGGACTCTTTGCTGCAAGAAAAGTCTTTATTAGCAATTAACCAAACAAAAACCTCAAAAGCAACTGCTCTTTGAAAAAATTACATTAAAAGGAAGATAAGAGGAAGATTTGAAGTAATGATAATGAAGATACCTCCGTTTTGAAGTTGGAAGAAAACAAGAAAAGGAGAGACAGTCGGGAACATTCTGTGGTCATCGGGGAATAAGGAGGACAGTCAGAAAGGTCAGAGCACAGGCTTGAGTGAGGCTCACTGGCCCACTTATTTATTAATTCATTCACCTGACAATGGTACAATGGCAGAGTGGTTCAAAGTGCAGACCTCGTAGCCAAAGTGACTAGAACCAAATTCATTCTGCTATGGACAAGACGTGAAGCCTTTGGCAAGTTATTTAACCTCTCTGGCTTTACTTTACTCATCTGTAAAATGGGCGTAATAACAATGTCTATTTCATAAAGTTACTAGGAGGATTTTATGAGTTAACATAGGTAAGATGACTACAACTGTGCTTGGCATATCGTGAGCACTACAAAGAAATTCTGTAATAAGAATAAGTGCGAATCTATAAATTCAACGCACTTCCCATTAAAATACCAATGGCATACTTCAGAGATCTAGAACGAACTCTCCAAAAATTCATCTGGAATAAAAAAAGACCTCGAATAGCTGCAGCAATCCTGAAAAAGACCAAAGTAGGTGGGATCTCAATACCAGATATCAAGATGTATTACAAAGCCACTGTTCTCAAAACTGCCTGGTACTGGCACAAGAATAGGCATATAGATCAATGGAATAGAATAGAGAGCCCAGAAATCGGCCCAAACCAATATGCTCAATTAATATTTGACAAAGGAGGCAAGAACATACAATGGAGCCAAGATAGTCTCTTCAATAAATGGTGCTGGGAAAATTGGACAGATATATGCAAGAAAATGAAACTAGACCACCAACTTACACCATACACAAAAATAAACTCAAAATGGATAAAGGACTTAAATGTACGACAGGAAACTATAAAAATTCTAGAAGAATCCAAAGGCAACAAAATCTCAGACATATGCCGAAGCAATTTCTTCACTGATACAGCTCCTAGGGCACTTGAAACTAAAGAGAAAATGAACAAATGGGACTACATCAAAATAAAAAGCTTCTGCACAGCAAAAGAAACCATCAACAAAACAACGAGAAAACCCACTGTGTGGGAAAACATATTTGCCAATGTCATATCCGATAAGGGCCTAATCTCCAAAATTTATAGGGAACTCATACAACTTAACAAAAGGAAGATAAACAATCCAATCAAAAAATGGGCAAAGGACCTAAATAGACACCTTTCAAAAGAGGACATTCAGAAAGCCAAGAGACATATGAAAACATGCTCAAAGTCACTAATCATCCGAGAGATGCAAATCAAAACAACAATGAGGTACCATCTCACACCTGTCAGACTGGCTATCATCAACAAATCAACAAACGACAAATGCTGGAGAGGATGTGGAGAAAAAGGAACACTTGTGCACTGCTGGTGGGAATGCAGACTGGTGCAGCCACTATGGAAGACAGTATGGAGTTTCCTCAAAAAACTACAAATGGAACTCCCATTTGACCCTGTGATCCCACTTCTAGGAATATATCCCAAGAAACCAGAAACACCAATCAGAAAGGATATATGCACCCCTATGTTCATAGCAGCACAATTCACCATAGCTAAGATCTGGAAACAGCCTAAGTGCCCATCAGTAGATGAATGGATTAGAAAACTGTGGTACATCTACACGATGGAATACTATGCTGCTCTAAAAAGGAAGGAACTCTTACCATTTGCAACGTCATGGATGGAACTGGAGAGCATTATGCTAAGTGAAATAAGCCAGTCAATGAAGGAAAAATACCACATGATCTCACTCATTCATGGATAATAGAGACCATTATAAACTTTTGAACAATAATAGATACAGAGGCAGAGCTGCCTCAAACAGATTGTCAAACTGCAGCAGGAAGGCCGGGGAGGGTTGCGGGGCAGGAGGTAGGGGGGTAAGAGATCAACTAAAGGACTTGTATGCATGCATATAAGCATAACCAGTGGACATAAGACATTGGGGGATAGGGGAGGCTAGGGGACTGTCTAGGGCGGGGGGATAAAATGGACACATATGTAATACCCTTTGTAATACTTTAAGCAATAAAAAAAAAAAAAAAAAAAAAAAGAATAAGTGCGAGTAATTTCTTTGTTCACTTTCTTCTACTCTACTCATTTTTAATCTCACCTATTCTCTAAGGCCCACATCAAAGATCAAACTCTTTGGTGGGTAGTTTCATCTTTATGGCTATGTTATAAATAATACTCTTTTTTTTTTCTGGATGAAGAACCCTAGACTCCTTTTTGGAAAATGCCCCTTCCTTAGCTCATGTACTCAGAAGCAGAGTATGTGACTAGGTCTAAGGCCAGAAGAACATTCAATTCCCCTAATCAAAGTGACTGTCTAAGGGGTGGACAATTAACCAAATTGGTCAACTCTGAGGAAATCCTAGGACTAGGGTGAGACCCCTCAGAAACAAATGTTTTGCTCTGCTGGACTTGAACCTGGGAGGGAACAGGAGTGAGAGGAGCACTTGTCTGCGAATGCAGCCATCACAGAGGAAGCAAAGATGCGAAAGGAGGAAAGAAACTCTGGTCCCAGTTGTGTGACCCCTGGATCAAGATCTTCCTGGGATATCAGTTACGGAAATCCACATCTTCCCTGTTTCGTTTAAGCCCTTCCCCAAGTGGGTGCTCTGTTGCTAATGACTAAGACGGCCCTATCTGGCACACGCTCCATGAAACCTTTCTAACCCTCTTAATCACAGCTAGGTTCTTTCTCCTCTCATAGCATTTCTTCCTGCAAGTTCTCATAGCATTTGTTTCTGTACCTGTCTTGTGTAATTTACCGCTTTCTATCATGTATCACAGTTATTTTTGTATATATCTAATCTCCCCTACTGGAATTTCACCTTCTTAAGAAAAATGACCTTTTTTTATTTCTCTCTAAATTCCCCCATCTTCCACAATCTTTATTAGAGGGCCAAGAAATGGTGTAGTGCTGGAAGAATTTGTTGAGGATGCTTTGGTTGGCTGACCAAGTTTTGTGGCAATGAATCCCAAACTGAAGGCCTAGAACTGAACACATAGGATTTGTTGAGAGTCCCTTTAATCTATATGCACACTAAGCACTGCATAAAGAATCAAGTCATTAATAGGCCTCATATACAAAACGCTATAAACATGTGTGTATAATCTATTGTGATTGTTAATCTGTTGTGATTAACAAAATGCAATCTATTTCCTTTCTATTCTGTTACTGAAACCATGATATTTTTCAATGTATGATCTCTTAATAAGCACCTACATAGCTAGATATATACCTTAACTGCGCACTTAATATAAGCAAGATTCTGCTCATTGAACCCTTTAGATACATCATGTCACACAATCCTCCCTGACCATGTCACTTTTGTGATGTCTTCCATGGGTCCTTACTTCCCTCAGCAGTGCTTCCCAAACTTTACATCAAACACTAGCAGAAAACATGAATATTCCTTCGGCTCACTATGGTCAGAAGGCAAAGATGCTTGCAGCTGGAGGCGATCTGCAGTGGTATGGCTACCCTAGGTCCCCCCAACCACCCTGAAGATTGAGAAGATAGTTATCTTGGCACAATTAAAATTTGTTTATTGCACTGTAGCGTGCTATAGCCCAGTGGATAATTTCCAAGTTTTAAGCATTGGATACAACATCTTCAAGATCACATCCCTACCTATACTCCACAATCTTCCCTCTCCAATCCTTCCACCCCCAACACTCATATGCGCACACACACACACACAGACACACACACACAGGTGTGACTATACTTGCTCTCCTACTGCAGTGTTGGACTATTGTAGGTTCCTGTGTATACCCTATGCTGCATCCCTCTGCAACCCTATTTCCAAGTGAGAAAACTGAGGCAGAGATTGGTTGATGTGTCCACGGTCTACATTCAAACCCTAGAGCAGCGGTTCTCAACCTGTGGGTTGAGACCCCTTTGGGGGTCGAACAACCCTTTCACAGGGGTCGCCTAAATACATCCTGCATATCAGATATTTACATTACGATTCATAATAGTAGCAAAATTACAGTTATGAAGTAGCAACGAAAATAATTTTATGGTTGGGGGTCACCACAACATGAGGAACTGTATTAAAGAGTCGCAGCATTCGGAAGGTTGAGAACCACTGCCCTAGAGTCAGCAAACTTACTCAGTGCCAAATACTGATTGTCGTCACAATTTGAATTTGAATCTCATTATCTTTACTGACTTTGTTCAGAACACAACTGAATAAGATGATTTTTAGATCTAATGCATTTTTTTGCATTTTATTTTATTTTTTAAATTTTTATTGAATGTATTGGGGTGACTTTGGCTAATAAAATTACATAGGTTCCAGGTGTACAATTCTATAACACATCACCTGTATGTTATATTATGTGTTCAGCACCCAAAATCGAGTCTCCTTTGGTCACCATGTTTCCTATTGTCTTTGAACTTAGATTTGCTTACAAAAATCTTGACCCTGCAGTTACCTGACTATCCCCCTAATAGACACCTCTGCTACTTTCACTACTTCACTGTGTGTGGGGGGTGGCTATGAGGCTTTGCTCTTCATAGCAGTTGCCCTTAAGAATTATAGGCTTATGTGATTTGAATCAAAATTTTAGGTGAGATGGACAATGTTTGTATTTGGGTTGGGAGAGAAGCCTAAAATAGGAGACCGGGCGGCGAAACGTGAATTCCTGTTATCCATCCACATTGTGTTGATGCACCACAACCCCCAGAGCTGAAGTAGCAGAAGGTGGCAGGAACAATTAAGTTATACACACTAATCTGCTGGGTAGCTGACTGTCAATATCTTGGAAATGCACGGTGATGAGGCTTTGGTCTCCCTCTGATAAAAGACTCTAATAAGACTGAGAGGTGGTGCCTGTGGGATCCTAATTCTTTTTTTATTTTATTTACCCACCTCCCAAAATTACTCATTATCACTGGGAGCCTCTTTAATAAGCAGCTATAATTGTGATCCAACTGCTTTGCTAGATATTACTCACACTCTGGGCTGGGAAGCTGAGGTTTTAGCCCAAGGCAACAGCTTCAAACACATTACCTAGTTACCTTTTTCCCCCCTTTTATTTTATATGAATTTTGTGCACTAACATGTTGGCTCCTCCCATGAGATCAGGGACAAGGGTTTATTACCTGGGGAGGCTTTGATGCCTAGGGATGTATCTGGCACACAGTAAGTACTCAATACATTTTTACGTTAGAAAGACAAATGCCAAAGAGAACTTATCTATTTTTATGTTTCAGGATGTGTTAGGTAGAAATTATTTCCTGGGCTGATATCCAGTATTGATGATGCTCAGGTACTGAGCTAAGTGCTTTACAAATACTCGATAATTTAAGGATAGTTCAACAGCCCTATGGAAAAAGACTATCATGTACCGATGAGCACCGAGAGGCTCAGAAATGAATGCATTGGCTGACGTCATACACTGGGCACTGAGGAACCTGAGATTGAACTCTGCCCCGGCTGCCTCTTTGGCCTTCCCTCCATCTGACTGCCTCATGTCCTTAAAGCCCACCGCAGCCCCATCAACATTGGCCGTCTGCCTCCTTCCTGGCTCAGCTGTTCATTACCTCTTTTCTGGACTCCTGCAGCGAATATCAGCTTTTCTCTCGGCCTCCTACCATCCTATCATTTCTTTCCAGGCTATGTTTACAAAACAAAGCCAGTAACACCTTACAAATTACTTTCAAGGGCTGTCTAGTGGCTAGAGCAGAGCTGCCCAGAGCTTGTAGAACAGTTAGTCCATGAGAGGAAAAAACAAGAAGTTTTCCATGTATCTTCCCTAAAGCAAGGAGTAGGGAAGCTAAGCATTATATCTAAAGAAGAGTGTTGAAGATCAAGGGCACTCAAATGCTTACCCATTAGACAAATAAGTTGCATGTCTGGGATACTAGGTATTCTTGTTATTGGCTATAAATAACAAGGGGGCTGTGGAGGGATAGTGAGATGAAATGTGAAAGGTGAGATGTGCAGCCAGTAAGTGCAAGGAAGAATGAAATGGGACAGCAAAACAGAAGGTAGAATTGACATATTGTAGAGATCAGACTAATTGAGTGAAATCATATCAACAGTGAGTTACTTTAAGAAACTAAATAAAGAGAGTTAATGTTGACACAGAGTCTAGTACAGGGTCTGGCACCTAGTACAAACTTGGGAAACAGTGCATCCTATTAATAGTACCTCAATTTTAAAGTGTTGAAATATGCAAAAAAAATTTATAACACTTCCCAGAAGTAGAAACATCTTTTCAGATGCATTTGTACATAATGTCTTCAAATGCCTTCACATACAGTGACAATCTCAGAATGCATTCTAAAACATTGGTATGTTTTTCAGAGAAGTCAATAAATCAGGATTCTTTCCTATCTCTTTCAAAACCTATAGCTCTGCTGATTTTTACTTGGTTTCACTTTTTATAAGGGTTTTCTAGCCTAAAACTGAAAGTTATCATCAGGGAATTTACAAAGCAACTTGAATTTTGAAACCTAGACCTAGGTTTAGTCTGAGGTTGTTCTCAGTGACCTTTGTTTTCTTACTTGTTTCTCTCTTATCTGTTTGTAAATGCCTTTGAGTTCATGTAAGAAATTATCTATTGCCCGTTGCCTAAAATTTAGACCTAATAAACACCTAAACTCAAATAGCAAAACAAACTTGAAATCAAATTTCGTATTTGCGTAGACCCTCCCCTATCACTGCCCTACCATACTACCACTTGCCCCTCCAAGGAAGCCTACGTAAATTAAAAGCAATATTCATTGAATAAGCAGAAGTTAAAGGCTATTGTACACCATGTGCTGGACTGGGAACTTATTGGACTGTAATCAGATGTGACGTTATAATCCCATAGCCTCACCTCAGAGAAACAGGTCCACATCCTACTTGAACAGTGAGAAATGAATCAATTTGTAATGCCCTTCAAAGCCAGAAATCTGTGTTCCCAGGGATACGCTAAAATAGAATGCAGGCAAACATGTTAGGCACAAACTTGAAATGTCAAGTTCAAAAACTAATTTGAGAGAACATTGCCTGATGATTTCCTGTCTTTCTTTGCTCATCATTCCTTAAACATTGTTATAAATTTATTACCCTGTTCGGAGTCTTCTCTCTGCTTTCTCTGTTTGAGATGAATTTCAGCTACTCTGTCCACCAAACCTCTTTGCTGTTATGTTTGCTCAAATATGAGTGGAAATAATCCATAGAGCTTAATGGCTGCAATCAGACAAACCTAGATCCAAATACAAACAAGGAAAACAAAACAAAAAAAACTCATAGACACAGACAACATATGGTGGTTACCAGAGGGAAGGGGGGGTGAGAGGGTAGTAAAGGGTAAAGGGAGTCAAATACATGGTAACACAAGATGATTTGACGTTGGGTGGTGGGCACACAAGGCAATATGAAGACCATGTAATCATAGAAATTACATTTGAAACCTATGTATAATCTTATTAACCAGTGTTGTTACCCCAATAAATTTAATAAAAAGAATTTTTTTCTCCACTTCTAAACTATGAAAACTGAAACCTTGATAATTAATGACTTCCTTCATGCCATTCAGTGAATGAAGACTATTCTCAACATTCAGGTGAGAATATCAAGTAATATAAAAGCCTGGATCCAAAAAGGGAGGTCCAAACTAGAGTTAAACATTTGGGAATTGTTAAATACATATAAGTGATAGTGGAAAACATGGGAGGAGATATGATTGCTCATAAAGACATGTGGAGAGAGCAGAAAACCAAAGATGAAACCCCTGGGAATGTGAACATTTTTATCAGAAACTGCTGTAATTTTATGAATAATGGTTTATACTACTATTAATCCAAATGTTATAGTTTTCCATGAAATGTGAAATCTTAAAAGATTTTCTTCATTCTTAGCTGCCATAATTCTTATTTTATAATGAGAGCCTATGAGAAAGTAGAAATGGATGTATAAAAATTCTCATTAAGAACAATCTCTTTCATAGTGCAAGACACACAATCTCATGCTTTGGTTCTTCTAATGGCTCCTTTCTCCATATCTGTGCACAGTAACTGGCACCATTATCCAACCAGTTACTGACTGAAGTCAGAAAACAGGAGGTCAAAACCAACACCTCCCTCTTCCTGCACCTTACCTCCAACTGATCATCTAGTTGAATCTATTTCTCTTGAATCTGTCCACTTGTCTTTATACCATCAATTTAATCCAAGCCATCTTGTTCCTTTGCCAATAGCCTCCTAACAGTCCTTCTAGCCCCCCTCCAATCTATTCTCTCACTGTAGTTATAGAGACATGAACAGAAATCTAAATCTGATATTTGAAAATTATAGGTCCTTTCTTAAAACACTTGTCTAGATTTCCAACACTCTTAATTCATACAGCTTCCAATGACCCCTTATGGTCTGACCACAGCCTGTCTCTTCATCTCCATTGAGTGCATCTCCTCCTCCATCTCTAGATTTGAGATATTCTGGGCACTTTCTAAAAAAAATGCCACACTCTTTCTCACTCCAGGGCATGACTGCACCTCACCTAGTAAAGTCTTCTTAACCTTCAGGTCTCAACCTAAATATAATTTCCTTAGAGAAGACTCCCCTGATCCTCTTACTGCTCATTATACACTATCAAACAATCTCTCTAGTATAGACATTAAGACCATTTAATTTAATTAATTATGTTACTAGTATCTAACAGTTTGTTCAGTCTTTGAGCTCCCAGATATACCCCATAATGGAAGGAAGAAAAGAAGTTGTTATAGGGAGAAGAAGAATAAACTTCTTGGGTTCTTTTTTACCTTGAAACCTTTCAGGGGTTGGGTCCCAAAGAAAAATAGAAAAAGGTAGAAGTTTTGAGTTGTTATGTGGGTTTATTTGAGCTATTATTGAAGGAAATAGGAATTTCAGAATTAAAACTAGGTCATTTGATCCATTAGGTTGGTCACCCAGGTCTCACACAGAAATGCCCCGTCCCTCCCGCATTCATCATCCTTTGGCCCTCCCAGCCCTTTCCCTAAGAATTTCATAGGTGAACCCTCTACAAGATGTGCTGGAAGAGGCCCTGAACTGTGTGCAAGCGGCTTCTTGTCCTGTTACCTACATACCATTAATTTCATTTCAATAACCAATTATTGAAGATCTACTTTGTAGGATCTCTTCTGGATGTTAGGTTTGCAGAGCCATGGTGTGCCCTCAAAGAGCTCACAGTTTGACACAGACATGCAAAACTTAAATGTGTACGAGGTATAAGAGGCCTCTCTGTGGAGGTGGCCCATTTATTCAAGTCACCCACCACTATGATACTGGTGTATCTAGACCTGTCTGTACGATATGACCAGCTGAGAGGAGAGGGGTTCAGCTCGGTTCAAGGATGGGTTGGCTTAGTATGTGGTTTGAACCTCACACTGGACCACTGCTGATCCGAAGACACACTGAGGGTGCCCCCGAACACAGAGGGGAGGTTAATTTTATTTTTTTGTGAGCAGAACTTTGCTTAATGTACCTAATCACACTTTTACTGGAAGAGAGGGGGCTGAAATAAAGAAGTACATGGACACATGGCTAGGCAAATGGCAGGGCTGTTTGGTCAGGGGTCTGAAGGAGAAGATTGGAAGATCAGGGCCCAAGTGATCTCGAGAAGAGGCAAGAGAATGGGGCCATCTTTTAATTGTAGGTAATGCCCATGATAATGTTTATCATGAAAGCGGTCCTTCACACCAAGCAATCAGAATGGCTTGGCCAGTTGACATCAGACAAGAGAAAACTGGGAGATACAGATTCTCTAGATCCTGCTAGGTAAGCTAGTTGTATCTCAACTTCAGTTGGATTCCTTATAGTGCCACCTATCTATATTCCATTTTATAATTTCATAGGTCCTGCTTCCATTTATTTCTCACTCCAGAGAATAGAGACCAACAAACTGCAGCCCTTGTATTTAGAATACACTGAGGTCTTGTAAAAATAACAATGCAAGCCCTGAAGCTGGCTGATCAATCTTTTGTTCCTTTGTTTACAAGCTAAATAGCCTTGCACACATTCAGACAGGTACACGTTCTTACATAGAGATGATAATGCCTATCTGCAGGGTAGTTTAAAGGACTAATAAAACAATGTTTTAAAAAGGTTTAGTGCAGTGCCTGTCACAGGATTAATCCCGAGTACGGATTAGATGCTGCCTCTGTGGTCAGAACTCTGCAGCCAGACCTTTCTGACCCTTGTTATCCATCTAGACCACTCCCTCTCACCTGCAACCAGACTCCCAGACACCTTTTTAAAATAATTTTTTACATCCAGAATGGTAAAGAGACTTCCCTTTGCTTGCAATGCCCCTGTAACCACTATCGGAAGGGCTGTGTTAATATGTTCTAAGGATGCATCCACCAGCCTGCGTCCCATCACATTGATGTTCCCCTGATTTTAGTATAAGGCTCCCCAAATTACCCTTAAAGTTCCCTAGAGTAAGGGCAGCTTAAAATCTACCAGCCTAGGGCAACTGTTGTGTGTTACAAAGGACACTTAATGAAAAGTCAAAGGAATAGATATATCATTTAACAAAACAATTAAACATATTATTCAAGGCTGTGCCACCTGGGTTCCTGTGATCTACACCAGCAAACCTAATAACACCATTTCAATTACACACTCACAGTCAGCCCCCAGATGGGGGTTAATAAAGAAATGCTAATGCAAAAATGACAACAGCTTAATATGTAAAGGGAGAGAATTATAATGCCAGATTAACATATCCTGGCCAACAAAGGATACATGCTGCAAATAAATTAAACTAACAGTAGCCTACTGTTAGAGCTGTCCACACAGCATTGCATTATTTTATGAATCCACAAGGTGGGGAGACCAACAACAAAAGCAGACCAGAGGAAGGGAGGGTACAAGCTGGACTCCAGCTTTAACTGTGCTGCTAACTCATGAGGCTAAATGCAGATATTACCACGGACCAGAAACAAAATATGAAAACTATTTTCACATGACTAGCTCTTCCACTAGACCCTGGAAAAATCAACCTCTCTTTCTTAGGTTTCTGTCTTATTTTATAAATTGGGGGAAAGGGCAAAGAGGCTCGGGAAGTAAGTGTTCATTTCTGAATGAACTAAAAGTTGATGCTGATACCACATTAGTTCTCTAATGTGGTAAAAAAAAAACAAGAACAAATTTATTTAAACAAACATAGAAACAAAGAGAGTATCAAAACAAAGCCAGTGAGCAGATGATAAATGGAGGCTTCACATAAACTGTGAATCAACAACTATAATGAAGAATGTATTATTTGGGCTCAGAACTATACAGAATATAAAAGAGAGTTTGAAATCCTATGATGTGGATACTGCGATCAAGTAGGCAGTTAGACAGGCATGAGGAAAGCAGGAAGGATGGGTAGAAAGTCCCGGGTGCCTGACAATGGGCAAAACTATAGAGAACAACTATTATAAGCCAGGACTTTACCCCAGGTTCACTATCCTCCCCTAACAAGTTGTCAGCCATAAGGTTTAGACCCCCTTCAAAGAGGAACCAAGAGTCCAGAGAAGAGCCTTATATGACCTCCATATAAACCTTTGCATGGCCACTCCCTTAAGCAGTAAGCCCTCAGGACAATGAGGATCTGACCCATATCAAATAATCTTGGGAACAAGGCCTTGGGCCTGCTGACCAGTCAGAGATTTGGTCAAACTACAGATGGCATTAAGGCCTCAGTTTTATTTCAGCTCCAGTCTCAGAAAAGCAGCAGAACCAGATGAAGCAATGTCATGGCTGACATCAGAACCAGATGCAATGACCAATGATCCCCATACCCTAGTGCTGACAATCAGCAGAGACCACACTCTGAAAGGACACACCTGGAAAGCTGAGGCATATTCTAATGAGATCCTCCCTTCTTGCCTTTAGAAAACACAAAAACTCTTAAGACAAAGGACCCAAGGCACTTGCAAATTCTCTCTCTCTCTCTCTCTCTCTCTCTCTCTCTCTCTCTCTCTCTCTCTTCTCAAGCATGCTGACACTTTTCCAAGGCATGTACCTTTACTTTCTTTCTCCTAGTCCCCCAAAGCTTTTGTTTTGCATTTGTAACTTTTTCCTAAGTCCATGCAGCCCAGCTGGTTCACTTCCTCTGCCTCTGACTTTCTTTCTCTAAATAAATTTCTCTGGCATTAGACTTCTTGACTCTTAATTCTTTCTTAGCCAAATTCAAGAACCACTGTCTAACATTCCAATAACACTTGGAGATGAGCAGATGAGCGAGCTTAGTTTTAAGGACATTTGGCCATCCACTGGAAAGCTTTGGCTGCAGTTACAGAAACCCCTGTTCAAACTTGATCAACGAGGAAATGCATTCTTGCCTGCAACTGAAAGCCTAGTGGAAGGCAGCGTCCAGATGACATACAAGGGCCTCCTTTCCTCTGTCATTAGTGTCGCTTCATCCTGTATCTGTACCACCTGCTGTTCACACAAGATGGGTCACAGTGACAATCTGAGCTACACCTTTCCTTGTTTCTGTCCGGCATGAGAGAGAACTCCCTCCTCTGTGGTATAAACTGTTTCTTTCATCACAAGCTCTTGGGGACACCTTAGGTCATAGGATGACTCCTGAATCAATAACTGTTGCTCAGAGATGTCACGCTGGAATGCTAACACTACTAAGGACCATTCCTAGAGCTGGGGATGGGACCACTCTCTTCTGAATCATGAAGGTGAGAGGTGCACATGTGAACAAAAATAGGGTGCTTATAAGAGTGAAGAAGGGAGAATGGACTGGATAGGCAACCTGTGTGTCCACTGCCTTTTCCCAAAGTGAAATGCTTGGCAAATGGCAGAGCCAGCGTTGAACTAAATAACCATGGACCAATTTCTGCAACTTAGAAAACCACATCACCGGGCAATTCTTCTTATTACAATCCAACAAATCAGTTTTGACAACAACGATACCCCCAAGGAAACATGATAACCATATATATCCAACCAAAAAGTCAGATCATTTGGTCTAAAGAACAGTGAACTTAATGCAGACAACTGAATACAACCTCTGAAATTCAGAAAGTCATGGAATATCCCAGGCATATGAATGCCATGCCAGTAGAAGCCATTTGCTTTGAAAGAGACCCAACTCGGCATAATAATAAATATTCATGAACCATTTAGGCCATCTTATTATTATTGATATTTGTTCATAAAACAACATTGTTGTATTTAAAAATTGCAAAAGGTAGAGAAAACCTTTAAGCAATTCTAATATTTTTTTATGACTAGACATAAACAAAACACATGGCCTGATAAGCCTGCTCTCATTTCTTCTGGCTGCTACTGATAACGACTGTAAACAACGCTGCCTCAGAGTCTGGTGTCTCTAAAATATTTAACACTGGGTCAGAGATAAGCTGGCGAGGGGCTGGCCTCCTTTTAGTTGAAACTTAGATCCCAAAATATTCCCTCCTCATTTGGGTTATGTGAGTGCCAACAGAAATACAGTTGTTTCACAAAAGGTTTTTGTCCCATGGGGGAAAAGATGGGCAGTGGCAGCCCAGGGGAGCAAGTCAGCTTGGAAGACTAGTTCCAGTGTCCTATACAGAGGGGAAATAAGGTAATTGAACTTTTGGACCATCTCCCAATCTCTCCCTCTGTTTGGGGTCATTATTATAAAACTGGCATTCCAAGCTGGGCCAATAAACTTATTAGGGTATCCTCTCCATTCCTGAGTCTACAGAATCCCTTCCCATTTTCTTCCTCTGAGTCAATGCTCAGTAAATTTTTGGTGAGTGAAAGATCTTAATATAGGCTTTTAAAATGGATTTGAAATGCCAAAATGAGACACTAAAATAGGGAGTGATTAGGCTTATAGCTGCCTTCAGTATTTCTCCAAATCCCCTTTCCTTTTTATTCCTCTTGCCCATTATTGTCCAGATCTATGATCTTCATCTGAAGTGCCATGGACTCTTGCAACTTCCCATTGCAAATTCAACTGCAAGACTGATTTTGTAAACATCCTTTGCTCCTTAACACCCTATTTAAAAACCATCATTGGGCCCGGCTGGCATGGCACAGTGGTTGAGCATCGACTTATGAACCAAGAGGTCACAGTTCGATTCCCAGTCAGGGCACATGCCCAGGTTGTGGACTCAATCCCCAGTTGGGAACGTGCAGGAGGCAGCTGATCAATGATTCTCTCACATTCTTGATGTTTCTATCTTTCTCTCTCCCCATCAATTCCTCTCTGAAATCAATAAAAACAAAACAAAACAAAAGTCACTGCATTCCCATTGCAGAGAGAAGAAATTCTCAGCCAGAATCTGCAAACTCTCCATAAAGGGTCAGACAATAAGTATTCCTGGCATTGGGGCCAGATGATGTTTGTTGCCACTACTCAGCTCTATTCATATAAAACTTTACTTATGAACGCTGAAACTGATATTTTACACAATGCTCGTATTCTTCTTCTTTTGATTTCCCCCCAAACATTTAAAAATGTAAAAACCATTCTTAGGGCATGGGCCACACTAAAACAAGCAACAGACGGGACTTGACCTGTGGGTTGTAATTTTCTGATTTCTTGGTCTAAAGCCGTTCAGTTCAACATCTAAATCAATTCCCACTCACAGTCCAGCCATCTCTTCAGCATTAACATTCACCCTTCCCAATTCATCACCAACATACTTCCACTCCCACTAAATTAAGCAACATTTTCTTTTCTGAATGCGCCATATGCCCTTCCATCTTAGCTCTTGATTATGTCATTCCTTCCATCCGCCCTCCAGGACTCATTTAAAGTATCACTTCTTTCATGGAACTTTTCCTAATGATCTTAACTTGAAATAACCTTTTTATCCTTTATAATAGCAATTTCTGCCTAGTTCTGTGTAAGCAATTTGCATACATTACGCCCGTTAGCCCTTAGTCACTGAGATAGGTATAACTGGAACCACTTGACAAATAGCAAATTGAGATTCTGCATGATTGTGAACCCCAGTCATGACAATAAGTGGACAAGGCAGGATTGAAATGCAGATATTGGGGACCCCAAAGCTCTGCACTGCTTTTAATCTCTGAGTATACCACACACTAGCATCTGTACTTCTTTTATTATTTATTTACTTGTTTATTTTAATCCTTATCTGAGGGCATGCTTAGAGAGAAGGAGAGAGAGGGAGAAACGTTGATGTGAGAAACATCGATCTGTTGCCTTCTGCATACTGGTCAGGGATCAAACCTGCAACCCAGGCATGTGCCCTGACCAGGAATCGAACCAGCAACTCTTCTATGCAAGAAAGATGCTCAACTAACTGAGCCACTCCTGCCTGGCTGTGCCTCTGTTATAATGCTACTTTCATTCCCACCCACTATTAAAGCTATTAGTGTAAATTTCATCTCCTTTTCTAAAGGCTAAAATTCTCAAAGGCACAGTCCATGTCTTATTCATAGTTGTCTCCTCAGAGGAATTTGCATAGAATGGGTGCTTAATGCATTTTTGTTGAGAGAATGAGCACCATTCAACACATACTTGTAGCAATGAATTGCTATTATTAACTTGGATTTGATTTCCTGTAATCACTATCCTTGATGACAGAGAATGAACCTGATTTCTCTTTCTTTCTTTTTTTTTTTTCAGAAAGCAACCTCCAGGGATCAACAGAAAATCAAAACTGGTTTCCATCAGTATGTGTGGAAAGATTTTGTTTGTGCTCAGGTAAAAACAAGACAGATATAAATACAAAATGTACTGGGTTATTTGTTTTGAATTTTAACACGTTTTTTTCAGAAAATAAGAAAATTCAGGATTGTCAGCACATTCATGAATTCCTTTAGGACTCAGGCTGGTGGGACATTCCATGGGCTTCACAGAACCTTTGCCATCAGCAACCATAGGCATGGAACCTTCTCCTTGCCAATTTATGACAGGGTCATCTCTCTCTCTACTGGACACTCGGGTCATTTAGAATGGAACTTTTGTCTTTCTGTGGTATTGGCAACAATGACAGAGCAATCAACAACTGCCACCCAGCTTGCAATTCAACTTGCCAAATCTGAAAAGTGATTGATGTTCGCGTCTTCCGAATTTCGTTTGATAAATCATTTCCGCCTTTGGGTGTAATCCCTGTTAGGTGATTAAGAACCTGATGCGTTGGGAGCAGCATGGTGTAATGGCACAGAGCCCGAGTGCCGTTGGATCCAAGAACCACTCCCGGGTGTCGTTTCCCATGTTTCGCAGGATGTATCTGGCTTTGTTTCCATTGTTTGTGAGATGGAAAAAAATAATATCCTCTTCACAGAATTTTAAATGAGGGAATTGGCATGGACACGTCCCTGGTACAGTATCTGTCCCATTGTAGGCACTCAGTTACTTCGGTCGCTGCTATTCTCTTCTCCTTTCCATCTTACTATTTTTAGAAACAAGCACTCACCCGAGTCCATAAGTCAGCTGTGTGACAACAGGGTTTTGCTGTGTAGTTTGGCTTACTGGCTGTCTCAGAACCACAACTGAAACTTGACCACATTTCATCATGAATGACGTCACAGATACAACAGCTATGCTGTGTTCCTTACTGCATCTCTGAAATCTTGCATAGAGTCTGGAAAAACAAGAGCTTAATTGTTGAACAGATGGAAGTTTGCAAAAGTTGGTTTGGGTTTTGCTCCTGTTGAGTAAATCCTAGCTGAGGCCATAGCTGATGGCATTTAAGGAGAGAGTGGGCTTCATGTCCATTGATCAGCATCACAGCAGATGTGACACGTGCAATAGGTCATTCAGATAGAATAGAATTCTTCCCTGCTCTCTCTGGGTAATCACAGACACACACGGGCTTTCCTCGTCCATAAGGTCAAGGGTACAGGCTCTATTCTCTTACAACCCGGTTTTCTCCGTGGTCTTTAGTTCAACGAGGGGAGATGATCTGGCCCAAACTAAGCCCACAGAAAGGATTGATATCTCAAAGGACACATACTGAATGCATATGGACAGGGAGTCCAGAGAGTGGGAAAGCCATTTCTATTTTTGGAGCGTAGAACTATAGATTTTTGGTTGACCCCATCACTATGGTAAGCGGCAAAGTATAAAAGGCTCAAATCTCAGAAGCAGAGAGCCTCCGCATAATAGCCAGCTCATCCATTCGTTGCCATGTGAGCTTGGGGAAGTCTTTTAAACTCTTATCTTCTCTGGCTTCCCTGTTTGTAAAACCCTTCATGTTTTCATTGGTTACCATGAGAATTCAATGGAATAAGGAGTATGACATCGACATTTGAACAAGCCTGCTTCATAGGATACAATCAGAATGCAATTTTGTTTTTGTTTTCCACTATCCCATTAGACTTATCACATAGGGTTGGTTGTTCTATCACTGCATGAAAACTTGACTGGCCTCATGGCATTCCTGCCCACATGAGGACAAAAATTCACTGTCAGTAAATCACTCAAGGCATCTATCTGTGTAATAATCAGAGCTCCCAGCTTCATCCAAAAATAAAAATTCTCCCTATCCCTATATCCAAGGCCTTGTGTCTGGGGGTCTCGGAGACCAGCCCTGGTTTGCTGATCTCCCAGGAGGACTCTCACACATAGTTCTGCTCTGTCTCTGACTTATTACGCCCAAAGGATACAAAGCAAAATCAGCTAAGGACAAAGGAACATTGGAGCAAAGTCTGGGGAAATCAGAAGCAAGCTTCTATAGTTCTCTTCCAGTAATCACATAGGATGTGCTCAATTCATTCCCTCAGCAATGAGTTGGGATCACATGTGCAAAAGATTGCCAACCAAGGAAGCTCATGAGAGACACAGCAACAGAATTGTACTGGGGGCTTATTATAGTGGCACTCCTGTCTAGCACGTACCCAAATTCCATACTCCCAGAAGGAAGGCAGGAGCTCAGCACACAACACATTGTTTGCATAAACAGTTTAAGCCCAGTGAGCTACTCGAGGGATGAGAGCCCTCCCCAGATCCAAGTTCTCCAACTCCAGTCCAGGGCAAACCTCCGAAGTAGCTTTTCTAAGGAGGAGCAGTCAGGCCTGCTCTGCCAACGCGGAAGGCTAGTGGCCTTCCGGTAAAAGTAGTGTGTCTAGAGAGTATACTGATTTCTTCCTTCCTTACCTCCTCCCCAGCTAGCTAGCTAACCTTGAGTATGCAGGGAGGAGAGGTAAGGGGAAGAGGCCCTTTCTTACTTAACCGCTGCCATTTCAACTTTGCCTCGCACATCTGGATCTGCCTTCAAGGTTGGCCCTGTGTCTTGCTGGCATCTCTATAGGGTTCTCCCTGGAGAACATTTAGCAGGACTTCCTGTGGGGCGTTGACACATGGTCCTTGGCTGGAGGAGGCCTCTTAGCCCCTGATTCTCCAGCAGACACTCCTCGTGGATTCTATGCGGAGCCCTGGCCTGCCTGCCAGTGGCCTCCTGGGTGGGATGTAAAGGATGGCAGAGAGCTGCATGGGGTCTCACTCGGGCTGGGGAAGCACGTGTGCATTCTCGCTCCCGAGAAGCTCTGTGAGTGTAGAGGGGCTGATGCAGTCACCTCTCTTTGGCTGCAGTTGCCTGGACAGCTACCCAGCCCGACTCTCTCTGAGGTTTCCAGCTGAGTCAGATACCAGCCCTACTGTTGCTCCAACTGCAGGAGCTGAACACCAGACCTTCTGAGTGGTCCTGTCAAAGCATCTCTTTTCATCTGATGTAAAAACCGGAACATCCCCTTCCCTCACTGGGTTCCTGGGGGAGTGTGGTGGGCAGGGGAGGGGAGGATCATGTGTAACAGCATCCCTCTCCAGAAATTACTTTCCTAACTACTCCGTGGATTACTTCCTCACAACTCCCTTTGATGTCTAAAATTCAGGTGCAAATCCAGGTTCTAAGGGTCTGAAGTTTACGTAATTTGGGGTGGGAGGAGATGTGCCTTCTTAAAAATAACACTATAGAACTATGAAGACAAAACTAGGTACTAAATGTATATATTTTGAATGAGGCAATAAATCACAACAATATGAAAATTTTAGAAAATGGCAGATACTACAAACGTAAAATTCAGAAAAATAATATCATTTAACTCTTTCACACTCCTCTATGGTACTTTTTCCTACATTTTTTACTATATTTTTCACTGTGGACTCTTTGATTCATTCTGTATAAGAAAACAACTTTGTAATATTTCTAATAGTGTGAAAAGAAAGATAGCCTGGCCGGTGAGGCTCAGTGCTTGAGCGTTGACCTATGAACCAGGAAGTTACAGTTTGATTTCCAGTCAGGGCACATGCCTGGGTTGCGGGCTCAGTCCCCAGTGGGGGGTATGCTGGAATCAGCTGATCAATGATTCTCATCATTGACATTTCTATCTCTTTCTCCTTCTCCCTTCCTGTCTGAAATCAATAAAAATATTGTTTTTAAAAAATGAAAAAAATAGAAAGATAATCCAGACTTTTTTAGTATGCTGATTGGAATTTTTTTATTTCTTTACTAGAGGCCCCGTGCACAAAAATTTGTGCACTCGGGGGGGAGGGGGGGCCCCTTAGCCCGGCCTGTGCCTTCTCACAGTCTGGGGCCCCTCGGGAGATAACGACCTGCTGGCTTAGGCCTGCTCCCGGGTGGCAGAGGGCAGGCCCAATCCCTAGGTGCAGCCCCTGGTCGGGCTCAGAGCAGGGCCGATTGGGGAGTTGGGGCGCCACCCCCTATCATGCACAGAGCAGGGCGGATCAGGAGGTTTCGATTCCACCCTCAGTCACACTCAGGGTAGAGCCGATTGGGGGGTTGGGGCACCGCCCCCTGTCACACTCAAGACAGGGTCAATGGGGAGGTTGCGGGGCCACCCCCTGTCATGCACAGAGCAGGGCCAATCAGGGGGCTGGGGCGCTGCCCTCTGTCACGCACAGAGCAGGGCGGATCAGGGGGTTGGGGCAACGCCACTCTCACACTCAAGGCAGGGCCTATGGGGAGGTTATGGCTCTACCCCGTCACACACAAAGCAGGGCCCATGGGGGGGGGGGGGTTGGGGCGCCGCACACTGTCACACACAGAGCAGGGCCAATGAGGGGGTTGGGGCACCGCACCCTGTCACACACAGAGCTGCAGGGCAATCAGGGGGTTGGGGAGCTCCCCCCTATCAGGCACAGAGCAGGGCTGATCAGGGGGTTGGGGCGCCTTCCCCTGTCACAAACAGAGCAGGGCAGATAGGGAGGTTGTGTCCCTGCCCCCTGTCACACACAGAGCCGCAGGGCGATCAGGGGGTTTGGGCGCTGCCCCCTGTCACACTGATCCTGGTGCCAGGAAGCCTCTCAGCTCCGCTGATCCCGGTGCTGGGAGGCATATTACCCTTTTATTATATAGGATAGAGGCCTGGTACACAGGTGGGGGCTGGCTGGTTTGCCCTGAAGGGTGTCCTGGATCAGGGTGGGGGTCCCCACTGGGGTGCCTGGCCAGCCTGGGTGAGGGGATGATGGCTGTTTGCAGCTGGTCACACACCCTTCTGGGTGGGGGTCCCCACCGAGGTGCCTGGCCAGTCTGGGTGAGGGGCTGAGGGCTGTTTTCAGGCTGGCGGGTGACTGGAGCTCCCAACTGCTCCTTTTTTTCTTTTTCTTTTTTTATTCTGGGTCAGCTTTAGCTCTGGCTCCAGCTCTGAGGCCTCTGCTGCTGAAAGCAGGTATCTGGTTTGTTTGGGTTCTATAATCGAAACATTGTATCAACTCCAGCTCTGAGATCCCGGCGGACTGAAAGCAGGTTTCTGGGGTTTTGTTTAGCTTCTATATTTGTAACCATGTTTCAAACTGCAAGCTTGCAGCCGGGGAACGTTGGTTTCCTCCGTCACTGAAGCAAGCAAGCCTCATGTTAGCTTCAAGCTGCCTGGCTGCCGGCCACCATCTTGGCTGGCAGTTAATTTGCATATCTCGCTGATTAGCCAATGAGAAGGGTAGCGGACGTACACTAATTACCATGTTTCTCTTTAATTAGGTAGGATTGATTAAGTTATTACATATGTATCCTTATCCCCGCATTACTCCCCCATCCCTCCCACTCATGCCCTCACCCCTCTATTGTCTGTGTCCATTGGTTAGACCTATATGCATGCATATAAGTCCTTTGGTGGAATTTATTTTTATTATGGATAGATAAGATAGTTTTCTTTCAAAGTCACAATGCATCACTGATCAAGTCATATACATTTTTAGGATTGTGGTCAGAATAGGGAAGGTTTCTATCAAGCTTCTTTCACCCATGAGTTGTAAGATTTGCAAAAAATTTCCACCGACTGGCATCTAGTTCCACCATTTCCACATGCTTCTACACTGGAATCTGCCACCCTGGTCCTGCATCTCTGTGCCATGAGGCCGGGTGAGTTGGCACTAAGAGCAGTCAGAGTATTTGCAGAAGCGGTGCCCACATGGGAACTGTGAGCAATAATGTAAACTCTGACACAGTGTGACCTTGAGCTGCATGATTATATTCCAACCGCTACTAAATGTATCCACAAATCAACTTCCCCTTAGTTCAGTGGTTCTCAATGGATGGAGGTTCAATTATTCTTCCCCAGGGGACTTTGTCACAGCTGTGGGGGTGGGGTGAGAGGGCTTGGGAGTTGCTACTGGCATCTAGTGGGTAGAGGCCAGGGATGCTGCAAACACCCTTCCATACAGGACAACCCCCACCACAAAGGATCATCCAGCTCAAGCCTGGCTGGTGTGGCTCAGTGGCTGAGCGTTGACCTATGAACTAGGAGGTCGGGGTTCAATTCCCCAGTCAGGGCACATGCCTGGGTTGTGGACTCAGCCCCAGTGGGGGGAGTACAGAAGGCAGCCAATCTATGATTCTCTTTCATCATTAATGTTTCTATGAAATCAATAAAAATATTTTTTTAAAGAATTATCCAGCTCAAAATGTCAAGAATACAGTCTGAGAAGCCTTACTAGCTGGCTCCTATTTCCTGCTAGCTCCTAGCTCCTGCTGGCTGGATCTCCAGCATCTGCCCCCGTCATTATAATATCACTGGACACTGAGATAGTGTGAGAAAGAGGGAGCTCAAAGTGGATATAGACTGGGGCCCTAAAGTGTTGCAGCTGAAATACCTTACTTTTGCAAATTCTGTAAAAATGTATAATTCTATGAGCACATTTCCAGGCTCTCCCAGGGCCTTGGAAGGGGCCCTGGAACTGAGGGGTCCGAAAGCTCTGGCTTCATCAGCTTCAGGATAAGTCTTGTCTTCCCACCCCAGCTGACAGGCAGCTGCTGCGTCCCAGGTTAGCTTCCTGTTACAGGTCGAACAGGGCGAGGGAGGCCACACACTGGCCACGGGCAGGCTGGGACCTGGCCTGCAGACATGATATGTGGATTCTCACGTTCTATTTGAATGAATTGCCAGCCCTTAAAAATTGTATTTTACACATAACCCAGATCTCAGGCTTTGATTGAAAGCTCCAGCAGCACTGAGCTCCTGCTCCCACCTGGCAACCCGGGAGCTTGTTTCAGTTTAGCAGTTGCTTTTATAGCAACCTCTGCTCCCTGCCCAGCCCTCCAGGTATTTGAATCTGCAAGCCTGCCCTATGGTATCAGTTCACTACAGAGGGCTGTGCAAATGCTCAACAGGCTACTGATATTTTACACTTGAAATTTCTTTCCCATCCTCTTCTGAATGCTAGACGAACACTCCCTTACTTATTGGGGATCATTTTTCTTTTCCTCGAGAGTCACAAGGTCCATCCTCTAAGAGGAGCCACATAGCCTCTGCCATTTGTCACATGCTGGACTTCCTACGAAAATGCAAGTGCGGAGGGAAAAAATAATGATCCGCCCTATGGAATGCAGCAGGGCTGGCCTAAGGGTGGCAGGCCTCAGGATGGGGAGTGGAGAGGGATCAGCAGATAGATAATTGCTCTAGGAAAACCATTTCTTGAAGAGGCCAGATTATAGAATGCTAAATTGATTTTAAAGCCCAAAAGGCCAATTAAATTATGCAAAAATTAATGAGCAAAAAAAAAAAAAAAGGGCAAGGAATTATAATGGCAATGCAAAAATTGTAATGTGTCTAAATTTAAATTAAGATGTATTTCTCATTTGAAACAGGAAGATGGCAGTCACTGACATTTAGCAAATAGGGTGAGTGGGCTCCTTTCAAAGGCAGGCCTTCTAGTTACATCGGCAACGGTTAGTAATTCCAAGCGAGGCATCAGGTAGTATGTTAGATGTCACGCAACAAGAGAGTAGAAGTGTTGAATATCTTCTGTCTTTGAATTCTAAACTCTGCACTGTTAGTCTTATTCCTAAAGGCAGAATTCATTATTTTCATTGGATAAAATCAAATCCATCTTCCTCTCTTTTTTTTTTATTGAAACCCTGAGTTACATGGAGACTACCTGTGGTGGTTGATTTTATGTGTTAACTTGGCTGGGCCAATGTGGTTGTTATTATTCTGGATGTTTCTGTGAGGGTGTTTTCGGATGAGAATAACATTCAAATCTGTGACTTTGAGAAAGCAGACTGCCTTCCTTCATGTGGGTGGGCCACATTCAATCAGTTGAAGGTCTGAACAAACCAAAGGCTGACCATCCCAAGCAAAAGGGAATTCTACAGCAGATGGCTTTGGATTTAAACTGTATCAGCTCATCCCTGGTTTCCATCATGCCGTCCTACTTTGCAGATTTTGGATTTCACAATTCTCCATAATCACATGAGATAATTCCTCAAAATAAATCTCTTTGCATAGATTACATATGTCTTATTGGTTCTACTTCTCTGGAGAACCCTGACTAATACACTTCCCAAGGAGAAGATTTCAGACTAGGATTTAAGTTCCTGGCCTTCCTACCCAGGATCCTTTCAACATCAAATGGCCGGATTTCAAGGCCATAAAAGACAGTTGCTGAGTAGGCAAATGGTCACGCTCTTTGGGGAGGTGTCACTTGTGTGTTGTTCAGGTCCATCAGCATGAATATTTTTCTGCTCTCTCCCCTCGAGGGAAATACGAGTGACAAGCAGACTTAGATTAGAATCAAAAGACAGGAGCAGATGCCAGTTACAGGAAATCAGAGAGCTGAGGCAGGAAGGGTTCAGCCACGATGACAGAAGATACCAAGACCCTACAGATGGATGGAGTAAATAACAGACAGGAACACTGAGCCCGAAACTGATAAGAAAGAACCAAGAGGAGAGTCAAACCCAAGGGAGACAGGGAGGGTCGTTAAAGTACAGAGTCAAGCACTCAAACCAAACCAATAAAAGCAGGTACAAATAGACTACAGGAGGGAGACCAGATGACTCACCCAACAAATACTTACTGTGCATCTGCCAGGTGTCAAGCCCTCTTCTGAGCACTGAGGAAGAAACGGTGAGCAAAGGCCACATGATCCCTACCCTCCAGGAATTTGGGACCTGCCTTTAGCAATTATCCGGAATAGTGATTATCTGCAGAGTAAGGGAGAGGCCGTACCTTGCCGTGAGTTTGCTTTATGTCTCCAAGGGAACAAGCCACAGATGTGTAGTTGTGTTGTTTTTAAAATGAATATTCCAAATTTTTCTAATATTTCTACGGGGAAACAATTCTAAAAATCTACTGTTTTCATCACACAAACTACAGAAAGTAATGCTTGGGGAGTTCTTCAGGCAGAAAGGACAGTATTTGCCAAGAATATTAGCAAGCATTTGTAGTTTGCTTTTATAAACTAGCAGAGTTGGGGTGAAAAACTTTGTTGACTTTCATTAAAGGACCAGAATGGAGCAGGTACTTATAAATTCACATGCACACATCACTTATTCATCCTCCAACTCCTGAGTTAGCACCTCCCACTCCATGTGCCTGCACATATTTCTTTCTTTGTTTTATTTTGTTTATGTTGTTGTTGTTGTTGTTTTATTGATTTCAGAGAGAAAGGGAGAAAGATAGAAACATTAGTAATAAGAGAAAATAATCAATTGGCTGCCTCCTGCAGCCCCCTACTGGGGATCGAGCTCACAACCCGGGCATGTGCCCTGACCAGGAATTGAACTGTGACCTCCTGGTTCATGGGTTGCCGCTCAATCACTGAGCCACACCGGCGGGCAGCCTCCAACATTTCTGCAGGCGCATACGTATACATGCTATCTGAACAGGGTGTTTACCACTGCTTCACTCAGCAAGGCATGGTGCCCATGTGGCAGACCCAGTGCTAGGTACTGGGAAGGTGGCCCGGCCCTCATGGAGCTGACCGTCCACCGGAAAAGAAAAGCAATAAGCAAATGCTTGTGCGTAAGAGTAGCCACTTCACACTGATACACAGCTAGGAAGGAGAGCTACGCAGCACCTAGAGAGCAGAACAGGGGAGACTGGCCCAGCCTGGGTGTCGGCGGGAAGGTGCAATCCAACGACTTGACATTTTTAGGTAAGAGACATGTTCCTCTCTCCAGAGTCATTAAAACATCTGATTATCCTTTTCCTACCCATATTTCATCTGCATATCGGAATGAAGGTAGCAAGAAGGGGGCGGAGGCCATTAAACTCGGTGCCAGCGTGATTGATCGAAGTGCATAATCTTCTGAAAATGTTACCTGAATATCACTCGCACGGTCCTTTAGGATTTTCATAAATCCTGCTGGAAAGAAAAAGTGCTGCACCACTCACAACACGGGAGCTATTTGTAGCCTTTGATTTTCTCCAGGTGATGTGCAGTCATTACTAATTCAATCAAAAAGCTCAGCTTCAATAAGTCATTGGCCCCAGCAGTTTGCAAAACAAAACAAGACAAAAACACATACCTATTGGCTTTGTCCATGACCCCAAAGCCTTTTTTTTTTCTTTTTTCTTTTTTTTTTTTTTTTTTTTTAGCTCTGATGCTTCTTTATGGGACTTCCTTCGGGAACCAAAATTTTGTTAATGTCTAACTTCCTCCTTTTTGGATAAATAAGAAGATAATTATGGCCATCCTGTAGCCCTGAAACATTTATTTATCATTAAGTTTTTTTGTCTACAAGACTCTTCACTTGTTGACAGGCTAGCAGGGAGGCAGGGATGCAAATAAATAAAAACAATAAACCGGGCAGGTGTGAACACAGGCAGAGACTAAATGCCTGAGAGGAGAGGTGAGGGACTGCGCCATGGGGAAGGTGCTATTTTAGCAGCAGTGAGAGATGGATAGGAGTTTGCTAGGCAGGTAGGAGAGGAGGGTGGGAGGCTCAGGAAGACAAGACAGCAGGTTCAAAGGCACAGAGGTGAGGAACAGCCTAGCCCTTTCATGCTAAGCAGAAAGCTCTTCAATTTAGTGTTCTGCAGGCACCAGGCATGAGGAGGCAGGCGTGGCGAGCAATGAGTGTGGTGATGGGGACCTTGTCGCTTTGAAAGCTGAGTTAAGAAGTCTAGGCTTTTCCTGGAGGCAAAGCAATCTCTAAAGAATTTTAAGCAGGAATGCTGTTGTGATCGGATTTGAGTTTCAGAAACGTCACCCTGGTAACTGTGCAGTGGATGAACCGGAATGGAGAGAGCCAAAGCAGCGAGATCTGCCGGGAGGACACGGCAACATGGGTGTGGGCTGAGAAAGGCTGTTCATCTCATTTTCTCCTAGAGCCTGTTTCCTCCACCCCAGTCCCTGCTCCAGGAGCTTGCTTTTAGCCATTGCTGTGTTTGTTTCAAACTTTACTCCCGGAATCCAGCACCAGGTATATCCAAATGGGCAAGCGCTGGCAGACAGGATAGCAAACCATGAAAAAGCAAATGTTCCAGATTCCTTTTTGTGCCTCCTCCATACTCCCAGTCCTGGAGAGTATCATTTTGGCCTTTGATAATCCCTGATTTAGATTTTGAAACATTTTAAAAATTAAATACTCTTCATATAATGCCATCAAAACTTGTACTTGGAGATTGATGGCATCTAATCCACACACATCATTTTTTTAAAATCTAGGTAGAGGGTATTTTATTGTTTTCATTTTTTATTTATTGATTTTAGAGAGAGAAGGGGAGCGAGCGTAGAAAGAGAGGAGGGAGAGAGGGAGAGAGAGAGAGAGAGAGAGAGAGAGAGAGAGAGAGAGAGAGAGAGATCAATTTGTTGTTCCACTTGTTTGGGCATCTGTTTGTTGATTTTTTTATATGTGTCCAGACCAGAGATCGAATCTGTAACATTGGTGTATCAGGATGATGCTCTAACCAACTGAGCTACCTGGCTAGAGCACACACACATCATTTTAAAGAGGAAATAAGAGGCCAGATAAGTGAAGTGACTTGGTTCAGGTTATCATATCAGTTAGTGGCAGGTACTAAACCGTTATAGTCTCAGCATAGGGGCATATCATGATCAATTGTGGACTGTTTAAATACCAAGTGCTACCAGTAACAGTGGTTATCTTCTGTTCTGCAATGTGTTGATGAGAAATGGGTAGAGGTATCTGGAAAAGGCGATCAGGTTTGCCAGTCCTCACCGAGCTATACAGCTAGCACATTATCAGAATTCTTGGTGGCTAGCAACAGAAACCCAACTCTAGGTAGGTTAAGCTTAAACACAAAAGGCAAACGTTTGCAAACTTCATTTAAACGTGTAAAGGGCTGAGCGTCCACCTTCCTGTCTCGGGTATAAGTGGAAGCTCTCACACATTCTGCTTCTCTCTCCTGGAGTAGAGTCGTCTTTACTCTCTCAAGCTAGCTGCATCCTTTCCACAGAGGTAAAATATAGATGAAATGTGGTGGCTGGAGATGCTCAGACCTCATCTCTTCCAAGTTTGCCCAAAAAGAACAAATGTGTTCTTCCTCCCTTGGAAAGTCAAAATATTCTCAGAAGAGAAATTCGATTGCCTTGGCTTATGATACATTCCCGAACTCCGTCAACCACCTGAGATACTGTTGTGAGGCCACCACTATAACCACATATTTGTAATTGGGGAGAGCCCATAAAAAACTGATCCGGGGGGGGGATGCCTACTTTTGCAACTGGTTTCACTGATGCAGCAAATACAAGTAACTGGAGAACTTGATTCCCTTGCAAATATATTTTTTTAAGTTTTATTATGACAAGAATGGCAATGTTTTCTTTGTGTGAATATCATCTATCAGACACTCTCTTTACTGCCTGTATTGATTTCTATTTCATATACACAAAGACTTTTCTCCAAATGAAATTTAAAACTGAAAGAAAATGGTTACTTAAAGGATATTTTTCTTATTTGCCCACAGGGCTTGGCCCTCACGCACTGCTTTCCAGAGCTGGGCGTGCTCAGACTGAAAGGGGTGAGACAGGAAGTGCTTATTCAGGAGGGGAGAGGGCACGTGGAACAGGAGGTGTTGTAATGAGGCCAAATTCTTCAAGGGTGAGTATGGGTTTCCAGGTAATAAGGAGAAAATGCCTGGACTACAGGCATCAATCGGGTTCCCTCTCTGGAGAAAATGCAAGCAAAGAATCAGGGACAATTTTCCAATTTGCAGTGAGACACGACCAGCAAGTGAAGGGACCTGGGACTAGGAACTACAGAAAATCGCAAGGCTGAGTAATGCTGCAATAGAAACAAAAGAAAGGGGTCATTTACTCCACATGGGAAAGCTGAGGAAGCTTTGCAGTATTGTCATGAGGTAGGATTTTTCAAGGGTGAGTATGGGTTTTCCAGGAATAAAGAGGACAGGTATATAGGCCAAAAAAACTGCCGTATGCCAAGTTATAGCACATGAAGGTGTATGATGTGTTTGCTTGGAAATACTAGTGTTTGGAAAAATATATATGCATAGTTAATCTGACCAAAAGAGAAAGGTAAGGGGGGAGAGGAGGAAATGGGGGGGGGGGGGAGGAGAGACTGGAGGAAGAAGGCAGAGAGTTTGAGTGCAGAGTTTGACTCCTGGGCTGCGATGAGGCTATCCGATCATGGGGAATATGAGCGTTCTCTCCGTCTCTTGGGGACAAGTGGAAACTCACCTTGCTTCTCTTTTATGCCATCTCTGCCTTTCTGTTGCTCTAAAATATTGCTCCACTTACTCATCAGTTGCACGTGGCTTAAAAAGAACCCAGCCCCTAGGCCTAGACCCCTTATTTCATTCAACCTTTTTCTTCAAGTCTCAAAACTCTCTGGGAAAAACAAACAAAACCTCTGTTTCATATTTGCAAATCCTCAAAAACAGAAATCGAACTGTTTGTTGGCCCCCTTGTGGTTTATTTCCCTTAGACTGAGACACATTTTTGCCTGTTATGTGGGTCCCCTAAAAATGGCCTGCCCTGGAGCCCTTTAAGGTAGAAGAGATACAACCTGGTGGATGTATCTTACCAAGAAAGTATGCTTGGTAAGCGGTGAGCAGGGTGGAGAGGCACAGAGCACTACTTCATTTGTCATGGGACTGAGAGAATCAAACCACAACCACGCAGCATAAGAACCAGCATCTATCAGAGGGCAGTGGGACAGTTCTCCAGCCAAGCAGCAGTGTTACTATGGGCAGTCAAGGATAACATGAGAGGATAAAAGAATATGCCAGGATCCACCAAAATTCAGCCAGGTTACCAAAGACCATGTGTGTACTAGAGGCCTGGTGCACGAATTCATGCACCAGTGGGGTCCCTTGGCCTGGCCTGAGGGATCAGGCCGAAACTGGCTTTCCAACATCCCCAGAGGGGTCCTGAATTGTGAGAGGACACGGGCCAGGCCGAGGGACCCCACCGGTGCACAATCAGGGCCAGGGAGGGACATGGGAGGTTGGCCAGCCAGGGAGGGACAGCAAGAGGGCTCCAGGGCATGTCCAGCCTGTCTCACTCAGTCCTGATCGGCCAGACCCCAGCAGCAAGCTAACCTACCAGTCGGAGTGTCTGCCCCCCTTGGTGGTCAGTGCATGTCATAGCAAGTGCTTGAGCGGCCTTAGCATATCATTAGCATATTATGCTTT
The DNA here is from genome assembly GCF_014108235.1 of Myotis myotis. Lineage (NCBI taxonomy): Eukaryota > Metazoa > Chordata > Mammalia > Chiroptera > Vespertilionidae > Myotis > Myotis myotis. Next base: position 45,129,292 of record NW_023416320.1, on the reverse strand, counting down.
GATTAGTTGAACAGACAACCAGACGACTGGATGACTGGACACTTAGCATATTAGTCTTTTATTATATAGGATAGGGTAATTGTGTTGGATGATATCTTTCTCATCTAGAGCTGCATTAAATGGGCTGGTAGCACATAAGTCGGTTATTGCTCCACAATGTATTTCAGACTTGGGTGGAAATTCATCATCCCAGCCTAAGAGCCATCACTGATCCTCCCAACATTTTACGGTCCTCTTCCAAAGGTCCATGGCCATGCTCAACTCCAGTCTCATAACATAAGATGGCATCTTCCCTTTCATTATGTGAGCTGACATTTTATGGGGCAACAGGCAAGAGAATAAATTTTCTTTAAAAAATGTGTAGCGGCAGAATCAGAAATTTTAAGTAAGAAAAACAAAGTGGTTTGAAGAATATATTCCTTTAGGAACCAGAAAGCCCCTAGGAACCGCTCACCTAGAAGCTGCCAAGCTCAGGCTCCTCTCTGTCTCCTAGCGCGGTTCAAAGCTGGCAGACAGAAAAGAGAAGAAAGTCAGAAAATAATGCCCAGAGCTCGGGAACCTACAGAATATTCCTCTCGCCTTTGCCGGGAGCTGGATTTAAAGTAAGGCTTTACTTTGCTTTTTATATATTTATTAATTTGGAGGCTGAAGGTTTGTTTATTTTTTTTAAGGCAGAGGTGAGAAGAGAGCTGAGAAAGAAAAGAAAAATAAGTCTCTCTTCAGTCGTTTTTCTAACACAGGTCTGTTAGACTGGAGGCTGTTAGGAAAACATTAACATTTAACAAGATTAAATGCAATCAATTTCTATCTATGCAAGAGTTAGAGCCACCTCTCTAGCTAGAGGGATGAGTACCATGAAATTCAGCACCAAATTATTTCAATTTGGGGCTCACTTTTCAGTTATTCTGGCCATAATTCGGCAGGACTAATACCTGGATTAGAGATGGGCCCACACGCTTTTATCTAAGCGTGGGAGGAAGTCCCGAGGGGGAGACCCATCCTCATTACAATCATTATCATCGCCATTGCAGTCACCACCATCACCCCGCCCTTGTGTGAGCTTCTCAAGTACATTGTCTTCTAAGAGCCATACCTACTCTCTAAGGTAATACCAGGGGTGGGCAAACTTTTTGACTCAAGGGCCACAATGGGTTCTTAAACTGGACCGGAGGGCCGGAACAAAAGCATGGATGGAGTGTTTGTGTGAACTAATATAAATTCAAAGTAAACATCATTACATAAAAGGGTACGGTCTTTTTTTTTTTTTTAGTTTTATTCATTTCAAACAGGCCGAATCCGGCCTGCTGCGTAGTTTGCCCAGGGCTGGTAATACTATAACAGCTCCTATTATGCAGATGAGTAGATTGAGACTCAGAAACAGAGAGTAATTTACCTAAAGTAATTTACCTGAGATGTTAAATAGACTAAAAATCCAGGTCTTTCTGATTCCAAATTTTGTTTCTCAACTAGGATGTTTCCCATAATCTAAGGGTCTGAATCCTGGAACTGTCCAACTTCTGAATAGAAGAGCAACTCATAGAGAGCATTGGACTAAAAAGGCTAAGTGTGTTGCATCCCGGCTCATTAATAAATAGTTGTCTGGCCTTGGCAAGGTTACTGACCACCTGGGCCTCAGTTTCCCCACCTGTACCATGAGGCCGGTGGACAGGTTTATCTCAGAGTTCCCTACCTGACCAGACATTCTGTGAGGTGGTAACTTTAGGGACTGCCTGGTTTTCTGCAAGCAAAAGAGTAAGTGGTCTCAATTTCCTCAGCTGTAAGTGAAAATACTGAAATGCTAGGGCGCTGGTAACGGAATTCAAAATGCTGCCTGGTCAGTTTTATTTAAATGTGCTGGCCAGGTTAACGATCAAACCAGCGCCTGCTCTTCTCCCACCTCCAGCAAGAACTGATACTCCCATACCCCTCTGCCTCGAGCTGGTGCGCTCATCCCCTGAGGCTCTGCAGGATCCCAAGCCTTAAGCTGCAGAAGGATTGCAATGCTTACTTTTTTTAAGGCAGAGGTGAGAAGAGAACTGAGAAAGAAAAGAAAAATAAGTCTCTCTTTGCTTCATGAAAAGATCCACTAAATGAAGCCTTTAAAAAGCAATCTCTTTTAGAACATTTAAAAGTAATTTAATTTTCTTCTTTAGAAACACGTTTACTGTACCAAGCAAGGCCCGCCTTTATCTCCAACCAGAGTTATGAATAGTTACCAGTCTAATGGAAGCAGTTTATGCTTAAAAAGGAAAAGATACAAATTTACTGATTGAAAACATATTGATTGCCAGCCTATTTATTGAGCACTGAATGCTGGGCTAACAAATGTGAGTAAGACTGGTGTGGCAACTTTCTGCAGAGAATCTTCAAGTCCCGTGTGTTGCTAGATAATTTTAAAAGTGATAGCTCAGAAAGCAGTAAGTGCGGTGACAGGAGAAGGACAGGTGTTATGAGTACTCTGAATATGGGCATGTCATGGGAGACTTCCTGGAAGATGTGACCTTTGCAATAAGACCTGAGGATTCAGGGGGAAATTGGTGAACGAGATGAGTGGGAAGAAGGGGATAAACTGTTTCAGGGAAAGGGAAAAAAAGCAACTATAAAAACCCAGAGAAAAGAAAGAGTATGGCATACTAAAGTAGACCATAGCAACATAACCCAAAATATCTGAAAAACGAGGTTTTCCAGGTAGTTTAGGGGCCATCCCAAGAAAAGTAATGAGTCTTGTTGGAGATCTCAGTCTGAGTAACCTCGGGGTAGCCCCTTAATTTCTCCGATTCATAGATTCCTAATCTGAACCATAAGGGGTTGAGAACAGACAACATCTAAGGTCCCTACTAACTATAAAATTAAATGCCATAGATAAAGACAGGAGAAAAATATTGGATAATAACTTCATCTGAACTTCAGTGGAGGTATAGAGCAACCAAGTTAGTGTATACTGATTTGTTAAATCAATAATTTTTTACTTAACACTTACTATGTACCAGCTACAAAATTTGGGAACTATGTTAGATGCTAAAGAGGTGGTCCTTAAATAAATAATTGCAAAAACAATTATATAGTCAAATTTTATAAAGAAAAAATAAAGTTTGGATCAAGGATATCTAGTATAAACCTACAGAAAGCACAATACTGCATGGTAAAACATTAAGAATCTGTGATTCAACTTAACAAAGGAAAGGTAAACAATCCAATCAAAAAATGGGCAACGGACCTAAATAGATACTTTCTGAAAGAGGACAGAAGGAAGGCCAGGAGACATATGAAAACATGCTCAAAGTCACTAATCATCTGAGAGATGCAAATCAAAACAACAATGTGGTACCAACTCCCACCTGTCAGACTGGCTACCATCAACAAATCCACAGATGACAAGTGCTGGCGAGAATGCAGAGAAAAAGCAATGCTCGTACCCTGCTGGTGGGAATGCAGACTGGTGCAGCCACTGTAGAGAACAGTATGGAGTTTCCTCAAAAAACTAAAAATGGAACTCTCAAAGTAGGTCTGTGCTTTAATACATTGGAAAGGCTCTGTACTCTTTCTCCCCTCCTGATCTTGGGAGATGTATAGTGTATATTAGAAGCTAGAAAAATTCCAGCAGTAAAGAAATTTATGTAACATTTGTTAAAAAATTTGCTTTTCCAACATATTTGACCTTAGGATAATTTTTATTCTCATATCAATCATATTCATAATAACCATAATAACATAATAACACAAACAACTGCTTTTTATGTGTGAGGCATCTGCCAAGAACTTTATGTGACTTATCCATTAGCCCCTTACAAGAACCCAAAGACATGGATGTTCTAACTACTCCCTTTATAGATGAGAAAAACAAGGCACTGAGAGGTTAAGGAAGAGACTCCAGGGCAAAAACTTAAAAAATATATTAGGCAATAACCAGGACAGAATTTGAATTCAGGTGCACTAGGTTCCAGAGTCTATGTTAAAACCCCAAATGAATTATTCGGTGCCAGAGAACATTTTCTAGAAAATATTGCCCTAAGCTCTCTTCAAATACTTCCTCCTTCTTCCCTACCTTGTTCTCTGTTGATATGATCCTTCCTCAGCTGGGTTTTCCTTGGTTCCTTGTAAGCTCTTGACAAATAGTCCATGAATGGAGGTATTTTAAGCGCAGTTGAGAATCCTATCATGAGCAAAGTTATACCAACATGTACTAGTAAGTGTATATATTGCCAATTCAATAAGTGTAAAGGTATTGCTATTAAAGAATATTTTATATTTTCTCATTAAAACATTAAACAGTTGCACGCTGAACTTTCTAACTGCCTCCATTGTCTTCTTCAATGCTCTACATTCCAGAAGGGCCCCAGTAAGACTGCTTAGTTGATGAATCCCCTCTCTTAGTATAATTAAAAGTAAGAAACAGCCCCTGACTAACCAGCTCTCAACTGGATAGGAATATGCACGCGCACGCGCGCGCGCACACATACACACACACACACACACTGATGTTAGAGGGGCCATCAAAAAAAATCTCAACACCCCTCCATTTCAGTTCACAAGAAGCAACTGAACATCGAATGAATCTAGGTTGACATGCAGTTCTGAAATGTCAGGTGGTAATGAGCTTGCTAATTATTAGCTAGTCATCCTCTCTGGCTACCTGGAAAATGTCTTCCATCTCACCTTGGGAATCCCCAGTGGCTCTTCTCCAAATAAAGATGGTCAAGCTGGGAATCTGAAAAATCTCTCCAAATGACCTTCTGCGTCTAGACTGATAAAGGAATTAAATGGGAAATATTGAATGTTCACATCGAATGGGAAATATTGAAAGTTCACATTGAATGTGAACTTTTGTCTGTGTCAGAGCCCTCACCAGCCTTTTCCACACGGCCCCTACTTTCTCTGTTTTATTGTTATTGTTATTAATATTATTCAGCCAAAATTTAGGCTGCCCCCTGAAAGCACTGTTACTCTCCCCCCCGCCCCCACACACACACCCGCCAAAGTCATTTATGTGCATCTTATGGCCTTGGTGATGATTAAAAGATGATTTCTATTTCCCTGTAGTCATCTGTCACTTTGCCTTGGATCATAAAAAGTCTAGGGTAAGTTTCAGGAAGATTTAATCAAGACTCTCCCGAGATAAGGGGGTAGAAAAAGGACGAGGCTATGAGACCAGAGTTCCCTCCATGCCCTGGGTATGCAATCCTGACCAAGGCCCTTCACCCCCGCACCTCGGCCACCTCATTTGTCACAGGTTATGATTAACGAGCTGATTTGCATAAACACATACAGCAGGAGCTCCACACGTGAGGGTTTCCTTCCTTCCTCACTTCTAAGGAGAGGCCCTGACTACTGTCATCGCAGGAGTGACAGTGTCCCGGGAGGGAAAGTCCAGCACCTGCAGGAGCACAGCCAGCCAGACTAGGAAGGCCACGGGAGGACCCTGAGGGCAGATGGCAGCGGAGTGTTCCAAGGTCTCTCAGGAGGAGGATGGCTTGTGCCTTGCAGGGGAGTTTACAGCCCGATGGGGTGCAGTGTCCTCTTCTGTCTCTTGGACCCCTAAAGTCCTCAAATCCTTGGAGCCATTGCAACATGAGAATGAGCAACCCAGGCCATCACTGGCCAGCCTCACTCTGGACAAATTCCAGCAAGGGATACAGATGTGAGCAGCAGCAGGTGGAAATCCAGTCCCCGGGGCCTGGGTGTGCCAGCTTGAAGAGAGGATCTGGGCGGAACACCCATGCAGAGCGAAATGCAGTTTAACGCCAAGTTTATTCTGTCTTCCGGTGTGACTTGTCAAAATTGAGAGCCCCAAACCACACCATCAAATCCTCGGCCTGCCTTGGAAGTGGTGCTGGGCGTAGGTCCCTCCCATCAGATGCACGTGCGAGGTCTGGAAGGCGGAGGCAGGTGGAAGCTGAGCCTCAGCTCGGGCTGCTTTTCTGGGGGAAGCAGTGGCTTGGAGGGTTTTGCTGTTTCTCCATCCGCAATAGCAGACTTTCTAGTGTCTGAGTCCTGGCTTTGCGGGTGTTGAGAAGCAGCCTATGGGGCCGCCATTCAGCTGGAACAGGTCACAGCAGGGGCGGTGTGGCTCTGGGGTCACCAGCTGCCTGACTGTGGCCGTGGCAGGGTGGATTGGAGCCGAGGTTTCCTGATCGGAGAGGAGGCATCTGGTTCTGGTGACTCTGCAGGCCACTCCTGTGACCTCTCATCTATTTCTTCATTGTTTTCCCCCAATGATTCTCTCAGCCAGTCACTGCCTTTCAATGTTGGAGTCACACGGGAAGATGTGAAGCTCCGGCGCCTGCGACCTGACTGATGGGTGTCAGTTATGTCTCATTTCATTTGGTAATTTGCATCAGATATTTAGATTTTTTTTCCGAATTTTTTTCTACTAAAAGCAATGCTGCAATAAATATCCTTGTACGTGTCCCCTATTTACTATATGCAAGAGTTTCTCTGGGTATAAAGGTACATATGTCGTTAATGTTACTAGGTAATGCCAAATAGCTATTTCCTCACCTCCTGCTCCCCTTGTATAGTATGAGCGTTTGATTTCTCTATATCTCCACCAACTCTCAGCATTGTCATACATTTTTATTTTTGCCCATCAGCGTGAAGTGGTAGCTCTTTGTTGTTTTAACTTTATTTCCTCTAGTAATTAGTGAGATGGGGCATTTTTCATGAGCACAACAATCATCATTCATGTCCCCTCTCCTATGAACTCCATGCTCGCATCCTTTGTGGATCATTCTACTTAGTGGTTCTTCTTTTTCTGATTGATTTGCAAAATTTATTTATGTATTCTGGACTCAAATCCTTTGTTGCTTACGTGGGTTGTAAATATAGTCTCCCAGTCCGTGGCTTGTCTTTTAACTTTTTTATGGTGCTTTTCAATTATGCAGAAGTTTTTAAATTTTTAAGGTGTTTCAGAGTGGCTGCCCCATGGTGGTGCTGGACAAATCTCAGGAAAAGTCAAACTCCCAGCCCCCAGCGTCTATGGCTTCAGCCACGCTTATTCAAAGGACTGTGTATAGTTTTGAGTCGGTATAATTCTGGCTACTTTTTTCTTAATATTTAATCTAATTTGCCATATGTTTGTACCAAGAGGATACGTGAAAATATTACTATTTTCAGCCTTTGTGTCACTCCACTCAAGATTCAAATTCCAGGGGAAAACAGATGATCTGATTAGTCTCGCTTGAATCATACAGTGATTCCAATCCAGGGGCTGATGGGCCATCTGGAGGGATAGTCCCACCAAGACTGTGTGATGGAAGAAGAGTAGGTTCCCAAGTAAGAGCCCCAGTGTATCCCTCAGGTTCAGTGAGAGCAGGCACTGGGCAGGCAAATACAAACCACGATAGTGGTGCTGCGAGCATTTGGCAGGATGAATGCTGCATAAGAATACTGACTTCTCAGTAAGAAGAGTTTTCTTTTGCAAGCACTAAAACAACAAGATAAATTCTTTATAATGTATTTGCATATAGTACAATTCAAGCATAAAAGAAAGACCCCACAAGTCAGTCAGGCATTGGAGAAGGGCCCTGAGGAAGCAACGCTTCAGCTAAAGAGAGAAGGAGCTATTCCAGGCAGAGGAAACGGCAACACAACGAAAGGGAACGCATGACAGGCATGTGAACTGCAAGGAAGGATGGTTATAGACAAAGCCAGGTGAGGATAAAATGCCCTATCACTGTTGACTAGGAGATGTCTTCAGAGAGAAATAAATGAGTGTGGGGAGGTATTTTTAATGATGAAAACAAAATGAGAGTATTGAGACGTAGGTGTGAAAGATATTTCAGGTTTCTTAGAGACTAGCATGTGAGACACCGTCTCACAGCTGTTCCAGGGTGTCGCTGCAGAGAAAAGTGTCAGTCCACCAGGGCGCACATGGGGCACAGCTCATCTTCTGATCTGGGACTGAATTTAAGGGTCTCCATCTTCAGTTTCAGACCAACAAAGTCTAAAGTATAAAAGCATATGAGAGTCCCAGGCAGGGAGAACTTACAGCTGGGGGTTTTTAAATACAGTCTGTACTTCAAATAGCACCGTCTTGTTGTCCAGACACATCCTGATGTTTGTTTCTAGACACCTGAAAGCCTAGATCTGGGCAAGCCCACAGTGTGGAGAAATAAATAGTGTATAAAACATGGTGTTGTTGGACTTGGGCTCCAAATCAGAGTCTGCCACATGTCAGCTATGTAACTTTAGACTTCTCCAAACTTGAACTTTCATACCTGTGAAACAGTTACTAAAATAGCCACAGACCCTACCCACATCCAAAGAAGCCATACTAAACAAAACCTAGTCCCATACACTTATACACAGAAGTCATATATAAGAGTCTTCATATATATTGTGCTTTTAAAACAATACATACAAGTCAGCTTTGTCTATTTGATTTTTCCTTGTTTTGAGCTTTATGGTGTTTTTCAACATGTAGGTTTAAAAACTGATTTTGATTAGCATTTAAAAATAATAAAAACAGAATAAAGTAGATTGTAACAGCATGGAATGAAATAGATTCACTAAAAATAGAAAATAACAAAGTAATACCATAGTTAAAACTACTATTATATCAGTGTGTGTGTGTGTGTGTGTGTGTGTGTGTGTGTGTGTGTGTGTGTATCAGGTCATGGGTATAAAATAATTGGCTTAAATTGAAAAAAAATATTTTTAATAGGATGAACTACTAGAATTTAAACTAAGATTTGGGGCTCCAAGTCCAATTCCCTTGCTCACAATAAATACTTGCCCAATATAGAGAGGGGCTGGGTGCCCTATGGGCTTTTAATGAATATTAATTGCTAGTCATGGAATGAGTGATGGAAATTACCAATTGAGGGACTAAGACATTTCCAGAAATTAATGTTCTGCTAAGAAGGAGTGATACCCTAGTAAATAGCTAAGGGCTTTTAGCACCAGCTCCGCTCCATCTCTGGGGCGCGTCTCAATCAGAAGTCACTACTATTCCCTCAAGAACTGCAAATGAAGATTCATAGGACCATAAATTTCCTCTTCTATGGGCACCAGATTTGAACGACTTAGTTAAAAGGTAGAGCTCATAAATAAATGTCCTGTTTAGTAAACCAAGAGTTAAGGGCAGAAACACTTACCATTTTATAATTCTCTTAGAACCATCGAGTTTAGAGTCCACCAACAAAGATATCCCTGAGAAAATTACCTTGGAAGGAGCCTGTTTGCTCATTTGGAACTGGACTATTGGATCGTTAAGTCTTCATTCAATTTAACATGGGCTGCGGTGGAATTTTCACCTACAGAGCCTATTAGCGAATCTTGACAAGAAGACACAGAGGTTTTGGAGCCACAACTTTAATCACTGATCCATTTAATTATGTTTTAAACAAAAGTATATTGTACTCCCACTATGTTTTGGGTACCAGCTAACCTGAGAGAATGGAGTCAACAAGACAGACATGTTGAGTCCAAGTGTATTGAGTTTATAAATTCAATGCGGGGTGTCATGAGAAACAATGGGAAAGTCTCTGATCTGGTCAGAGGGTTTGTGCAAGACTGTTTTAAGGAAATGACATTTAAGTTACGACCTACTGGGAGGATGATTAGGAACTGGTTCCATAAAATCTCAGAGTAGAGGGATGTTCCTCAAATATGCTAGAGGGGTAGCATATTTGAAGGCCACAAGAAAAAGAGGGGAAAGCAGGAAATGAGAGAGTCAGAGAGACAGAGACAGAGAAATTGAGGTTGAGATAATAAAAAGAGTAACAGTGTGAGGGACTTGAGCAAGAGGATGGGGCAAGTCAGACCTTAAATGCCACATTAAAGGAACTTGGAATTTATCCTAAGTGCAATGGAAAGTCACGTGCGATAACATAAGTCATATTTTGACAAAGAACAGAAAGAACAGAAAGAATAGAATAGAATAGACAGACTTAAGGGTCTCTGTGTGTGTGATGAATAGAGCCCAGAGACTAGAGAGGACAGTAATGAACCAAGCTGACTGTGGGAGGGCACTGTGGATGTGGAAGGGGTGGAGATGACAGTCTAGGTGGACGGGCAGTGAGGGAAATTTAGGAGACTCACAATGTGATCCTGGTGAAGCATGCCACTGACTTCACCAGAAGGTCCCAATCATTGTCCTTCCAAGGACATTCTCTTTCCCTCCTTAATTCTTGCCCCAAATACTGCTACATAACAACTACTCCAGAAATCAGTAGTTTCAACAAAAATAATTACCTTTTTTTCTTTTGTTGCCTGTGCTTTTGGTGTCATATCCAAGAAGTTATTACCAAATCCAATGTCACAAAGCTTCTCCTCTGACCTTGTCCATTAAACACACACACACACACACACACACACACACACACTACTAAATGGCATGGCAAAGGGAATGGATGGAGACAAGGAACAGAGACATGTTGGTGCTAAAAGTCCATCTGGATACCGCTGTTCCCTCTTTCAGCTGCTCACTGTCCCAATACCCTCTTCTTACTTAGGAAGGAACTCAGTCAACTCTGAGATGGTAGTGACTAAGACTTGTCAGAAAGAACTTCAGCTCCCAAAGCACTTTCATGAGCAAAAAACCTTAAACCAAGGGAAGGGACCATGTGTTTGACATTTTGGTCATCTTTAAGCATGTGGTAGAGACCTTCTCACAACTTGAAGCCACAAATCACAAAACTGATTCTAGTGGCCCACTTCCCACCATTCTGGTATTCCAGCTTTTAGCATTTTATTCATAAACTGCTTTATTAATGAAAGCTACCTGGATTCCACTACCAACAGGATATGTTAGAAAAGTAATCCATTAACCGAACAGACCCAATTAGTGAAATAAAATTCTTATAACCCTGCCACCTAATGTTGATCCCTTTTTCAAGGAAGTGTGACTCCTCCCCACGTGCAATGGCAGCTAACCACTTTTCCTTCTTTCTGGCTTTTTTCAAGTCATGTACATGGGTGTAATTTGTTTCATAAAACAGAAGATATTTTCTTGGAATCATCTCCAGGTTATTTCAAGTCTCTTTTACATTATGTAATACTAGAGGCCCAGTGCACAAAATTCATGTTGGTAGGGTCCCTAACAGCTGCTGGCTGCTAGCTGGGTACTCCCTCCCTTCCCCAGATCACCTGCTGCCGCCCCCGCTGGTCAGGGCCTCCCTCCCTTCCCCCAACTGACCCTGCCCCCTGGTCAAACTCCCAGACAACACCCGATTGAGGGGACAATTTGCATACTATGCTTTTATTATATAGGATAAAAAATAAAACAAGTTAGTCTTTTCTGTCTTCTAAATGTAAAATCATAATGCTGAATATAATCTTTCAAGCTATACTCCCTTGCTATGGATTCTGATTATACATTTCCACCATCATCCTAAGGTACCCCTCCCCCGCATGCATGTCTATACACACACACACACACACACACACACACACAGTCACAAATCATTGGAACTGGAAAAGGTGTTTTTTGTTGTTTGTATTTTGTTTTGTTGTGTCAAGAGAGTGCAAAGACTGATAAAATCAAACGGTGTGTGATGAACAGAGGCAAGGAATTAGAGAGGACAGTAACGAACCAAGCTGACTGTGTGAGGGCACTGTGGATGTGGAAGGGATGGAGATAACAGGGAAGGGCAAGTTTATTGCTGACACATGGGAGATGGTGGGTGAAATGGGCATAACTGGGAATATTACGATCCATGCTTCACCAGGATCACATTGTGAGTCTCCTGGTAAGCCCACTGTGAACCCTGGTAAGCCCATTTCAGCTCACCCATCAAAGTCCACTGTGGACATGCAGATGTAGGCAAAAAGCTGAGTGGCCTCTTCTGTGGGCTTTATGATAAAAATCCTCAAGAGGCTTAGGGGTAATGTAGGGAGGCAAAAATATGCAAGCCTGAGGTTAGAATAAAAGCTTTCTATGCCTAATTTGTTGCAGAAATTATTCAAGTATAAGTCAACTGTGAAAATATGGCCACAGAGATGCTGCCAAGGTTCGGATGAACCATGAGGGTCTGTTGGGCACATGCTAGCTACATAATCCAAAACTGCTCGGTTGAAGCTTTAACTAAGTAGTGATTTTTCTCACCCTCAGTTTTACTAAGGGAATGTTGTGGGGGGCAGGCTGAGTGGACCACATTGCAGGCAACTGTGCTTAGCCAGATAGAGTGGCTACTGGTCTCTCTCTCTCTCCCTCTCTCTCTCTCAGAGCCTTTTTTTTCCATCCCTCTTTGTTCTCTCCCCACACACATCCCTGAATATTCACTTCAGATCCTACACAAAATGACAAAGAGACACTTATTTTGCTGGGGTTTTACTAGAGAGCTGGAAATAGTAGTCTCTTTTTCATTCAAATTGGCCAATTTTTGGCTAGAGACAGGGACACAAATAAGAGTTAAGAAAATCTTGGAAAGAAAAAATGAGGAGGGGGGAGCCTAATGTTCTCATATGGGCCATGAATTAATTGGTGTCACCAGAAGAAAACCCTGTTTGATTCCTCAGCAAATAGTCTAGCAAAGGTATATGTCACATCATCCCCAAATTTACAATTATGCTCACTCCAATGGAAATCTTTCCCCAGATTTTACTCTCTAATGGCCATGTAATAAAAGGTAATATATATTTTATGCTAAGCAATAAATAGGGACACTCAGCAGCACTGTCTTCCCGAGGAAATCTCAGGTCTTGTGGGATGCATATTTGTTCACACAATGAGCAGACACAAATCAACATGGTGGCTGAGCAGGCCCAGGGTGAGTGATGGCCTCAGCTCCTAATGAAATCAAACCATGAAAGGCATTAGAAAGATTTATTGGTGTTAAGTTAGCTGCCCGTGTTAGCCAGGGTACCCCAGGCTGTAATGAAACTGCCAGTGGTTATTTATGGAGACGTAGGGTTTGGGGTGTAAGTTACGTCCAGCGGGCTGGTCTTACAAACAGACAGACACACATGAACTTCCACAATGAAAGGAGCAGCAGACACCCAATTCCATGGGGCTCCTCACCCACTCGCTGGGGTGGTGTGCTTTCTCAAGCATTTGCACCAGGCTGAATAAGGCCAGGCTACCATTCAAACGGAAAACGGGTCAAGGTTAATGAATAGCTTGAAAATGTTGACGTTAGGTAGTACAAAAGAAGGTGTCACAGTCAACTGTAGATAATTGTTGCTAAAAACAAAACCAAACACACACATATACTACAAAAACCATGCTCTAATCTAAGCCAAGGGACAGGATATATGCTTATTTTCAATGCCTATTCATCCTCTTTTGGCCAAGGCTCCTTTCAATGAGAGTCAGAAAGGGAAAACCAACATTGATTCTGGGAATAGAGTCACATGGTCAGGTTCTGGGGGCACAGAACAGGGAACAAGGGTGAAGGAGCACAATGACGCTCATATTCACACTCTTCAACCAGGTCTCTTTGCTGTGTACAGTTTGGAAAAAAGGGATGGAAGCCAGTTGAAAAATAGGACTTTTCAAGAGCCACTAGGAGCATGATTATATGAACTGTAGCATGTCCAATAGGCCGGAAATGTCATCCAATCAGAGAGTCTCTAATTTCCTGCCTGACTGGCTCTTACAGAGGGAAAAGGGAAAATGGCTTTGTGATCCAAGTGTGATTACTCTGAAACCACCGCTCTCTTTTCTGTGTGTTTGTTTGTGTGTGTGTGTGTGTGTGTATGTGTGTGTTTATCCTCACCTGAGGATATTTTTCCATTGAATTTTACAGAGAGTGGAAGGGAGGGGGAGAGACAGAGAAACATTGATGTGAGAGAGACACATTGGTTGCCTCCCACATGAGCCTGCAACTGAGGTACGTGCCCGTGACAGGAATCAAACCTGGGACCCTTCAGCCCACGGGTCAATGCTCTATCCACTGAGCCAAACTGGCTAGGGTGCCACCTCTCTCTTAATGTGTTAGCTTCAATTCGTCAAAAATATCTGTAAAATGATGTGGAAGGGCCTGGGCATCGGAGGGGATGAGTCAGTGGGTGCATCAAGAGGTGTTAGAGCCATGACTGCTTATGTCTCTAAAGAGAAGTGTGAGAAGCCAGGGAGAAACAGAGGGATGGACCTTGCAAAATCCAATGCTGTGTGTTCCTTTCAGGGTTCCCTCAAATGCAGACTCTGAGGTGAAAACTGGGGGTGGGTACTTACTTGGGAAGTAATAACAGGACATAAGTCTTAAACTCAAGAACACTGAAATCATATCAAGCATCTTCTCTGATCACTATAGTAAGAAACTAGAAATCAATTACAAGGAAAAAAAACTGAAATACTCACAAACACATGGAAGATGGAAGCAAAGTAGCATGTTACTAAACAATGAATGGGTCAACAATGAGATCAAGAAAGAAATCAAAAGTTACCTTGAGACAAATGAAAATGAGCACACAACAACCCAAAATCTATGGGACACAACAAAAGCAGTTCTAAGAGGGAAATCCAGGCAGTACAGACCTATCTCAAGAAGCAAGAAAAATCTCAAATAAACAATCTAACCCTATACTTAACGAACTAGAAAAAGAAAAACAAACAGCGCCCAAAGTATGTAGAAGGAAGGAAATAATAAAGATAGAGCAGAAATAAATTACATAGGGACTTTTTTTTAAATGCAAAAGATCAATAAAACCAAAAGCTGGTTCTTTGAAAAGATAAACAAGATTGACAAACCTTTACCCAGACTCATTAAGAAAAAAAAAAGAAAGAGGATCCAAATAAATACTATCAGAAATAAAAGAGAAGTAACAACTGACACCACAGAAATACAAAGGATTGCAAGAAATATTATGAACAACTATATTATATTGCCAAACAACCTGGATGAAATGGATAAATTTCTAGAAAAATATAATCGTCCAAAACTGAATCAGAAAGAATCAGAAAATCTGAATAGACCAATTACAACTAGTGAAATTAAAGCAATAATCAAAGAATACCCAGAAAACAAGTCCTGGACCAGATGGCTTCACAAGCAAATTTCATCAAACATTCAAAAAAAGTACTAACACCCATCCTTTTCAACTATTACAAAAAATTCAAGAAGAGGGAAATGCCCAAGCTCATTTTATGAGGCCAACATTATCCCTAATTCCAAAACCAGATAAAGACACTACAAAGAAAAAACATTATAGGCCAATATCCCTGATGAACATAGAAATGAAAAAATCTTCAACAAAACATTAGCAAACTGGATCTAGCAATACTGGTACATTAAAAAGATCATACACCATGATCGAGAGGATTTATTTTGGAGATGCAAAGTTGATATGATATTCACAAATCAACACTACATAAAGAAAATGAAGGATAAAAATCACATGATCATATCAATAGATACAGAACAAGCATTTGATAAAATCCAGAACCAATTTATGATGAAAACTCTCAGCAAACTGGGAACAGAGGGAACATACCTCAACATAATAAAGGCTAGCTATGGCAAAACTACAGCCTACATCATACTCAATAAGCAAAAACTAAAATGTTTCCCTTAAGATCAGAAACAAGACAGGGATGTTCGCTTTCACCACTCTTATTCAACATTGTACTGGAAGTTATAGCCACAGCGATCAGATAAGAAAATGAAATAAAAGTCATCCAATAAATCTAACTAAAGACTTTAAGATAGCGGTTGCTCTTACTGCATTATTTTCAGAGAGTCATCTTTCAATGCTGGTGACTGTCAAGTGGTCCTTGGGCACACTCACCTTTTAAACTAAAAGGCCAGCTAGGAGCATGGGATACAGCCTTAGCAGAGAGCAAAGGCAAACCAGAGGTTTGGGGTTCCGACCGAAGGACTGAGTCTCTAGAGATTCTGATAACTTTGATCGTCATCCTCTGGAACAGGGATCTCCTAATGTCAGAACAGCACATCTTCATTGTGGTAAGTGATTTTTTAAATTACAAATACGTAATATGTGTATTTATGTTTATTTTTATATAAAGTATACACAGTTTCTACTGTTTTATATATAGTAAGAAGCAAAGACAAAAATATAAAATGAAAAGATGTGAAATAGAAAAGAAACAAAGACTGCTTTAAAATAATTGTAAATTTACCTATTAATACCACCAAAGTCTTTGTTTGTATCACCAAAAATCATATGACTAATATTTCTGTGAGAGTACTCCATCAGGAAAATCATGAAAGACTTTGGAATGTACAAGAAACCAGGTATGCTTTCAGAGGAATGTTGAGCATTCTATTCAGGGTTATCTCATTCTGTAGAGCTTTGCACCTTTGATTGTCTTGGTCTATGGCAGGCTATTTTACAACTCCATAAATTGGAAGGAATTGATGATAATGCAAATTACTTTCATCCAAAGAAATGCAAATGAATTTTGTCCGGTAGCAATACAATAGATTTCTGCCCTATAGAAAACCGGTTTGCTGCCCTTCGGGATATGAACCAGTTTTGTAACTATTATCAAATTCATTTTAGCATTCCTGATTGCTAATGTGTCTGCTCTTCAGATTTTCCATTGAATTGAATTGAAATCATCTTATGGATTTCCCCATCAATTAATAAACTAGAAAACATCTCTGATACATGTTCAGTTTTTATATGTATGACAGTCGTGATTTTATCTCTTTTGAAAATTATCTTTTAACAAATAAAAACATGTGTCTTTTTAAAAATCTAGGTTTGCTTTGTGATATAGCATTTTAAGTGTCTGATTCTAAGTTTAGTCACTTTTGATACTTAGTTTTAATGGATGCTATGGCTGCAAAAATAAATTTCACAGAGATAAATTGATCCAAATATGAAATTATAATGATCATTTTTCATTCTTACCTCAATTATGTAAATAGCTTTGGCACATACAAATAAAACTATCTTCACTAATGTGAATCAGTAATTATTGTAAACTACTAAAAATGTGTCATATTTTTGTATAACTATGTGTGTAATCAAATGGGTTTATATCCCACTGAAATTTTTTATTGAAAAGATTTTTAAGAGTTAAAAATTCTGTTTCCAGTTTTATAAATGCACATCTGAGAGGCACAATAGTTCTCACACTTAATTTATTCTTGAGAAATATTTTATATACAATGTTGAAAATATTTTCAGACCTCTAGTCTTAAATGTTTTCTCCATAGCACAAGTTTTATTTGAAAAAATAGTGATTTTCTTATTTAATGTTAAACCATCATCTTTACTTGAAGGGACAGGATTGCTATTAGTTTCTTTAAAAATATATGCTCCGTAGTATAATTTTGATCACTGCTTTTCATCAAAAAAAGACCAGAAATTTTTCATATGTGTGTGTGAAGTGTGTGTGTGTGTGTGTGTGTGTGTGTGTGTGTGTGTGTGTTTTGCTTTGTGGGTTAAATTGTGTCTCCCCAAATTAATATGTTGAAGACCTAAATCCCAGTGCCTCAGGTTGTGACTGCATTTAGAGATGGGGCCTTTAAAGGGGTAATTACCATAAAATAAGGCCATAAGAGTGGGGTCCTAATCCAATATGATTGATATCTTATGAGAAAATGAAGAGACACCAGGGATGTACATGCATCTGCAAGCCAAGGAGAGGGGCCTCAGGAGAAGCCAACCCTGCTGATATCTTGATCTTGGACTTTCAGCCTCCAGAAATGTGAGAAAATACAACTGTTTAAGCCACCCAGTCTCTGGTGTTTTGTTACGGAGGTCCCAGCAAACTAATTCAATAAGTAACTCATCTTTAAGCTTGAAAAGACTTTTTTAATTCTTTGCTGAGAAAACCAACAAAACATCTTGTGCTACAAAGGATGCACATCTCTCTATATAATGTCCTAGAGATCACACTATTTAGTCATTCATATAATGCATAAGTCCCCTTAACAAGGGAATATAAACTATGTAACATAACACAGAAACCACAATATGCTAAAGTACACTGAAAACCAGAAAATGGGTCCGTCCCCACTGTCAGGACCCCTCTGTGGTACAATTCCCATTATTCTATCCCTGACATGGGTGATTGTCTGACCTGTTTTCTAGATGAGATCTCTGAACACCAATGTCAAGTCATAGTTCAAAGTAAGCTCAGTTTCTTTTTCTTAAAGATAAAAACAAAATCAAAAAAAAATTTCAAAATTTTGTTCCTACACCCCCAAAGAAACTATATATATATATTTCAGAGAGAAAGAGAGAGGGAGAGATAAAAACATCAATGATGAGAGAGAATCATTGATTGGCTGCCTCCTGCATGACCCCCACTGGGAATTGAGCCGCAACCCGGACATGTGACCTTGACCAGAATAAAACCCGGGACCCTTCAGTCTGCAAGCTAATGCTCTATCCACTGAGCCAAACTGGCTATGGCGGGAATCATTTTTGGCATGCCTGGGATATCCACACTCTGCTTTGGAGATCATCACTATAGGCCATGGGAGCCTTTACAAAGTTTAAGTAAGGGAGACACAATTTAAAATGGTTACATGGGAGGTTCATGGAAAATGAATTATGGGTAGATGTGAATAAAGGCAGTGAAGCCAGTTAAAAGAGAGGCTAATGCATTTTTCCAAGTGCAGAAATGATGAGAACGTAAATGAAGAGTTGTTATAAGGATAAAGAGTAGGAGACACATTCCCAACATATTTGAAGGCCAGGGTGACTGGAGTGGGGCAGCAGATCAGTTGTGGAGTGGGGAGAGAACATGTGAAAGGAAAATGATAAGCTTGGGATTCAGGATTTGGGGGCTTAGAGAATGGAACAGGTGTAGAGACCATTAAAAAGAAAAGGAATGAGGTATAAGAAATATATTTTGGGGGGAAGATCACAATTTCTATTTTATTCATGCTGAGTCTGAGGCACTTTGGAATATCTTGGTGAAATCATCCACTGTGAAGTAGGATATTTGTGTCTGGAGCTCACAAAGGAGATGCAGTTAATTTTGTATTAATTAGAGTAATGATGGGGCGCAGGCGAAAGAGAGTGTCACATACAACTTAAGATCTTAATTAAGACAAAATGAGAGTCAACTCTCAATATTCTAGTGTCCATTTACTCTTGTCCTTAACTGTAGTCAGTCCACAGAGGCCTGACTGCTCTGCTCTCCAAGAGAGCTTCCCTCTAAGCAAGAGGGGATAACTTAGGACTGCAAGGCAAGGAGACAGGCCTTGCCTCTAAGGCAGTGGTTCTCAACCTTCTGGCCCTTTAAATACAGTTCCTCATGTTGTGACCCAGCCATAAAATTATTTCCGTTGCTACTTCATAACTGTAATGTTGCTACTGTTATGAATCATAATGTAAATATCTGATATGCAGGATAGTCTTAGGCGACCCCTGTGAAAGGGTCCTTCGACCACCAAAGGGGTCGCGACCCACAGGTTGAGAACCGCTGCTCTAAGGGGAGGATTCAGTGCCTGAGAGTTCTGTGCTCCAACATTAAATCAACCAGGGAGGGGTAGCATGTTACATAGCTGTTTCCTTCTAGGGAACTACCCATCCTGGATCCTGGTGCACCTTACACAAGGTTAAGCTTCCCTTGGTGAGAAAGAGTTGCCTTCACATATTTGAGTCATCAGGATACTAGTGGCAGCAAACATCAAGGGAGTGGATGAATTCACAGAAGAGCATGCTAGGATTTTAACATGGTATCATTCTGTCTCATTTCAGTTGAGATCCTGAAGAGATGCCAGCTAATTCTCATATTTGAAAGCAAGTACTAAGGCATAGAAAGTTCCAAGAGATGGTTTTTAACCTCTGATCTAAGATCTTTCTTTAGGTATAACAGGGTTGGAATTAAAAAGCCTCCATAGACTGTCGAATCTCATAGGGGAGGTAGGGTGAGTGGAAAAAGATTAACCAAAGAACTTACATGCATACATGCATAATCCATGGACACAGACAATAGCGTGTGAAGGCCTGGGATAAGGTTAGGGGTGGGTAAGAAGAGGTCAATGGGGGGAAATGGGATATCTGTAATATTTGCAACAATAAAGACATATTTTTAAAAAATAAAATAAAAAAGCCTCTGAGAGAGACTTTCCTTAGGAGAGAATTGTGGGAGTGGGTGCCATTTCTTTGTCTCCCACTAAAGAGGAACAAAGGTAGGTAAGCCTGCTCCCGCTCCAACAGTAAAAGCCTCAAAGAAACTATTCATAGAGTTCTGATTATAAAATGGGACTATCATCTTTCTGATCCAAATGAGACTGTCTCCTGACAAAAAGTGACCAGAGGACCACCAATTATCTGAGGACGATCAGAAGCCTCGTTCATGGGACTGGGTTTCACCCAAGGGCAGGGCAGAAGCAGCCCCACAGGCCAGGGCAGCGGGGGAATCTCTCAGGATCTCAGTTGAATGAGACAGAATGATAAAGTTCTCCTCTCTTGATCTCCATGGAGGTTAACTAGTTCAAGTTCATGGCCCTGTGAGTTTAGAATAAGAACAGAAAAGGCCCAAGAATGGAGTCCCCGAGCTACACCATCTTAGTTAGGTGTAGGCGGAGAAAAAGAAGCGTGAGAGGCTGAGAAAGAACAGTGAGGAAAGTAGGAGGAAAGCCAGGAGCAGGTGGTGTCATGGAAGTGGCTGCCTTTTCCCTTTAAATGCTACCCTACTTTTCCTGTATCCTCACACATCTCCCCACCCATACACATACTTAGTGCAAACCTGGGACAGCTGGCCGGCCAATGTGAACTAAACTGACAGAACAGTCCTGCAAATGGTTGCCACCCAACTGTCTCAGCTTTAAAGATTGGAGGTCCTTGTTTTACAGAAACGAGGATGATGAAATCATGGATGTGGGTTTCCAACGCCTATAAAGAGCCAGAGCTGATGAAATTCGCTGCGTTGGATGAATGCTTCCTGCTTTTCATCACACATTCACCCTACATCATGGGAGCAGGTGAGCACAGCTCGCCGTCACTGAATAAGGGAGAACAGGTGTGTTCTCTCCATTGGCCAGATGAAGGTACTGGGACTAAAACAGAAAGTGGCAGACTTGCTAACTATGACTCTGGGACAAGACACCAGGACTCCTGAATCTTGGGGGCTGTTTATATAACAGTTTGCTCTCTCCCTGAGATGCCTTTTATTTGCATTGCCCTTAAAGTTAACAGAGTGTAGTCACTCACTTTCCTTGAAGATTCTCCATCCCCATCAGCATGTGAACTTCTAGTGACCCTACAAAATCCAGCCCTCTGTCAGCACACCTTAAGTCTTTAACAAACCCCTTAAAGCATAGGCAACCTTAGACTATTTTGGATACCTTCAACTCATTTGAATAAAATGGAAATAATGCTATTAGGTAGGAATGTTAAGAGGATTAATAAGATATGTTGCCCTGGCCGGTTTTGCTCAGTGGATAGAGCATCAGCATGAGGACTGAAGAGTCCTGGGTTTGATTCCTGTCAGGGGCAGGTGCCTGGGTTGCAGGCTCGATACCCGGTGGGGGGCGTGCAGGAGACAGCCGATCAATGAATCTCTCTCATCATTGATGTTTCTATCTCTCTCTCCCTCTCCTTCCTCTCTGAAATCAATAAAAATACATTTTTTTAAAAGAAGAAGATACGTTAAGTGCTCAACCCATAGGAAGCTTTCTGTGAGTGGTTATTAATTAATGGACATCTTCATAGAGAGTTCAGTGGACAGTGAGTAGGAAAAAGACATTGCCAGGCCTTCAGCTCTAACCTTGGGGATATTCTTATTAACATCACAGACATGCCTCCCTCCTGTCCTCTAAATGTCAAACCTTGCCCTACCCAAGATCAGCCGGAAGACACAATGCTTGTGCTCAGTTCCTGCCACATAAAAACAACAGGACTCGAACAACTTCTCGACCAAAACTATTCCAAATATTTTTGCCCCTTACTTAATCTCAGTGATAAATGCCATGTAAAGAGCTGACGCTAAATGCCAATGCATAAACCAGCTGGATAGCAGCAAAAACATGAGCCATTAGGCCCCTCTTTCTGATGCTCAGGGGAGTTTACCTGTTCTTTTTCCACGGGCACCACAGTGGAGTACCGTGTGATGTGTTTTATAGTCAGCATAGCAACAGCAGGGATATATACATATTTAAAGTATCCACGCATCTCTCTGAGTGCTTTTAATACCAGCCTGTACCATGCACACCAGCAGGAGGTGGCATTTAATAGCACAGCTCACCAGAGGTACAGTGTCCCAGAAAATTCCACCTGTTTCAGTGTTGACCAGATGCAAGGCACCGTGCATAGCATTTTCATGAACACCCACCCCATGACCTCCAGAGCACCCATGACATGTCAGTAATATAGTCCCGTCTTAGACCCTGGGGACACTGAGATCACAAGGTTAAGGAGACTATAATGACCATGTGGATAGTCAACAGCCAAGAGAGACCCTACGTCTTCTGGTCCCAACTTGCACAACTTGATGCTACAATGTGGTGGCCTTGGTCTTCTCTACAACTGTGTGTCTCCCTGGTTCAGGCATGAGGATCCTGGAGACTCCGGAACAGTATGCTCAGGCTCCGTGGGAACTCAGCTACCATCCAGTGTCATGACTTCCATTGATTTTAAAAATTATTATCTGCAAAAGAAATTGCATTGAGAACCCCATTATGTAAAACTAGACTCAAGTGGGACTCATCTGCCTCAATTGTAAATGTTGAGGAAAATAGTGCTGTAGCCTTCAGTGGCCCCACCTTGGGGCACAATGTGAAAAGCACTAGTTTGGAACAATCCCCACATCTTATAATTGAGGAAACTGAGTCCTAGAGAGAAGAAGGGACTCGCCAAAGACAACTTTTTGAAAGTCTTCAGAGCACTTTCACCTTCATTCTCTCATGTCATTCTATTTGCCGTGGGTTGTGGTCACATCATGTTATGAGAAACGGGCTGTGACTTCCCCGGCTTTACCCAGACAGTAAGAACCGGACCTAGGATTCTAACTCAGGTCTTCTGACTCCAGCTCCTCCTTGCCTTCCCACCATTCCACAGCGGCATCCCAGGCCTCTCACGAGGAAGTGAAAACTATGCTTCATTGAAACCAAAGTTCCCAACAATCCAAAACCCTTCTGCATGTTCTGAAGCGCCCGGACTCCAGTGCCTATCAGCTCTCAATATTTATTGAACAGGCCGCCGGTCACTGCTTCACAGTCTGGGTCAGTCTCAGAGTTTATCCTAAGCTCCGCAAGCACCTGTTGTGTTGTCCCTCCTCCTGTGCCATGCTGGGTGCAATCATTAGAGGGTAAGTGGCTAATTTGTACCTGCTATTGTTCAGCAAGCTGACCCTTCCCATGCAGCCCAGAGGGGAGAGGCCTGGTGGGAAGGGGGCAGGCGAGAAAAGGGAGACATGAGTTGCCCGTTAACCAGGGAGTTAGCAGCGCAGCAAGAGGACAGCGTGAGAGCAAACAAAGAAGTGGGGAGTAAGAAAGGATGGCTCCTCGGTGTCTCCTAGCCTGCACTCTGCAGATGGGGTCCCCGAGGGAGTCACCAGGTGCTGCCTCTGAACACCTCGCTCCTGTCGTCTTTGCTGCTGTGCAAGATGGAGGCCCCAGGGATTCTCCCAGAAGTATAATCCAGATGTACTGTCACAAAAGAGCCAATGTCTGGACTCCGGAGACACAGAAGAGACGATGGGTCAGAATAATAGCAATAATCAGGAGAAAGGGGCCATGAGAGAACAACCATTTAAGGATATGCCTTTTAAAGAAAGTCTTTCTTTCCCGTTCCTAAGACCAGAGAATGCTAAGGGCAGGGCAGAAGAATGAGCATATGGAAGAGCAACATGTGAACCTCATCAGCCCTCCTGTTCATGACAACGGGCCACAGCTCCCCTATGCTTGGGGGCTGGAGTAAAATAAGAGACAAGAATTTGAGATGCAGAGGACTAAATCTTAGTCCTTGAGAGCGACCAAGAAGTTATAAAATCTGGCTACAGTGTCATTACGTAGGTGACTGTATAATTTATTTCAAATTCCAGGGCACTAATGAGAGTCAAAGGGGGCACTATTTATAATTGCTTGAGGACAAAGGTGTCCCAGGCAAACTAGGACATATGTCACTGTGCCCATAGAAAAGGGGCTTCCACAGAGCACAACAGTTAACAGATTGTGAAAAAATAAAAGTGCTCCAGGTTTACATTTGAAATTAAATTATAAAGCCAGTTAATATCCACTTTAACTTTTTTAGTATTGAAGTCACTTTGAGAGATCCCTGTAATAACTGAAAGCCCCTCATGAAATAAAATGTAAACATAATCATTCAGGATGTAAGTACTAAGAAAAAGGAAAGCCCTGGGCACTAG
The DNA here is from genome assembly GCF_014108235.1 of Myotis myotis. NCBI lineage: Eukaryota > Metazoa > Chordata > Mammalia > Chiroptera > Vespertilionidae > Myotis > Myotis myotis. Next base: position 45,105,114 of record NW_023416320.1, on the reverse strand, counting down.
AGGAGCTTGGATGGGGTCCAGAAAGAATTTCCAAAGGAAGACACATGGTGCTGCACCTTTAAATTCAAATAGAAAATACACAAATTCACGAGAAGGGGAGAATGGAGAGGGGAAGGCCAAGGAAAAAGCATGTGAAAAATCCATAAATGCAAGGAGGACACTAAGAGATAAAAGTGATTAGATCTAAAGCCTAAGGCGGATGAACTGCATTTGTAGGCCAACTCTAGCCCTGTCTGTATTTGTCAATAAAGTTTTATTGGCACACCACCGCAGCTATTATTTTACATATTGCTTTATGGCTGCTTTCACCCTTCTGTGGCAGAGCTGAGCAGTTGCAACAGAAACGGTCTAGCCTAAAATATTAGCAACTAGCTGGCCCTTTATAGAAAACATTTGCTGACTCTCTTATCTAAAGCTCTAAATAGTGAACCTGTTGCCCCCTCCCGTTCACTGCCAGGTCTAAGGAGGTATACGAAAAGGTGATGGTGTTTCATTATTACTACTCCTTTATTACTTTATCATTTCAATAGTTTATTAAAACTACTAACACAGGCCTTTGATTTCACATGTCTATTTGGTTTCCTACCTTGGCTGGATGTGGACATAACAGAAGATTTGTTTGTGAATGACAGAGGCAGGTTTAAAGAGATTGCCTCTAACATGCGATGCTCTCAGCCCCGTTTTCTAAGTTAGATCCTCTCAGAAACAAGCCCTAAGAAGAGAACAGAGGGCATGGGATTACCTTGGAGGTGCAGAGAGCCTGGCAGGGGATGGGAGGGCAATACTGCAGGACAGAGCAGACAGTAAAGGGCGTGTCATTTGTTCAGCAACCACAGAGGACAACCAGAGTGTCACCACTCCAGGAATATGTAGGAATTGTGTGCAACACCTGCCTCAAAAACATCCTGGCCGAGGGAGGAGGATGCTGGGCTGCTTCTACTGAATCCCCAGCTATCATTGGTCCTTAGAAAACCCATCCCCGGATACCAGTTCCTAATTATGGGCTGGACAAAGTGGCTCCAACAGCTTGACGATGATTCAGATGAATAATATCTTAATTTTATTTAAATAATGCCATCTCAATTACATGTAGATGTACTCTCTCTAAATACATGTGCAAAATATTAACTGTATATATTTTACAAAAAATATATATGCACATAATTTAATTTTCAAAACACCTTTGTGAGATATGTGTATGTATGCATATACATGCACCTGTATATATATTATTCCCACTTTATAGATATAAAAAAAAATGAAGCGCTGAGAGATAGCATGTGTGTGAAGGGGGGGAGACAGAGACTTCAGCATGAGGCAGATTGAGATTTAAGCCCTCACTTTGAGACTAGCAGAGTGAACTGGAGAAGTTACTTAAGCTATCTGAGCCCTTAAGTTGGGTTTTTAGGACTAACAGTGTATTTAAGGAGGCCAAATAAAGTAATGTGCCCATTCCATAGGGTTTTTAGGAGGACTTAAATGAAGTAATGTTGTCATAACAATAGATACTGTTTTAGGGTACCACATACCAGGCACTGTGCTAAACGCTGTATGTGCTTGGCTTCACTTCATTGTCTCAATCTTTTGTGATAGGTTACATATCCCAGCGCGGCGAGGACGGAGAACATTGAGCAATTGTGTGAAGCTGTGCAGGTCACTGTCAGCACACGCTGGGAAGGCGACAAGAGGGGCTGGAAATAATCGAAGAGCCTGAGGGAGAAGCGCTGCCCGGGAAGAGCAGGACGCGCAGAAGGTAGGACTATGATACGGTTTCCACCCCCTGCTGCAGAGGCTGCCTGCACAGGGCGGGGGCCCGGTCAACGGCTTGACAGATTGCACCTCTTAAGCTATGTTTCTGTTTGTTTCTCCTGCTGCAATAAATCAGGCTGCGTAACAGTAAAATATTTATTTACTCACAGGGCAAGAGTAACACCACGTGCTAAATAGGCACGTATAATGGCAAAGACGGAAAGCCAGCTGGCGGTGTCAGACCTCGCGCACGGGGCCATGTCAGTAAGCAGCAGACCACGACTTTCCCAGGACCCTGAAATACATGGCCCTTCGGCCGGGCTACCGCTCAGAAATGATCTCCGATGGAAAAGCTAGCAGAAAAGGAAAAGCCTTCCTGGCTGCGTTCCGGGTCCTGGAACCCTCAGAACTCAGTGTTGGCATTCGCAGTCCCTCCGCCTGAACCAGGTTTTCTCCCAGAGCCACATGGCCCACTCCCTACTTCACTCAGTCCTCTGGTCACACGTGGGGCCCGAGACCCTTCCACCACCTTAGCTGAATTAGCTACGTCCCCACCTGCACTCGCTCTCTCCCCATTCCTGCTGTTTGCTCCTCACAGCATCTATTGACAGCTGCCACTTCAAATGTCACCCCATGACTTTACTGCTATACAGTCACGCAACACTAAGGACGGGGATACATTCTCAGCAATGTGTCATTCCGTGATTTCGTCATTGTGCAAACATCACAGAGTGCACTTACTCAAACCAAAAGGTAGACCCTCCTACACTCCTAAGCTATATGGTGTCGCCTATCACTCCTACGCTACAAGCCTATATAACATGTCACTGTACAAAACAACATGAGATTAAATAAAGCACAAGAGAAAATGATGCATTCAAGAGACGTGGTTAAATACAAGATGTAATGAGGCTGCTGCCAGTGTAGCCTGGCATATTGTTTTACAGCAAAAATGTGTGTTTTATAAGTAGAAAGAATACAACCTAAAATAATGATAAAAGTATAATAAATACATAAGCCAGTGACATAGTTTATTATCATTATCAAGTATCACGTACTGTACAGAATTGTATGTGCTATACTCTTATCCGACTGGCAGCTCAGTTTGTTGACAGCAGCATCACCACAAACATGTGAGTAATGCATTGCACTAGACATTATGACAACTACAATGTCACCAGGTGAGAGGAAATTTTCAGCTCCACTAGCATCCTATGGGACTACCAGCATATATGCCGTCCATCATTGACCAAAATGTTGTTAAACAGCACATGACTATAACTGTATCTATCTGTTCAGTTACTTATTTTTTATGTATTCATGTATTTATATTTTATGTTCCTGTGCATTATCTGTCTCTCCACACTAGAATGTAAACTGCACAAGAACAGGAACTTTCTGTTCATTGAAGCACCTCAAACATCTACAACAGAGCAGAGAGTAAAGATTTTTCTAAATAACAATTTATCCTCATGCCTGTTAGTAGGTTTGTTTTATTTGTTGATTTGCTTTTAAACAAGAGTTATAAACAAGCTTGAGTGGTACTGTCTGTCCCTTCTCTTGGGTCCCTGGGGTTGGATTGTCTAAATATCACACTGAATGAAGAAAAGAAGCCAAAATACATATTAACTGTCTATTTTTTATCGAGGTTTTACGCAATAATTTTAAACTGATTTTCTTATCATGGTCTCACACTACACTAGGAAGACTGTGTTGGTATTGTTTTTCCCTTTTGAAAGATATGGAAGCTCTAGTTTAGAGAAGTTAAAGGGCTTGCCCAAAGTCACACAGCAAGTTAGCCATTGGAGAAACGGGTGGCTGATGTTACAATACAGAAATCTGGATTCCAATCTCCTGAGTTTTTCGTTAGGCACAAGACAGGAAAATGATTGCACCACCTGCCACAGCGCCTCCATGACCACGAAAGACATTAATCATCCACTAGAACCAAAGCTATACCTTCCTCTGGACCAGGGCATCACTCTTCTTCAACACAGCATTCCCGCCAGCCTCCATCAAGCCATGATGTTGGAGATAAGCATGCCTACTTGCTACCTATCCTATTGACTCTTTTTTTCCTTTTTTATTGACTTTATTGAGGTGACAATTGTTAATAAAATTATGTAGGCTTCAAGTATACAATTCTATAATACATCACCTGTATATTGTATTATGTGTTCACCACCCCAGGTCAAGTCTCCTTCCATCACCATCCCCACTCCCTTCCCTCTTCTACCTCACCCCACCTCCCTTTCTCTCTGGTAATCACCATACTGTTGTCTGTGTCCATGCTTTTTTTTCTTTCTTTTTTTTCTTTTGCCCTTTCCCAATCCCATTTACAAGATGAAGACAACGTATGGCTTAGGATCTAGGAGGGTCTTTTAGGGATGACAACTAGAAAGCTTTACTAGCTGCTCAGCACCACTTCACAATACGGCAAGTATATTACTGTTATTTTGATACACTGCACTGGAATGAACTTTTATACACATGCGCACACACACACACATTCACATTCACACAGAGTCATAAAATAGTATTACAAATTATGTGTGAGAACAGGAGTAGAGGCTTTAAAATATTTATTTTGTTGCCATCACAGGTATATCTCAGATTAATGCTGTACAGAAACTAGAAAGAATGAATGTAATCCTTTGGTACTAGATGTTTACATTTCAGATGGTTCTAAATCTTACACGCCTACAGTATCAAACCGAGCAAACTGGTCTTGCTAAGGCTTGTGTGTTTATTTATTTGTTTTGCACAGGCGAAGACTGAAGAGCCGTCTTCTGGTTAAGGAGTATTCCCAAAGAATCTGGTTTATACCCATCACTAATTGTGATGCATAATTATTTTGCAAATAGGCAGTAAGTGTAAAATTTCATTATACCTGATTTCTCAGTAACCACCTGGGGTTCTAATTAAAATTCACTCTTGATATATGTAATAGCATCAGATAATGTTATCCTTACCTCATTATGTAATAATTACATCTGTGGCTTTTGGTTTTGGTTTTAATTAGTACCCACAGTCCTCTACAAATGACATGGGGCAACCAACAGAATTCATTTTCTTATGGTAGGAGAAAAAGCTTAAAGGACAAAGAAAGCATCCGACAGTAATTTGGACACCATAAATACATAAATGAAAGGTCAGTGATTTGAGCTAGATTGGATTGTATTTCATCCTTCCTTTTCTCTTACTCACCAGTCCCTATGACAAGGCTGTAGAGGGGCCCTTGTGGATATCCTGTAAAGGGAGAAGCCTGTGATAAGTGGTGGCTCTCTCCATTTATGCAATTCCATGATGGCTTCATGGTGATTTATATAGCTTCACTCATTCTTCCTCAGAGCTTTGCACCATACTTGCTGTAGAACTCTGGGAAACCGGAAGGGGTGGTGCTTGGTGATGGGTAGTATCAGCAGAGTAACCAGAGGAATCAGCAGTGTGGCTTCACCCAGGACCTGGTGACAGGTTTAAGGGCAGAAGGCAAGAAGGCAGAAGGCAGAAGGAACAAGGGAGATGGAAGGTTGCCCTAATGTCTAATCTCATCTCACTCCTTGAATCAGGTTTGTGCAAGACAAAGGCTTAGAGTCGCTTTACTTTGGGTTTAAATAAAATGCAAAGTCATTTTGGAATTAAAAATCAGGGGAGGCCAGAGGACATCTTGGCTACAGTAATTTTATATTTAAAATAAAAATTTAGTGGACATATGTTGAAAACTTGAGGCTCTGTCCCAAAGGATTGCCCTTGAGAGAACATAAAAATGCTTTAGTTATAAATAACTATTTTATTTCCTAACTAATTTGTTAATTCAGTTTTACCTCCTATGCTTGAGACCTGTCATGACCCTGTTTAAGAACCTTTAATGGTTCTCCACTTCCCATGAGATTGGTTCTAAATGGCTTCTAGTCAAACCCCAAACCCTATGTTCTGCGTTAGCTTCTGATATTTCCCTTAAACAATATTTCAACCCAGTCTTTCTGGTCCTAAAATCATGCCTTACACCTCTCTCTCTCTCTCTCTCTCTCTCTCTCTCTCTCTCTCTCTCTCTCTCTCTCTCTCTCTCTCTCCTTTCTCCATAAAATAAATAAAGCCTAAACAAGGTTTTACTGCTCTCTCATTGCCCCTACATATTCCTGTGTTCCCACCTCAAGCCCCATGTGTTACTACAGAGTACACAATGGACTCTGTCACTTAATATAAGAATGATCTACTTAAGAGCCATGGGAAGCTGAGTGCTACACTAGCCATAAAATCACTGCTCTCCTCTCCAGGTCCATAGTAGGCAGCCTGCCTTCAGCCTAAGAAACATACAGGCCCACATGCTGCAATCTAACCCACCAAGATGCTCCAGTTGGGCCACCCAAGAGGTTAACTTGGCAAACATTTCTGAGCACTGGCCAAGTGAATCACCTTGCTGGGGTCTTCATATGGATTACCTCACAGTGACCCTCAAGGACCCTGTGAGGTTTTTGGGTGTATCCTCAAAAACAGACATAACCCAGGCTCAGTGAGTTTGAATGACTTGTCTTAGGTTGCATAGTTAATGCGTCATCAGAAAGAACCTGGCACAATTAACTCCCAGACATCTATGGCTTTTTTACACACCAACAATAAACTCACAGAAAGAGAAACTAAAAACACAATCCCATTTAGCATTGCACAAAAAAAATTAAGATACCTAGGAATAAACTTAACTAAGGGAGTAAAAGACCTATACTCAGAAAATTACAGAGATTGAAGAAAGAGACAGAGGAAGACATAAACAAATGGAAGAATATACCATGCTCATTGATCGGTATAATCAACCTCTTTAAAATGTCTATACTACCCAAAGCAATCTATAGATTCAATGCACTCCCCCATTAAAATACCAGCGGCATACTTCACAGATCTAGAACAAACTCTCCGAAAATTCATCTGGAATTAAAAAAAAAAAAGGCCTCAAATAGCTGCAGCAATCCTGAGAAAGAAGAGCAAAGCTGGAGGGATCACAATACCAGATATCAAGCTATATTACAAAGCCACTGTTCTCAAAACTGCCAGGTCCTGGCACAAGAACAGACATATAGACCAATGGAACAGAACAGAGAACCCAGAAATCGGCCCAAGCCAATTATGCTCAATTAATATTGGACAAAGGAGGCAAGAACATACAATGGAGTCAAGACAGTCTCTTCAATAAATGGTGCTGGGAAAATTGGACAGATACATGCAAAAAAAAAAAAAATGAAACTAGACCACCAACTTACACCATACACAAAAATAAACTCCAAATGGATAAAGTTTTTAAACGTAAGATGGGAAACCATAAAAATCTTAGAAGAATCCATAGGCAGCAAAATATCAGACATATGTCGTAGCAATATTTTTACTGATACAGCTCCTAGGTCAATGGAAACTAAGGAGAAAATAAACAGATGGGACTACATCAAAATAAAAAGCTTCTGCACAGCAAAAGAAACCATCAACAAAAACAGTCCACTGCATGGGAGAACATATTTGCCAATGTCATCCCCAATAAGGGTTTAAATTCCAAAATTTATAGGCAACTCATACAACTTAACAAAAGGAAGATAAACAACCCTATCAAAAAATGGGCAAAGGTTGCTGGGCCAGTTTGGCTCAGTGGATAGAGCGTCGGCCTGTGGACTGAAGGGTCCCGGGTTCGATATCGGCCAAGGGCACATACCTGGGTTGCGGGCTCAATCCCCAGTAGGGGGCATGCAGGAGGCAGCCGATCAATGATTCTCTCTCATCATTGATATTTCTATCTCTCTCTCCCTCTTCCTTCCTCTCTAAAATCAATAAAGAAATATATATATATATTTTTAAATGGGCAAAGGACCTAAATAGGCCCCTTACAAAAGAAGACATACAGAAAGCCAAGAGACATATGAAAACATGCTCAAAGTCACTAATCATCTGAGAGATGCAAATCAAAATCACGAGGTACCATCTCACACCTGTCAGAATGGCTGTATTCAACAAATTAACTTACAAGTGCTGGTGAGGATGTGGAGAAAAAGGAACCCTCACACACTGCTGGTGGGAATGCAGACTGGTGCAGCCACTGTAGAGAACAGTATGGAGTTTCCTCAAAAAACTAAAAATGGAACTCCCATTTGACCTAGTAATCCCACTTCTAGGAATATATCCCAAGAAATCAGAAACACCAATCAGAAAGGATATATGCATCCCTATGTTCATAGCAGCACAATTTACCATAGCTAAGATTTGGAAACAGCCTAAGTGCCCATCAGCAGATGAGTGGATTAGAAAACTGTGGTACATGTACACAATGGAATACTATGCTGCTGTAAAAAAGAAGGAACGCTTACCATTTGCAACAACAGGGAGGGACGTGGAGAGCATTATAAAAGCGAAATAAGTCAGTCAGAGAAAGATAAATGTCACATGATCTCACCCATATGTGGACTATAATGAACAACATAAACTGATAAACTAAAATAGATCCAGAGACATAGAATCATCGAACAGACCATCCAAACTCAGGAGGAAGGCGGTGGAGTGGGGGGTGGGGGTGAAGAGTGAGAGATCAACCAAAGGACTTGTATGCATGCATATAAGCATAACCCATGGACACAGTCAGTAGCAGGGGTGTGAGGGCAAGTGCTGTGGGGGTGGGAACGAGTGGGGAGAGGTCAATGGGGGGAAAAGGATTCCTATGTAATACTTTAAACAAAAAAATAAAGAAAGGAAGAACCTGGCAGGGCAAGTATATTGCTTCTCAACCCTCATCATTGTAGACCAGTCCAACAAGGGGACAGCACTGAGAAAGTCTCCCAGCAGCGAGCATGGCTCCACCCCCACAGTGACAAGACAGAACTCACAGATTTAGAGAAATGAGGAAGCTCATTTATTATCAGGGCAGGTTGGACTGGGTGGCTCTCTGTCACAATTCCTGGAAGAATGTTGACCAATAGTTGATTCCATTCAGAGTGCCACTATTTTACCTACATCCTGTCTTCCCAAGGCTGTGAAGGCCACAGAGATGACCTCAAGCAAGATGACCTTGAGGTCTCAAACATCAGTCAAGCTGAGTGGTCACCATCTCCCCCACGTTCACAGAGAGCTCTCTGTCACAAGCATCAGAGTAACATTAACTCATGTAATCCTTACAAGCACATTGTGAGATAGGAGAGAGTTTTTATTTTCAATGTCCCCAAGGTACAGGTGAGAAAACAGAGGATCTGAATGACTGGAAGCATCCATCATCTTCTGAGTAAAAAAAAAAAAAAAAAAAAATAGAATATGGACAATGTTCTATTTATTATCAGACTAGTAATTATAGGATATTTATTTTATCATAATTCACTGAACTGCATATTCTGTTCCACATACATTACACTGCTAATAAAAATGGTAAGCATGACTACAGAGGACACGATTTAATTCCAAGGCCTAAGAATATGTATCACATATCAGTATTTGTCATTCTTTGTCATAGCTGTGTACTATTCCATTTTATAGATGGACAGTTGTTTATTTAACATTCTCTCCCTAATTGAATTTCTTCCTAGACTAGAGTATGGCATTACATGTTGCAAAAATAATCTATGTACATATATCTTTGCTCGTATGTGCATGTGCATCAGTAAGATAAAATATTTAAAATGTATTTAAAATATTAGTCCTCAACCAAGCATTTTTTATGAAAGCTTTGATAGTTATTGCCAATTTTCCCTCTAAAAATTTGTACCAATCCTTGATGAGATCGCATTTCTTCACATCTGGCCAATAGAATGATCATCAAACTGACATCTGTCAATCCAACCTGGACAAACTTCTTATTGGTGTTCTAATGTTTATTTCTTTCATTATAAGTGATGCCAGGCATTTTTTCATGTGCTAATAAGCCCATTTTATTTCTTTTTCATCAACCTACCTATTAATGTTTTTGCCTATTCATGTTTCTATTAACCAAATAGTCTTTTATTGATTTCTAGTAGCTCTATCTATTGAGAAAGTCCGCCCTTCATTTGTCATTCTTTATGCTTTTTGCCTAACAAGAAATGCTCCATTTTCATTGGCCAAATTTGTCTGTCTTTTCTCTCATACCTTTTGGGTTTTATGTCTTGTTTAGAAGGGCCTTCTCCATTCCGACTTACTTAAGACAAATATTTTCTCTAATGCAGCATTCTTGAGGGGATTTATCTAATAAGATTTTGCTGTCTCTGGGCAACAGAGTGTTGACAGTAATATCCAGGTAGAACCCAAGCATGTTGAGTTTAATACCAAAAGGATTTCTTACTGTGAAACTCTACAAACATGATCCAAAGAAATGCTTGAACAAGATGAAAGCCATTGTGTAGTATGGCAAATAGACAGATTTTACTGGACAGTTAACTAAAGTTTATATTGTACAACAGACTGTAGATACTATTTGATGGGCTTTTGCTACTCAGCCACAATTCCTCATCATGAAGGGAGTGATAAATATATTTAGCCAGATATAATCTAACCTCTAGCATTCATAATACCAGTCACTGTTGTTGGGTCTTCGGCACAAACTACTTCCTCACTTGTTACTGCTTAAATTACTTAGAGAAGAAAGAGAGGATCCCAGAGATGGAGTAATTTGCCCACCAGGGCACCAGCCAGATAGAGGTACCGAAAGGATTAAAATCTAGGTCAAACTGCAAAGACTAAGCTCTTAAGTGTCAGACAATATACCCATGTGAGATATTCAAAGGTACGATAGGACTGCAACGGCGAGGCTAAAAAACACACACACACAAAACAAAACAAAAAAACATTGCCTGAAAAAGTCCGCACAAATAAGACTCTTGGAAGGGGTTTCAGTAATGCCAGGTGCCCTGAGTTTTAGCACAATAGCCCTTCAGAGAGAGTATCCTACACCCACTCCCCGAAACAATCAGTGCACCAAGGGGTTCCCTCTCCCCTGCTGGCTTGTTCTCTGAGGGTTGCAGATGGCAGTGTGGCTGGCTGACTTTTTGTCTAGACAGAACCTCCTCCCCACAGCTCATGTAATTTCTCAGAGGCCGCCGGGCCACCTCCACCTGCTCAGTTCCCCCCGCCTCGCTATTCTGTATTCTCCACACTGCTCCCATCCTGCGGAACAAACACATCAAAGCCATATGGAGTCATTCTTTCTGGGCGCCCGTGTCCTTTCTCTCGTCTCCTTTCCCTGGCACATTAATATTAATAGCTTGTTTCTTCGCAGTTGCTTTCTTCTGCAACCTCAAGGGACCGGAACCTTTTCTTGGTCTTTGTGCCAGACTGAGGCGGTGTTTGAAGGCGTGGGGAGGCAGGCTGGAAGCATAGGCGGGGTGATGTCTGATGTCATCCAGGCCACAGTACAAGCTTGTGATGTCACTCCCTGCAGCCCGGTCCAGCCAATGTCCTTTGTGATATGTCCTTTTGGAGGAGGAGGAGGGATATGCAAATAACCTAGCAATAGCCCAGTGAAATCATTCCTAATTAACACTGGTTTGGAGACAGGCTCTGCACTAATTTTGCATGCCTTATCACATTTTATTACCACAATTAAACCAAGTTAATATCGGTATCCCTATTTTATAGGTATAGACACCCAGGCTCAGAGAGAGCCAACCACTTGCCTAATGTCACACAGCTTGTAAGTTTGAAAATGGAAATTCAAATCTCTTTCTCACTAGCTCCAAAGCCCGTATTTTAAAACTTCGACGTCAACTATTGCCTGGCCTGGAGCCTCTATTCAGGCTGGATTCCCAGAAAGCGGAGACAGGAAGAAAGCCTTCTTTTGTGCTCCCTGGGTCCCGGCGTCAGAGCCTGAGACCTGGCACGGCAGGCCCGGCCTCTGTGGGTCTGTGTTCTCCTCACTCACGCCCACTCCTGCCAGGCTTGGCACCGTCTCCGGAAGCTCTGGCATGGGAGGGCTGTGAAGCCAGAGGCCTGCGGCCAGACCTGTGCTTGCCAGGCCACAGAGAAAGCCAAGTCCTGCACTGTGCGCACCCATAATGGGCCAGAGAGCAGCTGCCAGTCAGGAATAACAAGGGGGCATGTGCCAGGGGGACTGGGTGAGTCCCAGTGTCAGCAAGCGGTCACACGAGTGGGGAGTGGTGACAGAGCTTCAAGTTCATGGAGATAACACGAGGTGGGGTGGCAAGGACACCACCCTTTCTGGCTTCATGGGTTTCTTTTTTAATTTTTAATGCACTCTCTGGATGTGAAAGTCTAACATGACAAAAATACCTAGAAGCATTATCATGGTTTGCAAGGCCTGTGATATAGCTTTGGCGGGCTTTTCCAGCCTGAGCAGGAATACCTCCTTCTGACTTTCTCCGCTCTGCACTCTGATTCTCCCCGAGGGAGGGCTTTCCGGCCTCAGGGCTGCTCCCTCTGCCCTTGACCTAGCTCCTCCCCACACACCTCCCCAGCTTCGTTGTTCCTGCCATGTTGGACTAGGTGAGTTCCCCGACCAGGTACCAATTATACAAGGCACAGGGATAGTGAGCTACGCAGTTTCCTTTAAAGGGCCAGATAGGCCCGGCCAGTGTGGCTCCGTGGTAGAGGGTTGACCCATGAACCAAGAGGTCACTGATTTGATTCCAGGTCAGGGCACATGCTCATGTTTGGGTTGTGGGGCACCTGATCGATGAGGTTTCTCTCTCGTCAATGTTTCTATCTCTCTATTCCTTTCCCTTCCTCTCTCTCTAAAAAAATAAAAATAAATAATTCATTAATTAAAAATTGAAGGTCCAGATTGTAAATATTTTGAGCTCCGTGGTCCATCCGTTTTCCCAGCACATCTACTCACCCCTGCTGTTGCAGTGTGAACACAGTCACAGGAGATACGTAAGCCAATGGGTGTGTCTGTGCTGCAAGACCACCTGACTTACAAACCACGTGGCAGGCCCATGTGGCCTGTGGCCACGGCCTGCTGACCTTCGCTCTAGGGCATCGCTGAAACTCGGAACTGTGGGCGCAGCTAACTCAGGTTTCCACAGTAAACTAAGAAAACTGACAACATGTAAATTGGTTTGGATTTCAGAAAAGTAGATCACACCCTTGAGTGCAAATTGAAGCAAATCTTTCTTGCTGGGCCGAGCCTACTTGTGATGCAGTTTTTAAAGCAATGCATGTTATCGGCAGTCAGCTGGGACTCCGGATCCTGATAACCCATGGGGTGAAATGGGAGCGAATGATTTATTTTAATATCTATATTTTGGATCTTTTAACATGCTTCCCAAGATGCTGCCTGGCTTGGGAAATTGCAAAAGAAAACGTAAGTGAGAACAAGGAATGTAGAAAGCATGTTGCCAGCAGTGTTCAGAATATTGATTCTGCTTCAGTCGGTGGAAGTGAATTAATGGGTGGAACTATTTGGGGATTTCATTTTGATGAATTCTAAATAAGCTTCTCATAAGCCTGTTACATGCAGGCCCTGGGCTCCGTGGCTGTGTCCTTGGTCTGTGCTGCCACCTTTCCCAGCCCAGCCAAATTATAGGCTCCACTGCCATTGGTGTGTGGTGTTTTGGATAAAAAGACTTCCCACGAGCTCCCAGTGTCTGGTGGAGGCCAGAAAGATCCAGCTAGAAGAAGTGTTTGTATTTATACAGCAACCGCTTATGGGACATGTACTGTGGGTCAGGGGAAAACTTATGGGTGAAACACAAACCCTACCTTCAAGGAGCATCCTGATCAGGTGAGTTAGTAGGAAATACTTATACATGGGATACAGTTCAAAGGAATCAAAATAACCTGCAGCACCCACATCTGAGCACCACGGCCACCTGCACAGTGTGGCCCTCAGCCACAGGCCCTTGTGGTCAGCTTGCTGCCAGAGCATCAGGCTGTCGGAATATGAGCTGAGGTCAGGCTGGGGCATGAGAAGACATGAAAGGTACAGAGTCACGGCCCTGCTGGAGAACATGGGTGACCAGAGCGAAAAAGGAAGTGTTCTGACTTTGCCTGAGTTTAGGGCTCCCATGGCTCTTCCATAAACGTCCTTTACAGGAGCTGGTTAGTTGAGAGCTATGGATGGGGCGGCATTGCCAGTAACACAATGCATTTCTTTAATTCTTGCCTCCTCTCGCCTGCCCTCACTTTAGGATGACCTCCAATCACTCCCCAAAATCTTATTCAGTTATTGAAATGTCATATGGAGGCATATGGCCATACAGATTCAATGAGTACAGCAACGAATGAGAGGGGAAAACCTTAGGTTATGTGGGATGGTTGGGAGTATTATTCTATAGTATAGAATCTATACGCTTCCTAGCTAAGGCATAGGAAAACAATTGTTCCCCTAGGACAGAGGTCGGCAAACTCATTAGTCAACAGAGCCAAATATCAACAGTACAACGATTGAAATTTCTTCTGAGAGCCAAATTTTTTAAACTTAAACTATATAGGTAGGTACATTGTTATTAACTTAATTAGGGTACTCCTGAGGCTTAGGAAGAGCCACACTCAAGGGGCCAAAGAGCCGCATGTGGCTCGCGAGCCGCAGTTTGCTGACCACAGCCCTAGGACCCAGACTGAGTCACCGCCCTGAACAAAGATGAAAGGCAGGCAGCTGGAAGGTCTCTACTCCTCTGACCCAGTGGACCTGTCACTCTAGCCAGGATGCTGGGCCCTTTCTCCCAACAAAGCACATCCATACATCCACGCTTGCCCACATCGATGTGTAGTCTCATGCTTATGCACAACCTTCAAAGGGCTTGTTTGCTCTTTCATTAGTGAAATGGAGTGAATTATTTTTATTTTTTTAATTTTTATTTTTTAAATACTTTTATTGATTTCAGAGAGAAAGGAGAGGGAGAGAGAGATAGAAACATCAATGATGAGAGAGAATCATTGACCGGCTGCTTCCTGCACACCCCCCACTGGGGATCTCGAGCCCACAACCTGGGCACGTGCCCTGACCAGGAATGAACCATGACCTCCTGGTTCATAGGTCGATGCTCAACCACTGAGCCACGCGGGCCTGGCGGAGTGAATTCTTTTTAAATTAGTTTCTTCCTGCCTCCGTTAAATAACAGGTGAACAAGTATTTTTTTTTTTTTTGATCTATTTGAAAACATACCAAATTATTAGCCTGTGTAGGAAACCTCTATGTTTGAGTCCCTTCACTTCTTATACTTACTCTCATAGTACTATTCAAAATTGCAAGTAATTGATTTGCTAATTATGTCTTCAATCTCTCGCTCTTCTGATTGAATACTACATGAGGGCAGGGCCATGTCTGTTGTATCATTCCAGGTTCCTTCAATACTCGTTTGTTGAATGACCAAAATGATGCACTAACTCCTTCTGGCTTGTTTCATGGCTCCTCTCCTGGGAATGCCTACATTTGGGCTGAATGTCGCTGACTTCAACAATAAGTCTCTCTGTAGCAGATGCTTTTTCTAGAAAGCCTCTCCCTCGCGGGTGATGGAAGCATCCCCAGTGATCCTTGTGGTGGGAAAACCAAATAAGGGGAAAAAGAAAAGACTGGTCCGGAGGGAAGGCACTTTCCCACTAGCAAGTCAGATTATTAATATTCGGAGGGGAATAAGAAATCTATTTAATGTTTTATGGCAAACAGGAGACACAACACTGTAATACATAACTTGCCACTGGACATTTCAAGTAATCCAGACCCTAACTCTGCCGTGTAAGCACTGTGTGAGTCCTGCAGTCAGAGAGCCAAGGCTGAGTTACAGTGTGCAAGGCCAACATATTTCTGAGAGCGCTCCAGGAGCCCTAATGGGAAAATTCAAATGAGGCCACCTGCTTTATTACCCGGCAAACGCAGTACCCCCTCCCCGCCCTCCCCGAGTGCAATTTATCCTCCTAACCGTACAGCATGGGAAATAGAATTTTTCAATGGATTTTTCTTTTAAAAGTCATCGTCTTTATCAAAAGCCACCAAGCTTTTCATTGAAAATGGATTTAGATAATTTGGGGTTTAGTGTGTCAGGCTTTTATTTTTTTATTTTCAATTTTCCTATTCTGTTCGGGAAGAGACTCATTCTGGTGTAGTCATGCCCCATTGAGCAGAGCCAAACCTGGATATAATTTATTTCCTCTGAGATGAAAGCAGCCTAATATGGAAGGAGCTATTGAAATTAAAATCTCAGAAAACCACCAACACAAGGCAGGGGTATTTTTATCAATGATGTATTCTCCCAAGAGGCAGGTTATTAAAATTTCAATTTTATATATATGAGTATATAAATACACACATACATATGTTCACACATATATGCATGTGTGTATATAAATACTTATAGAGTTTTATATATATAAATACAGACTTTCGGAAGGAAGATATGTGGTAATTAATAGAGAAAGCAAAGTCAGTAACATCTAATTAGAATGGAAGGAGAAGTCATTTTTAAAAACTGTCATATATTTAATTAAGAAAAATTAGAATTTAGATGCATGACTACCAGTTGGTAATGAGCTGAAGAGGAGCAGGTTTCAGGAAGCAGGGAGTGACTTCTAAACACACACTCTCCCCCAAGCCCAAATAACCACAACAGACCCTCCAACCGGTACAGCCATGGCGTAAGTTGGAACTCTTGTTCTATCAGGCTTTTCTTCTTGCTCAAGAGCCATTGGAAGCACATCCAGTCAAACACTTGACTGGAAGAGGTTTCTGATCTCTGGAAATGTGCACAGGGACCGCAGGTAGGTGTGGCACTGTCCCCTGCTTCCTCTCCAGAGACCAAGAGAGGCCATTAGGTGGTCATAGTCTGAACATGAAGCTCAAGCAGAAGCCTGTAGCTCCACTTGACCCTTACCAGGCAGAATTCCCAAGGTGATAGATTGTTCCTTTGACCACGTATACTTGATTGGTTGTTGGTTGTTTCTGTTTTATTTCTTTCCATCTTTTTCCCTTCTCCCCCTCCCTCCCCCCCCCCCCCCCGATTTTGGCTTTTACAAGAAATCCAAAGGGACAAACAATTATCTTAGTCCATTTCAGGCTGCTATGACAGAAGTCCATAGACTGGTGGCTTAGAAACAAGAGAAATTTATTCCTCACAGGTCTGTAGGCTGAGAAGTCTAAGACCATGGTGCCAGCAGATTCTTGGCCCATACATGGCTATCTTATCACTGTAACCTCACATGGCAGAAGGGGGAAGGATCTCTCTGGGGTCCCTCTTACAAGGCCACTAACCCCATACATGAGGGCTCTGCCCTATCTTTAAAGATCATCACATTGTGGATTAGGTTTCACCACATAAGTTTGAGAGGGACATAAATATGCAGTCTATACACTTAACCTCCCTCTGTTCCTCCTGCTCTTGGGATAGCCTACAGCATCCTTTTCCATCTTTTCAACTTCATTTTCTCTTAGACATCTTTCCAGAATAATTTTCAACTTCCTTCACCTTCTATACTCCTCTGGGCTGAAATACAAAGTCCTCCAATGTGCTCCCATAAGGCATTGTGCTTCTCCCGTTCACTGACCTCATGGCATCCAATTGATCTGATTATGGATCTGGCCCCCCATGATCTCTAAGCTCTTGGCAGGCAGAGCACACGTCTCTCTAGCCTTTCAATCCATACCACCTAACAGAGTGGACAAATTTTAAATGATTATTAGACTTAATATAAAAATTGTGTTTCCTATTTTGTACTTGTCACAATGGGGTAGGTTTTGCTGCTTTAACGAACAACTCCCATATCTCAATGAAGGACAAAACTTACCTTACAACAACACAAAAATTATTTCTCACTCATAGTACATGTCAATCGTGTGCTAGCGGCGGCCTTGCTCCATGTCGGCCTCACTCTGAGCCACAGGCACTGTGTGGAATACAGCCGGGCTGCCTTAGGACCTTACACTGGCAGGTAAGTGACCAAAAGTTACACCCATGACTTCCACTCATAGCTCACTGGCAGGAAATATCAGATGGCCCATCTAACCACAAGTAAAGCAGGAATTTTACTCCTGAGCCTAGAAAGCAGAGTGCCAACTATTGGAAAACTAACACTAAGGATCTTAATAGCTGTTGAATAGCTTTGCTTTATAATCCAGGTAGGGGTTGTGGGAGGTGGCCTGTTGCAAAGAAACAGGAATCGTGTCGGGTTTGTCTGAAGAGCCTAAACCCAGCACTACCTGACTGTCTATTGGCTCACTAGCCTCCAATTTATTATGCTTTGACTGCTGTGTTTTTTATATAAACTACTCCTTGTGCCTTGAGGTCTCATTGTATTCTGCCTGCCTTCACCTGATGACGCCCTATTCATCTTTCAGATATCTGATTATATGTGTCTTCCTCCAGAAGCCTTCACTGGAAACTCCTCACACCCCACATAGAGTGGTTAAGTACCTTTGTCTCTCTTTCTCACAGAGCCCTCCATCTTGGAATTTAACACTTTATTTCAATCCTCTATCATCTCCCACTAGATTGAATGTTTCATGAGAGTACAAATCCTGTTTTGTCCAGTACAGTAACCACTGTATCTCCAATGCTAAACACGTACTAGTCGCTCAAGAAATATCTTTGAAGGAATAAATCAATTAATGACTTTATGAATGAATATATGAAATCTCAACTGTTTTTATATTGTTACAAGGCAGTTTACTCCCATGATCTAATTCCTTGGCAGCCTTCCAAGAGAGGAAGGAATCCATTTCCTTTATTCATCTTCCTGTTTAATCCAGAATCACTACTATTCAGTTCATCTTCAGGTTTATTTCTCTCTGGCTAAAATTTGAACCTGCCTTTTTTGTTTTATTTCTAAGTTGGGAAAGCCCTCTTGGTTAGTAGAAGACCTTTGCGGAGCTGTATACTCCAAACTGTATCAGCTCATTTCATACGCATGCACACACACTCGGAGACTTGATTTCCTCTGTTTAAAGTAGAAGATATGGCCGTGACTGCTTTTAGAGCTTATATTGGTCCTGACACTCTGATTTTACGATCTCATACAGTTGCTGCATTCCAATCAACTCACCAGTGATTTCCTGTACAACTTAAAATAAATCCCTGAACCTCTGACCAGCTTCGCTGTTCCTAAGCAATCTTAAGAAGTATTAGCGTTATCTGGGAGAAGGTAATATGTTAGGTAATATGTTACTCCCTTAGAATGGGCAGAAAACTTTTTCTTGTCATTGACAATATTGCCAGAAATTCACCATTTGTCAATACAAATTTTTTGACATCCGTGTGCCAAATTCTATGCTATATGTTTGCCCAAAGGTCATAGATGCTATGTTAAACCTCGATCTTCTTCTCACACCCCATTTCTCAGGGATGCTATCTTTGAATAAGACATGATGTAATCTCCTCCCTGCCTATGGAGTGTTTTCATTTAATTCATTCTCCCTTTGGGAAGCTTTCCATGGTTCATAGACCAGGACACGAAACCCTGCACTCAGTCCCCACAGCATACTGGAGTCCTCCTTGTGATCACCTATTTACCCTCTGCCTTCCCCCGTAGAAAGCAAGCTTCATGGAGAAGGTGGCTTGAGACTCTTGCCCAACATCTGCTTCCCAGTGCCTAGTGCATTATTCACATGCTTTATTAATGGGCATATATTAAATATTTGTCAATTTAATGGATGAGAATGTTCTGGTCTGGTTGAGACTGAACTTGAGTTAAATCTTACAATCAATACTAGATTTTCCAGTTCTCAGGCTAAGCCTTTGCTTAGAGCATTACGAAAATAAAAGGGACAGTTAAGAGATTAACCAAAAGAACCAAAGAATATATATGCACATATATGCGTAACCCATGGACACAGGCAATAGTGCAGTAAAGGCCTGGGGTGGAGCAAGGATCTGAGTGGACGGGTACAAAAGGGGGGGAAAGAGGGGCATCTGAAATACTGTCAACAATAAAAAATAAATTTAAATAAAAGGACAGTTAAAAGCATTATAAAAACTCCTTTGACAAACTTATCCAGAACTTTGGAATCAAAGCATCCCATAAGTAGCTATTATAATGTTATGATACATAACCATGTTGTGTCATTTCCAAAAAGTAAAATTCTCTTTCTGGAAATGTCTTTTCTATGGTAAAAAAAAAAAAAAAAAAAAAGCCACCATTACATTTAGTAAAATTAAATTGATGGTCTCTCAAGTGCTGACCTAGCCTATACAGGAAACATCTAAGGATGTCCTTACCTGGTCTTCTATCTGTACTCTACCTACCACTTCCCAACTAAACAACTTTCCAAATGATAAGCTAAATGTTTGAAGTGAAAACGAGAAACCAACAGCTGTGTGCCTGACCAATATATGGGAAAGGAAGACCTGGGGTCTGGACTCCCCTAGTCCTGGCTGCATAGGGAAGCTCTGGAGGGTAGAAAGCCCTACTAAGAAAGCGTTCCATCTGCTATTTCATATGTGTAAACCTAAGTGTGTTTCTAACTTTCAAATGTGTTTAATTCCAGAAGTGCATTTCTTCGTCAGATGCTTTTAAGAATTCAAAGCCATTTTCCCATATTGTCAGTGGCTGTAGGTTTCCCAGGCTAGCTCACCCAATCCTATTTATTCCATACTTTAGCTGAAATACATTTTCAATTACAAAAGTAGAAAACAATGCTGTAAAGGGACCACTTTCCTTCAAATGCCATATAACATAGCTAAACACAGAGATTAGAGCAAAATACATTTAAAAGTCACAATAATTCTTTAGGCCTCAAGGTTTGTTAAGATTCAAAACTTAAAACAAGGAAAATGAACAAGAACTCAGTTTTACGTCTCCTGTAAGCAGCATGGGACACACAGCTAGCCATTTCCTAACATCCAGTCTCTCTTCCCTTAAAAAAAGAACTTATAGCTGGTTACAAGGGCAACTGGAATAAAGAGCATATGTTACTGTCCCCTGTGCAGCTAGGTGTGGGCATGTGATTGATTCTGTCCACAGGTGCATGCAGAAATGACGCATGTAACTTCCAAGTTATGCTCATGAAGTTCTGTCTATGCCCCTCCTCAACCAGTGGGATATAGAAATACTGGGGAGCCCTCGTAGACAGTGCAATTTAAGGTGGCACCCCGGGGAACAATGAAGCACAGTTTGTTAGACAATCTTTTTTTATTATGTTTTTATTGATTTCAGAGAGGAAGGGAGAGGGAGAGAAAAACAGAAACATCAATAATGAGAGAGAATCATTGATTGGCTGCCTCCACCCCGACATGTGCCGGAAATGAACCGTGACCTCCTAGTTCATAGGTCAACGCTCAATCACTGAGCCACACCGGCCGGGCAATGTCTTAGACAACCTTGAGAAGGTCTCCCAGCAGTTCTGTACCATCAACTTACTAATTTCTAGAATGATCACTTCAGTTTTCTTTCCAATTTTGAAACTAAGTATGCTAAAGAGGACATCCATTTTGGGGGTCGCAACAATGTTATCATTGTCTATGTTTCATCAGAATCCCCAAACTCACCAAGTTTAATCTGTCACTACAAAAGTGACCATTTATTAAAATTAGTCTCCACTCAAATATCACCGCTTTACTTAACACAAATATCTCCTAGTCCATTGAGACAAGGGAGGCAGCATTCACGGATTATCACATGTAAACACCTATTAGTTCCATGAAATACAACAGCAAATCTATTTCAGAACGAAACTGCGCATCTGCTAAAAGATGCAGGATTTCAGACCACCTTCATGTGTCTGCCATTTTCTCAGTCTCCTTCAGCTGGAAATAAAGATGTTCGGAAATACCCTAGGTCACAGAGGGGGTGAATGGTAATGCCAAGCTGTATGCCTAAGTCTGTCAGACTCCATTAAACATTATTGTTTTGTTTTGGGGTTTTTTTGTATGCTTGTGTTCTGAGACTAACATGACTGCCTCAAAGGTTACTGTGGGAATTAAAAAGGGCCGTGCATGTGCTATAAATGCTAATATACGGTACTGAGTATTGGGCTGAGCTCCCTGTGAGCACATTCTTATGCTGCCACCATGCCTCTCAGCTTTACACAAATAGTCTCCAGACTTTAGTCACATATTTCTTTGGGTCTTTTATTGGTTTAAAAATGTAGTGATGTGTGTACGTTAAGTATATGTACTACTGGACTAATAAATCTTGATTCTGTCACTTATTAGCTAATTGGTCTTATGTTAGTTTCTTAACCTATATCTATTTCAGCTTCCCGATCCTTTAAATAAGGATGCTAGTGTGTTTGTGTGTGTGTATATATATGGCTATAAAAGTCAAAATAATATATGTGAAGCATTAGAAACACTAGTTGGTACACAGTAAGGTGTATAACGTGCAAGATATAATTATTATTATTGTGTCAAAACACCCAAAAATAAAATTTTAAGAAAATAAAAAATATGAGTTAAGTAGATTTTCTTTTACTAATTAATGTTACAAATTTTTTTGCCCTACCTAAAAATATTATTAATTTCATTAACTTTAGCAACAAAATTATGATTGAATATGCTCCATTGCTTTTGAAAGTCTGGATACAATATTTTGTGGTAGAGTGATTTGATGACCTGGTTGAAGATTTATTTTGATTTTTGATTTTAATGACTACCTCACTGAAAAATATACTTCATAAAGAAACTCAGGCCCTGGCTGGTGTGGCTCAGTGGATAGAGCGTCAGCCTGCGGACTGAAGGGCCCAGGGTTTGATTCTGGTCAAGGGCACAAATTGTAGGCTCAACCCCCAGTAGGAGGCATGCAGGAGGCAGCTGATCAATGATTCACTCTCATCATTGATGTTTCTATCTCTTTCTCTCCTTTCTTCTCTGAAATCAATAAAGATATACTTTAAAAAAATTATTTAAAAAAAAGAAACTCAGGTCCTTATAGAAAAAGCATATTCATGTACAAATAATCATATTAGCTTTAATTATAAGCACTGGTCCCTATCTTGGGCCTATTCATTAATAATTTTTATGTTAATATTTATTTTATTTTTATAAATTTCCATCTTCCATAATATCAATCTCTTTTTATGCAAATTAAAGGACAGTGCTTAATATTTATTATCTTTACAAATGGTCTAAATATCTACTAAAAGTTTTCATTTGAAAGATTTTTTTTTAAAACAGAATAGAAAATTCAGTTTAAAAGCCTTTTTCATATTGAAATATGAGAGTTTGTAGGTAAATACATTAGTTTTAGTCTCAGGAACAAAAATTGCATAATGATGGAAATATTTATAAACATACTTTTTCAAAATTCTTTCTCTAAAGCATAAGTTTCCTTTAAAACCTGTTATTTTCTCATTTATTGTCAAAAACATTACTTCTACCTCAAAGGATCAATTAAGTGGGTACGTTTTGTCAAAAAAAAAATCACTGTTAGATAACATATCAGCAATAACTATTATTTTTATCCCAGGATATGTCTGGAAAAGAGTCCAAACCAGGAGGAGAGGGCATGCTTCCATTTTTTTAAATTATCTTCAACTTGAATTATTAGTTTCATTTTTGATCTGCAGTTTCTTTACAGGAAATATTTTAAGTAACTTGTATGTTTTAAGAGGGTTAGCTTATTAAATCAGTAATATAGTGTATAAATCCATTTCACCAAGAACATGTAAACTGTAACATGTCACCATATGTTCAAAATAAGGCCAAGAGTCTCACAACATAACATACCAAATATTTAAGATACAATCCAAAATTATATATGTAGAACCAGGAAACCTTCAATCCACATGGATAAAAGACAATCAACAGACAAAAACCAAAAGATACCACATGTCAAGAGCTAAATTGTGTTCCCCCAAAATTCATATGTTGAAGCCCCAACCCCCAGTATCTCAAAATATGACTGTATTTGCAGACAGGGACTTTTAAACGGTGATTAAGTTAAAACGAGGACATCAGGGTCCGTTCTCATGCAACTGAGTGGTGTCCTTGTAAGAAAAGGAAACAGACACATAGAGAGACAAGAAATGCCTGCACACGGAGAAGGCCATGTGAGACATCCTGAGAGCAGCATCTGCAAGGCCAGGAAAGAGGCCTTGGAGATTCCAAACCTGCTGCCACCTTGACCTCAAACATTCAGCCTCCAGAACTATGAGAAAATACATTTCTATTGTGTAAGTCACCCAGTCTCGGGTGTTCTTTTATGGCAGTTGAAGCAAACTCACCTACGCTGATATTATAATTTTCTGACAATGACTTTAAAAGCAGCTATATTTAAAATGCCACAACCAGTAATAGCAAATCATCTAGAAACGACTGGAAAAATAAAAAGTCTCATCAAAGAACTAAAACTTTTAAAAAATCGAGTGGAAATTTTAGGGAGAAAAAAAAAGTACAATAACCAAAAAGTATATAAACAAACTCACTGGAAGGGTTTTGAGATGACAGAAAAAATAGTGAGCCCAAAGACAGATCAATAGGAATCATCTAATCTGAACAACAAGGAGAAAAGAGATTGAACAAAAATTCAGAGAGTCACAGGGATGTGTGGGGCAATAGAAAGTTCTAAACTTCAGGTCCCTGGAGTTCCAAAAAGAGAGAAGAAAGAAAATGGTGCTAAAAATATTTCAGAAAATAACCACTGAAAATTTCCCAAACCTGTCAAAAGACTTGAACCTACAGATTCAAGAAGCTAAGCAAAACCTATACAGGATAAACCCAAAGAATTCCACACACGGATGTGTTAAAATCATAATCAAATTTCTGAAAAAAATAATCAAAGCCCCCAGGCAGTGTGGGTCAGTGGTTGAGCAACAACCTATGAACCAGGAGGTCACGGTTCAATTCCCAGGAAGGCACATATTCGAGTTGCAGGCTCAATCCCCAGTGTGGGGTGTGCAGAAAGCAGCCAATCAATGATTCTCTCTCATCATTAATGTCTATCCTTCTCTCCCTCTTCTTTCCTCTCTGAAATCAATAAAAAAATATATTTTTTTAAAACTAACCAAAAAAAATCTTTAAAGCAGGCAGAGGGAAATGATGTCTTATCTATAGCAGAGCAAATCAAATGACAGATTTCTCATCAGAAACCATAAAAAAAGAGGGGCATGATACCGAAGCGTGACTCATCAAAATAATGATAAACTGAACTTCATTAAAACTAAAAACTTTTGCTCTACAAAAGACATTATTAAGTAATTAAAGAGACAAGCTACAGAGTAGAAGAAACCATTTTCAAATTAGATATCTGATAAGGGATATCTATATCTATATCTATATCTATATCTATATTCAGCAGTAGGAAAACAAAAATCCAATTTAAGAAATGGGCAAAAGAAGAGACATTTCCTTAAAGTATTTATAGGTGTGGCCAATATGCATATAAAAAGATGTCCAATATAATTAGCTATTAGAGGAATGAAAATTAAAAGCATAAGATGCCACTACATATTTATTAAAATGGTTAAAATTAAAAATACTGGTAATACTAAGTGTTAGTGAGGATTTGGAGCAGCTGAAACTCATATATTGCTGGTAAGAATGAAACATGGTACAGACACTCTGGAAAACAGTTTAGTAGTTTCTTATGAAGTTACACATACATGTACATACAACTCAGCAATTCCACTCCTGAGCATTTCCCCTTGAAAAATGAAAAGTTGTATATGCACAAAAATCTGTACATGATTGTTTATACCAGCTCTATTCCAAATTGCCAATAACTGGGGAAAAAATGTCCTTCAATATGTAAGTGGAGCAATAAACTTTATATTCCAATAATGGAATACTATACAAAACCTAAAAAGAACAAAGTATGGATGCATTCAACAGTTTGGATAGGCTTTAATGGAATTATACTGAATGGGAAAAGCCTATCTCAAAATACTTCATTTATGTAATATTTTTGAAGTGATAAAATCATAGTGATGGAGATCAAAACAGATTAAAGGTTACCAGAGTTAGGGATGGGAGATGCTATTTTAAAGGGGTGTCACAGGGTGATTTGGAGGAGGCATCATATAACTGTTCTGTATCTGGATTGTGAAGATGTGTTAAAATTCAAAGAACTGTATACCCCCAAAACAGTCAAAACATTATGATAATTTAGGAAATAAAATTAATAAATTAAAAATACAATCTTCTGTTTTATTTATTCATTAACATTATTACTTTTCCCCCAAAAAATGTTATTGCCAGGTATCAGTCACATTATTGGAGAGATAAGCCTTTGGCAACAAGCCTAGAAATCTAAATACAACTTATCACAACATTTTCAAGGAAAAGGAATATTTTGAGTTCCCATCATTACTTGACCATGAAGAATGCTTTGATTCAGAAGTCTAAGTAGCAAGGTGGGGCCAACTAAGACTCACAGGAGGGTGTGGTAAAGCGAGCTGTGAACAGAAAAACAGTCCAGCCAAGATGCGTGGGTGTGGGTCCTCCAGGGAGAGAGGGAAGCAGACTCCCTAGATCTGAAAGCATCAGGCCTGAGGGAGTCTGAGGTTAGAACCAGTGCCTTGTTTCCCTGGAGGCGACTGGAGACCGTTTCAATAAGAAAGACACTGATCTTCTCAGTCATCACCTTTTAGTTGGACTGCTCTTCCCGCCTATCTTACTGCGGGCTTCGATAACAGAATAGCATAAACTGGGTGGCTTAGAAACCACAGAAAATGCCCAGCTGGCGTGGCTCAGTGGTTGAGCATCCACCTATGAACCAGGATTGGCGGTTCGATTCCAGGTCAGGGCACATGCCTGGGTTGCAGGCTCCATCCCCAGCATGGGGCATGCAGGAGGCAGCCGATCAATGATTCTCTCTCAGCATTGATGTTTCTATCTCTCTCTCTCCCTCTCCCTTCCTCTCTGAAATCAATAAAAATATATTTAAAAAAAAAAAAAAGGAAACAACAGAAATTTGTTTCTCATACTTTGAGAGCCAGCAGTCCTAGGTCGAGCCTCCAGTAGACTTAGTGTCGCTAAGACCCGGCTTCCTGATTTGGGATCCCTTGTGATCCCTTTCACTGCATCCCCGAGACTCAGAAGGCAAGGAGCGCTGGCTCTGGAACCCGTTTGTATAAGGGCACTAACCCCATTCACTAGGGCTCCTCCTCGGACCTCACCTCCCCAAGGCCCACCTTTTAATAACCTGGGTTCGGATTTCAACACAGGATTTTTGGGCGACACAAACATTCAATACATCGCACCACCCCTCGGCATCAGTAGTTAAGAAGGCGCCTGAGCAAGATGAGGGAAATTCTAGAAATAACATATATTCTTTTACCACAGATATATATACATATATATATATTCTATAAATAAAAATATATTACATATTTTATATATGAGATATAAAATAAACATAATACATATAAATATATTCTATTTATACATGTATAGTACATACATGTGCACATATAAAATATGTGCCAGGTGGCTCATATACATGTTATATTTGTATTTTACATATTACACATATATTTATATTTCATGTATCTATATTATATATATAATATGTGTTCCAGACAGTGAGGACCAGGAACGAGGCCCTGGCACCGGGCCTGGCATGAACAGCAGCCTATGACGGGCATGGATCCTACCTGGCGGTGCGCAGGGCGGGAGCTGCCTGCTGCGGGGCCTGTTCCAAGGCGTTTTATGTCCACAGGTTCCGAGCCGCGTCTGCGGAGAAGCAGCTGACCTTTCTGCCAGAAGTTTCTCCCGTCCTGGTCCCCGGGGACCCGCGTCCAGCTTCCCTGGCCCGACGGGGCCTTCGGGGCCGGACTGGAGGCTCCGCCAAAGGGCCGTCCATGGCGGGGCCGTCCTAGCTGAGCGGGGAGCAGCCTGCGGCCAGAGCCCAGAGGGCAGGGCACGGACGGGGCCCCAATGGAGCGGCTGCTGCAGACCATCGCAACCCAGGCCACGTGGTTGGAGGAGGTCCCCTCGGCCCCTCCCCGTCCTGGGAAGGTCCGTTCCGCCCAGTGTTCATAGCCGGAGCCATTTAGAGGGTGCAGCCTTGAGAGAGCATCACCGTCTGCACTGAGACCGGCTGGACTAAGGTGAGGTCTCTGTATAAGCTCCAGAATCTCGCAGGTAGTTTCCTCGCTGGTTGAGCTGTCCTACGGATCTGGAGTGGCCTCCTCTTCCCACCTCGCCTCTCCCGATGATCTGGACCAACGCACACCCACCTGGCTGCCTGGGAAGAGGCGTCCAGCCTCCATCTGTGCTGCGCTGCTTTGCCCGGGAGCCCGCAGGCGCTGGGGGGCCGCCGGCGCAGGAGGAGGAGCAGCTGAGCCAGCCTGCACCCAGGATCCCCCGGAGACCACCTGGGCCACCCACAGATGCCCCCGCACGCGGCTCGGACCCTCTGCTACTCGGAGGGGCTGCACCAGCCTCACCACAGAGCTCATGATCCAGACCTGGATCTGGGGAAGGGGCTTACCTACCTGGGACGTGGGCTTCTCAGACTAGTCACATAGCGACATGGTGTTGGTGCAGCCCATGTGACCACATGCTGAAGGAGGCCACCTTGAGCCCCCTGGCTGCCCTCCCCTCTGTTTTCATGTTGGCTGTCAACACCAAGGTCCCTGAAAAGACCAGCAGGCCCAGGTCCCCTCCATAGTCAGTACCGTTTATGGGACGAAGGCTGGTCAGGGCCCCCAGAAAAGGCTGTTCTGGTGGCTTTCCACTGCCTGCTCTGTATGTGTGTCTTGGCCCCACCCAACACTGGTAACAGCACCATGGCTTTCAGGGCTCAGGCCTCCTCGAATTTCTCCCAGATGCAGCCCTCAACCTCACTGGCTGAGGCCAGGATACCCACAGTGCGCTGTAGCTCTGTGGAGGTGGGCAGGGCCCTGGGCCGCTGCTGGGGAGGGGTGGGCCCTGTTCTGGCTCCACTCTGCCGGGGCAGCCCTGGGAGGTCTCTGCTGGTCATGAGCACCGGAGGGATGGCTCCCCCTATGTCGCTTCCCCCAAGGCCTGGGTCTCCCAGGAGATTCAGGAATGTCTAGTGAGGACAGTGACAGAGGCAGAGATGGGTGGAGCTGAGCCTGAGAACCAGCTCCTCCTCTGGGTGAGGGTCCTGAAGACATGCCCAGGACCCTCACCCAGAGGCATGGTCACCCTGCTGGAACCTGTGCCACCCGTACCAGGGCAGGAAGGCAGGACAAGGAGGGGCAGGTGGCATGAGATCATCAGCTTGAATAAACAAAAACATTTTTAGTTAAAAAATTATATAACCAAAATTAAAATAGAAATTGACATTTAGTAGGAGCCTATCCTACGTTTAAAATAGGGAAGTTTATGCCCTGACTGGTTTTGCTCAGTGGATGGAGCATCGGCCTGTGGACTGAGGGGTCCCAGGTTCAATTCCGGTCAAGGGCATGTACCTTGGTTGCGGGCACATCCCCAGTGGGGGGTGTGCCGGAGGCAGCTGATCGATGTTTCTCTCTCATCGATGTTTCTAACTCTCTGTCCCTCTCAACTTCCTCTCTGTAAAAAATCAATAAAAATATATTTTTAGAAAATAGGGAAGTTTATTGACACCCTTCTACTCAAATAATAAAGTCTAAGTCCCTTCATCTTGATCATCAGATGGACTTTAGTGACTCCTTTCAACCAACAGATGAGAGTAGGTCATAAAAATGATAAACCCTTGTCCTTCTCTCCCTCTCCCCCTCTCTTTCTCTCTCCCCATTGCTCTGACTGGGGGTGGGGGGTGTTGGGGAGGGGAGGAACAGACACCATGCCCTGAGGCTATTTAAACAGCCCTGCAGAGAGGCCCACAGGAGGGGAACTGAGAATTCCCTTCAACAGCCCACCAACATGAGGGAGTCATGTAAGAGGGCCTCCGGCAAAGTGGGTTCTCCAGCCACAGCCCAGCCTTCAGACAAATGTAGCTGCAACATCTTACAGCAACTTCATGAGAAACCCCAAGCCTGCATTCCTGAGCCACAGAAACAGTGAGGGTGGGGATGATCATTTCGCTCCAAGCCGTGCCCTGGGGCGGCAATAGATGGCTCATACAAAGCCTATAAACATCAGGCTTCACATGCATGATCTTATTTCATTCTCATCCAGTAGAACATCTTATTTGCAGATGAGCAACCTGCTGCCTGGAATTACTGAAGAATTTATTGCATGGCCGTGGTGTTACGTCACAGCCCAGCTGGAATTCACACTCAGGACATGCCACCGAGATCGCAGACTGGGTATCAGGCACTGGCGATTCAGGTGAGAGGAGTGTTAATCAGAGGAGGGAGAGGCTATTAAACAGAAGCATCATCAAGTTCAGCTGGAAGGAACAAGAGCTAAATTAGCAATTTAGTGGAAACTCTACAGGTCAGGTCAAACTTGAGGGTAAAGACCAAATCAGAAATAGGCCAAAGATGAAATGACCCAAAATGAAGAGCCCGAGTTGATTCACACTTGATATAGGGTGCCCCCCCCCAAAAAAAATGTATATACACAATTTGAATAATTATAAAGGCAGTGTTTATTAAAATACATTTCATTTTCAAAATTGAACGACTATCTATTAAAGTGTGCATACATTTTGGGAGAACACCCTGTCTGCACGCCTATGACTGTCCTTCCTTTAGGTCCTTATGTTCCTTGCAGATCCCACAATATCACAGTGGATCTAAGAGGTCAGGTGCCAGCTTATGAGTGTGAAGACTTGGCTTGGTGGGACTCTGCGACCAAGTTGTCTAGGTGAGGACCTGATCTGGGACCTTCAAATGAGTGTCCCCCAAGCAGCTGCTGAGTCAATTGAGCTTTGGTGAGGCAGTTCATCAGCCCAGGAGACACCTACATCCCAGGTGTCTGGGCCCTGGGTGTATCTTCTGGCTCCCAACATCACATCTGCAACTCAACCTTCAGGAAAGAGGATAGGCAGAAGGAACCCTTGTCCACAAACACTGAGGGGACAGTCTGGAAATGGTACGCATCACTCCTGGTCACATCCCCTTGTCCAGAACTCAGCTACATGGTCACACTCAGAAGCCAGGGAGGATTAAAAATGAGGTTTCCAACTGGGTGGCCATGTGTCCAGTTAAAAATCAGGAATTATATTATTAAGGTAAAAGGGGAGAGTGGATATTAGTGGTAAACAGCCTATAGGCACTGGATATGCCACAGTGACAGAATCTTTGAGTTGGAAAGGACTTTAGTTAGCTTCTTGTCTGCGTGTACATTCTTGGAATAATATGGTTAACATTGCTTCTCAGTCCACTGCGCAGATCAGTAGAATGAGAAACACATCCTCATCAGAGCTCCTGTTATTGCTGAATTGTTTCCAGGCTTAAACCTTTCTCCAGCTGAACACCAATCTATCTCCAGTAACCCCCACCTGTGGTTCAAGACTGCAGTCTGAAACCTCAAAGGTAAAATTTAATCTCTTCCCCACACAGGCCTCTTAGCCCATTATGTAGCAATTGTCCTCTTAACATGTTCTCTCAGCCCTCATCATCCCAGTGGCCCTCCTCGGGGCATGCCCAATGGCTCTCTGTTTCTCTTGGAAAATGGCATTCAGAGCTAGACAGCATATTCCTCTGGGATGGAGAGATGCGACTCTTGGTAAGCCAGTTGTCAAACCATCACGGCCGTGGTGAGGTTTAGAAGTGCTGGGAATTATGGCTTCCACTGAAATGGAACTCAGCCACCAATCAAAACATTGGGGTGACATTTCTCAAAAGTGCGTGAATCTCTACACAGGCACTAGCATGAGGAAAGCCTTTCTTTTTTTTTTTTTTTTTTTTTTTTTTTTTTACCTGTTTTTATCATTCATATCCAGGTCAAAGCCCCTGAAAATTCTACTTTTCCAGATTTCTAATATTTTTGGTAAAAATGTGGCAAGAGGTATGCTTCATTGGGAGTAGATTGTAAGCTTTGGAGTAAAACAAGCCTGGGTCAGACAGCCAGGTCCCAAAGGCATTAGGTGTGTGCGTTAGGGAAGGGAGTTAACCTCCCAGGGTACACATGTCCTCACACCCTTCCTGGCTGTTAGGATCACGTGTGTAATTAGAGTTAACATTGATTTAGAACTTGTCATGTGTCAAGCTGAGCATGTGCACACACAGTATGCATTTCAATGCCTACTCACCTCTGTGAAGAAGGTTCTATAATTACGCACATTTCCTAGAAGAGGAAATGGAGGCTCAGAATGTTAAAGGCATTTTCCAAATGTCACAGAGCTAGTAAGTGGCAGTACTGGGACATTGACCCGAGTCTTTGTAGCTCCAGACTATGAGCACCCAGAGAACATTCTAGCAATCTTGGTTCCTGAAATCCCACATTGAAAACCAGAGGAATGGGCGATTCCTGTCACTAAATGGTGACTGATGTGAGCCGCCTTGGCTCAAATAAACTCAGGGCTCACACAGTCCCTGTGCTCAGCCCTCAATGGTTAAGGCCAAGGTAAAGGTCTCGGCTCAGTACAATACTCCATCAATCTGTTGGGGTTTGGCAGTGGTGACCAATTTTGCTTCTGTATTGGCACACTTCCCCAGAGATATATTAGAAAGCACAAAAATTTTTAAAAAGAAAAAAGAAGGGAAAAGAATACCTACCCTGAAGTGTTATTTTGCTAACAGCCTTAACTTTGTCATAAATAAAGACTGCAAATGGGAAGAAAATGCATAAAATGAAAACAAGCCGAGGGAATCGTGGCATGCGGTATGTACAGTATATAAATATTCATGTTAAATTACCTTTCAGCGCCAACTCCATGGTTCTCCTGTGTGCACTTAGGGCTGAGTGGTTTCGGTAGGCCGTAGTTACCGGCACAAACGCGAGTGACTTTTGGGAAAGCAGGAGGAGTAACTAAGGACTACTAACACAGCCTGAATAATGTGGAATCCCACTGTAACCCCAGAAGCTCAAGCACCCTCTCTCCACTTGGCAAAGGAATAGTCATCCATCCCTTGGTCTTTCCTAGTCCATGGAAACTGAGCTGAGGGAGAACAGAGGGGAGAAAATCCTTAATCTTAGCAACAGCAGGATCTGGTATTTTCACTGCAGAGCTCAAAGAAAGAAAGAAAAAGGCTTGTTGGAAAGTTCAAATCTAGGTAACCAGTTTCTGAAAGAGTCTTTTGTGTGTGTGGGCAGGGAGGAAGGAGGGCCACGCAGGGAGGTGCCCGCGCTTTCCTGCCTGCCAGGGGGCGGGCGCCCTTCCTGTGATGAGAAGCACGAGGGTTGCTAAGTAAGGGCTGGTACAGACTGTCACAGCGCTAGGTGGGAAGGCCATTATAGGGTGGTGAGTTTGCCCAGAGGCTCAGCAGCCAACATTCCTTCCCTCTTTTCTGCTCTGACCTCCCAGGAACCTTGGGGTTAAGCTACAGTCAAGTCCAAAGGCCTTGATAACATTGATCTCACTCCTCTGTGCAGCCACTAGCTGCTTCCACCAAAGGCAACATTCTAAATGTGAGTGGTTGGAAGTTCCTCACAAGGACACAGAGAGATGTGTTGGAATCTTACTCCCCGAGCTACCCCTGCTTGTCCCTGCCTAGGAGAGGGAAGTGCATGGTGTGTAGTTTGGGTGTGATTGTGTGTGGTTCATACCTTGTTAGGACAGTGTCTGCATGCAAAAAGGGTGCTACATACATTGTTTTATGTGTAACAGCAGCATGATTTTAAAGTATTAATTAAGCTTGGCTTTCTCCTGTGCCTCAGGGATGCAAGTTCATTACATCAGCATATCCTTCAAATAAGAATACAGTCCATGAACTTAAAACTTTCTGAGTATGGCTTTGGGTATGTGTGCCAGTTCATTCAATAAGTACTTCCTGCAGACAAACTATGGGGGAGGTATTCTATGTAGCGTTAGTAATGCCAACACAGCTGGTATAGAGGGGAAGAATGTAGACTTCTGAGTCGTACTGGATTCGAATTCTGGCTCTGCCACTTGGACCTTTGAGAACTTAGGTAAAAATGCTGAAAAAAATGTTTTAAATATATTTTTATTAATTTCAGAGATGAAGGGAGAGGGAGAGAGAGATAGAAACGTCAATAATGAAAGAGAATAATTGATGGGCTGCCTCCTGCATGCCCCCTACTGGGGATCAAGCCTGCAACCCAGGCATGTGCCTGTGACTGAAATCAAACCTGGTACCCTTCAGTCTGCAGGTCCATGCTCTATCCACTGAGCCAAAGCGGCTAGGGAAAACATGTTGAAACTTTTGGTGCCTCAGTTTCTTCATCCATAAAGTGCGGTAGCTATGCCTCATAGGGCAGATGTGAGGATTTCATTGGTCAGCATGTAGGGAGCATAGTAACACAGTGTCTGGGACCAAAGAGCTCTATGAAAATGATTGCTGGTATTAAACCTCAGATGCTACCTATCGAGAGAGCACAGCCTAACAGGGAGCCCATGGGCAAGTCAGAGCATCTCGGTGTGTGAGGTCTTTAATGGTGGTGTGAACAAAGCCCTGGGAAGGACAGTCACAGGGAAAGCAGAGGGAGGAGGTGGTAGTGACTGGGGTGCAAGAAGGACAGCCTTACAGGTGGAAGGTCAGCAGGAGCCAGTGGAGGAGATGGGAGCCTGCGGGATATTTTCAAGAAGTTGTGTCACTCCATGTAGGAGAGTTGGGAAATATTTCTATTTTCTGTTGGTGTTGGTTCAGTAAATTAGAGACTCTTTGGGAACTATCCCTGGTTCCCTATTATTGGTGCATTTATGGATATTTAAAAGAGAATAGCCTTAGCCCATTTTGCTCAGTGGATAGAGCTCAGATTGTGGACTGAAGGGTCCTGGGTTTGATTCTGGTCAAGGGCACATGCCTGGGTTGTGGCTCAATCCCCAGTATGGGGCATGCAGGAGGCAGCCGATCAATGATTCTCTTTCATCATTGATGTTTCTATCTCTCTCTCCCTCTCCTGTCCTCTCTGAAATCAATAAAAATATATATATATTTTTAAAAGAGTATAGATTTCAAGAGAGAGAATCATTTATTGAGCACCCATAGGTCTTTTGCGTGTATGATTTCATTTACTTCAAATAACCCAAGAAAAATATTGTTATCCCACCTGAACAAGTGAGGAAACTGAGGCTCAGACAGCTGATGTGGTTCATCCAAGTTCACACCATCAGTAACAGGTAGAACTGAGGTGCAAACCCCATCCTGAGTAATGAGTTCCAAGGCTGTGTTTGTCTCCCTGCCTTCACTGGAGTCTTTCACTTCTGTGGGCCACCTGCCTTCTCCCCTTCAGCCAACTTCCTCCATGACCTTGACCTTGAGGATCATGGTTTATCTACCAGAAGGATCTCTCATTCTCCCATCCTGATCTTCCAAGCTCTTTCTCATTTCAAGCCAGAGAGCCACCCCACCCAGAAAATACAGGCCGGAGCAGGACAGGCTGCCTTCTTCATGCAAAAAGATTCACACATCTCCTGTATTTTTGTTCATCTATAGTCCACTCCTTAGAAGTAAGACAGAGAATTTACAGAAATGTAGGTAATTGACTTGTTTATGCTCACACAGAAAGTTAAGGGGGAAAGATGACCATGTGGAAGGTCCATTAATAGCAAGACTAGGGCCTGACCTATTCCTGAAAGAGCCTCTTTGATGGTGAGAGCTCATATCATCGTCATACACTCTACAATCCCATACGTACTGCATCTTGGTAATTTGAGTCCCTATTTCCTGCCCCTCCAATAACCCAAAGAATGCTTATTCTTTCTAGAAGCATTCCTTTAGTGATTAGTCACTTAAATCACATTTTCTTCATAATAGCATGTGAGCATGCTACCAGAAATGGCAAACAGAAGATGACAAGGATGCAGGAAGCAGGATGGGTTGGAAGAAGGATTTGAGCAGTCTTCGGAAAAGGAGAAACAAAATTTAATTTTCTCTTTATACCACAGGGAGCACAAACTCATTATTACCTGGGATGGGATGGGGACCACATGTATCAACCACCCTCAGCTCTTCCAGTTAGGCCCTACTTCATGCACTTGGCTCTAAAACACTAGCAACTCTTTTGACATTTGTTCTAGAAAAGGTGAATACTAACAGTCATAGTTAACTTCCATGAAATGCTTGGTGCCAGGAACTGTGCTCAGCCCTTACTGGTATTTCATTAGTTAATCAGCTCAGCCTCACTGTGCATTTGTTTGTGCTGGATACATTTTATTCACCCTCCCAGCCCTCCCCAACCTCTTCCACTTTGCTCTCTGTCC
This sequence comes from Myotis myotis, assembly GCF_014108235.1. Lineage (NCBI taxonomy): Eukaryota > Metazoa > Chordata > Mammalia > Chiroptera > Vespertilionidae > Myotis > Myotis myotis. The sequence continues at coordinate 45,069,384 of NW_023416320.1, read as the reverse complement.
TGGGAGGCTGGGCTGTACCGATTATATCACCTGCTCTTACACCCTCAGCTTCTCGTTGGGTTTGGCCAACCAGCAGCCCTAGGAGAGCAGGATATGGGAGAAAGGTAGGAAAGTGAGGTCAGATTCTCTCCCTGTACTGTCCTTTCTGGTAGAACAAGGTCATGGCTTTTCTCAAAGGCCTTTTCTCAGCACCTCTTCCCCCTTTTTTATTCCTGTCTCTTGCCTCTCCCCTCTTTCCTGCTGTTTTAGGAGTAGTCACAGCTCTGTGCTACTAACCTGGGTTCCCTCTGATCTTGAGTGGTTTCCTAAGCCTCTTCCACACATTTATAATTTCTCCTTTTTTAAAACAGCCTTGTTTGAATGATCCTAACCTGAGTGTAACACCTATGTTCTATTGGGATCCTTATACATAGGCACTATTATTATTATACCCATTTTACAAATGAGTCTTAGAGATGTAAGGCCACTTGTCTAAGGCCTCACAGCATCTAGTGGCAAAACTGGATTTCAAAACCAGATGTGGCTAAACCCAGAGCCCATGTTCTGAACTGCTCTATCGTAACAGCAATACACCATTCCGGACAGTGCAGGCAAGCTGGGAGTCCTGGGCGATGCAGCAGTGAGAACATGGCAAGATGCAGAGAGAAGAAATGCACAGGGAAGGGCATATGTACACCTGACAATCACCTTATCAGGCAGAGAATTTATGCAAATGAAAGTGGGGTGAGAGATGGACATCCTCGTTGAGCATGCTGCCCCTCATCCTGGAATCACCCTATGATATTGAAGCAGGAACATCTGATAGTGCAGACAGGCTGTGAGGGGCTGTCAGATCTCACCCACGTTCAAACCCTGCTTGGGAATCACATCCCAGGGCCCCTTCAGCCTTTTTCTAATCTCCTGGCTTAACCGAGAGAGGCTCCCAATGGGACAGAGCCTTATTTAAAGCAGCTGAAGAGACCAGGACAGACAATGATTGATTCTTTACTCCAAAAGGAAAATCAGGGCTATTTTTACCCCAGACACCTAATTCATTCACTAGACCCCAGGAGGATGAACAGTGGGAACTAACTGAGACACTGCTCGCATCCGAGCAGGGCTGCTCTCTGCATGCTGGTGTCTGTCTTGCACCTCCCTCCGAAGCCGAGTGATCTTTATTTAATGCCGCAACACTGAGCTTCCCTCTGCAGAGGGAGGGATTTATTATCTCAGGCCTCAGATTAATTGAAGATAACTCTTTAACTCAAATATATTTCATAAATGATTTTCTATAAATTAGAAAGAAGTCTGCTTTTTCAGCCTAAAGCAAAAAGGATTTGAGGCAAGGGCTCTCCACAGTGCCTTCTTCCAAGCAGTTCTGTTACCTCTTGTCTCCACTACACTGAACTGCGTTTTCTGGTCATGCCCTGTACTAGGAAGTGAGGTCCTTGCAGGCTGATCATGCCTCTTTGATCTCTGGGTCCCTGGCCCAGCACAATGCCTGGCACACAGCAGGCACTCAATACATATTACAGGATGAACAGACACACGGATGTCCCCAGAACACCCTGCAGGGGCTGCCATCGAAATGTATTATGTGATTAGATTTTCTCATCAGCCTCATCCATGAAGGCAGACACCATATTTCATTTAATTTATACCTCCCATGTTTGGAACACCATGACTACTAAAAATAAACATGCTTTGTCAGAAAATGGGGCAGGAGGATGTAGCAAGCAGGAAATAAAGCCTCATTATCCATTGCCCTCCTGCATGTCTGGGAGGTATGTGGCCAGCTCCTTAGGATGGAGTCACAGGATCACACCCACCATGTGGCCAATCATTCCAAAAAGAGCTGGGCGGCAAGGCTCAGTGGTTGAGCACCAACCCATGAACCAGGAAGTCATGATTCACTTCTGGTCTGGGCCCATGCCCAGGTTGTGGGCTCAATCCCCAGTGTGGGGCGTGCAGGAGACAGCTGATCGATGATTCTCTCTCATCATTGATGTTTCTGTTTGTCTCTCTCCTCTCCCTTCCTCTCTGAAATCAATAAAAATATATTTTAAAAAAATAAAAAAGATGCCCTAACCGGTTTGGTTCAGTGGATAGAGCGTCGGCCTGCGGACTGAAAGGTCCCAGGTTCAATTCCTATCAAGGGCATGTACCTTGGTTGCGGGCACATCCCCAGTAGGGAGTGTGCAGGAGGCAGCTGGTCGATGTTTCTCTCTCATAGATGTTTCTAACTCTCTATCCCTCTCCCTTCCTCTCTGTAAAAAATCAATAAGATATATTAAAAAAAGAAAAAGAAAAAAGAGCTGTGCTTCCATCATGGAGATGCCTTATAAAGAGGATGAGAGGACAGAAGAGTCTGCTAGTTGAGCTGGTCACATCCAAGTCAATTCTAGTCATCCCACGAGCTCAGGTCAAGTGCTCCACCCTCATCCCCAGCACCACAAGTGCACGCTGAAGAGTTCAAACTGGCTCCTGGCTCTGTAGCCCCACCTTGAAACAGCTTTGGGGAGACATATAGTCTCCTTGTGGCTTCACGTGGACCTAAGCACACGTTGCTTATTCAAACATTATCCTTCTCATTTTGGCTCTTCTATTACATTGACTGAGAAATCCCAGCTTGGGCCCCACCATCTCCCATAAATTCTCACCCGGAACCAATGGGTATGGGAATCCACCTAGGAGTGTGGGGAGGAAGGAGTATGAATTTGAGCTAGATATATGGGGAGCCAGGCTGTTTTCATATTCCAACTTCACAGTCAAGACTCCTCAGCAATCCTGCTGATAAACACACCCGAATTGCCAACAAAGAATCCAGGAAAGCACCAAACAATCCCTGGAAGGCAAACCAAAAGCTGTTAACGAAAAGTGTTGACACCAGAATTACTGGCAGATGATTTCTGGGCGGCAGGAGGGGTGCCCGTGAACCGCCTCAGGGCAGCAAGACAGTCAGGAGCAGGTTGCACCAATTAATGGAGTGCTTCTGAGTAGTCGCTGTGTGCAGGAGAATCTCTCAAATAAGCTGCAGCTGCACCTGCTAAGGCTCCTGGGAAGTAGAAGCAAAGGCACTCTCTCCAGCAGCAGGGAGGCAGGACGCATGGCATCGCCATGGCTACCCAGCAGCGCCAGCCTCAAAGCCTTTCAGGAATCTCTGCTCTTTGTGCAAATGGAATCTCATTCCCCAAAGGCCTGCATTCCTACACTCTCAGGCTGCCTCTCTTTGCTCTCCCCCACTCCAATTAAAAAGGCAAGAGAGGACCCTTCCACTCTACTCATGCTGGGGACCTTCAAGGACACTCAGCTGGAATGCCTCCATCAGAGGCCCCGGGCGCACAGCAGAGGGATCCCAACAATGTCCATTCGCCAGAAAGCCCATGTATTCACAGATCACAACGTGGAACAGCATTATTAGCATGCTCTTCAATTCTCAACAGGATTGGAGGAAAAACTAGACGCTCAGTGATGTGACCGATATGCTGATTAGGATTCAGGTCTCCTTTTTCATGTTTCTGTTTTCCCAGCGTGATCTCCGGGGGAAGTGAGTGACAAGATGATTTAATCGCTATTGTGTGTTCTCAAGTGGTATCCCCTGACCAGAAGCTACAGCACCCCCTGAGAACTTGTTAGAAATGCAAAGTCCCAGGCTCCAGCCCAAACCTACTCTGGGGGAGTGGCTAGCAATAGATGTTTTAACAAGCCCTGCAGCTGGTTCTGAAGTAGCCAGTGTTTGAGAGCCTCTGCATTAGGTTGCTTGCCAGTTTCTGGGGATCAATTCAGCCCTAGCTCCTTGGCTTCCAGGCAGCCTTGGGTAGGGCCTAGGGCAGTGATGGCGAACCTTTTGAGCTCGGCGTGTCAGCATTTTGAAAAACCCTAACTTAACTCTGGTGCCGTGTCACATATAGAAATTTTTTGATATTTGCAACCATAGTAAAACAAAGACATATTTTTGATATTTATTTTATATATTTAAATACCATTTAACAAAGAAAAATCAACCAAAAAAATGAGTTCGCGTGTCACCTCTGACACGCGTGTCATAGGTTCGCCATCACTGGCCTAGGGATTGGAATTGAAGAGAACGCGGTATTATATTGTGACTCTCCATATCAGCTCTAACCTCTTGGACCAATTGACTAACCCCTAACTCCCTGGGGTCTAATTTCTTCAGAGGTAAATTGGGACACTACCTGTGAGAATTGTTTAAGAGTTAACTGAGACAAAATCCACAAAATGCCTCCCCGCTGCCTGGCCCAGTGCAGATACCAAGTCAAGTCAGCAAGTTCTCCTGTCAAAGTCTGCATCTCCGTTCCGTGGCCACATGGCCGTCCAGCAACAAATGTTTGGCACATGCCACCATCTTATTTTCAAAAATAAAAAAATAGGCTCCCTGAGTCCCATCAAATCTCCCAATCCTCCTAGATACTCCCACTTCAGCCAGGTGTCAGGATGAAGAGTCTGGCTTATTTCTTACCTGAAGCACTGGAATTGCTGACGGCCATTACTCTCCAGTGTTTGATCCTGCTTTCCTGTCTGGATGGAAGGGTTGCCCCCTCCTAGGAAATTCCCATCTTATCCCAAGGGTCTTCCTTAGTCAACTTCTTCCTACTGAATCATAAACAACCTTTAACCATGTCGTGAGTCCTCTAAGAATTCATCACAGTGAGAAATGACCATTCACTCAGAGGAACCAATTCAGAAACCAGGTACAAGACATATACTTCATCATAGTTGTTGTTTTTTTCTCTTCAGTTTACTGTTTCAAATAAGGAACCCATATCTGTGATTAAAAGAGGCAAACAATATAAAAGTGGATGTTATGGAAAGTTCCACTCTGCTCTTTCCTACCCCTGGCACTTAGATCTCTATTCAGAGGCAACCATGCTTACCAGCTTTTGGGTAAACTTCCAGAAATAGTCTATACATGGAAAAATTGAGGAAAAAAAAGCATGGATGGATAGATAGATAAACAGATATAGATATATAGGTATATGTATTATATATATAAACTCTTTGTTTTCCACAAAATGTCATATATTATACACATTGTTGGCACCAGGAATATGAAGCACAGGACAGAAGAAAATGAACTAATAAAAGACCTTAATAATCTGTAATGTTCTAGGTAAAGCAAAGTGAAGGATTCTGAGGATATTAGAATATAATATAATATAATAATATAATATAATATAATCTTGTGTCTCTGGCTACACACAGACACTCTCTTGATGACTGTATCCATGTGTGCACACATGTGCATGTATGTCTGCCTTACTCAGCAACCAGCACGACCGTGCACATCTTTAGAGATCAATGTTCTTTATCGTATGAGCCCTGATCCTCAGTTCTAGGTTGGACTTCCAGGCCCTGAGTTGAACTGCCTCTGGAAGGCCTGGTGCTAGAGACTAGTTCCCTGTTCACTCTTATCATGCCCACGTCTATGTAGCAACATCCAATTTTTTGGAGACTCACACTTGACATTGCTCAAGCCTTAAAAGTCTAGTTTCCTAGCTGCACACCTCCCGCACTCCTGCACTTCTGACCCCCACTGACAGGCAGCCTGTGGGATCTTAGTCTACTCTTCCCTGTTGTACAGATGGGAAAAATGGGGCCCAGATTCAGGCTCAGGAAGTCCCCAGAAAAACATGGATACAATATAGCCTGGACCCTGTTCTCTAGCATTCGCTTGGGCGAAGCGGAGTTGGCTAGTCTAATACAGTCATTGGTGTGAACCCTGGCTTCTGTCCATGAGAGTTGTGTTTTCTTGGCTCTAAAGCCTTAGTTTCAATATCTGGAAAGTGGGGTGATAATAACTACATATAGAATAACTGTAATTATAAATGATACTAGAGGCCTGGTACATGAAATCTGTGCACAAGTAGGGTCCCTAGGCCTGGCCGGTGATCAGGGCCAATCAGGTTCCCTGCCTCCCTGCCTCCTCCTTCCCTTGCTCCCTCAGCTCCCATCCCCCACTACTGGTCTCCCACCATGTTCTCACCACCCCCTGATGGTCAGCGCACGTCACAGCGAGTGATCGAACTCCCATTCTCCTGGTTGAACTCCCAAGGGGGAGGGGACACTTTGCATATTAGCATTTATATAAAGGCCTTTATAGATATGCAGAACAGAAAATAGCGTATATATTACAGAATAATAATAATTTTCCCAAGTTTAAGTTGCTTTTCTGTATTTCTTAAGGAGGTTCACCCTCAGCTCTCTGGCTTGCTTTCCTATTTCTATAAACAATATTAGCCCATATAGCTTAAGCACATGGGACACAAAGATGATCAACTACTGCCTTTGTCCTCTAGCAGAGGAAGGTGTGACAGACAGCCCCCAGTGCCCGGTGGGGGCTCCCTTCCGTGCAGCGATGACAACAACCTCTGGGAACACAGAACACTTACTCACTTGCTGTTGACAATAATAATGGCAGAGGCAGGTCCAGGGTAGGTGAGATGTCTGGACCAAGGCCAATCACAGGCTGAAATGGAAACACACATTTCCTGGCATATTTCCTCCATCATGCCCAGGGGTCACAGTTACTCAACACCATCCCAGGTTCTCTCCAGAATTTTCCAAATACTAGAGCCAGTACCATGGCCACTTTCAGTTCCAAGCTTCCAGACCCACAGGGACACACCAGTTCCCTCCTCTGCACGTAGGCATGTCCTTGTCCTTCCATTTTTAACACTGGGTAGCGACATGACCTCTAGATAAAGTCTCCAAGAAATAAGCCTCAGGGGCTAATTTGTCAAGCATGCAATTCAGCAACAGGACAGGGAATCTTTCCTGACTTGTGCAGATAGGGACTTACATCACAGCATGAAATTTGTTTACCCTTATCTTAGCACACAAGAACAAATTATCCCACCCTTGTTATAAATCCAGCAGCCAGCATCTATGGGTGAATTTCCACATACTTGACTTGGTGGCTGTTCACTTTCGTTTGCAGCCTTTGCCTGGAATCAAGCTCACGGAATCGTCGGTTCCAATAAAGGACTCACTGGCTTTCATCTGTGGAGATAATAGAAGAAAAGAAAGAGAAGCCGGAGTCACTGCTAACACAGAAACCTCACCTTTCAGGTTATGTGTCCTGCTTGTCCTCTCTCCCAGCTGAATCGCAGTGGCTCCATCGGACAGAAAGATCCACCAGGCCCCAGTGACACCTGTCCTGGGCAGCCTGGGAAGCCAGCACTCAGCTTTCAGGGCCTCTCTTAGACTCACCAAGTTCAGGATGGTTAGTGCAAACAGATAATCCTGAGTAGGGTGAGGAATAGCTCCAAATGGGATTTAAATGGCCTCAGTTGCCATTTAAGTAACTGAGATCAGGTAGAGCAGCGGTTCTCAACCTGTGGGTCGCGACCCCTATGGGGGATCAAACGACCCTTTCACAGGGGTCGCCTAAGACCATCGGAAAACACATATATAATTAATATTGTTTTTGTGATTAATCACTATGCTTTAATTATGTTCAATTTGTAACAATGAAAATACATCCTGCATATCAGATATTTACATTATGATTCATAACAGTAGCAAAATTACAGTTATGAAGTAGCAATGAAAATAATTTTATAGTTGGGGTCACCACAACATGAGGAACTGTATTAAAGGGTCGCAGCATTAGGAAGGTTGAGAACCACTGAGGTAGAGGAAGGGGAAACCTTGCATACAACTAACATAATTTAACCATCAAAGTAAATATTCTTGGCCTAGATGCCTAGGCTTCAAAGACAAGGATGGGATAGGGAATGAAACAAATAAACAGACAAATCATTAATAGTAACAACAATGGCTACGGGGCCCTTACCTTTTAATGCTAGGCTCCCTTGCAGCTATGCTCCATTGACTGCTCTCATTGTGGCCTCACCCCACCAGCTGTATTACCACCTTGAAGTTCTCACAATATCCCAGAGAGGGCTGTACTGTTAAGACTAGGGAACTGAAGCACTGAGAGGTGAAGTGATTTGCACAGTGTGGCACAGATATGAGATAGTACTTAATTAGAAGAGGTGGTCATCACCACCAAATCAGTATGACATGAAATGTTGAAGGGTATTTTAGAAGGAAGAGGAGGAGGAGAAGGAGGAGGAGGAGGAGGAGGAGGAGGAGGAGGAGGAGGAGGAGGAGGAGGAGGAGAAGAAGAAGAAGAAGAAGAGGAGGAGGAGGAGGAGGAGGAGGAGAAGAAGAAGAAGAAGAAGAAGAAGAAGAAGAAGAAGAAGAAGAAGAAGAAGAAAATATAAACAATAAAATGGCAATAAATATACATCTATCAACAATTGAATCTAAAAATCAAAATAAATGAACAAGGAATCTAATGAACAAAATAAACTGATGAATAAAATAGAACCAGAGGCATGAAAACATGGAACAGACTGACAAATCTTAGAGGGAAGGGGAGTGGGAAGAGATTAACCAAAGAATTTATATGCAAATATGCATAACCCATGGACACAGACCATAGGGTGGTAAAGGCCTGGGATGGGGCGGAACTAGATGGAGGTGGGAAATTGGAGGGCGGGAGGAGGAAAGCAGGGCATCTGTAATATTCTCAACAAAAAAGATTTAAAATAAGAAAAAAAGAAAAGCAAAAAAATCCTATATAATAAAAGGCCAATATGCAAATCGACCGAACGGTGGAACAACCCGTCACTATGTTGCGCACTGACCACCAGGGGGCAGACGCTCAGTGCAGGAGCTGCCCCCTGGTGGTCAGTGTGCTCCCACAGAGGGAGCACCACTCAGCCAGAAGCCAGGCTCACAGCTGGCGAGCACAGCAGTGGTGGCGGGAGCCTCTCCCACCATCAGTTGGACATCCCCTGAGGGCTTCCAGACTGCGAGAGGGCCCAGGCTGGGCTGAGGGACAACCCCCACCCTGAGTGCCTGAATTTTGAGCACCAGGCCTCTAGTAAATAAATAAAAGAGGTGGTCAGACTTCAGAACCTATATTCGAAATCAGTGTTTACTAAGCACTAACGCACACAGGAATCCCCCGGTGACCTGGTGAGAATGCAGATTCCAATTCCACAGGTGGGAGATGGACCTGAGATTTCCTGAGTCAAGCCCAGCTCCCAGGGGAGGCCCACTCTGCCAGTTCCAAGGCTGCACTTGTAGAAGCAAGGGTCAGTCTGACCCAGCCCCACAAAAAGCAATGCGAGCACCTCTGAGGGTTTGTTACCCGTCCACAGGGAAAGGAGAACAAACTGGGAGAGAGCCACTAGAAAGTGTATAACTGTTTGATAATTAGTTTGTGTCTGCCAAATCCAATCACAATAGTAAAAACCGGGGCTTATCCATCATTTTATTATTTTGTGGATGAAAGGGGCCACATGTTAACCTGACAAGCTCAGGGAAGGCCTGCATGGCAGTCTTCCAAACTCTAAGACCTTAAAGCAACCACAAGGATGGTCTGAAATTAAAACTTTAACTAAAAGCAGTTATGATGGGTAGTCATGTCCTGGGCCAGTATCTTCCCTGACAAGGTCAATCTTTACCTTAACTGAGCTTATTGTTTTTTTGCATCTATGATAACATACCCTTGAAATGTCAGGCTAACTTGTAACTTCCCTTTTTTCCAGATCCTTCAGGGCACAACCAAATGCCCAGGGTGCCAGGACAGAGACACAAATTCTTTCATTGTTATTGTTATCATGTTCATTGTTGACTGTTAACTATCTCGTACCCACCTAAGTAAAAGAAGTATGTGTCTATCATTTTACTTTTTATCCAGTCCCAGAAGTTCCCTCCCCCCCGCCCCCCCACCCCCCCACCTTGCTTTCTCCCGCCTCTCCAATCTAGCACCAAGGGATTTCATGTAACCCACCCACGTCTCCTCCTTTGATTGTAATGTATAGAAATAGGTGAAACACTGACATTCTCTGGAGCATTATCCCAACCCATTGAGATTCTGCTTCTCAGCGATTGTCGACAGTCTGGCTCAAATAAACTCACAGAAATTCTTTACAGGTTTGGATGTTTTTATGTTAACAATTTTTATTTCATTCTTCCAGTGATTTATACCTATGCTATTTACCAAGGTTGCAGTTCACCAAAAGTTGGAAATTATAAACAAAGCAAACTGCCTGGTCCTTCCCCAGAGATCATTTGAAAATCACTTCTCCAAACTTCTACACTGTACTGGCTCCCTCATAGATGGAGAGTCTGGACCCTGGTGTGTGTGTGTGTGTGTGTGTGTCCCACCTCCATTCCCATTTCCTGGAGGTTCCATTTCCTATGGTTTTGGGGTGTTCCTGCATACCTGGCCCCACATGCAGATGGAGACTGCCCTCCCTGAAACCCCTCAAGTAATGTTCACTCCGCTCTGTCCTTCCTATTTTCAGAACCTCTTCCTAGTCACTCAGCCTCGCTGAGGCTCCCTTTCCTCATTTTTTGTTGTTTTTGTTAATCCTCACCCAGTAATATTTTTTCCCATTGATTTAGAGAGAGTGGAAGGGAGGGAGGAAAGGGCAAAGCAGGGGAGGGTGGGGAGGAGAGCACAAGATTGGTTGCCTCTTGCACATGCTATGCCCCTGACCAGGGCCAGGGATCTAACCTGCAAACCAGGTATGTGCCCTTGATGGGGAGTTGAACCTGACACCCTTTGGTGCAGGGAGCTGATGCGCTAACCACTTAGCACACCAGTCAGGGCTCAGTTTCCTCTTTAGAATGAAGACCACCCACTGCGTGGCAAAAAGGGATGAAATGATTGATGTAAATCATGCAAAGGGCTTAGCACAAAGCCTGGAACAATCACTGATTGATCAATAAAGAGCAGATACAATTATTATTAGGAAAAATAGCTGTAAAAACTAAATCCATGTCAGGCATTCATAGACTCTGTCTGTCAGCATTGGAGAGAAAATTTTCAAGGAAGTATTCCTGACACTCTGCTAGGCACCGGGAAGGCAAAATACTGTGCATCTCTCAACAAAAGCAAATTAAATTATTTTCTTCTTCAACTTAGAACAGTTGGAGCCCAATTTCTTACAAAAGTCTACAACCACAGTGAAATTTTAATTTAAGCCGCTAAGCAGAACAGTGCCCCAAGGCACTGCAAGATGTCTGATCATCCAGCAAAAATGTAATTATTTTCATTCTGCTCCAGAAACTTAGGCAGGTGAGTGAACTAACAGTTTAGAGAGATTTTCAATAGCAAGGGATGAAACAAGGCCGGTTTTACCCCACCTTCAGTTACACAGAAACCCAGTTAATGGCGACCTTGCATTCCCAGTGCATGGCTGTTAGTTTCTGCCCATCAGCCATTTAGATAATGACTCAGGAGGCAGGAGCCCCTGGGGCTGTGGACAATGGAAGGGGAAGGGCCAGGACAGTGTTAGTAAAAGTTTATCTGGTCTCTGACAATTTGGGCTGGAATTTGTACTCTGAGGGAAATTTGCCTGGTGGGAATGGAAATCTTTTTGACCTTGCCAAAAGGGCAGATGTCTTCCGTGCGCAGGTTGGCGTTGTGTTTAAGAGCCTGCAGGGCTGTAGTGATTCTGTCCAACACACTGAAATCCAATGTATTTATCTTAGTTGGCATGTCCCCGAAGATCCAATGACTCAGCCCCTCCCATGGTATGCCTTCATTCCTCAAATTAGTCTGGTCCCAGGCTGTTTGCTTTCTCTCTCCCTGGACTAGCTATCCTTGCAGAGAGAGTTCAGGTTCCTTTTCCCAGTGGGCCTCTCTTCATACCTATCTGTTTCTGGAATCAGTGTGGGTGTGCTAAATTCTAAGAAACCTGCCTGAAAGCTTTGGGCTAGCTGCTCTAGGTAAAGTGCGTCCCCTTAGAGGAGGAAGAGGAAAAAGAAACAATTATAGCTGCTGTTTTGCCTACCAAGAAGCTCCTTCCTGTTGTTTGTGACATCAATGTGACAAATAGTGGAGCCAAGGTGCCATGTCCAGTGGAGTTTAGATTCAGATCTGCTCAAGTCCATAATCGCTTGTTGACTTGCCTGTTGGGGACAAGTCACTCTTGACATTTCACTCTTCCTGGGTATGAAAATGGGTATTGGAATAATAATAGAACCTGCCTGAGAGGTTATGAGGAGGTCAACCAGGTAATAATTACAAGTAGCTAGCACAGTACCTAGCACAGAGTAAATCCTTCTATCTCAGAGACAACACCGCACTTTTTGCTGGTTTATAGCAAAGAGTAGCATAATCTGCTAACCCAAAATATGCCCTTTGGCACAAGGATTATTTTGAGTTGAAGGCAATTAAGAAGCAGAGATAAGAAAGCTCTCCACCCTCCCCTATCTACCTGAAAACAGAACATGAACTCCCTTTGTTATGATTCTCCCTTCTCCACTTCCTAAACTAGGAAGGGGAAAACAACCTTATCATTAGAGGCAAGATGGTCCTCAGCAAACCTTACTAACTAGCCCTTATCTGCCCTTCCTTTCCCCTCATACGTGCCTTCTCATAATTTGCCACCACTAGAAGCTCAAAGTCCTTTTCTTTTGTCTTGTCACTTCTCTACAAAAGTATTGTACTTCACTAAAATGTCATGTATTAGTAAACCCAAGATGCCAGATAAGCCCAAGTTTTAACCACTCCTTGGATCTACTCATCAGAGTGTTCCTGGGTCTATATGCAATGCACATGTTAATCAACTTCCATTTGCTTTTCTCATGTTAATCTGTCTGTTGTCAGTTTAATTTGAGGCCCCCAGCCAATGAATTTCAAATAGGTAGAGCAAAAATACTTTTCCCTCTCCTAGAATAGCTATGTACAGAGCAGTTATAGCCCCTCCAATTTGCAAGAGCTTGGTGAACACAGTTTAGATACTTACACTTTTGGCTCAGTCTTTAAATATCCCTTGTCTGCATCCTCAACTGATCTTAGGACTCTTAAGACAAAGGCCTAATTCTAGACACTCATTAATCCATTACTTCAAAAATGCTTACTGACCATGTACTTAGTTGCTCAGTAGATGCTAGTTGGTGCGATGGGCTGTGAGCTTCCACGGGGCAAAGATTGGATTTTAGTCCCTTTGCATAGCAATTGAGAAGGATAGATGGTAGAAAGTAGGTGCTCCATGTGCCAGGCAGTCCAGCTCGGAATCCTAATTACAGTCTGGGCAGGGAAGGTGCCCACTACCAGGCATGATCTCGTATCTGAGTTTCGGCTCTGCAAATCACCAGCTGTGTGGCCATTGACTATTTCTCTGCTTTCTCATCTGCACAATGAGAATAATAATAATGCCTATGTTATTGGTGAGGATTAGATGAGTGAATACACATAAAGTTCTTAGAATGGTGCTGGATACAGTAAGCACGCAACAAATGTTAGCTGCCACTCTTATTTATTTGTGTTTATTACCAACGTTATGGATTCTCTGTCATCTGAGGTGTGGTCCTTAAACTGTAAGTTTCAAAAATCCAATTCTGTCAACCTTTTGAAAGTGGACAGACCCAGTCCCCAGAGTCAGATGAGATGAATAAAACCAGCTCTCCAGCTTACTGATTAGCAAAAACAAGTGTAACTTTCAGGTCTACTAGTATTTGTATTCTTTATAAGCATGTCTATATGGGCGGCAAAATGCCTCTCAGAGGTTGCTCAGTTGGCGGGGAGTAGAAGGAAGAACATGCTCGATAATATGAATGGTAGGTGTCCTGGCTCTGTGACAGTCAGCCTCATCCGCCTCCATTATAGTGGAAACTCCTTCTTCACAGTCACCACTCTCAAGCTGGTGTAGGGGCTATCTTCTTTACTAGAAGGTTCTAAAGACGCATCATCTTGGGGGTCACTTCAACCCTCCATTTGCTTTTCATGGAGAGAGACATTCAGTCTTTAGGCATTGTCTTGGTCAACTCAGGCTGCCATAACAAAATACCACAGATGGGGTGGGGGTGAGGGGGCACTTAAACAACATACATTTATTACCTCACAGTTCTGGAAGCTACCAGTCCAGGACCGGGGTGCCAGCATGGTCGGGTTCTGGTGAGGCCCTTCTTCCGGGCTTGTAGATGGCACCTCCTCATTGTGTCCTCACAGGGCAGAGAAAGGAAACTCTGGCATCTCTTCCTCTGCTTATAGGGCACTAATCCCGTCACGGGGACTGCACCCTCAGGACCTCATCTCAACCTGTATCCCAAAGGCCCTGCCTCCAATCCGGTCACATTTGGGGTTAGAGCGTCAACATATAAATCTGGGGGGAGACACAAACATTCAGTCATTCAGCAGGTAACAAGTACGTTACTACCTTTGGGACTTGCTGACGTATTCTGCAATCTTTGCTCTTATCCTTAGGAAAGATACAGTCACCGCACTCTTGTTTTTTTGTGGGTTTGTTGTTGTTGTTGTTGTTGTTGTTGTTCTTGTTAACCTTCACCTGAGGATATTTTTTGACTGATTTTTAGAAAGAGTAGAATAGAGGGAAAAACAGAGAGAAACATCGATGTAAAAGAAACACATCGATGGGTTGCCTCCTGCATGAGCCTGGACCAGGACCTGGGCCAGGGAGGAGCCTGCAACCAAGGTACGTGCTCTTGACTGGATTTGAATCCGGGATGCTTTGTCTGCAGGCCCCCGCTCTATCCACTGAGCAAACTGGCTAGAGGTGTCACTGCACTCTTGACCTCAAGTGTCCAAGAGGTAATATACTTGAAATAGACATGCAAGGTGTAATGAAAATAGCTATAAGAGTCCAGTGCAAATCACACATAATTTACATTTTTATAATAGTCACATTTTAAGAAGTAAAAAGAAACAGGCACTATTAATTTTAATAAAGTATTTTGTTTAACCCAATAGATCTAAAACATTATAATTTCAACATGCAATCTATATGAAAAAAAATGAATAAGATAGTTTCCTTTTTTGTGCTAAGTCTTGGAAGTTGGTGTGCATTTTATATTTATGACACATTTCAGTTCAGATGAGCTACATTTCGGGTGCTCAATAGCCAAGGGCCTATGTGGGACAGCCCAGAGCTATCATTGCTTGGTGAACTTAGCTATGTACCCGGGCCCACCTTCTTAACCCTCTGAAACGCAACTGCCTAGTACTGTGCTTGGCATACCACATGTATTCAGCACATTTTATAATTAATTTTCCCATCTGTAAATTGAGAGCAGTCCTATACCATTAGAGCTATTGTAGGGATGAATAGAAATGACCCATAAAAAGCCATTCCATTTTCTTCATTTAACTACAGTTTATTGAGCCTACCAATTGTCAAAGCACCATTCCAGGAGGCAGGGAGACATCAGTGAACAAAACAAGGATCATAGAGTTTATAATCTAAACTCTGACTTCATAGAATTTATATTTGGGAGGTATTATAAACAAAAATAAAGTAATAAGTGATATCAGATATTAAAAGTGAGCTGTGAGTCCAGTAAGTGATGGAAAAATAGAGCAGGAAAGGGGATGGTGTATGTATGGGAGGACACTTGGAATTTTAAATAGGGTTGTCAGGAAAGGCTCCCCAAGGAGCCAAGATTTAAAGAACACGTCATGAAGGTACCTGGGGGAACAGTGTTCCTGGCAGAGGGAACAGCAAATGTTAGGGCCCTGAGGGAGAAGCATGCCCACCATGGGGGAGGAACAGCAAGGGCCAGTGTGTCTTGAGGTGGGAGTGAGAGGGTGTCAGAGAGGTAATGGGGGAGGCAGGCCTGCGCCTTGAAGGTTATTCTAGGGACCTTGGCCTTCTCCAAGGGAGCTAGGGAGCCATGGAGGGTATGAGCAGAGGAATGACTTGGTGTGGCTCACAGTCTCACAGGATTGCTGGGGGTGCTGTGTTGTGAATAGACTATAGTGGGGAAGTGCTCCAAGGGGAATGCCCTGGCCTCAGGCCTATAAGTGGTTTGGGGAGAGCAGACAGAAACTGACCCACCAGACTTGTTGAACCTTATGCCCCAGATACTGAATGGGTGATCCCGCTGATCTGTCCTGCTTTCCGCAAGCTGTGCTGAACAAACGCTGTCCTCCTCCCTCACATGGAAGTACCAGGAACGCCCAAGGAAAGAAAGGGAGGTTGGGTTTGCTCTGCTGAAGCTTCTCTCATCATTAGTGCTCTTGTCTCCTCGCTGACTATCCTGCCACCCCTTCTTGCCCAAGACATACCAAATAAGATTCTTAGAATCTAGATTTTTTTCCCCTTGAAATCCCTACATTTGGATTTATAGATATGCCAATATTTGGATTTGTTGAGCTGTAAATGAAACCGGTCGCTCCCCTGGAACTGCCTGGCGAAATGCATCTTTCATGAGGCTTCCGCAGGAGCCCAGCTACACGCTCAGACTCCCGAGCACAAATCAAACTCTGGTTCAACATCAACCATAGGATGCAGGGGCCTCCTCAAGCAGCACGCCTCCGGGAGGACTGCCCGGTGTTTACCCACTGGTGAGCCCTCTTCCAGGAACAGATTAAAAGCTGCCTCACAATTTAGCCACAGGATTAATGCATGGGGGGGGGGGGGGCACCGCGGGCGAAGGAGGGGGGTGACAGCCTCAGACCCCTTTTCCTGGCATCTCCTGGTCTCCCCTACCCACAGGGCAGTCTAGCCCAGCCTTCTTGAGACAGCCTGCTCCGGTGATCGGAGGGGGAAAGCAAGGGAAATACAGATGCCAAGGAAAAGGATGCCACTCCGCAGCCTCTGGGCTCCTTTCCTGAATCTGAAGTCCTAGGAGTAATCAGCCCAGGGATGAAATGCTTTCGCTCAGAGGGAGCTAGGCCCTGACCTCGCCTCCTGTAAAGAGGACAATAAAAAGGAGGGAAAACATTCCAAAGCAGGTTCCAACAGTTATGGCCTCTTTATTGCCTGGCCCAGTTTATGCAGCAGCTGCTCTGTGTATATCCTCGCCTGGAAGTGCCATCTCCTTCCCCCCTCCCGCCCCAATGTCCCCAGCTCCCTGTCCATGAAGCTCTTGGTTTAGGGAAGGCAATGACAAAGATAGGGAGGCACCAGGTGGGCAGCCAGCTGTCCCAATTGGCCTAGGACAGTGGTCGGCAAACTCATTAGTCAAAGAGCCAAATATCAACAGGACTTCTTCAAAATAGACCCACCCAGGCCGAAAACCGACTTCTGAGCATGGGCCACGAAGTTTCAATCGCACTGTACGCGCGCCCACACGTGGTATTTTGTGGAAGAGCCACACTCAAGGAGCCAAAGAGCCTCATGTGGCTCGCGAGCCGCAGTTTGCCGACCACGGGCCTAGGATACGGGGCTTTTAGTGCTAAAACTAGGATAGTCCCGAGCAAACCAGGACAAGTTGATCACTGCATCCAGAAGACACACCGGGCGCTAGTCCGCAGACTGGCTGGTGTCTGGATGAACCCACAGGCTGGGGCCCTGGGGCAGCGTGACCCAGGGGGAAAGCAGCCCTGGAGTCAGGCAGATTTGAATCCACCAAGATTCATATCTCTGCGCTTTTGTATTCTTATCTGAGAACATGAAAACCAGGATTGGTAGGATTTAGTAAGAGGCTGCCCCCATCACAAGGTTTTGCTCCCATATTAAAACCACCATCTGGCTCTTACACGGTAGGTGAATAATTCGAGGCATCTATACTGCAGAGAAGAGACAGCTCCAAGGTCATGCGCCTGGCAAACAGGACTCCAACCTGGGCCATCACTTTCCATTCTGCTACCTCTCACCTCCTAAAGTCTGCACAAAACCCCAGCAGTGGGTAAAGTCTGGGAGTTTCCTGGCATAGGGAGGTGTAGAGAAACCGATTTCCCAGCAAACTCACTCAGCTATCTGCTGCTGCCATGAACCTGGGGCACAGCTTGGGCGGGGGGGGGAGTGGCGCACAGGTAGAGTTCTAGATTGCATAATCACACACTTCTGCCCTTGTTGCTCCTATAGTGTACATTCTTTGTTAAAAATATATTTTTATTGATTTCAGAGAGTAAGGGAGAGGGAGAGAGATAGAAACATTAATGATGAGAATCATTGATCTGCTGCCTCCTGCACACCCCCTACTGGGGATGGAGCCCACAACCTGAGCATGTGCCCTTGACCGGAATTAAACCCAGGACCCTTCAGTCTCCAGGCCGATGCTCTATCCACTGAGCCAAACCCGGTAGGGTGTGGACATTCTTAAAGCTACACATCTAGCACACCTGCAGGGTCCGCTCCCATGCCTCTAGGGTAGAAACTTCAATTCTGGATCACTCCCCACTGCCCTGGACAGAAATGCGGTGAAAGTCACTAACTGCCATTTAACACAACTTGTTTTATTGGGTGCCTTCTCCGAGGAGGTGTGTCGGGTGTGGCTGGGTCACTGGTGGGGGGGATAAAGCTACAGCATGGCTGAGAACTCAAATCCAACTAACACTTCTTTTGAGGGAGGCTGCTCTTGGGAGAAGTGCCTTCAGGGCTTTGTCCTTTGCTTGCTAGGCTCCATCTGTGTGACCTTTCCTCCCCTTTTCTATGGCAATTGCCTCCTCTCATTCATTCTCCACAGTGCAGCCTGAATGCCACCTTAAAATCCCCAAGCTTCGCCACCCCTGAGCTGCAATTACATGAATACAAGGAAGGAATTATTCCAGGGGCAGATAAGTTCTAAAGAATGTCTTTAGCCTTCAGCCCTATAGTCATTTGCTATAACAGGGATGAACTTTGAAAACCTCTTACTTCAGAGAAGCCAGTCACAAAAGACCACATATGGTATGATTCCATTTCTATGGAGTGTCTAGAACAGTCAAAACTATGGAGACAGAAAGTAGATTAGGGGGTGTCTAGAGGCAGGTGGGAGAAATGAAGAGTGACTGCTAATGGGTATGGGGTTTTTTGGGGGGATAATGAAAATATTCTAAAATTCTACTGTGATGTTTGCACAATTTTGTGAATATACTAAAATTAATTGGATTCAATTTAATGTAGGTGAATTGTATTTCAATAAAGTTTAAAAAGGAAAACATAAAAATAAAAGGTTTTAGCCGGAACCGGTTTGGCTCAGTGGATGGAGCGTCGGCCTGCGGACTGAAGGGTCCTGGGTTCGATTCCGGTCGGGGGCATGTACCTGGGTTGCGGGCACATCTCCAGTGGGGGATGTGCAGGAGGCAGCTGATCGATGTTTCTCTCTCATCGATGTTTCTAACTCTCTGTCTCTCTCCCTTCCTCTCTGTAAAAAATCAATAAAATATATTTAAAAAAAAATAAAAAAAATAAAAGGTTTTAACTAAGTCATAAAGAAAAAGCAACAACAGCTGTTTGGAATGCAGTGCTGCTGTAGGCCAAGTCCAAGGTTATTTTACCCAGTTTTAACCGTCCACAGATTTGAGGGATAAGACAGCAAGGCAGTTCCTCTGGGATGACAGCCCTGACTGACTCTACTCTGAAGTGGTTTTGTTTATATTATTTTTCACAGTGTTTCTCCTTATTAGATCCTTACCCCAGAGTGCTGGCTACAAACTGTTATACTCCTGTGTCCTAGGGATTCTCTCATCACCAGTCAACCTACCCAGTGGCCTAACACAGCTGACAGCAGCAAAGGCTTCACAGTCTAACAGACATGGGGTGACTGGTCATGGCCTTCCTAAGTCTCACTCTTCCCTACATGAGCTCACATGATAGTGACAAAAACCATTTAGATAACAGCAGCTCCCAGAGCACTGTTATCAACAGGTGTGTGTGTGTGGGGGGGGGGGGGCTCTCATCTATCACACTTGCCTAAGGCTTGTCAGATCTTACATAAATTTAACCTGCACAAAAGTTTCTTTTTCCTTTCTTTTTTTTTAAATTTGTAATTTTACTGAGCATTTCTGCTTATTTTTAGAACTCTTGTGTTTTTTTTTTGTTTGTATTTTCAAGTATATTTTTATTGATTTCAGAAAAGGACGAGGGAGAGATAGAAACATCACTGATGAGAGAGAACCATTGATCAGCTGCCTCCTGCACGCCTCCCACTAGGGATCAAGCATACAACCCGGGCATGTACCCTAAACCAGAATCAATCGGGGACCCTCCGGTCTCCAGGCCAACGCTCTATCCACTGAGCCACACCAGGTAGGGCCAGAAGTTTCCCTTGGGTCTATTTTATTCTGTGATCTTAGACTTGCTGAAGGACTCACTTCCATTCTAGCCCTGCTAATATTGATTATTCGGGTTCAACAGTACACAAGTAGATTGATCCCCCCCCCCCCCCCAAACTGAAAAGGATCGCAGCAGTGTTAGTATATTGCTGTTTCCACTGGTTGGTATACGCACTGAATAAATAATGGTGTTACCTGGAAAAACTTCGTCAAAAGGAACAGTGATGGAAAACTGGGTAGAGGAGGTCTTGAGTTGCATTCTTAATTACACCACCAATGAGTTAGGGTGGTCCAGTGAATACGTAAGCTTGTCTATGGGGGACCCTCCACCCCCACTCAGATCCAAGAAAGAACATTTTAGTGGCCTGCATCTTAGGTACAAAACAAACAGGCAGGAGAGGGGGAGGGAGGAAGTGTCCTCTTGCAGGGGAGGGGATAGGCAATACTCTTCGCATTCTGCAGATCTCTCCGTCACTTCCTTCTGTAAATCAGCAGGAAGGAAACACATCCACCGGGGCCTCTGCTAATTTGTTCTTAATTTAAGGACAATGAGGCAATTCCTACATCCTTTCTCCCCTCACCAAAGCAAGAGCTGAATCCTCTCTCTCACTACCAGACCAACTGGTAGCTGGAAATGATGGAGGCTGTGGAATGAACTTTTGCTAACTCCGAAGGACATTGAATAAACACAGCGCTGGTCTTGGAGGTAAGGCAGGAATGAAGTCTCCCTTTCGTTTTACCCTGATTCCTTTCTATGAAATGTTTTCCTACCTGAAAGTTCCACAGCACTCATTCTGGAAATACCTCTAAACTGGCACGCTTCTTGAGCTGTTCCACTAAAAAAAAAAAAAAAAAAAAAATCGTTGCTGTGAACATTGGCAGAAATACGTCCTAGGGAAGAAAATACCCGTTTGCTTCCTAATGCCTGTCTCTCCTTCTCCAGGTGCTCAGGCAAAAAGGCCACGGGAAAGAAAACAGCGAACTCTTGTTCTCTCTCTCTCTCTCTCTCTCTCTCTCTCTCTCTCTCTCTCTCTCTCTCTCTCTCTCTCGTCTCTGCACTGGCAGGGGGCGTTCGCCTTTCACTGTTTTTCAAAGCCTGCAGCTCGGAAGAATGCGAACTGAGCCGGCAGCGAGGGGCCCACCGCGGGCCCCGGCTCTGGGCGGGCAAGCGGGGCCGGCCAGCGGCCGGCGAAGGCACCTGCGCTCGGGGCGCCCGTCCCGCCGGCGCGGCGGGGAGTTACCAGCGGGACTTAAACCGGCCCCGGCGCGGGGGCGTGGCCTGGGCGGAGCCCGCGGCCTCCGTGGGCCGGACGGGGCGGGGGATCCCGGAGGCTCTGCACCGGGTGGGAAAGCCCGGGTTCCGGGAGCGAGCGCCTGTCTCTTTAAATGCCAGGGGCTGCGCTCCCGCCCGGGGAGCCCGGAGCCGGATCTACAATCCCGTCCCTCCCGCTCCGGAGCTTGTTGCTCGCCGGGCCCGAGCGGGAGCCGCCACCGCCGGGCGGGGGAGCCGAGCGGCTTCTTTCTCCTCCTTCTCGCGCCACACCTCCCCCGAGAGCCGGTGGAGGGGGAACGGCCACCCCCGCAGGAGGCCAGAGGTGCGGGGCGGACGGGCATCGCCCCCCGCCTTCCAGTCCCGAGGCGCCAAGTAGCCGAGGGGGCGAGACATGCGTCGCTGCCCGCTGCCCAGCTTCGCCGCCGCCCGCGCCCGGAGAGGAGGGACCGGGGAGCCCACACCTGCAAACTCGCCCTAGAAGTCTCCGGGTGCGCCGGCCCCCACCCCGATCCCCACGGACTCCACCTCTCGGCGGTGAGTTTGCGCAGGTAACCCGAGCGAAGGGCACGCGCGGGGGGGACGGAGGGGGGGAGAGCGTCACCGGGGAGCCGGGGCGTGTCTCACCTGCCCGGACCCCGCTACCCCATCCTCGCTGCTTCCCCGGGGGAAGGAGGCGCGGGGAGTGAGGGTCCTCTCTGGGTTAGTTAGGGCCCCGGGTGCCAGCGGCGTGTGAAAGGGGGGACTGGAGTAAAGTTTCTCTTCCTCGCCCCTCCTGCCCGGCCTTGGCAGGTCGGGCGCTGGCGGAAGCGGTAGGAGCGGCTGAGACGGTGGACTTTTGCCCGAGCGCGGTGACGGGCCGGGGGCGGGGGTGGAGCTGGAGTTGCCTGGCTTCCTGAAGCCGCGGCCCGACAGGTGGAGGGATGAGGGAAGGCTCGCCACCGCCGTAGAATGGCTCCCGGTGCGCGATCCGAACCTCCCTCCCGCCCCTTAGCAAACCGCCCTCTACCCCGAGGGGCTCCTATACGGCTTCCTTGCCTTCCTCTCCCAACAGGTGGTCCCAGCCCCTGTCCGGGGACCGGTGCCAATGACCCCAGTGGTGGTTTCGCTTTCTCCCCTCTCGGCGGCGTGAGGTGAGCGTGTGTCCGCAGCGTGATGGGCAACCAGGTGGAGAAACTGACCCACCTAAGTTATAAGGAAGTTCCCACAGCCGACCCGACCGGCGTGGACCGGGACGACGGGCCTCGCATCGGGGTCTCCTACATCTTTTCCAACGATGACGAGGAAGCGGAGTCGCAGCCGCCGCCCCCGGGCCCGGATGGCGGGGGCTTGCCCCAAGGGGAGGATGGCGGGCCGCCGCCGCCCCCGCCGCAGCCCTACGACCCTCGGCTGCACGAGGTGGAGTGCTCCGTGTTCTACCGCGAGGAGTGCATCTACCAGAAGAGCTTCGCGCCGGGCTCCGCCGCGCTGAGCACCTACACGCCCGAGAACCTGCTCAACAAGTGCAAGCCCGGCGACCTGGTGGAGTTCGTGGCCCAGGCGCAGTACCCGCACTGGGCGGTGTATGTGGGGAACTTCCAGGTGGTGCATCTGCACCGGCTGGAGGTGAGCAACAGCTTCCTGACCGACGCGAGCCAGGGCCGGCGCGGCCGCGTGGTGAACGATCTGTACCGCTACAAGCCGCTCAGCCCCGCCGCCGTGGTGCGCAACGCGCTGGCCCACGTGGGCGCCAAGGAGCGCGAGCTGAGCTGGCGCAACTCGGAGAGCTTCGCCGCCTGGTGCCGCTACGGCAAGCGCGAGTTCAAGATCGGCGGCGAGCTGCGCATCGGCAAGCAGCCCTACCGGCTGCAGATCCAGCTCTCTGCCCAGCGCAGCCACACGCTCGAGTTCCAGAGCCTGGAGGACCTGATCATGGAGAAGCGGCGCAACGACCAGATCGGGCGGGCGGCTGTGCTGCAGGAGCTGGCCATGCACCTGCACCCGACCGAGCCAGAAGAGGGCGACAGCGACGCTGCGCGGACTAAGCCGCCTCTCGAGCGCCCCCCTGAGCCCTGCTGGGAGGAGGAGGACCGAGAGGCGGTGGTGCACTGATGGGCCAGCTGCATGCAGATCTGTGAGAGGAAGCTGTTGCCAGCAGCCGCTGCCCCCTCTCTCCATTCCTCTACCATCACCTTCTGGGCCGCATCTGGGCTCCTGGGCCATTTGGAAAATAAAAGAGTTGGCGAAAGGCGCAGCCAGCTGTGGCTTGAGCTTTTTATGTTGACAGAGGAGGAAGAGGGTGCAGGTAGGAAGAAAACTTTGGTTGGGGGCACGGCCTGCCCACCCTTGCAATCTGTAGTCTTTCTGAGGTGGGGCAAATTGTGGACATGCCTGGCACTAAGTCCCTGCTGGACCTGGGTCCAAAATCGACCCTTTTTACGCACACAGGGGTGGAGAAAAATTCGGAGTACCAAGGCCTGCCATTGCCTCCTACCGGCTTACCCCTACTCTGTGCTAAGGCCAGAGTGGGGTTGGGGCCTGAAGACTGCCCCATACCCTCTATCCCTGTGGAGCTGTGTGTGGGGTCCAGCAGGCTGAGTGATTTCTTTTCTGGGCCTCCTGGGAGGCAAGCCTGGAGAAACCAGGACCAGGTCTGGGAGCAACAGACGCAAACCGAGCAGCTGCCTGTGAAGTGGAACAAAATGTCCAGTAAACTTGGGCTACAAAACAAAGAGTTTGCTACCTCCCTCCTCCCGGTCCCCAAGTAATTCATCTTCTGGAGCTGGCTGAGCCTCCTACCCCCTCCTGCTCCACCAGCCACTTCCCAGGTTATAAGTAAATCATTGTCATGGGCCAGCTAGGGGAAGGATTCAATTATGGTTCTGTGTGGCCGCCTTTGTTTCTAGCCTGCTATGGTAGGCATTTACAGCTGTGTTATTTGTTATCAAAGGAGGGAATAGCCTTTTGTGTCTCTGATCTAATTAAACCTGCTCGGCTGTGTTCATCCGCAGGTCGCACATGGGATTGGCTGGTGCCACCCCATAAAGTATCCACTACAGAAGCAGCCAAACAGGTTTGTCCTGGTAGGAATTAGTCAATCACTCCCACTGAACCCCATTCCTGAACAATGAAGGTAACCTTTTTAAAACGTAAGGCTTTCATGGTGGTCCTGTGAATTTTCATTTTCCCTTCTCATTTTTGTTCTTCTGCTGTTAAAATCTTAGGCCTGAGGCCTACTTCAATGCTAAGGTATTTATTTTGGTAGCGACACTTGATGCACACTTAATTCAAAAGATGTGCAGAGTCTTGTTATATGGAAGCAGTCTCCTTGGTGCTTGGAGGACACCCTTCAGAATGCTTTCCCCAGATAGCTGAGGGCAGTCACAAATGCCAGGCGGTGAGGTCAGTGCCAAATCTGGCGACACTCCTAAAGCACTGGTTCCTAATTGTGGGATCTCTTGGCAGCAGGCTGGCTAATACCAGTTGGATCTCCTGCTGAGCTATAGTTTGCTTTATTATGAGGCTTTAAACATTTTTTACAACCTGTTCCTTGTATTCATGTGAGCTCTTTAATGATGTGTGCCCTGCACTTCAGAATGCAGCTCTGCCGCACAATGACATTGCTAACACTGTCTCAAAAGTTGAGTAAAGTTTTTCTTCCTGTTGGAAGTCATTAGAGATTACAGTGAACATGTCATTTCGCGACCTAATTCTCACGGTTGGAGTAGAATCATATTTGAGTCTCTACAGTGTGGTCATCCTTGGGCCTCCTGCCTGGAGATCTCTAAATCAAGGCAACAAGACTTGAAGGATAGCCTTGTTTACTTTTTCAGACTTGGCATTTGAAGCCATAATTTTTAAGGCTTCATAGCACTTCCACATGACGTCATTTAACTACAAGGGCATTAGCCATGTTCCCTGCTTTTGCAGGGATCTCCAGACAGGTCCTATCACATTGTTAAAGCTGAGCCACACTCGACCCCAGTCTGCATCTTTGGAGACCCATGTGTCTCCTGTTGGGAATGTCAGTCTAGTTTCCATGTTTAGTAAGTCTCACCACTTAGTGTGTATGTTGTCTTGCTCATGGAAAAGCGGAGCAAGAGAAACAGGGGCACAGGCATCGAGGAGAGCTACTCTACCTAACAGATTTGGATTTTCTTTTATGTTTGGCACAGCAGTGATAGTTGGAAGGAATGACTAACGTGCAGGCAGCAGAAAGGAGGAACAGGCAACACTCTCTTTTCCACTCCCCCATCTCCGTCTCCCTCTTTTGCCCTCAAATGGAAAGTGAATGTCATTGGTCCCATTGAGGCATAGCAGCGACTATCTGTTGTTGCAAACAAACTGCTTTTGGTGAGAAGTTTCAGCGTGATGAAGAACTGTAAGACCTACACCAGTGATCACATTCTGCCTCTAGCAAACAGGTTTTTGATAACAGGAGGAAATAGATCGACGCCACTTGCTGCTTCCCCATGTCAAGCAAGCATTTTGTACAGGGTACCAGAGATGTGAAATACGTCATACTTAGGAACTGTGATGCCTTCGGAAGTGTTTGTAGGCTTACACAGCTTCAGGTAGGGCAGCAACCAACCAGCGAAGGTGCCAAGAAAGGAGAAGGGAACCAGCTCTCGGCTCTTCTTCAGCATGGCAGTGTTGTGGGTGAGTTTTTAATCCTAGGCAGTGGCTACATCTGGCACCTAAAACAAAACATATATATCTATATCTATATCTATATATATATATTCAATAATTTTTGTTTCTCCTTAGGATTAAGACTTTGGAACTATTTTGTATTTCGAATTACAGATGCTGTTTGAAGGAAAGAAATACTGATTCTAAGGTTTTTCAGAGGCTCTGGCAGGGATGAGCAGGACATCCGAGTGGAGCGTATGCCAAGTGTAATCAGACAAATTCTATTTTCTTACTTGAGCAGCTATTTTATGGGACTGCTTATGTATGTCCGAGGAGCCCACAACTTCAGCCACACAACTTTTTGTACTGCAAGAACTCAACTTTTTGTAGCTTTTATTTCACATTTAATTTAAAGTAACTATAGCACTAAAATGCCTAGCAGAAGATTTTCCTCCAGACCTGTAAGGAAATTTTATGAAAAAAGATCCTTCAGTGGTTAAACGTCTCATGTCGTTGGTGCTTCTGACCCTAATAGCACCACTAGACAACACAGCAACCACATGGAAACATATTTTTGGAAGCAAAACTTTAATTTTATACGACATATGCTATGGAGAGTGAAGAAAATTTAAGGATTACTTGTTTTCTATTTTTTTCTTAACAAAATGGAATCCACTGTGTTGAAGACTCTTGATATTATGTGATTGTCTAACCATTTTTTATACCAATAAATTGAAATAAAATCCAGTATGATCATGGTCATTGAATGGATTAGTCTGAAAAGTTATATTTTATTTATGATTTTTAAAAATCAGGGTAACTAAACTTCTCATTGTGTTGTTTTGTTCTTCAATATACTTGTAATCCATGGAGAATTCCACTGATGAACACGATAATTTCCACATGTGTTTTATTTCTCAGTGAACTGTGTAAACTTTAATTTTGTTGAAGGTTGTATGTTAACTCTATGTTATGTTCTCATACCACTTCTTGAGAAGGAAGTTCTAATTTGAAATTGTATCATTTCCTTCAAAATGAAGGGCAATGCTTAGTTAAATAAAAGATTGATAACATCTTTTAAACCATTTCCTCTTTAGTATGTCTTATTAAAATAAAACCTGTCAGGTTCTTTTGAAAGATGCTTTGAGGGTTTCCAATAAACCATCTATTAGAGTTAACTGAATTTATATATATGTTTCCCACTTGTATACCTTTTTTCCCTCACATTTTTGGTCCATATCCAGGTTCCTCAGCTTAACTGCAGTTTTTCTGAGAATATTAGTGTGTATCATCTTTTCCAGTGCTCAGCAGACAATTGGATGGATTAATTTAGTGACTGAAAACCCTCATTGCATTTACAGTGTGAGAATTAATGACCCATTGTTTCTAGGCTATTGGTGTTCATGAAAAATGTCTCATGGACATAAATTTCCAATATACATTGATTTTCAGAATTAATGCAAACGTTACTGGAAACCACACACATTTTGGAATCTACACTGGGGAGCTGAGGGACTACGGTCAGTAACCCATGTTGCATCATAGGTAGGTAGTTTCAGAGTCCCAGACAGAGAATGGGCTCAGCGAGTAATTTCATTACAGAAGATGGGCAAGTGTGATCATGTGGCACTGTTGGCATGATAAGGAAGGGGTGCATTTGCCAGGAGTTGGTGAAGGAGCAGATGTGGCATCTGGGACTGGTGTGGGGGAGGCCACCAGCACTCTACACCGACACCTGGAAATGCTCCCACAATCCTATGAGGTCCTAAAGTCTTGAGTTTTATCAAAAGACTCGTGCGAAACTTTTGAATAGGAAGAAAGTTGATTGCTGAAGGCTGTAAAGAGCTCAGGTAGCAGTGAGACCCTTTTTCCCTAGAGTGGGAGTCCTTGGTTTGAAATGGTACTCATGGCACAAGGAAGTAGGGGGAGGGAAGCCTACTGGAATGTGTATTCTTGGGTGATTTGGGTGCAATTTTGGTAGAAGCTGCTGTTCCCATTTCTCCTAAGTGGACTGAGCTTGGTTAATGTAGGAAAATGACATGTTTGAAAGCATTTAAAAAGAGCTCAAAATGTACAGTCTCAAAATATGTGCAGAAGGGCTTTTATTTCCTTTTACTGAATTTAGCAAAACTGCTGATTGAACAAATACAGCAATTTTATCTGCAGAGTAGATGCAAGAATGATTAGTGTCCATTTGCAATCACAGCAGGGTGCTAAGTATTTATGAAGGGTTAAAGGATGGTGAGCCGTCGCCTGGGTATTAGAACATATAGAAGTTAAACAAATGGAAACCTCCAGAGATAGTTTGTACTGCTGAGCTTGTTTCAAAGGGGAAATCAATTTCACTCCTACATAGAGGACAGAGTATGATAAAAGGTGGCTCTGTAAAAGCTTGTGGTTGGTAGGATTCAAATAAAGTAGATGTGTATACGTTTAGTTGGAGTACTGTTGGAGAACTTAGATAAAAAATTCTTGAAGGTGCAAATGGTGGAGGAGAATGGGGCATAACTAACATTGATGAGGCACTTAACTGGGAGGCTCCCAAATTCCTATTGTCTAACATACAAAGAAAACCTGAACCGTGGTTTCATTTCTTTTATTATTTTAATCTTTATTGAAATTATTATATATGGCTTCCTTTTCCCCTCATTAATCCCATGCAGTCTACCCCCACCCTCCTGCCCCAGGCTTTCACTACTTAATTGTCCATATCCATGGGTTATACATATATATACATACAAGATCTTTGGTTGATTACCTCCCACCCACCCATGCTCCCCCACCTTCCCTCAGATTCTGCACTGTGTTCTATGCTTCCATTTCTCTGGCTCCTATCTGTTCATCAGTTATTTTGTTAATTAGATTCTACATATGAGTGAGATCATGTGATACTTGTCTTTCTCTGTCTGACTTATTTCACTTAGCATGATACTCTCCAGGTCCCTTCATGCTGTCTCAAAGGGTTAGATGTACTTTTTTACTGCTCCATAGTATTCCATGGTATAAATATACCACAGCTTTCTTATCCACTCATCTACTAATGGGCACTTAGACTGTTTCCAGATCTTAGCTCTTGTAAATTGTGCTACTATGAACATTGGGGTGCATACATTCTTTCTGATTGGTGTTTCGGGTTTCTTAGGATATATTCCTAGAAGTGGGATCACTGGGACAAATGGCAGTTCCATATTTAAATTTTTGAGGAAACCCCATACTGTTTTCCATAGTGGCTGCACCAGTCTGCAGTGTACTAGGGTCCCCTTTCACATCCTCACAAGCACTTGTCATTTGTTGATTTGTTGTAGCCATTCTGACAGGTGTGAGGTGACACCTCATGGTTGTAATTTGCATCCCTCTGATGATCAATGACTTTGAGCATTTTTTCATTTGTCTGTTAGCTGTCTGTATATCCACTTTGGAGAAGTGTCTAGGTCCTTTGCCCATTTTTTAATTTGATTGTTTGTCTTTTGTTAAGTTGTATGAGTTCCCTATAAATGTTGGAGATTAACCCCTTATTGGATATATCATTGGCAAATAAGTTCTCCCATGCAGTGGGCTCTCTTGTTACTTTGTTGGTGGTTTCTTTTGCTGTGTAGAAGCTTTTTATTTTGTGGCGTCCCATTTGTTTATTTTCTCCTTACTTTCCATTGTCCAAGGAGATGTATTGGTAAACATGTTGCTAAGAGGGATGTCTAATATTTTGCCGCCCATGGATTCTTCTAATTTTTTTTATGGTTTCCTGTCTTACATTTAAGTCTTTTATCCATTTTGAGTTTATTTTGTGTAAGGTATGTCTAGTTTCATTTTTTTACATGTATCTGTCCAATTTCCCCAACACCATTTCTTGAAGAGACTTGACTCCATTGTATGCCCTTGCCTCCTTTGTCAAATATTAATTGAGCATAGTGGCTTGGGTCAATTTCTGGTGACGCATAGTTTCTATCCTCATGTAACTTATTTCTTAATAGGTAAGGCAGGATTAGAGGAGCCTAATTGTTGACCAAACTGAACGTGGAGTGTCTGACCTAGGCACACAGCATCAAATAGTGTTAAGGCTTGGCAGTCAAACTCCCTGGGTTTCTCTAATACGGGCTCTGCCTACAATTAACCTTGGGAGAAATTATGCACTTGCTTGAAAAAAATGTATTTCCTCTTCTGTACTGTGTGGCTTGTGTCACTGGATTCATTTAACTCCCTCCATCTAAGTTGTATTTTAAAAATAGTATAATTAATATATAATATGTCTTAATATAATTGAGCTATAGTAACGATATCTACTTCAAATGGATGTTGTGAGCACAAAAGAAAACAATGACGATAAAGCCCAAATCAATACCTACTATGATTAACTAGAGAACATTTGGGCTATTGTATGTGTTCAGAAGCCTTATTCAAATTAAATAAAGTTACTGTCTGGGAGAGAGAGGTGTCCTTCCCTTTAGTCTTGGAGAATTTCTTAGCTAGATATAAGACATTGGTAGGATAAGAAAGAGATAGTCTAGTTAACACTTTAGTTGTTTAGCCACTGCTGTCATGTTTCAAATGTCTTGAGCTTTGATCTTTGGCAGATGACCCGTTTAACTATTTTTTATTATGTTTACTCATTCAAATATTTCCTGAGAACTTTGAAGGTACTAGGTGGTGGAGAGCCAAGGGAGGGGCATGGATAGGGAGGAATAGTGCAGTGATAATATTAACAATGATGAGGTCACCTTGCCCGCACTGCCCTATTTTAATCATCACACGGCCTTCTGGACAGATGTTAATCTTTGGTTTAGAAAAATGAGGTGATTTGTCCATGGTCATTAGATAATAAATGGCAGCTTGTGGCCTGGAACAGGATTGCTGGTCTCCAAAGCCCCAGGCTGTGGAGGGCCACCTAGAGATCATCTGATACTCCCACTGTTTTGACCAACTCTCCCTTCTTACCTGTGGAGAATACCTTCTTCTTCATCAGCATCTGGTGTGCAGTATTATCTGAATAGCACAGATATTTGCAGCAACTCTCAAGGCAGTGACTCTGGGAGGCAGGAAGAGGCAGGAAGAGGAAGAGAGGCAACTCTGGGCCAAGGGGAATTTTACTTCTGTATCAAGAGTAACAATGACAAGCCTGGGGCGAATGTTCACCACCCTGTAATTGCTCCCACCCTCCCTGTGGCTGAGTACTGTGCCATTCCCTGCTCAGATTGTACTTCTGTCTGCCCGTTTGTGACTTCATTTCCCCCTTTAGGTCAAGGTCTGGTCACACAGGCCTGCTTGGAACCATGGTTCTAACCCCTGACCTGCTGTGTGACCTTGGGCAAGTTAGTAACTTCTTTAAGCCATTTGACTTATTTAAAAAGTGGGGCTAGCCTGGCCGGTATGGCTCAGTGGTTGAGTGTTAACCTATGAACCACAAGGTTGTGGTTTGATTCCTGGTCAGGACACATGCCCAGGTAGTGGGCTTGATCCCAGTGTGGGATGTGCAGGAGGCAGCCAATCAATGATTCTCTCTCATCATTGATGTTTCTCTCTCTCTCTTTCTCTCTCTCCCTTCATCTCTGAAATCAATAAAGATATATTAAAAATACATAAATAAGTAAGTAAGTAAATAAATAAATAAAAGTGGGGTTAGTAGGAGTGCCTACTCCATAGGGCTGTTCCTTGCCTCCCATCAGACAATGTAAATCCAGTGTATCGTGGGGCACTGAGGTGTGGCATGGTAGCCATATCAGCTTTGCCATAAATGGCTCTGCTACGAATATGATAGAGGACCTTGACCAAGTCCCTGTGCCACTCTAGGGCCCTGGCTCTGCCATTCTGTGTGTGGAGTACCGCCTCCAGCAGGAGGGGTCTGTGACAAGATTCCAAGTGCAACTTTCGCCTTTGGGATGGTTTATAGAAGTTGCTAGGTGCTCTACTTAATTATAATTAATTAACACTACTAAGTGCTGATTCCTTGGCTATAGTAAATGTAAGCCAGTTAATAAGGATAATAATAATAAAGACTGAATTTTACAGAGTGCTTTTATGTGAAAAGTAGGGACTATACACAAATATGTTTTTGTACTGGCAAATTTTGTTATGATCTTATGTTAGGACCCATTCTGGGCCATCGATGGGAAAAAGAGGTGATGATAAGAGTAAATTAAATTAATTTGTGTTTCCTTTTTTTTTAGAAAAAGTATTTAGAATTTTTTTGTTTAAGTTTAAATTTTTGAACACTGATTTTTTTTTTTCATGTATTAGAGTACATTTCTCTTTGTTACCTGATTCTACTCATGGCCAATACAAGGAGTTCTCCTGTATCTCAATGGATATGCATGACTTATTCTATTTTATTTTAATGGAGTCTATTTGTTTTTTTATTTCAGAAAGAGCAAGGTCGTTCATAAACTCATCAAGCATCAAATGGTGGCAGTTCTTTGTGCCAACATCTATTGTAGTACTTAACAAAATAAAAGACTCTGTATTTTTAGAGCAGTGTTAGGTTCACAACAAAATTGAGTGGAAAACACAGCATTCCCACATACCCCTTCTCCAAACTCACAGCCTTGCCACCACCAACATGGGTCTTAGCGAAGTCAACTGGTTACAGTGGATGAACTAACATTAACACATCATTGTCAGCCAGAGTTTATATTACATTTTCCTCTTTGTATTGTACAGTCTATGGTTTTGACAAATGTATCCATCACTACGGCATCATACAGAATAATTTCACTCATTTCTTCCCCCTTTCCCACATGGGGGTAGGCAGGGGTCCAGAATAGACTTCCTGGGGCAAGTTGAGCAGGTAGGGGAGGTCTTATCTGAGCAAGATTCTGACAGAATCCTGCTCCCATCTCATCAACCCTTTATTTTAACAGTACATCACACATCTGTCTTTGTATGACAGGGGAAAAGGTATCTGTGAGAACAAATACTAAAC
Source organism: Myotis myotis (assembly GCF_014108235.1). Taxonomy (NCBI): domain Eukaryota; kingdom Metazoa; phylum Chordata; class Mammalia; order Chiroptera; family Vespertilionidae; genus Myotis; species Myotis myotis. The sequence continues at coordinate 45,036,624 of NW_023416320.1, read as the reverse complement.
ATTGCTTAGTAGTTTCTCTTTTCACAGTTCTGGTAGAGATTTCAGCCAACTGGGGGACATTAGTGAAAACTCTGAAGAATATCGATTTTACTGCAGTCACAGTGTTCTCTTATCTTGAGTACCATCATCACCCAGCCCACTTGAGGCAATTCCAAACCGCAGCAGTCTGGTGAGGACTGGGGCTGCTCTGTGTTTTCAGGGAGCTGAGAGGCAGTGTGGAAAGCACTGGCCAGTGTCGGAGCCAGTACCAGGACAGTCACCAGCACCTCCCCTTTCTAGGCCACCTGGGAGGTGACCTCACCTGGCTCAGGAGGCCACATGATTCAATTGTAAAGTGGGGGTAATACGTCACCTACCTTGTGGGGTTCTGGAGTTAGTGGCGATATCCATACATCACTCAGAAGTAGTCCTGGTGCGAAGTTACATGCTCAGGGATTACTTGGTGTCATTATCCATTTTCCCCTTTTTCAGTTTTGCCTGGTGTTTATGACTCAACACCAAAATCTCACAGGTGAATTTCAGATTGGAGCGGGTTAAGCCAAACTTGACCAGAGTTTGGTCACAGATGGCAAAACATTTGGTTTTGTCATGGTTAATGCTATCCGGCCCCAGGTGTTTGGGGGAGAATCATAAGTATGTGTATAACACACACACACACACACACACACACACACACACACACACACACCAACAAGCCAAGTGCATCATTTCAACTGACTCTTTGGTTTGTCCCCAACCTGACCACTTAAAAGGTGAACCTCAGGCACTGATATCATTACGAAGTTATAATTGTTTGATTACCTTCCTGGGTAATGCCTTTCTCTGCCTGCCCTTTAAACCCAGGAATATCTTTGATTGTTATAATGTCATTTATTACTTTTTTTACATTTTAAAAATAATATGTGCTTCATATAAAATAAGTTCAAATACCAAAGTGCATAACATAAAAGTGAAGGGCATCCTCCAGCGCCCCCCGCCACCCTGCTCCACCTCTAACAGACTTATCGGTAGTAGGTGTGTCATGTGTTCCTTCTAGACATGTTTTCTATGAATATTCAGATATGCTATTTGCATATATTTTCCCCAGTTTTTAAAAATTATATTAGGCTACCCATATTATTCTGCCACTTTTTTTTTACTCATCAATAAGATGAGTAAATTAAGACTTTCTTTTATATTAGTACTTAATGTGTGTAAAACATCTCTTTATAAACAGTTGTTTAAGTATTTCACAGTAAGAAGCTTTTGTTTCTTATTTATGCACTAGAGGCCCCGTGCAAGAAATTGGTGCACTGGTACAGTCCCTAGGCCTGGCCAGCGATCGAAGTGTGAGCATCTGGTGTGGAAGGGCAGGTCCCAGCTGTCCTCTGGGCCCTGGGCAGCACCTGGGCCCCCGCGTGCCCCCTTCTGCCTAACTCACAGCTCCCGAGTCCCCATAGGAGATGCTGTGAGCATGGCTGGATGCCGTGGGCCAGGGCACAGCATGGGCCTCTAGGCCGCCCAGTGGCGCCGCATAGAAGCCGGGCAGGTAGCGTGCTCTCTCCTAGCCGGCCTCGCAGACTGGTTCCTGTGGGAAAGCCTGGCTCACCCAGAAGAGGCCACGCGGGTGTGGGGCAGGCTCCTCGTGGGCGCCAGTACCTGAGGGGGGTGAGGGGGAGGGCTTCCCCTGCACACAAGCTCTGGCATCCCGGGGGAGGGTAGCAGGGGGAGTGAGAGCGAGCTCAGCAGACACCCCACATTCTCACCACACCTCTGCCCCGTCACCCCCACCCCCAGGTAGCCGGCAAGAGGTTGCAGCCCCCTGCCTGGGTGATGCCTGCCATGTTTTGCACCACCCCCTGGTGGTCAGCACATCTCATAGCAAGCAGTCAAACTCTCAGTCGAACATCCGCCTGAGGGGACAATTTCCATAGTAGGCTTTTATTATATAGGATTTTTTCATTGATGTCTATTCAAACTATATCCAATGTTTCCTAATTGCACTATAAATGATACCACAAGCATCTTGCTATACCTGTCCTTGGCATACGTGTGAGTATTTCTGAAGGATATAATTGTTGTAGTGAAATTTCTGGATTTAAGGTTATGCAAAATTTATATTTTAATAGGAACAACCATATGGCTCTCTATAAAAGATTGTGCCAATTTACAGTAATGCTAATAACATTCTTAGTTGTTTGAAAATGTTTGTTTACTCATCGGTAAAAAAAAAAATAGTATATTATTGTTTGATTTTCTATGAGAGTTTTATTTTTTACCACTTGAGCTGTTCCCATTGGTATCACCAAGAATTCTAATCAGTGGTTTACCAGTTTTATTCTATTACAGACATTCTAATCTCTCAGCATTTGGTTATTGGATCAGCCTGGCAAATTATAGAGTCCAATCTATGAACTTAAATAAACAGTAGAAAGTAGTGGTGGAAGGTATCCAAAATCATCCTTCTTTTAAAAATATAAAGCAGAGTGTTTGACACCCTTTAGTGTTGCCAATAGTACTTAGATTGAAATCAAAGTTTCTTCCTATGGCCTGTTAGCTTGCACAATCGGGCCTCTGCTTATGTTGCCCACTTACCACTCCCCCTTACAGGGTATACTCCACCTTCAGAGGCTTAAATTTATTTTTCTAAAACTCCTTCTTACTTTAGAGCTGTGTTTGTGTTTGTGTGTATGCGTGCACACACACACGAAAACATGATCAAACAATTCCTAAATGTGCTATGATGAGATGTAGTAAGACTATGTGGTAGGCAAACTAATGGTCCCCCCCTTCCCAAATATATCTTTATCCTAATCCCCAGAACTGTGAATATGTTTTCTGGCCAGTCAAAATCCTAACATAAAGGATTCACTAGGAAGGAGAGCAAACACTCAGAGCCTCATATTTTCACCAATGTACCCCACATCTCTTTGGACAAAACTTGCCTTTGAATGCCTATCGCATCCGCAACCTTTGCTTTGGAAATGCAATGTTTGCCATGTGCTTGATGCATCCACAGCCCTGGATTAGGTGCTCTGGGGAGATTGGAATTGTGTTCAGAGGCATAACTAGTGATTCAATAGTTGTGTTCTTGTTGGAGAAATCAGAGTCAGAAGGAACTTGGAAATAGTGAAGACAGAATGAGACATTCAACTGTGACGCGTAGTTAGGGGCAAGAGGACATTTGGGTCACCTTGGTTATCGGCAGCAATGACAACACTCATTTTTAACCTGATGCATTTCTAAAGCACGTTTCACAGAGTATCACATTTGACCTTTACATCCTTTCCTTAAGGTATTGTGACTATTTTCCTTGAAAAGGTGTGGGAATTGAGCCTCAGAGAAGGGGAAATACAGTGTTAATTGAGCACATGCTATATGCCAGCCACCGTGGCTGGAACCCTGACATGGTATTTCATTTACTCTCCAGCATAATCTGGGAGGTTGTCACTGTAAATCTCATTTTACAGATGAAGTCCAAGATCACTGAGCTGTGAAATGGACCAAACAAGGTTGGGCCCCACAGTTACCTGACTCCTGGACCAGTGGTCTTCCTGCTGCATTGCCGTTACTCGTAGCAGTTACACTGGTCTGCAAGCATTTCCCAAATCGCATAATTTTGAGGGCTTCCCTCCAGATTTCCGCAGTGCTGCTCAAAGTTGAAGACTTTGCTCTTCTTTGGTGGTCCCTGTTACTCTGAAAAACGAGTTTATGAAGGCAAGAAACTGAACACCGAGAGATGAGAGAGCTAAGGGAAGTCAAGAGTCCCATGTGTGAGGAGCTTTGATTTTTACTGTAACTTTTTGTTTGGGCATCATTTCAAAGTCACTTGAATAAGCACAGTGTACAAGAACCTGTCTCCCCTTTACGCAGATTCATCTTCTGTTAACACTTGATCCCATTGGAACAGTGCCAGTGGGATAAGTGTTTCTAACGCCATGCTTACCCAAGGACTCTGTGGCTAGCAGCTTCTTTATTCCTCGTTTGAACTGTTCTACAGCCCAGCTCTTGTATTCATCCTCCCTGACCCACATTCTCAACTTGAGTTTTATATTATTGCTCAGAATCCCCTTCTCTCTCACAGTGTGGGTATGAGTCTGGCTCAACAACTGATCAGCTTGAATTTGGATCACTGTTCCACCACTTAAGAGCCATTGTAGCGTTTAGAGAGGCAGTTTCCTCACCTGAAAAAAATGGACCTGAAGTAGTACCTTCTGGAGCGTTTGTGAAGATTCCATGGAATCATGTAAAAAGGAGTTTCATCCCAGCACCAAGCACAAGATAAATTCCCCTAGAAATGCAAACTCACTTGTTGAAGGCCCATATTCACCCTATAGTTATTCATACAGCTGTACCAGTTGTCAAAATATTGAAACATGTCCATATCAGGAGATAAATAGCTGCTTCCCTGAACCCCACCCCTCACCTCCATAGCATCGCCATCTTCCTGGCCACTGTCCTGGGACCCCCATGATGTCCCCAGCATCCACCTAACAGGTAGAAGCCTGCAGAGCTGGGGCCTCCAGCAATCTGCTGCAGCTCTCCGTGGAGCATTTTGATTGGTTGACGACTGCTGAACTATATCAATATCCCCACAGTATATTAGCTTAGTGCCTATAATTACTATCACATCCACTTACAAAATATGAAGGAAGCAGGGGAGGGAATGAGGAACTTTGCCCAAAGTCACACAGAAAATGATGACTTAATCTTGAGACTATTTCATTTCCAAACCATGTCCATTCTCTGTGGAGTTGAGGCCCTGTCTCCAAGCCTAGTTCAACCCTGTGACCTTGGGCAGGGGACTGCATCTCTCAGAGGGGGAACAGTGAGAATGATTCTTCTAGCTTCTCTGCCTTTCCAGGCTTTGAAAAGTGCCAAGATAGGGAAACTTTCCTTGTCTTTTGTTCAGGGCAAATCATCAAGTTCAGTGGTCAATTTTAGGCCAGAGATCAAACTCAATTCGTTAATTATTCACAAAGTTGGAAACGCTGCTCTTCTCTTGAAACTGCTTAAACCCACTGAGATAAGCCAGAACTACGAAGCTGATAAAAACAAACTTGTTGAAAATAACTATTCAAAGCAGAGCATATAAATGTTTTCAGAGAGGAATTGTGAGCCAGAGAAAGCAAAGGCACAATGAAAGGAGCATGGCCTTGGGAACCAGGAAGACTCCATTTATGAGCTGTGTCCTATTGGGCAAGTCATGTAATAAGTAACCTGTATTTCATCCTTTAAAAATGAGAATAAGCATCTTGAAAAGTTATTTAGAGCCAGACATAATGAGGGCACAGCCTAGAGCTCAGTGCCTGGCATCAGGAGTGAGAGTCCAAATATTTGCTAACCTGGACTCCAGGACTCTAAAGGAACCAGAATCACTGTGAATCAGCATCCCACAAGTTCCCAGAGGCCCCCTGCAGGCCAGGAGTTAACCCTTTCCTTGCTAGATCACTGAGGACAGGGGAGTGGCTATTTGCCAATAGAATGGAAAACTTTAGTTGTTCTATTCTGATGCCTTGACTACCCAGCATCCCTGGCCAGTAGTAGAAGAAAGTGCTCAGACACCCTCAGGTTTATCCTTCATTATATGAGAACTAGTGGCCCAGTGCACAAATTTGTGCACATTAAAAGGAAATTAATTAGAAGATATATTTGAATATCGCTTTTCACTCTCTATAATAGAAGTGTCAACCAAATTCACGATCGACAATGACAGATCGAAACACATGCATGCGATTGGCACTAGTGAGAGATTTATATGGAGAAATAAACTTGCTTAATTAGACCTGCTTTCTGATTTAGCTAAACTTTTTCCAGCCCAGTGAAGCACTCCAAATTCTCTTTCAGGTAATTGTCTGCAACACAGCAGTAAATATCAACACTAAGCAGACTACTATTGTAGATCACTCAGGGAGAACAAAGGGTAAAATATTTAACTGCAGCAGTGTTTGACTATATTCTGTGCAGTGAGAAAACCTGAAGTCATTTTCTTTTTTAAAAAAAACATATTTTTATTGATTTCAGAGAGGAAGGGTGAGGGAGAGAGAGAAACATCAAAAATGAGAGAGGATCATTGATCGGCTGCCTCCTGCATGCCCCCTACTGGGGATCAAGCCTGCAACCTGGGCAGCTCTTGACTGGAATCGAACCTGGGACCCTTCAGTCCTCAGGCTGACGCCATATTCACTGAGCCAAACCAGCTAGGGCTGAAGTTATTTTCAAGGTCCACCATTTCTTACTTCTTTTCAGTCGGGTCAAGTTTCTAAGCTTTCTAAATCTCCATTTTCCAGCTAATGAAAAGAAAATAGGATTCCACTGTGTCTCCTATCTACCTACTTCCAGGACTTCTGTGAGGATCAAATGAGATGAGGCACAGGAAAACGCTTCACAGACATTTGGTCAAAGTATAAAATATTTCCACCTGGCTATAAAGCAAGTCATGTTCCTGGGCTGAAGAAACTCCAAGGAGGCTAGTGGCTAGGGAGAGGAAGCCAGGCATTGCTACATGACATCATTACCCAGCGCCCACTGCCACCATTTCCGGACTGGCCTGAGCTGTGGGTCACATTTTATGCCATGGGGTCTTGGCAGCATCGGCTGGGATTTGGTGGGCTATTGCTCCGGGATGGTGGGAGGGACTGTGTCCCACTCGGGGGAAGCCGAGTGTTGCTTTGTTGGCTCCAGGTCCATGGTGCCATTTCTCTGTAAATGGTCAGTGCGCATCACAGCAGCTCCTGCTTTGAGCGTCTGCACCCGGGTGGTCAGTGTGCATCATAGCGGCCAGTCAGACAGTCAGACACTAGTATATTAGCCTTTTATATATATAGATTATTCTGTTTTATGCTTACACCAGAGGCTTGGTCCACAGATTAATGCAGCAGTGGGATCCCTTGGCCTGGCCTATACCCTCTCGCAATCCAGGACCCCTCAGGGGATGTCAGAGGCCGGGTGCATGGATTCAGCTCGATCCCCACAGGCCAGGCTGAGGGACCTCACCAGTGCACAAATCCGTGCACCAGGCCTCTAGTATGCATATATGATCTTTGGTTAATCTCTTCCCATCCTTTCACCTCCCCACTTCCCTCTGAGATTCATCCGTCTGTTCCATGTTTCCATGCCTGTGCATCGAGCGTCTGCCCCCTGGTGATCAGTCCGCATCATAGCTACTGGTCAAACCATCGAATAGTTGGTCGAATGGTCCAAGGGTCACTGAGGCTTTCATGTATATAGATGTGATATTGATCTGTAATTTTCTCTTATTATGATATCTTTGTCTGGTTTGCTATCAGGATAAAGTAAACATCATAGAATGGAGTCTCACATGTCTCTGAGGTTCTGTTTATTTTTTTATTTTTTTTTATTTTATTATTTTTAGTTCTTTATACTTAGTAATCTCAATTTACCTGCCTTTCAGTTTATTAATTCTTCTGCTTGCTCAAAACTACAGTTGGGCCCCGCTAGTTAAATTTTCATTCCTCTCGTGCCTTGCAACTTCAGAGTTTATTGACTTTAAAAAAATAATTTCTATCATTTTATTTGTATTTTTGATTTGGTAACACATTTTTCTCATACTTCAATTCTTTAGACACAGTTTATTTTAGTTTTTGAATATATTCATGATAATTGATTTAAGTCTTTGTTTATTACAATGTCTGGCCTTTCTCAGGGACAGTGTCTGTAAACTATATTTTTCTTTGTATGGGCCATATTTTTCTATTTCTTTGAATGTCTTATTTTTTTTTTTTGTCATTGTTATTCGTAACTGGCCATTTAAAATAATATAGTGAAAAAAAATAAAATAATACAGTGTTTCAACTATGGAAACCTGTTCTCTTTCTTTCTTCTCCAGGCTTTGTTGTTGTTGCTGCTGTTTGTTTAGCGACTTCTTGGAATAGTCCAGGAAAATTTGCATTTTTGTCACATGTCACCACTATAGTGTCTATTCAATTAGCTTAGTTAACTAATGACTAGATATGTAATTTAAAAAAAATAATCTTGAACTAATAATCTCCCAGCATTTTCAGTGCTTTGTGTGTGTGTGTGTGTGTGTGTGTGTGTGTGTGTGTGTGTGTTGTTTTCAGTGATCTGCAGGCAGTCTCCAACTCCATCTTATCCTTAACTTTCTGCCCATGCCGATGTTCAGGATACTCAGAGGAGAGAGCGGGGTTTTTCCTGGGCATATGCACACTCTTGAAATTGCGGACGGGCTCCTCTACCCACAGGAATAGGTTGGAGCTTTCCAAAGGTTCCCATGGACATCTCATTACCCAGTTTTTCTTTTTAGAAATCTTTGGTTAGCTTCATGTGAGCTCCAACTGTTAACACCTCCTCAGGCAGCTGTGATTTTAAACAATTGCCGCTGATTTTATTTGACAAATACTCTGTGGGGAGGGCTCTTTACAAAGTGTAAGCTCTAGTTAGGTCAAATAAAGAAAACCCTTGAAGGTGGAGCTTCTTGAAAACTGCCAGATGTGTCAAATAGTGCAAATTCTCTGGGAATGGGACTTCTGGGGAGCTCCAAGCCCATCTTGCTTCCTTCAGTAACTACTAAGTTGATGGTTTCACAGCTACTATAGTTGTGAGACTGTTGGCTCTCAGCACTACTTACTGAATTGCTAGGGAGAGTGTGATGGGCATCAGGCAGGTTAAAATACCACAAGACTCACTGTCCTTGCTGAGATTTAGCCATTGCTCATGAGTAAATGCTGCTTGGATTGTTGCAAGCCTTTGGTGATTTTTCAGAGTTCTGAAAAAGTTAATAGGATTTTGACAGTTTTCAATGGTGTTCTCATGGCTTTTTATGGAGAAGTGAGTTTCAGAGGTCCTCAATTGATCATTTCAGAATAGTCAATTGCACATTCACTTTCTATAGTTATAACAAAATTACCACAAACTTAGCTGCTAAAACAACACCCATGTATTATGTCACAGTTGTTGTAGGTCGAAAGTCCTGGCACAGAGTAACTGCGTTTTCTGCTCGGGGTCTTGCAAGGTTGAAATCAGTGTGTTGGTTGGACTGTGTTCTCTTCTGGGGCCCGAGGTCTTATGCAGGCTGTTGGCAGACTTAAGGTTGTGGTTGTAGGAGTGAGTCCCTGTTTTTATTTTCTGTTTGTTTTTTGCTGGCTGGTGGCCATCTCAGCTCCTAGAGGCCTCCTTTTGGTCCTAACTGACAACCTGAAAGGTAACTTGTTCAAAGCCAGCAGGAAAAGTCTCTCTACAGTCTGTTAAAAGGGAGTCTTATGTGACCTAATGTAATTGTGGGAGTCATAGGACCTGCTCATACTCAAGGAGTGGGGATTATATAGGGTGGCTATACGAGGGGGTAAGGTTCTTGGGACCCATCGTAGAACTCTGCCTACCATAGGCTTATTGTGGGTCTTCAAGCATTTGGCTACAAGGGGAATCATTGCCATCTATATTTCACTGTGTGGCTCTATTTCATAGAGCACTTTCATTTAAATTAATCAAATGTAATCCTCACAATAGCCCTCTGAGAGAGGGAGGGAAGGCGTTCCTAAACCCATTTTAGAGATTTGAATCAAAGGCTCAGAGACATTATATGACTTACTCACGAGCACACAGCAAATTTATTCCTCTGAGTCTAAGCAGGGAGTCCTCAGCTCTACCACACACCTGCATACATGTTAAGGGTCAGGTCTTTGTGAGTTTTGGTTTCTATACGGCAATGAGGCCTCTTTTAGGGACTTCGTTTCTGGAACAGCTTCCTCCAGGCTCCTGCATCTCCTACATGCCTATTTGGGGACAATACCTGAGCGTGAAAAATAGTATTAACCGGGAGTTTTGATAAAATGGAGTCTGCAGGGGCGAATTGCAATTTAAATAGCTCAAAAATTCCATTTACTTCCAGCAATATATTCCGAATGTTCCCTCTGGCCCAGCTCAAAGGGAGCAGGCAGTCATCTCCTGCAGAAAGTAAATGGAATTTTTATTTTTGTCTCCGAAGTGCCTTGAAATCAGCAATCTCAAGGCTGGCAATGGGGCCTCGGTGAAGACACCATCAGAAAGAACAGCAGAGGTTCAGAAGGTAGCCAGCCATCAACAAACCAAACTCACTCTCACTTTAATTTGATGGTTTTGTGGGTGGTAGAAGACACTGACCATTCCAGACCAGCCTTCTTACCTCCCTGTACTTAACCTCCTGGTTCAATGTGTCCAGTCACCTGAAAGGTAGTGGGTTTTCTTTAGCTCCAATTCAAACCTTTAAATTCGTCTGGGTCTTTCTATGGTGGTGCAAATGGCTGCTATGGTCCTTATCGATCAATCCTTCAAATGGTTGAGGACATGGAGTTGGGACCTTGGCTCCCTTTGCAGATTCCTTTTCCTCAGTCCCTGCACAAACCCCCAGCTTCCTTGAGAAGGCAGTTCTCACCTTCTACCAAGGCCATGCCCTTGCCTTACAGTGGAAATAACTCGGGGGGTGACTTTCATGCTCCCCAGCTCCCTGTGCATTAGGCTGAGGCTGGATCCTGCCAAGACCACACCTTGCTTTGCCTCCTCCCTGCCCATCTTGCTTCCTGTGTTTCCTCTCTCCCGAGAGCCTTCCCCATCAGTGAATCACATTCACCCCATCACTGTCTCAGCACTGCTTCCATGGCACTGGCCTAAGACAGAAAGTCAAGAAGCTCAGCTGTGCCTTTCCTCTGCCTACATTAAAAAATTGCATCCAGGAATTGAAGGCCTTGCTATAAAGAAGCATCCATTTAAATAAGGCAGTCCTACTTTTTCTCACTAAAACAGAAGTCATTTACCTCAACCTCAATTATGTGGGACATAGTCATACATATAGAAAGGGTCTGTGAGTCACTGATCTAGATATTGTAAAATAATAGGCAATCTGTACCTTCATTGTTAAAAAAATCCTACAGCCCGGCCATTGTGGTTCAGTGGTTGAGCATTGACCTAAGAACCTGGAGGTCACAGTTCGATTCCCAGTCAGGGCACATGTCCAGGTTGCAGCCTCAATCCCCAATAGGGGCCGTAACAGGAGACAGCCAATCGATGATTCTCATCATTGATGTTTCTATCTCTCTCGCTCTCTCCTTCTCCGTTTTTCTCTGAAATCAATAAAAACATATATTTTTAAAATCGTGCAGATTTTGTCACTGGACAGATACAGATCTATACAATACACCTGGATAAGCTGATAATGTCTCCAGGTCTGTTTACTGTCTGCATTACAGGACTCACCCATGCACCTGGCAGTGTTGCTGGGAAGACAAATGCTACAATACATCAACTGGGTTAGTACACACAGGGCTTCAAACACCAGAGCTGTTGTTATGAAGGTCTTCCTGTGACAGGGAGCATGCTCTTTCAGTCTGGCTATAGAGCAAGTTCTGTTTCAAAGCTGAGCCTGAGCACAGATCTTTTTCTTACCCCCAAAACCCAAAACTCATGAATCCCAAATGATGCAAAAATGAGTGTGGATGTTGTCTCTCACTGCATGGAGTCCCATTTGGAGAGAAAAGGGATGGACTGCTGAACTGGGGTGGCGGGGTGGTGGTGGTGGGGTAAGGGGTTGGTGGGGGTTGTAGTTTTCCAGGCATGGTGAGATGGGTTGGACAAAAAGATGGGAGAAGCATTTTCCTGGGCTCCTGCAAGTCTGTGGAGCACACGGAGCCGGTCAGCCTCGTCCCCACAGAGGAGGGGTGGTCAGTGTGGGAGGTGGCAGATGTCACTACTGATTGAATCTGGGGAGTGAGTGTTCATAGATGTTTGTCCTACTATGTAATTTTATGTAAGTTTGAAATATTTGAAAATAAGAGTAAGGGTAGCAAAGGGCTAAATGAGAATGATTCCACATTGTGGAATGAAGTAGACATGGTATAATTTATACTACCCTTAACTCACTCAAATTAATGTGTAAACACTGTGTATATGTGTGCATGAGTTCATATGCATAAGTGTATATGTTTGGATCTATAGATGCATATTTTCACATCACATGTAATCCTCCGTATGTGTGTGGTTCTGTTGATTATTGAGTGAGAGACCTGGGTGTGTTCAATTCCTACTTTTGCTGAGAAGTCATTCACATCTACTCACCATACACACACTTAACACACATACACCAACACACTATATTTATGTACATATACTGCACATATGTGCATACACACACTCAACACTTGTGCATCTAACAAGGTAAGCAGGATGATATGATGACAGGACCCTGATAATTTTCTTGCCACCTCCATTATTGGAGTGAGTTTATCACCAGGCAGCTCCTTCTAAGCAGCACACAGGTCTTGAGCTTCCCACTTGAGAAAAGAATAGATGAGAAAGCTGCACAGATAGCAAGGTGACCTCTGTTCAGCACGGCAGGGCAGCCTCACAGGCCCCGGTGACAACTGTTATAGGGAAAGTGTAAAAGCCACCCACCTGTCCTCTCAGGGGAAACTGTCCCTGGGGGTTTGCTGAGCCTTCCTAAGGCAGGGTGACCCTGGACCCTGAGCTGGGTGTGCCAACAGTTCATCTCTAGGTTAGTTGTGATTTTTTCCTTTTACTTACTTTTCATTGTTCTGTCAACTCTTCCCAGTCTGTAAAAGTTGGAATCTGTTTGTCCTTATTCTTCTCACCATCAGAGGTCCATACTTTTACCCTCATCTCCATACCTCCCACCCCTCATTCCATCAAAATCTGTCTGTTCAGTGGTACCATCAGTTAAGATGGAATTTAATAGAAAGTGGCATCTATGATCTCACAAGGAGGCTGCAGGCAGGGACTGCCCTTAACTTGTGTTTACTGTGTCCCCAACATGTGTTTATCATCCTCCCATACAATCTGGATGGCGGAGAAGGAGAGAGGAGTTTGGAATCAGGGACCATGAAATAGAAGGCATATCGCAGCTTTCCTTCAAGGAGTGAGCTAAACATTTACAAACTGTTTTTATAAAATTCATCAGCAGTCAAGGTACTGGGTCCGTGTACATTCTGAGGATCCATAGTGACATGGCGCTCAGTCACGAATCCAAGTTGGACTTCAAGCAAACTTACCCAAAATGCTCAGCCCTGGGATTTCCCAGGAACTTGGGGGTTTCCCAGGTAGTGCGTCAGTAGCATTCACAGAAGTGGCCCCACCCCCTCGCCCCCTGCACTCCTGGGAGAGGAACCCCCTTGGTTGCATTGATGCTCTGGTTCTCACTGATGTTCTGAGAGTGTCCAAGGGGGAGGCACTCTTTCACCTCCACCAGTACAGGAATTCCAGCCTGGAGTTCATGCTGGGGGAGTGTCCACAAATCTTCTGATATTTCTGCCAAGTTTGTATGTAGCTCTTCGGTGGACTCTTTCTGAGAAAAGTTTTCCTACCTTTCAGGAGATTCCTGTGGTTGTACACATCCTTCGAAATGTTCAGAGGCACTAACCTGGAGGGTTTGTTGAAGCATTTTGTAAACTATACACAGTGTATTTAGGCAAAAATCAGAGGGAAAATAAAACACTCCTTTTCTCCTGTTATAGGACTCTCACTCTTTACACAGAGATCAATGAGAGAGCTGCGTGTGGAGGCGGATGGCACAACCAAGGAGTGATGGTAAGTGAGGCTGGTTGTAGCCAAGGTTCTGATACCAGTTGGCTTTCTGACTCTGTGCAGTCTCCACAGTGCAGGCCATGAGATGGTTAAAGAAGAATCCTCCACTGTCAGAGGCACAGCCAGGAAAGGACATGTTGATTACCGAAAGTCTGATGGCTTCCATGTGTTCCCACAGATATACTCTCCCACGTACACCCACAAAACCAGAGAGCGAGTCTTCTTAGAGAATGATGCGTTAGAAAGGTTCTCTCTGTGTCTTGCATGTAAATTTTGAAAAGTCCCTTAATGCTCCAGCCTGTGTTTCCTTACCTGTTATATCCAGGTGAGCTGCCTCACCTAACTCACCTTGAAAGGATGTAACAGTTAAATGATAGAGCTGCTGGATCACTAAGGAAAAAACAAAGCCTAAAAGAAAGTGTGAGGGGATTGTGGTAAGAGACCAACCAAAGGACTTGTATGCATGCATATAAGCATAACCAACGGACACAGACAGTAGGTGGGTGAGGGCATGTGCTGGGTGGGGGTGGGAGGGGGGAGTGGCTGGGGAGAGGTCAATGGGGAAAAAGGAGACATATGTCATACTTTCAACAATAAAGAATTTAAATTAAAAAAAAGAATATAGAAACCTAGGTAGTCTAGTCTTAATGGAAAGACTCTGATTGTTCTGAACTGGCAACTATGACCAAAATAGCAGGTAGACTGCTTCCAGGAAGAAGACACTAACAGGTAAGGCAGGACCTGTTGAAGGTGGGTCTGGAAATCAGTCAGAGTATTTTGTGTGCTGCTGTATGAGTTTGAAGTTTATTAAGTGGGTCTGACATGCAAGGAGGCCAATTAGTGGTATGGATTTAGATCGGAAGTCAGTTCAGCAATCATTGGGAAAAACCCTGTGGACCTTTTCTATTTTGCTCATAGCTTTCTGGACATCCACCTGGCCACTCGAGGGCCTGAGGTCCCCTACAAACAAGGGCTCCAGTTTTACTGGGAGTAAACATTCTTCTTTGTTAACCATGTCAGAATGTGATGACTGCATGTATTCCTTGCATGTGCAACATAAAACAGTAGAAACCATTAATAAGGATAACCAGGATGTACTGTGTTAGGTACTGCTTCATGTTATTTCTGTTATTCACAAATATTCTGCAAAGCCAATATAATAGGTTTGTTGGAAATACGTTGGATCTGGTTGATACAATTGGGAATGAGCTTTACTTCTCTCTATTACTGTCAAACTCAGTTGTATTTGTTTTCTCCTTTCCTGGTGGCATATCAGGAACCTCTAGAGCTTCCTGGTCACTTCCAAGTATTAAAATGTCTGGCCCAATCTAACTCAAAATTTAATCTCACATCCCGTATAAAGCACCTCCCCTCTGCTCAGCTCGGGCATGTCCCGATGTGCAGGTAAAGGCATAGGGTGCTTGGTCTGTTCTCCAACTCCTCTTACTCCTCCTCCTACCTGACTAACCTAATTGCTGATGGATTTGCCAAGGTTGGGCATTGAAACCAGGCCTGCCAACTCCAAACTCTGTGCCTCTGCCCTTGTTCTGTTATGTGGCTATGACACTTTGCATTGTAAACACTCTTAGGGCAGGGGCTTTTCCTTACTGTCTTTGCAAATACTGCCATCCCAAGTGCTCATGGACATTCCGTAAAAGTATGTTGACCAAATGAATTAACCGGTATAGGTACAGGTCCGGGCTACAGAGAAGCTTGAAACACAGAGGGCTGGTGTAAGCAAAGGGAGAGAAATGGTATGCAGTGTAGTAACATACCATTGATGTCTACACAATTTTAATTTTATATTGCATATTTTGTACACATTATCTCATTTAAACCTCAAATCAGCACTTGAGTATCACTCCTCGGTGTGTCACCCAAGTTTACTGGTGTCGTGACAGTGGCTGAAATAGGATATGAGCTCAGGTCATGTGGCTCAAAGCCAGAGCCCTTCCAAGTAGCTTTCAATTGGGTGTAATAGGGTGAGATAATAGGCTAGCCACAGTTTGTTCTCAGTCTCTCTCTCTGAGTTTAATTTAACTTGTTCCTCCATCACCTGCCCTATTTCCTGTAAGTGAGCTCTTGAGGACTGGTTCGATTGAGATTCAGATAATTTTTTTTTTTTTTTTTTGGCGAGAACACTTCAAGAGTGGTGGCTGTGTGTTGCATATTATAGCTCGTGAGGACAGACACAAAGCCTTACTATCCCACCTTTCATGTGGCTAAGGTTGATTGATGGGTTCCGGTGACCCACAACAAGTTTAATTATCATTATGAATAACTGGTATGATAAAGTTAAGCATCAGCAATGTTGCAGGCACTGTACTTGGCGTCACACTCATATTATTTCGTTGAATCCACGCAGACACTGCACTAAAAGGTATTAGCATCGGCATGTGTCAAATGAGAAAACCAAGGCCCCAAGAAGTTAGGCAGGTTGTCTGAATCATACAGCTAGTAAGTGACAGAGGCAGGATGTCAATTCAGATCCGATGGACTCTGAGGTCTCTATTCTGAACAATTTTGTGACATTATGCCCGACTTCACGTCTTTTCAGAGCATTCTCACAGGCCCACTCCTAGAGCCTTTGATTCTTCCCCCTTTAATAGATGGTCTGTTTCAGCAATTTATACATTAACTTTAGCGCCAATGCTGGGAAAAGGGCCAAGGAGAGAGGCCACTGTGGTGCCACCCATGTCATAGGAGAAGGGAGGACAGGATAACAGGTTGTGGAGCAAGATAAATAGAACAGGCCACAGCAGGCAGCAATGTCCAGAAAGGCAATCTATTGAGATCATTTAATTGTACTTTATAAAATCGCAAACCAAAGTCACCTCAAGAAAAAGGGTAATTGATTTGCTCATATCACCTAACGATGGAAAGGCCAGAGGTGGATCGACTTCAGGGACCGCTGGACCCATGCACTAGAATTCCATTCTCTCTCTCTCTCTCTCTCTCTCTCTCTCTCTCTCTCTCTCTCTCTCTCTCTCCTCAGCATCTTCGGGCGTGCTGGCTTCCTGCTCTCAGGCTAGCTGTCTCCACATGGCAGGGAGCATGACTACACGCAGCTCATCCTTACAACTGCATAAGCAGAGAGCAAAAAGGACTTTTTCTTCTTAACTCCAGTGAGAAAAATCCCGGGGGAGAACTCTGATTCTCTGGGCTTGGACCAATCACTATAGCCAGGAAGAGGGGCCTTATAATTGGTCCACTTGGGTCACGTGTCCATGAAAGCAGGGTCCCTAACTATAAGAAAGAAATGAATCACATAGATTAGGCTACTGGGTGGATTGAAAGCTGGGTAATCACCCCAATATATTTTCCATATATTCTTGTTATGAACAAGATGATATTCACAGGCAGGCTCTGGGTGGGGGTGGGGGCACTAAAAAGAACAAATGTAGGGAAAGAAAACTGATGCTCATTAATCACCCACACGTGCTGCATAATATTCTAAGTACTGCATGCACAGCTCATTTAATCTTTAAAACATACCATGAACTCAGCATTTTATTCTCATTTTTTACAAAAGAATAAACTGAGGCTCATAGAAATTAAATGATCAAAGTTAGTGTATATGAAGTCAAGATTTGGATCCAGTTTTTGTAGCTCTAATGTGTATGCTCTTTTCTCTAGACCAGACCCTCTTCATGCTGGAGGGACTAAGGAGGGGTAATACTGAGCTACAGAAATTCTGTATATAAAGTAGGTGCTGCTTTACAACAACGAGGCTGGGCCCGATCAAAGTTATGGGTCTGGTCAGAGCAGAACCAGGTCCTGGCTGATGTATTGCCAAATGAAAACTGTGTTTTTCATCAGACAAAACCAAGCTGAGGAACATTCTATGACATATCTGACCCATGTTCCTCAAAGTTGCCAAGGTTATCAGAGCACAAGGAAAGGCTCACACATACTGTCACAGACCTGAGGACACTGAAGAAACATGACAACTAAATACCAGGTGGCACCCTAGACTGACACAGGAAAGGGGCGCTAATGGATAAGCTGGTAAAATCCAGATAAGGTCTGGAGAGTAGTTAAAAATTATGCACCAATGTTGGTTCCTTAGCTTTGATAACGATAACTGCCCCATAGTGACGGAAGATGTGAACAATAGTAGGTACTGGGTGAGGGCCATATGGGTACTTTCTGGACTATCTTTACATGGTTTTGTAAATTTTAAATTATCCCAAAATTGGGAGTTTATTACTATAAAATTGGGTTTATTTTACCATGCTGAGTAAAAAAAAAAAAAAATTCTTCCCTCTAGAGCAGTGATCGGCAGACTCATTAGTCAACAGAGCCAAATATCAACAGTACAACGATTGAAATTTCTTTTGAGAGCCAAATTTTTTAAACTTAAACTATATAGGTAGGTACATTGTTATTAACTTAATTAGTGTACTCCTAAGCTGGCTTTTGCTGAGGTCGACCCCTTCCAACTCTCCCATCCACACTCGTCTTGTATACTTGTTTCGTCTATCTTTTGTCACCCGCGCACAATTTGTGGATGCGACTAGCACTAACCACTGCACAATGAGACTGCTGACTGACTGGCTCACTCAACTCTGCATGAATCGCATGCACCTCCCCCGCGCTGTGTATCCCGTGGTCTGCCTGCGCCGCATCTCCCATCGCCCGACCAACCGACACCCCCCACTTTCAAACCACTTCTTCAAAATAGACTCGCCCAGGCCGAAAACCGACTTCTGCGCATGGGCCACGAAATTTCAATCCCATTGTACGTGCGCATCCGCATGTGGTACTTTGTGGAAGAGCCACATTCAAGGGGCCAAAGAGCTGCATGTGGCTCGCGAACCATGGTTTGCTGACCACTGCCCTAGAGCAACGGTTCTCAACCTGTGGGTCGCAACCCCTTTGGCAGTCGAACGACCCTTTCACAGGGGTCGCCTAAGACCATCCTGCATATCAGACATTTACATTACGATTCATAACAGTAGCAACATTACAGTTATGAAGTAGCAACGAAAATAATTTTATGGTTGGGTCACAACATGAGGTACTGTATTGAAAGGGCCAGAAGGTTGAGAAGCTCTGCCCTAGATTCTGGGGCAAATGCAGGAAGTGGCTTACTACTCAGTGTGTAGTGAGGAACTTCTGGAGGCCCATGACATCAGGTGCTATGGATGGACTGTTTGTGCCCCGCCCCCATTCATTGTTGAAACCCTAATCCATAAAGTGATGGGATTTGGAAGTGGTGCCTTTGGGATATAATGAGGTTTGGATGAGGTCATGGAGATGAGGCCCTCATGATGGGGTTAATGTCCTTGTAAGAAGAGGAAGAGAGAATAGAGAATGCTTGCTCTTAAATATGCCAGGACAAGGTGAGAAGATGGCCCTCTGCAAGCCAGGAAGAGAGCTGGCACCAGAATTGAACCCACCAGCACTTTGCCCTTAGTCTTCACTGCTTCCAGAACCATGAGAAATAAATATCTATCGTTTAAGCCACCCAGTGTTGGTATGTTGTTGTAGCAGGTTGGATTAACTAAGACACAAGAGATCACATGCTTGCTATGAGCAGTAAGCTATAGGAATAGCCCTGTAAGATGAAATCCCAGGAATGTGAGGAAATTGGTAATGGTTAATTTTTGCTCAAATTTCTGATTCCACCTCTGCCGACTTTTTCTTCCATGGATGCCCTGCTCACATGCCCTCAGTTCACACTATGGTATCTCTAAACCTCACTTCGGTGCCACATTGGAGTCACCACTCTAGAGTGAAACCTCAAACAGTGTTGAAAGATGTGTAGCCATTAAAGAAGTTGTAACCAGCTACATAGCCCTGGTAATTGTAGCTTCTCATCTATAAATGGAGTTAATGACACTACTTTACTGAAGTTGGGTGCTTAGCTGAGAAAAGCCAATGCATCATTGGCATACTTGTAGAGGTTATGGAGACTGCTTCCTCAATTCCTGAGTGATTCGGCACACACATTTTCTTGCTTCATATTTAAGTCCACTAGTAGAGTAGAGAGACAACAGAATTTATAGACTGGATCTTGATCTTGGATGTGCCATTACTAGTATCTTCACTTAGTGGCTTTTTCTTTAAAAAAAAAAAAAAAAAAGGATTGTGATTTTCTTGAAAGGCTGGGAATTGGCTCTGGAGGTAGTTACTCAAAAGAAGTTGCAGTCATGTTTTAACAAAAGGAATCATCCTTGGAGGAAGCATATAATCTCTTTAATTATTCATTGTATAACCCACATTCTATAGCTCTGATTCAGCACCTGATTCTTGGCATACTTGGCATTTAACTGACCAGTTCTAGTCCCTTTCCAAATATATTCACTCATGCACAATCATTACCAAACAATGTAGTACATTGAAGATTCTTTGTTTTAGGGACAGTGGAGTTGAGGCTCTATAACACTATTCACCATAAACTCCTACAAGTTCTCCTTTGTCGATCCCTTCTTTCTTTTCCCTTTTTCCCTTTCCCCCTTCTCCCCTTCTGTCTTTTTTAAAATTAAATCTTTATTGTTCAGATTATTACAGTTGTTCCTATTTTTCCCCCCATAGCTCCCCTCCACACATTTCCCACCCCACCCTCCGCCCTCACCGCCCCCCACTGTCCTCATCCATAGGTGCACGATTTTTGTCCAGTCTCTTCCCGCATCCCCACACCCCATTGTCCCCCAAGAATAGTCAGTCCACTCCCTTTCTATGCCCCTGATTCTATTATAATCACCAGTTCATTCTGTTCACCAGATTATTTATTCACTTGATTTTTAGATACACTTGTTGATAGATGTATATTTGTTGTTCATAATTTGTATCTTTACCTTTTTCTTCTTCTTCCTCTTCCTAAAGGATACCTTTCAGCATTTCATATAATACTGGTATGGTGGTGATGAACTCCTTTAGCTTTTCCTTATCTGTGAAGCTCTTTATCTGACCTTCAATTCTGAATGATAGCTTTGCTGGATAAAGTAATCTTAGTTGTAGGTTCTTGGTATTCATCACTTTGAATATTTCTTGCCACTCCCTTCTGGCCTGCAAAGTTTCTGTTGAGAAATCAGCTGACAGTCGTATGGGGACTCCCTTGTAGGTAACTGACTGTCTTTCTCTTGCTGTTTTTAGGATTCTCTCTTTGTCTTTTGCTCTTGGCATTTTAATTATGATGTGTCTTGGTGTGGTCCTCTTTGGATTCCTTTTGTTTGGGGTTCTCTGCGCTTCCTGGACTTGTAAGTCTATTTCTTTCACTAGGTAGGGGAAGTTTTCTGTCATTATTTCTTCACATAGGTTTTCAATATCTTGCTCTCTCTCTTCTTCTGGCACCCCTATAATTCTGATGTTGGTACGCTTGAAGCTGTCCCAAAGGCTCCTTACACTATCTTCGTATTTTCGGATTCTTTTTTCATTGTGCTTTTCCGGTTGAGTGTTTTTTGCTTCTTCATATTTCAAATCTTTGACTTGATTCTTGCGATCCTCTGGTCTGCTGTTGGGAGTCTGTATAATATTATTTATTTCAGTCAGTGTATGCTTAATTTCTAGTTGGTCCTTTATCACAACGTTGAGGGTCTCATTAGATTTCTTGAGGGTCTCATTAAGTTTATCGGCGGTTTCTAGAAAATTCTTGAAAAACCTTAAAAGTGTGGTTTTGAACTCTATATCCAGTAGTTTGCTTTCCTCCATTTCTGTCATTTGTGTCCTGTTTCTTTGTCTCCAAATTTTTTTATGCTTCACTGTGTTGATAGAGTGGCTTTCTGTGCTAGGTGTCCTATAGGGCCCAGTGGCTCCCCAATTACCTGAGGCAGACACTCTTGGTGCACCCCCTTGAGGGCTTTGTGCACAGTCTTGTTGTAGTTAAGCCTTGATTGTTGTAGGTAATACTGGGAGGGATTGACCTCCAGGCCAATTGGCTGTGAGAATCATTGTGTCTGCAGTGGGAGAACTTCTGTGCTGGAGACACCCCTCCGGGGCAAGACTTGCTTCAATGGGGCTTTGGTGCTCACTGAGTCTGCCCCCTGAGTGTGTCCTTTATGGATCCGAGGAGCTGCAATCTGGATGGTCCCACTCTGACCACCGGGCACACTGGCTCCTGGATCTCTAAGGAGGTGCTAATCTAGCCTTTGCCTGAGGCTTCCCAGCAGGAGCCAGCTGTGACAATGCAAGTTGCCCTGGCGTCTTGGGCCAGCTGCAGTTTGTTAGGTAATTATTAGATTGCAAAGGGCCTTTCATATGCAAAAGCCTCTGTGCACAGCTTGGGCAGGGCGGGGTCCCAGGGGATCAACAGGGCAGAGCAAGCAGTTATGTCTGCTCTCAGTCCTTCCCTCAGAGGCCCTGCTTCTCAGTGTCCCGGCAATCGCTGCAAGCACCTCTGAGAGAAAGCTGCCCTCGAGTTCCGACCGATGCCAGACAGTCCAGTTTCTCCCGTATGAGTCTCGGTCCCTAGAGACTCGCCCAGAACTGGAGCTCAGAGCTTGAGACTCCCTCCTGATTGAAAAAGACAACCGTGTCCTCAGCCACCAGCCCTCTCCACATGCACCTCTGTACCTCTGTATTTTACTCCAGCACCACACCTCCTCTGAGTCTCGGTATGCTTTTCTCTTTCCTTTTAGTTGTAGAATTTCCACTCAGCCAGCCTTCCTGTGGTTCTGGATGATGTCCGTTCCGTCTTTTAGTTGTATTTTTGAAGTTGTTGTGGGAAGCAGCAATTTCCAGTGTTTACCTATGCCACCATCTTGGTTTCTCTCCTCCCCTTCTGTCTTGCCAGTGCTTTTCCTCATTTTTGACACTTCTCATCTCTTAGAACTTACAGTAGACTGCTGTGTTCCTTGAAGATAGTTTTCTGTTGTTCTTGGACACATAGTTAGACTATGTTTCTCAGGCTCCTTTGCTGTTAGGTGTAGTCATGTGACTGAGTTTATCCAATAGAATAAGGGTAGAAGTGATGTGTACCATTTTATGATGGTCTAGTAACCCATAAAAACCTCCCAGCATAGATAATCCTCTCTCTTTCTCCCGCTGCTGGCTCTATGTTGAAGTCCAGGGACTGTTGATAGTATTGAAGCCTCCATCAACCTGGCTCTGTGTGGGGGCAGAACTAATCCTAACATTAACCTACCCCTGCCATCAGGATCATCTTTTGGGGACTTACATGAGTGAGAAAATTTATATATGTGAGAATGAAACTTTGTATTAGTGAGAAATAAACTTATTTATTGTATTGAATCAAAGATATTTCAAGGTTTATCTGTTATAGCAGCTGGCTCTACATAAACTAATATAGCCATATTCCTGAGGACTCCTCCTCCACACTTTTTAATTTTGTGCTTCTAAATCTCTTTCCTCCTGATTGTGCTTAACAACATAGATCTCAGGCTGCTGTTTTCATTCCTGCACACTCACAAGCAATGTAATGCTCAGCAAAAAAATTCCTTCAGTTATAAAAGAAGAGGTATGTTAAATAATATTTATTTTCTGTGCCATACCATTCTATAATTCAACAGATAATCACAAAACACCTACTATGTTCTGTGCCCTTTTGTAGAAACTAGTGGGATAGCAATGAAAGTCCACTGCTCTCTTTAATCATTCCTGGTCTAGAGCTAAAAGAGAGAGACAACAAAAGTCTAGTTTGGAAGTCATAGGATTTCATTAAATTTAAAGGAGGGGTATATAATTCAACTTGGACCTGAATCAAGCAAGACTCCCTAAGAAAGGATCTGACTTGAATCTGAAAGAATGAGTAAGAACCACGTAAAGGGTGGAGAAAGTGTGTTCTTGCAGGAGATTTGTGAAAGAGAAGACAGTGGGATGGCATGTCTTTACTGGAAACTGCATTTTGGGTCAGACCAGAGTGAAAGGGCATGGGTATGGTGGGAGATAAAGCTGGCGATCTCAGTTGGTACCAGATTCTGAAGGACACCATGTTGAAGGCTCATTCCATCTGACACCATCTGTTCTTATCTCCTTATTAACATACCATGTCCCAATTTCCCAGTCACCATATCATCAATGGATCTTAATCTTGGATGTGCCATTACTAGTAGTCTACTTCCCTTTCATGGCTCTCCCTGTGTGCTAAGCACAGTCCCTGAGGTGGAGGTGACTTCAGTGTGATGACGGAACTCCTCTATGACCACTCTGAAATGTCACTGTCCTGGGTGTTTTTAGGGTCAGCCTCACTACTAGTATATGTGAATTTTCTCAGTTGCTTCCATGAAGAAAAAATCATGGGCTTAGAAGAACTCAGTATAGTACACTAAAAATCTCCTTCTCTGAGCACAAGCCAAAAGCCTTTTTATCTTCAACCATATTGTCATCATCATTGCTGTTGCATTTTGTCCTTTTCACTTATATGGTCCTTTACTTTTGAGCATGGTTTTACTTAAATTGCTTTATTTGATCTTCCCTATTGTCCTCTACAGTTTGAGGAATGGATTCCATGATCTCATCTTATAGGTAAAGAGCCTGACGTTTAGAGACTTGAGATGATTTTCCTCTCCTCATTTATAAGTGGTTGAGCCAGGACCAGAATTGAAATTCAACAAATACCTTCTAGGCCTTATCTCCTTGAGACCAAGCATCACATCTTTTAAAGATTGCTACCTTATCAGTGCTGTGTGTAGGCTCTCAGCCTGTATTCGTTAATTTAGCTCAAAGCAGTGATTTAAAACAAGGGCCTTGGAATCAAAAGGAACCCGGATTCAGAACCTGGTTCTTGGGAAAGCCATTTAACCTATTAGGAAACCAGATTTCTTATTGAGAAGTGGAACTTTGAATATTTTCCTTAAAGGGCTCTTGTGAGAATCAAATGAGATGATAGAAATGAGGCATTAAGCATATTGCCTGGCATATAGAATTGCTTGATTTATGCTACGATCTTATTGTTCCTTGGTCTCTCTTTTTAGTTATTATTTTTTATTATGCAAAATTTTACATGTATTCAGAAGTAGGCAGAACAGCATAGTGAACTAGTACATACCAAACACATATCTTCAACAATTATCAGCTCATGGCCAATTTTTTTTTTCATCTCTGTCTCTTTTTTCCTTTTGTATTATTTTGAAGGATTTTTCAAGCATTGTATCCTTTCAACTGTAAATTATGCAAAATGTATTTCTGAAAGATAAGTGTTTAAAACAATATTAATTACAAGCATTACTCCCCACCCACCAAAAGATTCCAGTTGTAGCAGGCAGAATAATACTAGTAATTCCCCCAATGATGTCCAAGTCCTGATCCCCTGAACCTGTAGATGGGTTACATGCAGAGGAAAATTTAATGATGCAGATGGAATTATGGTTGCTAATTGGCTGACCTTAACATAGGATCATAATCTTAGATTATCCAGGTGGACCCATGATAATCACAGGGTCCTTAAAGGGGGAAGAAGGAAAAGAGAGAACCTAGGGATGGCAGTACAGAATGAATCAGCCCAATGCTGCTGTCCTTGAAGACAGAGGAAGGGTTCATGAGCCACGAGTTACCCAATGAGTTACCCCTTGTATATATAATCTCTTCCTCTTTAGTGTGGGCAGAACCTGTGACTTGTTCCTAGCCAACAGAATATAGCGAAGGTAAAGGGATGTCATTCCCTTGATTAGATCGTGATTTATGGCAAAGAGTGTCTCTTCTCTCCAAGGCCTAAGGATAGAAGCATTCTTTAGGACACGTCTAGGTTAGCTGAAAAGTCTTTATTTGCTCTTAATCTCTCACAATGCTTTTCTGGCACTCCCTACCTCTTTAAGGAAGAACTTCCAGTATTTGTACTGTCTGCTGGGTTTGACAGGTGGACTGACCAAGAAGGTAAGTGAGCTCTATCCAGTTTCATTCCAAGTTTTGGCAAAGAATTCCTCTTGAATGAATTTTCCCCTGGGTGGATGTGGGTGAGGATGTCAGTCACAACAGAGGAACTCTCAACCTGGAGCGCTATAGAGAAGGTCCAAGTACTAAATAAAATGATACCAACCAATACTCTCACCCATAGTAGAAATTAAGAGGCAGCCCTTAGAGTGAAGAAGAGGAATCGACTCACCCGATTTTCAAGGCTTAATTACCCCCAAAGGGAGACTAAGCGCCTGCTTGGGATTCCAGGACAACTGGGACAGGTGCCATGTGACGCAGGTGCCCACACACACAGTCAGGCCTACCCAACTACAGAAGCTTCAATAAACAATCCAAGAATTTGGAGTAAAAATATTTTATTCTTAACGTGTAAGTTTTCTGTTTTATCGTTTACAAATGAGGATAGGAAAGGCAACATGGGCTTTTCTTTGTTTAGGGTCTCTAAAGGTCTATAGAGACCTTGCTCAGGAACACACCTGTCAACACTTAGCGATGCTCACTTTCCATGGTTCTCCAACACCCCTCCCAGTGCTGATGACGGCATACGTACAGCTAAAGACTCAATCCCTGCGGAGCCATCTGTTGCTGATCTCTAGGTGGTCCCTGTAGTCTCTAGAGATACACAGACTCATGGAGACTTTGAGCTGGAGGAACCTTAAAGGCCACCAAGGTCATCTCCATCATTTGACAGAAGAGGAGGAGGGTGTGTTCAAGGTCACATGGCCATTCTGGTGCTGGGCGAGGACCAGCAACCATAGCCCAGTCCTCTTCCCTCCACTCCTCCATGTGTGGCCTGTCTCTATTGACATTCTGCATATGCTGGAGGAGAAGAGAGGTAGGTGGTTGTTCAGGGAATGCAAACTCATGCTAATGTTTGAATATTAAATTTTAATTTTATAATTATAGCCTAAAACAAAAATAAATTTAAAAGGTACATCTGCTAGATCCATGATGACTCCCTAAAGAACATAAAAAAGGTACATCCGCTGTAAAAATTTAAATAATACATTTCTGGCTCCAATACAGATGATTCTGAATAACTTGCCTTGTGGGTTTATTCCTGGTGGCAGGGCTGGTGTGGGTTGCCTAGGTAGGAAGCTAGAGGGACTTCATGGGCCCTCTCTCCTGCTGAGCATTTCTTCTGTCTCCCCATTTCCACTCCTCAAAGACTTCTGCTTCCATAGAGTGGCCCCAAGCACCCCTGCGTTCTTCAGGGCACACTTTCTCCATCCAGAGTGGCGTTTCATGTGTTCACCAGTTGACCAGCTATATTAGTTTGCTAGGGCTGCTGAAACAACGTATTACAAATGAGGTGGTTTAAATAACAGACATTTATTATCTCACTAGTGGCCTGGTGCACGAAATTCGTGCACGGGGGCGGGGGGTTCCCTCAGCCCAGCCTGCACCCTTTCTAATCGGGGAACCCTTGGGGGATGTCCGACTGCTGGTTTAGGCTCAATCCCTGGGATCCCCCTAACTGGCAGCCGGACATCCCTCTTGCAATATGGGACCACTGGCTCCTAACTGCTCACCTGCCTGCCGACCTGATCTCCCTAACTGCTCTCCCTGCTGGCCTGACCCCTCTAACTGCTCTCCCCTGCCAGCCTGATTGTCCTAACTGCTCTCCCCTGCCAGCTTGATCCCCCTAACTGCTCTCCCCTGCCGGCCTGATCGCCCCTAACCACCTCTGCCTCGGCCCCGCCACCATGGCTTTGTCCAAAAGGACATCCAGAAAGTTGTCTGGAAGTTGTTTGTTCTAATTAGCACATTACCCTTTTATTAGTATAGATTGATTTCAGAGAGGGAGGGAGATAGAAACATCAATGATGAGAATCATTGACTGACTGCCTTCTGCACATCCCACACTGGGGATCAAACCCATAACCCAGGCATGTGCCCTGACCAGGAATTGAACTCTGGGCCCTTCAGTCCTCAGGCAGAGGTTCTATCCATTGAGCAACACTGGCCATGGATACACTTTCCCTTCCACTGGGACGTGTTCTGTTTGCTGGTGCTGAAACACTGAAGCTGTCTCACTGGGGCAGAGTGGGGTGCAGTGGGTTGGAGTAGGTGAAGCCCCCTGAAAGCTGGAGAGGGGCCTTGTTTAACAGCCAGACTGTTTCATGGCTGTGCTGCCTCACAGTTGAATGGCCACACTGTTGGGCTGTGCTACTGTCAGTGGGAGTTTACACAACTGAACTGTCTGCACGGATAGCTTCCTCCTCACCACACCCCCAAGCTGGGGGTTCCTCTTAGGGTTGAAGTGACAGCGCCCACCCTTGGTTGGTAGCCCAATCGGCCACTTTGGAAAGAGAAGTGGGGAATACTGATTTTACATGAATGCTCCAATTTCTTAAGTTGGCAACTAATGTGAACTTCAGATGTTTGGGCCAAACCAGAGAGGTGGTCAGGTCTGGTGTCCAGACCACTGGGCAGCACTGGGCTCAGCCCAGCTATAAAGGGACCCTAGGCGTCTGGGCAGGTGAAGGGGTTGGGGGTACGCTTGGGTAATTCTGATGTCACCCCACTTGGGTTTTTGGTTTTTTTCCCCCCACTGATCACAATTTATTATAATCTGTTGGCAGCATAGATAGATATTAGTTACCAGAACTATGTCTTCATAGAAGTGGACAGTATGTAGCCATTCTATGGGGAACTGTGTGCACTTAAGCATCAGCATGATCTTTCAGTTTCTTTTTTTTTGTTGTTAATGAAAATAAGCTTTATTACATCAAGTAATAAATACATACAAAGATGCAAACACTATTAGTCACTGTCTTCCAAATGTTTGGATCCACTGATGGGAAAGGCGGAACTGAAATGTACATACATCCTTAGGGGAAATTTCAGGGGCCCTTGTCAGGCGAGGTTCAATAAATTGCTCTTTCTTCTGTATTTATAACTTGTGCATTTTAAAGATTGACTTCAAAGTACTAATAGTCATGCAAATGCTTAAGCAAAAAAAAAAAAAAGTTACATTGAAAAGAATTTATACTGTGTGGTGAATGGGCACTGGCTACTAAAGCTCTGCCTCAGGACTCACTGAAACAAGCCCTCAGAGTTGGATCAGCTCAGAAGAGAAACATAAAGAACCATGTGAGTAACAGAAATGTATCCAGAAGAGAAACACGTATCTGGGAGGCCAACTACAGTTTGCTGTGATAGGTAACTGACATGCATCATGTAAATCAATGCTTAAAAAAACACAAAAAATGCCCTGGGTAGTTCCTAACTAATATGTAAATCTAATAACTGCAAAAATCTCTTCTCCATCTCAGCGAAGGGAGGTTCAGAGCCTGATGAACCACAGGAGGGGCACGGGGAGGAGAAACCAAGCTGTTACCATTTTGAAACCAAGTTTCATCTGAAGGGGGTGCAAGCATGAGCTGTCACTTCTTGGAAGAAGAGGGAAAGCCTTTCATGCTGACTGAGGGGCTAAGGCCTGGTGTTCCACTCCATCTCGTCCAAGCACTCCCGAACCAGCCCTGTCGTGTGGATGATGCCTCGTTTCCGTCTCTCCATCGCGCTCTTGCTGCCCGCGTATGTGAGTCAGATCTCCTTCCCTAGTTCTTCAATGATGACCAGCAGCTCAGCATATTTGCTCTGGGGCACCTGGCTGTTCTCTGTTCCCTGCATGTTAGAGATGGTGGTCCTAGTCACTCAGCAGCTGGTGGTACTGGGAAGACGTTGCCATGCTGGTGGAAGGCGGGTGAACGCTCCCAGAGGCCTTGATGGAGGTGGCGGGCATGTGCATGGTCAAGTTCGGTTTGTAAGACATCCCCCCCCCTGCCCCCTGCCTCCCGCTGCGGGGCGCAGGTGCCATGAGATGGCATCGGCAGCGGTGGTTGTTGACAGCTCCGGTACACTGACAAATATGGCTGTCCCCTCACCCTGACACTGCCGCAGTATCATGATCTTTCAGTTTCTTGATGTTCTGCTTGTGCTGCTCAATTTCTTTCTGCAGACGCTCAATCTCCTTTTTATGATGAGTGATCTCTTCTTCATGTTGTTTCTTTAAGGCTGCCAGCTGTTCTTTAATCCGCTCTGGGAAGTATCCTTCCTCTTCAGCCTTCTCCTTTTTTTGTGAAGGTCCCCGTGGCTTCCCTGATTGCGCCTGCCTTGGAGCTGAAATTATCTGATCATTGCAGCCAAAGCCTCTGGCTTGCATGGCCCTCACCCCCCACACTTCAAGCCGCAGATGTGCCACTGATGCAGAGACTGCCCTGGTTGTCAGTGCCGCGCAGTTCCGGACCACCCCACTTAGTTTTAAATGCAAACCTTCCTTGGACAGGCCTTGAAGGTCTTTTTTCCACGGCGATCATGGGGTAGCAGGCCAGCCGGCACCCACGCCTGGGAGGGTCCTGGGGTGCTGGCTGGCCTGGCCGGGGCTCTCTCTGCCCCCGATCGCCATGGTGATCACAGGGTAGCAGGCCAGCTGGCACCCACAGCCCCTGGGGTCCGGGAGTGCTGGCTGGCCTGCGCAGTGGCTCTCTCTGCCCCCGATCCATGGAGATCACTGGGTAGCAGGCCAGCCGGCACCCACAGCCCCGGGGTCTGGTGGTGCCGGCTGGCCTGGCCTGGGCTCTCTCTGCCCCCAATCACCATGACCCCCGGGGGTGCCAGCTGGCCTGCACCAGGGCTCTCTCTGCCCCCGATGCCATGGCGATCACGGGGAAGCAGCTCTCTCTGCCTCCAATCCACAATGCAATCACTGATCACCAGCCGTCTTTGCCCCCCCCCCCCCCATCTCTTGCCTGCGGCTGGGTTTCCCATTTCTTTCACCTCCCAGCATTGCGGGTTTGTATGCAAATTAACCGCCATCTTTGTTGGCGGTTAACCACCATCTTGGCTGGCAGTTAATTTGCATATCGCCCTGAGTAGCCAATGGGAAGGGTAGTGGTCGTACGCTAATTACCATGTTTCTCTTTTATTAGATAGGATAGTTTTGGAGGCTGGATGTTCAAAATCAAGGTGTTGGCAGGATTAATAAAGGAACTGTTCCAGGCCTCTCTTTTTGGCTTGTAGCTGGCCATGTTCATGTTCATATCACATTCTCCCTATGATATGACATGGTCATATATTCTCCCTGTGATATGACATGGTCTTCCCTCTGTAATTATCTGTGTCCAAATCCGTCTTCTTATGAGGAAACCAGTAGTATTGGATGAGCGCCCACTAGAACCAACTCATTTATCTTGAGTACCTCTATAAAGACCCTATCTCCAAATAAGATTACAGACAAGAGGCTAATTCTGAGATGCCCTAAATTAAACTACAGCAGGCCAGGGAATGAAAGAGACAAGAGTACTTAACCAGTTAATGGCTGTGGGTCAACTAACAATAGCTTGCTCACATTCCTGAATGTACATTGGAGCCTTGAATCAAACTCTGTAGTGACTACCAGATGCCACCGCATCCTGCTTATGCCTGACCTTTCAGAACTTCCCCACAACCAATCAAAAGTAGTAAATAGTTCTTCCTCATAGACTCTGGACCTATCCTAGAACTGCCCTCTCTTCACCTTTGCCCGCCCCCCTCATCTGTAGCCAATGCAAATCTTTTCAAAACAACTTACACCTTTCTTCCCCCAAACATAATGTATAAAAGAGCTCGTCAGCTCCAGGAGGGGGACATGTTGCCTTCTCCATCCGGCCTGCTGCTGGTGGCTCAAACGTCATGCCAGGACTTGGTCCTTTGCTGGCTAGCATGTGGCTCAATAAACCCTTTTTTTTAAGAAAAGCTTTCCACCATGAAAGTTTTTTTAACTGTTACATTTTGAGGTACTGAGAGGTTAGGACTTCAACATATGAATTTTTCAGGGGACAAAATCAACTTATAACACCAGCCAGAAAGGTAGACCGCATGCTGTGAGCTGGCTGGAAGGCAGGCTTGGTTTTTCAGGCTCTCAGCTCTTTTCTCAGTCCCTCCACGTCTGCTTGGGAAAATGTGGCCCTGTCACTGCCTCTACTCCTGTATTTTACAATGAGCAGAAATCACACCTGCTTCTCAGATATGATGACAAACAAACAGGATAGCATTTGTAAAATGTCCTAGGACAAGATCTGATATGTCAAACCCTCTCAATAATTGTTTATGTGCCTACATTTGTCCACACCAAGAAAAATATTCTCAGATAAAGACTTATTCTATTCATCACTAAATGACATTGAGCAAAACACATGTATGGATCTGCCTTTGGGAGCTTTTATTCAAATAGAACCTCATATATGAGAACAAACAAAACCAATATATGTGTAAAATAGAGTGAAGGAAGCAAGGATGGGACCACCTAGGCCTTCCCCCCAAAATCACGTATTCATTGAGAACATCGGGTATATTTCTTGTATTATCTTTCTAATTGTGCAGGGGAACTGCTTGGCTAGTTGTACTTTATATTAAAAACATTAACATAAATAACAATAAAAATATATAAATTATTTATAATATATTTATATAATATATAGAAAAATTAATAGATAATAATAAAATTATTTTTATATCAAAAGGAATACATGTACTATATTATAATGCAATACAAAAGTGACATATATATGTATACACACATAAATATATCTTAGAAAGTTTGAAATATTATTGTATGCTTTTCTTTTCAGTAACAATCTGTTGTTTGTTTTTGTGGTAAAAAGTGGGATTGTATTATAAGTGTCATTTGATAGATGTTCACATTCCCCACTTTAACCTTGCACCTTGAACATCTTTCTATGTTAAAATATATTTCTCTCTATCCTTTATAATAAAAGGGTAATATGCAAATTGACCCTAACAGTGGCATGACCAGAACAACCACTCGACCAGTCACTATGAAGCACACTGACCACCTCTTGGTCCCTTCCTCCGGCCAGCAGGCTCTGATCGCCTGATGGCAAATGGGGAACTGGAGGTGGATGGTGGTGGAGGGCAGGGCCGGCTGCGGACAGCCAGGGAAGATGGCCCTGATTGCAGGTCAGGCCTGGGGATCATACCCATGCATGAATTTCATGCACCAGGCCTCTAGTATCATTATAAATGGCTAAATAGTTTTTTGCTGTATGAATGAGCCATCATTTATTTAACTATTCATTAGTGATGGGCCTTTAACTTAAAGTCAGCTTTTGAATTATTAAGTTATTATTAGAAACCAATGCTTTGATGAGATCCTTAATCTTTCTCTGTCTCCCTGCTCTTTCCATGAATACGATTATTAATCTTTGGATATATAGATAGACCCAAGCCAAGTAGTGGGGGGGAGGGGGGAGGGGCGTGGTGTGAGGGGTGGGAAGAGGAAAGGAACCAGCTCTTCACAGAGCTCTATTCACAGTATTTTTAAAAGTCCTATGCAAGGCCCCAGATGATGTGGCTCAGTTGGTTGAACATCGTCCTGGGCACCAAAAAGTCACCGGTTCAATTTCCAGTCAGGGCACATGTCCAGGTCCTAAGTTTGATCCCAGGTTGTAATGTGTTAGGGAGGTGGCTAATGGGATGATGTTTCTCTCTCTTTCCCCCTCTCCCTTCTTCTTTCTCTAAAATCAATTAATCAGTTAACTGCCACAATATTTTGAATTTAATTTAAAAAGGTCCACGGCTTATGTCAATACATGCTTATGGCGTATTTAAAAAACATATTTAAAAAATCCTATGTAAGGATTTGCAAATATATCTGGAGAAACCTACTATGCCTATGTCTCAAATGAATCAGTTACTAAATTTGCTGAAAAAATTCGTTGAGCAGAACAACCCAAAATAATGGGGAGAGAACAGATAGTCATTAGAACTCAGAATAAGGGGCACTAAGTTCTCTCGGGAGGGTTTTTGATTAGAAAGAGAAATGGCTAAGGAAGCAGGCAGAGAGTGGCAACTAAAAAGGAAAGTGGGCCTTCTCCGTATGGGGGCTTCTACCAGAAAGTGCTGCAAGTCAAAGGTTGTTTTAGGGAAGGAGCCACCCAGGACTGCTGGTGCCTCTGTCTCTATTGAGCTTTGTGGTCAAGTGCTGGGAGGCACGTGGCCAGGAATTGGGTCCTGTAGTTTCAGCTGATTTTGTTGGGCAAACTTTTTTTATTTTTTCTGAAGGAACATATATTTGTCTCATTTATTCTTTTTTTTTATCATTGACACTATTACAGATGGCTCCATTCCCCCAGCCCCCTAGCCCTGTGCATTTTCCAGCCCCCGCCCCCTCCCTCTGGCCATCACCATAGTGTTGTCTGTGTCCATGGGTTATGCATATATGTTCTTTGGCTACTCCTTTCACCTTCTTTGGTCCAGTCTCCTTGTATCCATGCATCTGGTTCTATTTTATTTGTCAGGTTACTTTGTTCACTAGAGGCCACATATAAGGGAGATCATATAGTATTTGTCTTTCTCTGTCTGGCTTATTTCGCTTAATATGAAAATCTCTAGGTCCATCCATGCTGTTGAAAAAGGTAAGAGTTGGGCAAACCTAAGCAAGTCAGTTACTGCCAGTGGACTGAACTTTTTAAATCTGTAAAATAAGGATGCTGAGTTAGAATATGAATTAGTTCTATTTTTTAAAAATCCTAAGTCCTCTGTGATTTCACAGATAGAAAACAAACAAGTTAATGAATCAAGCACCACACGGAGGCTGGGAGGTGAGGCGTACAGGAGTCCTGGCTTCACCGAAACATCATTAAGCCCCCGCTCTCACCTCTCATCCCATCTCTCCTGCTCTCCCTTCTGGGCCCCGTCAATTTACTATTCAGATCAAGTGGCTAATTATGTCTGAGAAGGGAATGGAAAAACCTCCGTGTCATTGGATACACTTTCGCTTTGATGGATGAGGCTTAAGTTCCAGAGAGGCAGGAAAATCCGGCTCTTTCAAACTAATTACTGCATATCTGATTTATTTCCCTCTTTAATGCTGTTTATTTTGTTTTTATTCAAAATATAAAATTGCTCCCTGAGTTGGGAGATTAATGGCTTTCTTCTCCTTTAGCCACAGAGCATCCGTGGGCCCAGGTTATAAATAGGATGTTAGAATCCATGACTCATGGTGTTTTCCCTTTGCGTACAGGATGTCCCCTGAGATTAACAGTGGTATTGAGCTGTGTTTTTTTTTTTTTAAATTATTATTATTATGTTAAAAACATTAATGTCTAATTATTTGCAGGCTGCCATGTTGGAGGTTTTTATTTTTAGATAAATGTAATGTAATGTTCTTTCGTGCTGTGCTACTGGAAAATTTTATATTTTGATTAGCTAGAATTTTAGACATCATCGAGGCATGGCCTGATGGATCACATTTTGCTTGCTTGCTTGATTCGTTCATTTAATAAGTGTGCATGTGTCATATGCTGACTGTATAAGGAAGGTGAAAGTTCAGTGTCTTTCAGGATGCAGCAGGCTCTGATACTGAGGCTGGAAGGATTACACAGGTAGAGGATTTTCCCAGGTCGATTTGTTGTGTTTATTCATTTGTTTGTTATGTATTTCCTCGCTGATCCATCAAACATCCACTGCAGTCACGGATCCTGCTGGGGTTTTACACAAGTGTGTAATCCATTCAGCAGCAAAACAACAAAGCACAGTGTTCTCCCAGCTGTCATCCTCCAACTAGATACAGCCGTGGGCAAACTATGGCCCGCTGGCCGGATGCGGCCAGTGTGAAATGAATAAAACTAAAAAAAAAAAAAAGACCGTACCCTTTTATGTAATGATGTTTACTTTGAATTTATATTAGTTCACACAAACACTCCATGCTTTTGTTCCGGCCCTCCGGTCCAGTTTAAGAACCTATTGTGGCCCTCGGGTCAAAAAGTTTGCCCACCCCTGATAGAAGGTGAGATGTGGATGGAGAGAGGAAAACAATTATGAGAGGCTTTGTATGATGTGCTTACAGAGTTTGGAATTAATTTAGTATCTTTTCCCTTTATCTTTGCTTTCTGAGATACTCCTCAGCTGTTTAACTTGAGGCAAGTTACTTAACTTTTCCGTGCCTCAGTTTCCTTAGTGTCAAATGGTGTATCCAGTCAAGAATATAGAATGCACTGCGGGTATTTCCAGCAGAGAGGGATTTAATGCAAGCGATTTGTTTGGGGCGAGGTAGAGGAGTAATGGGGAGAAGAGGGTGACTCAAAGGTGAGAATGAATTAGTTACCAAACTGTTGCTGAAAAAATTCTCTGAACAGGAGAATCAAAATAATGGGGAAACATAATAATTGGAACTCAGAATAAGATGCAAGAGCCCAGCCTGCATGGGCTGCTGATCTGCTGGAGCCACTATTGCCACTCCTGCCCTCAGGGGGTCCCTGCAGCTGGGCAGAGAGAAACTGCATTCCCACTAGCACTGCTGCCATTGGGGAAGGCACGGCATAAGCAGGGAGGAAGCAAAACAATGAAAACGTGCAAAAGCAAACTCTCCCAATGGCAGAGCCCATCCTGAAGGCAGCTGAGCAGGGAGCCTGGAAAGTGCAGTTTGCAGAATAGAGGAGAACATAGGAGGGCAGGAATGAAGCTGCCAGCTAACAGACAAATAACCAGCAATAATGGAACCTGCCTTCTATGGTTGCTGTGAATTAATAAGTTACAGGATGCAAAGCCTTTTAGAACCATGCTTGGTACCTAGTAAGCAGTTGCTGTTAGCAATTATTACTAGTAGTTAGTGCTCAACGAAATCAGATCAGAATCAGATTTCCATTTGAGAAAGCTCAGTTGGGGGCTGTGGAAGAGGACGAACACCAATGGGTCATACAAGAGGCATGAACCACTTAGGAGGTGGTTGGAATAATTGCAATGACAAGAACGAAGAAGAGGGAATTGATTATACGGTTATTTAGGCAATAGAATTATCTAGACTTTGTGATTGACAGGAAGCAGGAGAAGGAGGGCAGTTCCAAGATGCTTCTAAAGCTTGAACATGGGCAATTATATGGAGAGTGGGTGGCCTCATCATTCATCATGTCATCAGGACAGGGGTGGAGTGTGTCTCACTGAACGTTGACTTCCTGCCACTGGAATAGTATGTGGCAGACTATGTGCATGTGCTTGTCTATTACTTATTAAAGGATTGAGCAAATAAATACATTGCCTAAACCCCTCACTTGATTAAAGATGAAATTAAAATATAGAGAGTGGACACTTTCCCAGGGTTCTATAACCAATAAGTAGCAACATCGCACACCTGAGTTTTCTTATGTCCATTGCACTTGGTGGTCACCAAACAGACCCACCCAGGCAGCATCACACCACAAACAACCACACTCATTGGTCCCTGTTCCAGCTGTGATCTTGGAATCGCTAATGACCAGAATCCTATTTTTTTAGGGGAGAAATCATGAGAGGGCATCACCCAGGCAGATTATATCCCTACAAATAAGCATGATGGCTGCTAGCATTTGCACAGGACACTTTTCAGGAAAGAAAGGGAGATGAACTGCATTAACTACACAAGCATGTGTGATCTACCTGGACAGTCAGTCTCTGTACCAAGAGCCGGGATACACCTTCAAATAAGATATGTCCCTTACCTCAAAGAATTTGCTATAAGAAACAAAATCTTTGGATATATACGTTTCAGGAGTTTTTCTGGATTTGAGAAGGTGGAACACTGGAAGAAGATAAGCAAAGCTCCGTGTGGCACCGGGCCCATCTCTCAGCGACAGCTGCCACTTCTGGGATGTCTTTGAAAGCAGAACAGGCCAAAGTCAGAGTGCATGGGAGGCTAGCCTGGGCACCAGGACCTCTGTCCATACCTCCCAAAGTGAGGTGTCACCTGGGAGGCTTGCTAGAAGTGTAGGTTCTTGGGCTCTAACCCAGACCTACTGGATCAGGATGCTGTGGGGTAGGAGCTTTTTGCAAGGAAATGTCTAAGAAATGCTTCCTCTGGCCTCAGCAAGCCAGGACCTTCACCTGTTATTCTGTCACTGACTTGATCCTTCCCTGAAAGACAAAACTAGTCTCTTCCCTTCTTTAATCCTTTTTACTTCACCTGGGTCCTTCTCAGGTAGTGTCCATGTCTGGACATTTGTGTGTCTTCCCCCTAGTCCTCTTCGCTTTAGGATGAGTCACTGTCTAGTTGCAGTTCCCCCACCTGCAAGATGCATGGAACTGTGTTCAAGTCCCTGAATGGACTTGGCTTTCTCTAGACTCAAAGCATCTGCACATCGAAGTCCTCGCTGACCAGTCTCTCCATGTCTTCGTTTTCTCATCTCTTAATCATCATCCCAAGCAGCTCAAACATGTTCTCTCCCTGGAACCCTTTCTGCACCTCTCAGAACTGCCACAGGTCCTCTGTGTTGCTCTTACCTGAGTGATTCTCTTTGCTGCAATGTAGCTTTCTCTTTGGTTACCAGCCTCTTCTGTCTCTCATGCTGGACTTTGCACCCCTGTGAAGTGAGGGAGCTGGGTTGGGCTGTTGATACCTTCAGATTTTGGTCTGTAAAGTAAGTCTCTGAGTTAAAGGGCAGTAGAGTTGACCAGCTAACTATATGCCCTGTTCTCCGGCACATATCTTGTCTTCTGGGGAAGCAGAGAGATAGACTTTTACCTCCAGACCATGGTGCCATCTGCCACTTCTGGGCAGTGTGTCCTAGGTGGGGTGAGTCCTGTTGTTACTTGGTATCCTTGGCCATTATTCCTACTTGGAGAGGGTATTGGGGATGGAGGGTAAGTCCCCACCAGGGCTCAGTGCCCACTCCCAATCCTGGTTAACTTGACCCTAGGAAGTGGTAATGCAGCTTTTCCACCCCTCCTCCCCCAGTCATTGTAGAGACCACATTCTGTACCTTCTATCGAAGAAACAGGGGCCTGTCTCCAACACACCCAGTCATGTTTTCCAGGATTTGGAATGGAGTTAATTAGCTTGGAAGAGCATGGGGACAATGCTAAGTATTATTAATGGCACAATTGACAGTTCCTTCCCGCAGAGGATGGGTGGTTCCTGGATCCCTTGGCAGCTCTTAAAGGTAGATCCTGTTCTTCCCATTTTCAGTCTAACAAGCTCTGCTCAGTGCCTGGGACTCTGACCCCAGGTAGTTCCTGGCTGGGTTGTTGCCAGGGAATGGGGCTGGGTTCTGGGCCCCTGCCAGCTTTGTGACAGAGAAAGTGGGTGGACCCAGGCATGTCTCCTCTGTAAGGAAGGGAAAACCAAATGGATGCAAAGGGGAAGCAGAAGTAATGTAGATTCAGCACATGTCATGTCCCAGGAACTCTGTTTGATGGCTTCCAAACTTATTCTCACTTAATTGAATCCTCATCACAGCCCCATAAGGTAGACATTGCTTTCTGCATTGTACAGACACAGAAATAGAGACTCACAGAGGATAAATGTGCTGTCCGAAGACACACTTCTGCTATCCATCAGATAGGAACTTTACTCAGCTTGGTTGGAGTTTAAAATGACTAGTGGTCAACCAACAAATAGCATTGGTATAAAGTCTCTATAAGGACTCAATAGCGGAGACCTGCTTTATTGCAGGTTCTGTACATCACGGTTTGTCCCCATCCCCACCCTGACCCCAGCCCCTTGCTAATCCTCTCTGGGCTTAGTAATGGCTTCATTAGGGATCTACAGCCCATGCCTGTCCCATTCAGTTTCTTCCCCCTGTTTGTCAAGTCGCCACCGCCACCGGGGACCCTCCTTGTCTGAATTTCTACAGCAAATGAGTGAGATTCTAGTTAATGATTAAGAGACCTGCCTTGGAGTGAGTATACTTTGAGATCAAATGATCAGCTCTGT
Organism: Myotis myotis; assembly: GCF_014108235.1. Taxonomy (NCBI): domain Eukaryota; kingdom Metazoa; phylum Chordata; class Mammalia; order Chiroptera; family Vespertilionidae; genus Myotis; species Myotis myotis. The sequence continues at coordinate 44,997,593 of NW_023416320.1, read as the reverse complement.
TAATTGATAACTTTGTACCTTGGGACATATATTTAACCATTCCATGCCCTAGTTTCTTCATCTCTAAATTGTCAAGCATCAAGTAGCCTGGCCTAGCCTATGACATTGAGTTAAGGGCTCCCCTCTGTGCTCTGATAATGCCCTGTATGCTTGCTTGAATGGTCACAATCACCACTTAAGTTAGAAATGCCTATTGGACTTGACTTCATTATAAGCTTTGTAAGAACAGGTACCATGTATTGTTCACCGTAGGGTTCCCCAATAACCAGTATGAGTCCTGGCATATGGTGAGTCTTCAATTAAAGTTGGTTGCAAAAGTGAGTGAGTGGATGAATGAATGAAATGATCCTTAAATTGAGTTTGAAAAGATGAGTAGGTGCTTGCCAAATGGATAGGGAGGCAAGAGGGTAGAAGGAAGGGCAGTGCAAACAGAATGGGCTGCATGAGCAGAGGCTTGGAGGCATGAAGCATTTGGGGACATTTGGGGGGAACTGAGAGCAGCTAGAGACAACTATGGGGTGCACGTCAGGGAGGCAGAGCAGCATGGGGCCCAGGGCCCTTCTGCTTCTAGGACCAATGCTTCATAAGCCTTCATCCTCAACCACTGAGGCATGAAGGAAACAAAATATTGGTTTAGCTTGAAGAGGCTTTGGTTTGTTCCAGTTGAGTCACTTCGGACCATGCACTGATTTGGTCACACTTTGAAACCATCCAGTCAGCATATTTGTAGGAAAAAAACCCACAATAAAAAATTGATTCAAGAAAACAAAAACATGTTTCTTTAATTAAAAGAAGCACTTAAAACCATTTTGGTATTTCTGTCATTGTCATCCACCATTCAAACTAATGTGTCTGTGTTGCCAGGAGCAGGATCTTATTATCTTTTTCTTCCCACATGTTTGGGGCTCCTAGAATGTGAATTTTATGCCCCATTGAAATTTCAGGAAGGTGATGTTTGCGTTTCCTCCCCTAAGCAGGGAAGAATTATTTTTCTGATTGATGGGAGGAATTTGTCTTGTGTTAGTTGTGGTACATTTACACAATGGAATACTACTTGCCTGTAAAAAGAAGTAAATCTTACCCTTTGCAACATTATGGATGGAGTATTAGGCTAAGTGAAATAAGCCATTCAAAGAAAGATAATTATCATAAGTTTCACTTATATGTGGAATCTAATGAACAAAATAGACTAACAAAATACTTCAGAATTTTTCAAACCGGGATTGTTACTAATTAGAGGTCAAGAATGCAATAAAGATTGAGATTTACATTACATAAATATAAAAAACATTGTAAATATAGTTTCTAAAAACTTTTATTTCAGGGTATGTGTGTGCACATGCTCCTGTATATGTGTTGGGTCACAATAGAAAACATATTTCTTTTTTTTCTTTTCTTTTAAAAAAAAAATATATTTTATTGATTTTTTACAGAGAGGAAGAGAGAGGGATAGAGAGTTAGAAACATCGATGGGAGAGAAACATTGATCAGCTGGCTCCTGCACACCCCCCCACTGGGTATGTGCCCACAACCAAGGTACATGCCCTTGACCGGAATTGAACCTGGGACCCTTGAGTCCGCAGGCCGACGCTCTATCCACTGAGCCAAACCGGTTAGGGCAAAAACATATTTCTTGTTGTGGGTCCTGGTCAACATTTTTTAAACCTCTGTGTTAGTTGGTGTCCCTCAACTGTGATGGACTGTTATAGGCCATCACTCCTGCACGGTCTGCCTGTCTTCACTTTCTCAGGCCATGTGGCCTGTTTAATCAGTGTGATGTTTACTCTTTATGCTTCATCTTCAACATAGTAGAAACAACTGGACCCAGGGCATCTTCTTGAGGCTGGCCAGAGGCCCATGGCTTCCCTGGCCATCTATTAGGGTCAGTGGATTGGAGTCAGGCTGAGGTTCTCCGTGCTGCAGATCCAGGATTGAGTCTTTACCTGAGAGAACACGTGCCAGGAATTAAGTGGTTAATGCACTGACAAAAGCACACAGCCAGCCACGTGGACCAGTAGGGGCTGGGCTGCAGCCCTCCCTGTATGCGCCAAACTGTGTACCCACAGGACTGCTCTCACCACAAAGGACACCTTTTTCTATTGCATACAAAGCTTCCTCTATGGGCCTTGCTACTCTGCGGAGTCCACCCAGGTTAGGGTGGTGGTCTAGCCTCAGGGCACCATGTACAACAGTTCCTTTTGGATGCAGATCCAAGCTATAGTTCTTTAATCCAGCTTCCACGATGCAGGTGACATTTCATTTCCTAGCTGACACTGGCATTTACTCTCAATGGGTTCCAAACTCAGAAAATGAAGTCCTATAATTATAATCTCTGAGAAACCACATCTGTGTGCACACTTAATGAGGGGTTAGCCTCCAACTCCCCCACCCGCTTCCGGAAGTCTGTTATTAAAGCTATTGTCTCTTACAGTCAGAAAGGTAAAGTATACTATTTGGGCCTAGTTTGGTCCCATACATTTCCATGGATTTTTCCGGTTTGGACTTGCTTTTTTCTACTATTCTCAACTGGTGCCTCAACTCAGAGCTGCAGACTCTGATTTTGTGACTTTATTCTTTCCTTGAAACCTGTTCTTTCCTTTTTTCCTTTCTTTTTCTTTCCTTTCCATTCCTTCCTCAACTCCCTCAAGTTCCCCCACCCCTTTCCTTCCTTTAGTATTTATTGAGCACCAACATTGGTTAATACCTATCATTATTCCATTAGGGTCACACCATTCCCTAAACAGAAACTGAATGCCAGAAAGAGCTTTAAGTGACCCTTGACTTTTGATTCTAGCGGTCCATGCCTCTTCTATTTTACACGGAGAGTTTATTATTATTATGGAAAAGGGAAACACTTCAAATCAGATACACATGCATTAAAATTTATCTTGTACTATTATGCATTGGCTTATCTTTATGAGCCTCAGCACCTTGGGAATAAGTTGGAAGAACTCACTAGAGATTGTTTTTTTCCCCTCTTTTTAATGAAGCTGCCAAAAGTACCTGGTACTTTCAGAAGAGGTGGAGGTAAAATGTCGCCTTTCTGCTGAAGGATGGGCCAGTTTGCTCAAGAGGCACAGGTGATCTTTTGAGTAAGCAAGGATTGGTACCTCCTCCAATCTCTTCTCCAAAGATTTCCAAGGTTGACAGGACTACTCAGTGGGCAAAGAGAATGCCCTTCTCCAAGGCAGGCAAATGGGGTGTCTGATATAAAGTTAGTTTTTGTATTGGTTTCTTAGGGATGTTCTTAGGAATTACCACAAACTTGGTGGCTTAAGGTAACCGAAACTTATTCTCCCACAGCTCAGGAGCTGGACATTTGAAATCATGGTGTCAGCAGGCCCAAGCTTCATCTCAGTGCTCTAGGGAAAAATCCTTCCCTGCCTCTTCCTTCCCAGCTTCTGGTGGTTGTTGGAAATCCTTGGTGTTCCTTGGTTTGTAGACACATCACTTCAATTTCTGCCTCTGTCATCACATGGTGTTCTGCTGTGTATCTCTTTACAACTGAGCCCCATTCCCATCTTCTTATAAAGACACAGCCACTGGATTAGGGTCTAACTAATCTACCTAATCCAGTATGAATTCATTTAACTTGACTATATCCTCAAAGACTCTGTTTCTAACTAGCATCAGATGAGAACAGGTATGATGCCTGCAGATCTGTAGAGTGGTAGATGCTGGAACCAGCTCCTTCTGAGTCTGCCTTATATCTGAGAATATCTTTTTGGGGTGCCTGAGCTGAAAGAAGTGGTAGTGAAGCCATCATACGTAAGGTTCCAGCTTGTTTGGATGTTGGATCCTTGTCACGGGAGTGAACCAGCTCACCCTCAGAGAACTATTGTCCTTGGTCTAAGAGCTGTGGCTTCTCTGGGAGCCAAGGACTCTGACTGGGCTCCACATTTTGGACTTGGCCTGCTGCCCCCAAACTGTCTTCTGTTTAGTAACCAGCATGCTCTTTACCATCACAGACAACATGCCCAGATAGACACTGAGGTGCTGACTCTGGGTTCTACTCCAACTCCACCCATTACATAATAATCTATATTATAAAAGGCCTATGGCCCTAACGCAGTGGTTCTCAACCTTCCTAATGCTGCGACCCTTTAATATAGTTCCTCATGTTGTGGTGACCCTCAACCATAAAATTATTTTCTTTTTTTTTTTTTTATATATATTTTATTGATTTTTTACAGAGAGGAAGGGAGAGAGATAGAGAGTTAGAAACATCGATGAGAGAGAAACATCGATCAGCTGCCTCCTGCACATCCCCCACTGGGGATATGCCCGCAACCCAGGTACATGCCCTTGACCGGAATCGAACCTGGGACCTTTCAGTCCACAGGCCGACGCTCTATCCACTGAGCCAAACCGGTTTTGGCCATAAAATTATTTTCATTGCTACTTCATAACTGTAATTTTGCTACTGTTATGAATCATAATGTAAATATCTGATATGCAGGATATATTTTCATTGTTACAAACTGAACATAATAAAGCATAGCGATTAATCACAAAAACAATATGTAATTATATATTCAATATGTGTTTTCCGATGGTCTTAGGCAACCACTGTGAAAGGGTCGTTTGACCCCCAAAGGGGTTGCAACCCACAGGTTGAGAACCGCTGCCCTAACGCCTTAACAATCAAAGACCGGCACGGGTGGGCGGGGCTGCAAGCATGGTGAAGCAGCGTGGGTGGGTGGGGCTGCACGATTTCGCACGCTGGGCTTCTAGTACAATAATAATATCCTGACAACTACAATAGAAAACACATTAAGAAAACTTGCTATGTGCCCAGCATGGTTCAAAGGGCTTTCTGTGTATTAATCCATTTAATCCTCATGAAACACCTTTGAGATAGATGCTAGTGACATCCTCACCTTTCAGTTCAGGGGATTTGAGATGAAAGGATGCGGATCTGGGCTCTCTGATGGGCCCATCTTGCCATTCAGATGATGAAGAGAGGTACAAACAGCCCAGCCTTAGTCCTGACCATCCCCTCCTCTGTGCTTCTGCTTTTCAGTGCAAAGTCCCCCACCGGCAGGATGGCCTGTGGTGTGGACAACAAGCACTGTGGATCCACAAATATTTAGCTTAGTATTTACACTGAGCTAAGTCAGCAGGGGGCACCCTGGTCGGCAATATCCCAGATCTTCCTCTTGGGTACCTCTGTCCCAAACCCAGTTCTTTCACTACCAAATTTCCACCCAGGCCTTCCCCCCGGGGATCATGCTGGGTCACATGGACATGTGTTTTTGTTTCTTCTTATTATTATTATTATAACATTGTCACCTTGAAGAAGGGGTTACCAAGGTAACCAGGAATGGTGCCCGCACAATCTTATGGAGACTTAAGCTCTACTTAATCGGATTATGTATTCTTGGCTTACTCCATTCTTGTGATGACAAGAACACATTTCCTTGTGTAGTTTTCTTTTCCCTACTTTGTATTTTTTTTTCACAATGTCTTATTGACCTTAAAACTTTTTCCAGATTTACTAATTTAGTTTTTTTTTGTTATCTAAACATGAAAGCATCCCAACCTTCAAGGAAATGGATAACCCTTTAAAGCCAAGCTTCCCCTCAAAATTGAGCATCTGGGGCTTCCTGCACGTGTGAAAGGGGGAAGCGTTAGTGCCTTAGAAGAGGATAGACTAGATATTTGGACTTCCTCCTATACCACTGTGTATTCTGAGAAGTGACTTGGGGGCAGCAGCTACAACTCAGATAGCAAAGAGAGACACTCTTGCTAAAAAAGACAACCATTGCCCTGACCGGTTTGGCTCAGTGGATGGAGCGTCGGCCTGCGGAGTCAAGGGCATGTACCTTGGTTGGGGGCACATACCCAGTAGGGAGTGTGCAGGAGGCAGCTGATCGATGTTTCTCTCTCATCGATGTTTCTAACTCTCTATCCCTCTCCCTTCCTCTCTGTAAAAAATCAATAAAATATATATTTTTAAAAAAGAAACAATCTTAAAAAAAAAGACAACCATTGCCTTCCATTTTCCCAATGGTTAAGAGACCATGTTTTAATGTCCCTGACTTTTTCTGCCATCTATTATGCCATGCTTCTCTTTTCTTTCTTTTTTTAAAAAATAATATATTTTTATTGATTTCAGAGAGGAAGGGAGAGGGAGAGAGAGAGATAGAAACATCAATGATGAGAGAGAATCATTGATTGGCTGTCTCCTGTACACTCCCTCCTGGGGATGGAGCCTGCAACCTGGGCACGTGCCCTTGATTGGAATTGAACCTGGGACCCTTCAGTCTGCAGGCTGACGCTCTGTCCTCTGAGCCACACCATCTAGGGCTCATGCTTTTCTTGAATATCTATAAATTTACTCAAGTCCCCATTCTATATACCTGAGAGAAGTCCAACAGGCTCGCTAAGGCTTCAGAAGATTCTTACCCTTCTCCAAAGTACCCCATCATACGGCTGTTCTTGCCTTTAATGACTCTGTTTTCTGAAAGAATGACAGGTGATTGTCACAAAGAACCAAGCACATCTGTTAAAGTGCGTGCTGTATCTGATATCACTTCCTAATTTCCTTAGCCATCCCAAAGGATAGAGTATTTTTAGCTCAGTTCTCTAGGTCCCTTCCTAGCACTGTGTCCTGGGAATTGGTCTCTTCCTACAGAGGTTCTCCCTATGTATTCTTTTTCCCACTTCCAAGGACTCAACCCTAAAACCTCCTGTGCTGAGGAGTGGGGGTTGGAGTGGGCCAAAAGCTCTCGTCACTTATTTTTCAGAGCACTTTATCTCCCCTTTGCTTCAACATCCTCCTTCCAGCTGGGAGCTGAGGCTTATCATTCCTAACCTATAAGACATTGCAGTGTTTTTCTAAATTAATGAGCCATCCGTCAGGTATACTCACTTTAAGCAAGGTGGTAACTTTGAAAAAAATTATTTTAAATTTTCCATTTTTTTAATATATAACTTTTTATTGATCTCAGAGAGGAAAGGAGAGGTAGGGATAAATAGAAACGTCAATGATGAGGGAGAATAATTGATTTGTTGCCTCCTGCACGCCTCTTATTGGGGGTTGAGCCCACAACGTGGGCATGTGTCCTGACCAGGAATCGAATCATAACCTCTGGTTCATAGGTTGACGCTCAACCACTGAGCAACACTGGCTGGGCTACATTCCTCATTCTTGTTTTATCCCTCCCTATTACTCACATCTGCTAGTAGATGGGGGAGAAAGGTGATGAAAAAGAGTATATCCTCTGCTGTCTAGAGCAAGCCCTAGAACCTGTGGGCTTTTAGCTTTTTCTTTCTTTTTTTCCTTTTTGAAGTAAGCTGCATGGTGGTTGGTTGCAGTGAGTCAATAAATGTTGGGCCTCTCTGTGTCATTCTTACCCTCTCACTCTTGGGCAGCAAACAAGGGGAAAGCAGTCAGAGGTCCCTAGGGCTCTGTCTCTGTCCAATGATGACAGTTACCAAAACCAGTGCACTCCTAAGGATGGAGCCCAATTGTCCTTCCAGAAAGTTTCAAGGGAAACTTGGACAGTTTTTGCAACTGTCTGTGGTACCTAGCATCATGCTGACACTTACTGTAAAAATCTTACCATTCGTGTCAGCATTTCTGTGGGATAATTTATACTTCTTTCTGCCTACTATGTGTCCCCCTGTGCATCCTCTCCATTTTTGGAGACCATCATTTTACTGGAGGGGTTTGGGCCATCTGTCACCATCTTCAAGATTCAGCACCTTTGTGGAGCCCAGTGCCCAGCCTAGGAACTGGGGGACGCGGGAAAAGACAACACTGTGGGTGGCCCCAGACAGGGAAGTCTGGTTGGCTCTGCTCTTTTCTAAAATTTAGTTTTTTATTTTTCTTAAACTGCTCCATGAGTGTGGTTTCAAGGACCAAATAGTTCTACAAGGCTTAATAAAACAAACCAGAATTGTGTTCAATTCCTCCCCCTTTTCCCAAGTTTGCAGAGATAACCACTTAAAACATTTTAGCCCCTTCTCTTGGGTATCTTTGTGCCTCTAAATACTGCTGTTTGGTTTTCCAGTGTTAGGTTTCATTTACCTGATATCTGCTCTAGAATATGAATTTAGTGATCTTTCACACTCCTTCTAAGTCCCCACCACAGACATGCAGTTGTTCCCTTTCCTGTCCTCCCATAGATTCTACCTAATTATGGTGAGGTAAATACTGTGTTTACATTATTTAAAATATGTAAATGGTGCCCTGGTTGGGTGGCTTAGTTGGTTGAAGAATCATCCTTACACCAAAAGATTTCAGGTTTAATTCCAAGTAATGGCCACATACCTAGGTTACAGGTTCTATTCCCCAGTCAGGGTGTGTATGGGAGGCAACTGATGAATGTTTCTCTCTCACATCAATGTCTCTCTCTCTCTCTTTCTCTTTCTAAAATCAATAAAAACATATCCTTGGATGAAGATTAAAAAATATATAAATATTATTTATGGGTAAACCATGCAGTGTACCAGGATTGTGTTTCCTTTTGGGCACAGATTTTTGTTTTCACTGAAGTTAGTAACTGCCTTTTGTATTTGTTTCCTTTGCTGTGCATCTCACTAAGCAATCCTCAGTGTCTCTGCTTGCCCAAATGTTTCCTGATACAGAAGGGGCCTCTGAATTTTATCTTCTTGAAGAAGCACATTCAGACCCTTCTGTGTTTTGAGACACAGCCATCCTTCTGTCTCTCTCGTACCATCATCCTGGACCCCCCAGGTTTCTGCCGGTAGATCCCTTCTCCACTGTACTCCTTGACTCTCTTTCTTGTTTTATCTCCTTTGCATGGAGCTCATTCTCAAGACATTCTTGAAGAAAAGTGCATAGGACTTAAATGAATGTTGTGGAGATATTTTGTGTCTGAAAACATCTGCATTGGTCATTCACTCTGAATTTAGACTAACATAGAGTATAGAACGCTAGGAAAGAGTTGATGTTCTCAGAATCTCAAAAATATTCCTTCTTGCCTCTCTTGGTAAAGCTGTGTGGCCCAAAGTCACTTTAAGTCTTGATACTTTACAGAGAAACTGCTCTCCACCCCTTGTAGGAAATATGTAGGATTCCCTTTCCCTTTTTTTCTTGATTTGGGTGGTTTGAGTCTTTTAAAAAAATCCATTTGCTAAGTATTAATTAAATAGCCCTTTTACTCTGGAAACTCATGTACTTCCTTTGTGGGAAAATGTCTTAAACTATTTACTTGGTATTCTTTTTATTTTCTGAATTTTCTCTTTCTAGAGCTGCTGCCCTTTGGATGTTGTCTCTCTGGGACTCAGAGTCAAGTTTTCTGGTTTGTTTGGTTCATCTTTCTCATTCTCATCTCCTTTCCCTTTCTTTCTCTAGATCCTGGGAAATTGTCTCAACTTGACCATTAAATGCTTTGGTGGAAGATATTGGTAATAACTGTTACTGGTATCATCATTTTCATTTCCAAGAGCTTTTTATGTTTCTGATATTTTTAAACTTCTTTTGATTCATGGGTATAATATCTTATCTTGACAAGAATAATGTTTTGTGTAGCCCAGCGGTTCTCTACTTGTGGGTCGCGACCCCTTTGGGGGTCGAATGACCCAATCACAGGGGTCGCCTAAGACCATCGGAAAACACATATATAATTACATATTGTTTTTGTGATTAATCACTATGCTTTAATTATGTTCAATTTGTAACAATGAAAAGACATCCTGCATATCAGATATTTACATTATGATTCATAACAGTAACAAAATTACAGTCATGAAGTAGCAATGAAAATAATTTTATGGTTGGGGGTCACCACAACATGAGGAACTGTATTAAAGGGTCGCGTTAGGAAGGTTGAGAACCACTGGTGGAGCCTCTTTATTTTGGATCCTAGTTATCATTCTAACAGCTTCCCTAAGACTTTGAGCAATACTTGTGAGTCTCATATTTAAGTGTGTAGCTCTCAAAGGCTGGGCAGAAGCCAAAGAGTGTATCTCAGGTTCCTCAACTGTGGGCTTCACTGGAGAAAGTACTGCTTTGTCTATTTCTTTGGGAAACCACTGTGTTAGATGTAGGTTTTTATTCCTTGGGGCCTGTCACAGGTTGGTTTCCCTGGAAGAAGACATTGCGATAACATTGGGGTGAAAGATGTGTATCCAGGACCCACACTGTGACAGGGAAGAGGATGAGGCAAAGGGGAAAAAGTCAAACTTGGACGTGGGTACCCTGACCAGGTGCTCTGGAGGAGAAAGTTGCCCCATCAGTGTCCCATACCGGGTTGAAATGGCCACCTCTGTGACCCCATCTCCATTGGTCATTGGATGCGGGCTGTCCCAGGAAGGGTATGACCTTGGGCCAGGGGAGTCTCTGCAGCTGAGCCAGACACCTGAGAGAGTTGACAGGACTCCCCCTCCCCCCCCCCCCCAACTGTATAGTCAGCCTTTCCTTGAAGGGGGATCTGGGTGATGCATCTCTGTGTTTACCACCAGGCCAGTCAGCCTCTCCTCAAAGACCCCTCCCATCTCCTGTCTCTCTGCAGGATAGAAGCTGGTCCAGAGAGTTGAATAGGGAGTGAGTGGCGAGAGCGGGTCTCAGATCAGTCTAAGCTTTCTCATCACGTGTATCATATTTTGCAGCATGGACGCTCCATCTTAATCAACATCGGGGATCCCACAAGCCAAAAACCTTTTGCTTTATTCCTTCTAAGAGTAAACTTCCAGGCCTTTGCTGCAGTGGGAAAGGGACTACTGGGTTGTAATTCAGAGGGAAAGAAATGTGGGGTCTCACTGCTTCTTATATCAAACATTCTCTGACACTAAATATGTGGCTTTTGCAGAAATTAATGTGTCCCCATGACATTTTTTTTTTAAATTCTAGAGAAACAAAACAAATAGCAAACCCTCCTGTTGTCAGCCCCCAGTCTTGCAGTTTTCAGAGGTGCACAGTAGCACCGATGTGTGGCTCGCTGGCTTTGCTACTGCAGGCTTCGGATTAGCACTCTGCAGTCACTGTCACATCAATCATCCATATACTTTGCAGCGTCTAAGATTTGCTGCTATTGTGTCCTATCCTGTTCTCTTTGTCCTTGAGAGTTTATACCTAAAATAATCCCTTTACTCTCTCCTGACTACGTTGGGGTAGTTGAAGAGATAAATGAATGTATGGTGCTGTATTTCACTAGATTTTTTGTTTAAAGAAACACAGTCTGTAATTTTTCTCCCCAGCCAACTGTGGAGACTCCCAGCACACAGCAGAGAAGCATGGAATTGTAAAATCAGCAAGGGTTTGTAGAGCTGGTAGCACTTTTACCTGATAAACACGATCTTTACCCACCTGAGCCTTATTTCACTATCTGATGGGATCAGAATAGCTCCCTAAAAGTTAGGTAAGATCGGGTATATAAATTAGCTGTCTTGCAGCAAGTATATGCTAACTTTAGTTCTTAGCCCCCTTTAACAGACAAATGAATGTAGTTTAGAAATAAAACTTGAAGAGGTAAAATGAAACACGTGAAATTAGACTGTGGGTGGGCTTGCTGATCATCTCTGGCAGCCTCTTCTTTCTCTTGTTACAGTGGAGTGGCAGATTAGCCTTCCAGAATGTTCTTGAAGCAAAGGATGGTGGAACCACGGTTCCCTGATTCTGTAGCTGGGGTTGACCATAGAGCTCTGGTTTCTTGGCATTTCCTGTTTCTTTTTGTCTCACAGATCATTTGTTTTTATTCCTGTTTTTGGCCTGGGCTTCAGGCTAATGAGAGACATGGTATGTACATAAATCCAGTGTTGTCATAAACACTGATCGCTTCGCTTCTGTGGTTTAACAGTGGCTGTAAGAAGTGGAGAATAAATCACAGTTGGGTGACTAAGTGGTATGCATTCCTCGTTTATGACTTCACATTTAGTTCAAGAGTGTGACATTCTTTGCACTGTGCTTAACAAACTTTTTGGAGGGAGACTTGAAATCTAGGCCTGGGTGACTCGACAGTCCCATTTGCAAGCACTGTTTGCTCTCCAACATCTCATCTCATCCCCAATTCCTCCGCCTTGGAAACACACACATAAGCACTCACACACAAACATGCACAAATAATCACTTACACTAACACACACACGAATACACATACATCAACATATAACCCCACCAGGATCTTCCAAAGGGTAGTCTCTTGGTGGACACAGAGTCTCTGATTCTCCCTGAATAGAATTCGTCTCTTGAGGCTATTGGGAAGCCATTCTCCTCTTTAATTTCTTGTCTCCTGCAGTGTGTTAACGTAAAAAAACACACCATTGAAACCTGTAAAGAATTTTTGTGAGTTTATTTGAGCCAAACTGTCGACATATGCCGGGAAGCAGAACCTCAACGAATTGAGATAGTGCTCCGAAGAATGGCCGGGTTACAATTGTATTTATACATTGCAATCAAAGGAGGAATGTAGGTGGGTTACATGAAATTCATTGGTGATAGATTAAGGAGGAGGGATAAAGCAAAGCTGGGGGGGGGGGGGGATCCCTGGGATTGGATAAAAAGTAAAATGATGGACACATACTTAGGTGGGTATAGGAACAATTAACATGATAAATGAAAGAATCTGTGGCATCTGTCCTGGGCCCAGCACACCTGGCTGTGCCCCAGGGGCTCCATAAAAAGGGAAGTCACCCAGACATCCCAAGGATATGTTATCATAGATGCAAAAAGACAGATGGACTCAATTGACCTTATCAGTGAAGATACTGGCCTAGGACGTAACTGCCCACCATAACTGCTTTTAGTTAAAGTTTAATTTCAGTCTGGAGGCCGACGCTCTATCCACTGAGCCAAACCGGTTTCTAAAGTTTAATTTTAGACCATCCTTTGTGGTTATTTTAGGTCTCTGAGTCTGCTAGGCTGCCACGCAGGCCTTCCCTGAGCTTGTCAGGTCAGCGTGTGGCCCCTTTCGTCCACAAGTGTAGGACCACTATACCAGATACATCAGGTCTGCATACTAAAAACAAGATTCCTGGTATTTACTCTGTAAGCAGTAATTACATTTTTTTTGTGACACAGACCCCTTGGCCTTTGAACTCACTTTTCACAACATTTTTTTTAAATGCATGCAGGTAAATATATAAAATCACACAAAAAAACTGAGTTTGCAGTTTTCCATTTCTATAACTGTATATAAATTTCATGATATAGTAATACATATGCATATGTATTAACACATAAAGTAACAAAAATTTTCAGCATCAACATTATTGTCGAGGTATCAGCTCCAATGGTAATACAACATCAAACTGTGGTTTCTGTTGGTGACATCCCTTTCCAAAGGCTAGTGTAGACTCTTCTGGTAGCTCAAGTCTCCCCAAACCTCCCCTGATAACCCTCTTCCTCAGGTGATTTAGTTTCTCTTTTATCTGGGCTCCCTAGCATTTCTGGAAAATACTCAAAGCTCTGCTCTCTGTTCCATCTCATCATGGGAGAGAAGGGGTGGCGCAGTGTGTTATAAAATGCTGATATCAGCAGGGAGAACCCAGAGAGCACATGGGGTCCTGGACAATGTAGTTCCCATATCTACTGACATAACTCAACCCAAGGAGAATCCACAAGTGATGGGCATTTCCAAGTGGCTGTTTTAGGTCATTCATCTTGTCCCTGAGCTCCAGTTAATGAATTTGTGGGTTTTGTCCTAGGATTTCCAAGCACATTCTTCTGCTACCTTCGTCATCTGAGAGTGTAATTTCATGGGCTCTTTCCCACTTTTTCTTTTCTCCCAAATCGGCACCCTTAGCCCTTTAACCCCATCACTCCCCTGTTCTACCCTGAAACAATGTCCACTCTTCATTGTTAGTTATTTTCTTATCTGTTTGTTTCTGTACCTGGTAGAGGCCTAGCAGGGGCTTCAGGTTTGGAGGGACAGAGTTCGGAAGGAAAAACACTGAACTTCACAGAGCTCTAATCCCTAAGTGGATTATATTTTTTATTTTTATGTAATAAAACAATATATATATGTGTGTGTATATATATATATATATATATATATATATATATATATAATTTTTTTATTTCAGAGAGGAAGGGAGAAGGAGAGAGAGACAGAAATATCAATGAGAGAGAATCACTGATCAGCTGCCTCCTACATGCCCCTCACTGGCCATGTACCCTGACTGGGTATGTACCCTGACCAGGAATCAAATCGTGACCTCCTGGTTCATAGGTCCAAGCTCAACCACTGAGCCACATCAGTCAAGCATCCAAGTGGATTATATTTTCTAAAAAATCAGATCTTTATTCCCCAAAGACCAGCTCCTATAGACATATCTGTACCTTGGTATGCTGAAGAGAGTCAGTCTCCTCCCCAGTTTGAGTTACGTTATCAAGGTCACAGCTCCAGAAAAGGTAGGAAGGAGGAAGGATGGGGGAAGGAGAAACCCCATCAAATCAGGTCTGTTGCATTATTTCTTCAGTGCTTATCTTATCTCTCCTGTTAGACAGAATTCTTTGATGGAAGGGCCTGCTGTTTAAAAACAAGTGATTTTTCCTGTTGGACAAGTTAACTTCTTTAAGTTGAAATTCGCTGATTTGGTGATAATAATATTTATGTTACAGAGGTATATTATATAAAGCATTTCCCTCAGTGCTATATCCACAAGTGTTCAATAAAGAAGAGCTTTATTGTTATTTGTCTTTTATTTCCAAAACTCAGCAGAGTGCTGGCATACAACAGGTACTAGGTAGACTTTTAAGGACTTGACCTGCAAGGAAAAGATAAAAAACCTGAAAATCAGGAAACCTAGGTCCAAGTTCTACCCCTGACATTAACTTGCAATGTGACCTTTCCAGACTCAGTGATCTCAGTCATCAGTTGAAGTGATTAGGTGATCTGATTTCAAAATCAGGACTTCCAGTGTTTCGGAATCTACTGAGGATCTTAAATACATAATAAAAGGCTAATATGCAAATCAACTGAAAGGTGGAATGACCAGTTACTATGATGCACACTGACCACCAGGGGGCAGACACTCAATGCAGGAGCTGCCCCGGGGTGGTCATTGTGCTTCCACAGGGGGAGCGCTGCTCAGCCAGAAGCCAGCCTGGACCTAAGCCATCAGTCGGACATCCCCCAAGGGCTCCCAGACTGTGAGAGGGCACAGGCTGGGCTGAGGGACCCCCCCCCCCACACCCTAGAATACACAAATTTCATGCACCAGGCTTCTAATAATAATAAAATAATAATAATGTAATAATAGTAATATAATAATAATATGAAGCAAAAGTATTACAAATCCCCCTCTACCTAGAATTTCACAAGAAAATCTAGATTTTTTAAAAAAATATATACTTTATTGATTTTTTACAGAGAGGAAGGGAGAGGGATAGAGAGTTAGAAATATTGATGAGAAACATCGATCAGCTGCCTCCTGCACACTCCCTACTGGGTATGTGCCCACAACCAAGGTACATGCCCTTGACTGGAATCGAACCTGGGACCCTTTAGTCCGCAAACCGACACTCTATCCATTGAGCCAAACCGGTTAGGGCAGAAAATCTAGATTTTAATGTTGAGTGTAATTTTTATCATTAATCAGATTGAAAATGACATTCCAAGGTCCCCTTGTCTCCATTCCTCAAAGATTATATTTTAGTAGAGCACAAGGATTATGCAAACAGTCTTAACAGGAAAAGAGAACATGGAATCTTCCCAATGCATGGAATTTTTATATCATGAGAGCATCTTTTATTCCTGTGGGCCCGACCTCCTCATTTATTTAATAAATATCTATTTTGAGTCCATTTTAGGACAGAGGCTGTGGAAGAACTGGGAATCCCATAGGCAACAGCACGTGGTCTTTTCTTTGGAGGAGCTTCAGAGCTCAGGGAGGAGGGAAGACAAGAAAACCCGTGATGTCAAGACAGTTGTCCTGGTTAGGATATGGGAGAACACAAGACCCATGGCCCAGGAGGAGCTCAGAATCAGTCTTGGGTGTTCAGAAGTGACCTCCGGAAGGAAGTCACAGCTAGCTGCCTTCTCTTTTCCTTTTCCAAACATAAGGGGAAGGCTCAAGGCCTCCATACAGCAAACACACTAAGCTAAACCACAACGTGTAAATTGATTAAACCCAAAGCAGTCCTCTGTGAAATGGCAAAACATAATTAAAAGTTCGATGCTATTAAATTAGAAAAATACCACTTCTTTTTTCCCCTAAATAGCAGCTGAACCGAACTCTTAAGCACTCACCAAGTGCTCATTATACACCCAAGCCAAGCTGGGTTTGGCTTCCAGAGAAGTGCGTTGGCTCTCGAGTTGCCAGTTTCAGCAGCAGCAGTTTGGGGCCAGGTGGGGGGCTTTTTCCCAACTGCATCATTACAATTTTCCTAGTGTGGACAGAAAAGTTATTAACTCGCCACTCAAAAATATTTAAATGCCATTAAAAAGTTTCCACTCTCATAATAATTCTCCTTAATGGTGCAAAAACCAGCAGTGGACTCCAGTTCTGAGGCTGCATTTTCAAAGAACCCTGAGAGGGGAGTCTCCAATTACCTAATTACCATATTTATTGCCAGACTCTGTTTTCTAATCCCTAATGACTTAGTCAGATATATTTATGGGCTGTTCCTTTGCTTCTTTGGCTGTGGGTACTGCGCTGGGCTTGTTGCAGCCTGAATGGCGAGCCTTTTGGTTTACAGACAAAAGAAGGAAGCCTGGGCAGCAATGGTTCTGAAAGGGACTCCCTGCCGGAGCCAGAGCTGGAGCCAGAGCCAGAGCCAGAGCCAGACCAGAGCCAGAGGGGAAACCGTGGCTGGCTGCCAAGTGATCATTACAGCAGCAGACCCGCCATATTGTAATTGTAATGGATATAAAATTAAGCTGCACAGATAAGCTGGCTTCTCTCCTGCTAAGAAGACCCCAGCCAGGAGCCCCCCCTTGAATTCTGCTCCTTCCAAAGAGGGACGCATGAGAGCAGAATCCATTCTTCTTTGATTGATTCGTGGCCACACAAACAAGTTTGTCATCACGGAGAAGGAGAGAATAAACTCCATGGTGCCCGTACTGAAGGGCCCCATGGTTCCATCCACGGGAAACAGTGGCCAGGAATCTGAAGATTGTTAAGCTTGGTTTATGGATGTTAAGTTTCAGTTTTATACAGCCCAGGGCAGGGCCGGCCTGTTTTTGTTATTGTTTTGCGAGGAGGTTAGCCATGATAAAGAAAAACAAAATCCCACCTTAACTTATTTCAAACACTGTCTAGGTTACCTGACTCTTGGGGAAAAACAAAACAAAATAAAAATAAAGCAAACTCTGATGGACTAAAAGGAACCTAACTTGACTTAGCAGTGTCTTATTTCTTTTGCTTTTCCTCATTAAGTAAAGATAAAAGAAAGCACAAGTAACACATAAACAGAGTAAAATAGAAAATCAATTCTTGAAAATGCTTTCGCTTTTCCTAATCAAGTGTAATATCTAGAAAGGCATTGTGTCCACATACTGGTTATGGCTGTATAGTTTTAGTATCTGCTTTTGAGGTGGGATATGTTGGCCACACAAGTTTGTCATCACGGAGAAGGAGAGAATAAATGGCTCTGGTCCAGCTCTGGCTCTGGCTCTGGCTCCGGCAGGGAGTCCCTTTTAGAACCATCGCTGCCCAGGCTTCTTTCTCTAAATGATTGCAGTATTTCATATGTCCTCTTTCCTCCCTTTTGGGTGAAAGACTGTCTTCCTTTAATGGTGGGTAGTTTGCATATATTACTTTAAATTAACATATTCCTAGCCACTTTCTTCCTAAATCCTTATAATATGGTGATATATTCCCCCCACCCCACTGCATCTAGATGAAAGACAATCTTCTATATATCCTTTTATTTTTCTAAGAGACCCAGTTGTTATAATCGCAAATAGATGCTGCACATAGTGTTGAATCATTCTTAGCAGAAAAGCTCTTTGCTTACAAAATGCAAACAGAGATTTGCTCCCTGAAATACCCTGCAATAGTGTTACATAGCATTCCTAATAGCTGAGCACTAGAACAGAAACTGAGCTGAGGCCTTACATGTGTCCAATTACAAGAGTAAAACAACATGTACATGATAATGATGTCATAAAGCCATAGCACTGAAATGGGAACTTTGTATTGGAAAATGAAGGGAGGAAATGTAACATTTACTGAGCGCAGACAAAGGCTAGGAACTATGCTTGGGCTTTCCCAAAGTTTTCTGACTTATTCCTGACCGGGGTCCAGCAAGGTGGGCCTCATTATCCCAATCAGCTATTTCATTATTAATTCATGAATTCCTAATTTGCAAACACAGACACACACACACTTGCTCACTGATTCACTAGATGCCTGTGAAGGCCAGGCATGCTGGTAGGCTCTGCTGTGCAGGGTGAGCCAACCCTGTCTTTGAGGTGCATACAGGTTGGTGGGGAGGGTGCAAAGGAGCAAAAAGATAAATCCCGAAATGCTGAGCGCCACTGCAGAGACTTGAAGGAAATGTTGGTGAAGCTAAGAGCAGAACCTGGAGTCATTGAGAGATCAAGGAACTTCCTCTCCTCCCTTCCCTAGACAGAACTACAGAGAACAGGGGCCTTTGGCTAAGTATTTAAACGAATCCCTGCAAGGCAGCCCTGCTGTAGGCCCTGTTCCTTTTCCCTGCAAGCTCCAAGAGGCCTAGCTTGGAAGGGGAGGTGGAATAAAAGGGCGAAATTCTACTCCGCAGGATAATGGGACTTACAGATGCCATGGGTAGAGACAAACTTTTCAAATTATGAAGAACTTCCAGAATCAGTTTCTTTCTACTTTGTTCTCCAAATGAGTCCTGGGTGTTTGCATACTGGGAGCATTTAGCCTAAGTGTGTCTGCACCCCCACTATGGGCGCTTGTGAAGGGGTGGGATTTAAAGGGCCTGGACCATGCTGGGGAAATCTCTTCCCCTCTTCTGTGAGCTGTCAGTGGCTCTCAGGGAAGGTTTTTGGGTAGTGTCTCCTGACGCCAAATATATGTGTGTGTGTTTTCATATCAATTCTCCAGTAATTCAATTCAATTCTGACACTAGCTACTTAGAGTTAATGCAGACCCCACAGGGCTGCCCTCACTTCAGACCAAATGCAAATGGGGTTCCCAGGCCACCCACACGTCGGCCCAGCTGACTACCAATGCACATCACCCTCTCAGCGTGTTCTCCGACCCACAAGCTCTCTGAATCTCATTGTCCAAGAATTTGTATAACCCAATATCCAGTCCACCTTCCCTCCGTTGCGGTCAGGGATGAGGTGGGAGGAGGCAAGAGCTGAAAGTTCTCACCCTCAGCACAGGTTTGGTTTTTCTGGTGATCAGCCCCTGTCCTGAAGCTGTCTAGGGAAGCCCATCTTGTAGTACCCCATTAGCATAAATGCTATGTGTTCAAAAGGGGCTTATTGTGAATAATAAAAGACACTCCTAGCCCTCAGGAAATCCCAAGTGTTTCAGGAGCTCTGTGACAGAAACTGAGGGCAAAGACCAAATACACTGTCCGACAGTCAGTAGAAGAGAGGGATTTTAACGGAGGCATTTGCTCCTGAGGCCAGCCTGTGATTCCACATTATTTCCCCTGCCTGTGCTTGGCATCACTACAGCTATCACACCCTTAAAGCAGATCCAGACGCACTTGGTGTAAGAAGACAGGTGAAGGGACAGCCCTGAGGGGCCACAGCTGACGTCTTGTTATGCATAGTCAAGGCTCCGGGATGGAGATGCGGAGAGCAGATGTGCACATGGCCAGAGCCACCAGGCACAGTGCTTTAGGTTGTTCACTGCACAAGGTCACACAACCAAGGACCAGAGATCAGCGAAGACTGAAGTCTAGTCTCGCCCAACACAGTACTTGGTGTGGGACTGTGTTGGCTTGAAGAAAGGAGTCTTTCTCTATTTCTCTCAAAGTTGGCATTTGGGTTAGCTGTGTCCTGCTTATGACTAAATAATGGTTATAAAGATGATAACTAATATAAAAAAATGCTCTCACCAACTTGGTGAAAATTGTAGTATGTGAAATTGTTGAATAATATGAATAGAACTATGTAAACATTACAACTCCAAAAAGGCATATGCACGGGAAAAATAAGATCTGGGGTGACATATTGGTTCTCCCTTTTATTCCCCCCTTCCCCACATTTTCAGCAACATGGTTATATGGCATTTATAATGCAAATAAATATTTAAAAAGAAAAGACTGCAATGCTATTTTTGCATCTTCGGCTTTCTCCAAGACAGATTAAAGTGCATGTGTATGTAATGTAAACGCGATTTGGAGGAAGCAGAGGCAGGGTGACTGAGTGATCCCAAATGGGACTATCAGAAGTATGTGAGTTGGAAATGGCAAGGACTAAGAGATGACTGCTCCGTGTGCAAATAGATTAGATGTGTATTCTTTTTTTAACCATCATCAAGCAATCTCCCTCCTCCATCTTATACTCATTTCAATAATTGAAGATTTATTTGGCACAGTAACTCTGTTAATAGGAAAATGCCTCCTCTGTGAAGATTTAACCTCATAGACTCCATACTGTGCATAAACTTATTAGATCAGCATCTCACCGAGAGTCCCACCTGCAGTTTCTCTGTTATCACAACTTCTTCAGGTCAAGGAGCCTGAAAGGGGGTGTGCATGCTTTCCTGCCATCAGCCTTCTCCTGGTAACCACCATTTCTGTAGAGGACCCCCTTTACAGAGATTTGGGGTCTCAGTACTGAGCTTCTGAAGAACTTCTCTCCTAGCAGTGACAACAGGGCTGATGCTGTGGACACTGACACTCCCTGAATGTGTTTTATATGCCAGGCATATGCTGAAGTGCCTTATATGCGTCATTTAATTTCATCCTGACAGCGTTATCATAGAGCAGGTGCCATGTTCCCCATGTAATCATTGAGTAAACTTGTGAGGGGTCATGTGCTCAAAGTGACCCAGCTCCAAAGTGCCGCAGCTGGGAATTCCATGCAAGTCGGCTTGATTCTAAACCTGAGCTTTTAACCAGAGCATCACAGTTTTTCTTTACAATGAGAGAAGGCCAATTTTTTATGTAAAGAGCCAGATAGAAAATAGCATTTTAAGCATTGTGCACCAGGAGGCAAAATTGAGGTAAGCATGTAGGTCCTTACATGTAAAGAGAGAAAACTGGCTTCTACAAATTTTAATTGATGAAGCTCAAAACTTTATTTATGGACATTAAAAGTTACTTTCATGTCCTGTTCAAAGGTCAAAAACTCTTATTATTCTTTTAAAATACTTTCAATCATTTAAGAATGCAAAAACCATTAGCTTGCAGGCCATGCAAAAGAAAGCAGAGTAGGGGAGTGTAGCAATTTGATGACCGCTGTCCTAGCTGGGATGTCCTCGGGCAGGCAGTTGTAGATGGCAGTGGATAGGATGCTTAACAAACAATTAAAGGGGAATCAGTGACCTGGGACTTTGGGAGAGAAAACAAAAGGGATGTAGAGTGGCAACCCCAATACCATTGCCATTCTTCTGAAACTTCCCTTTACCATGAGTGGTGAGGTCCCTGGTTTTCACTTAGCATGGTGAGAAATTCTTCAGGGAGAGTGAACAGAATACTTGAAATTGGAACTGGTCTAGAAAATCCAGCATATGTCTATTTAGCTGTAGGTTAAGTTTAGATGTTAAAATGAGTTTGGAACTCTGCCCACTTCTCTCTCTCTCTCTCTCTCTCTCTCTTATTGTAGCACACTTGTTCAAGTAGAGGGAAGAGGAGGAAAAGGAAAAATCAAAAGGAAGACAAAGAAGAGATAGGAGAAGAGCTGTCAGTATGGCCCATGATTTCATCATATTCCATGGGGAATTTATGTACGTATTTAGTATTCTGGAACTCAGCCAACTATAGTGGAGGCGGAGCGATGGAGAGAAAGGACTCTGAGAGCAGGTTCAGGACACGGCTTCATCCCCATCTGGCTAAACAATCTTCATGATCTCTGTGTCATCCTCTAAAACAAGGAAGAGCTCAAAATTTGATATTTATGAACTGGGACCCTTGAGTACGTATATCTAAATTTGAACTAGCAATTGCTTTTCTAGAAAAATATCATGAACAGAGAGTGCAAATAATGTAACTGATCACATTTGGTCTTCCAACACTAGGCACACTCTTAAAATAAAACCTCATTTGAGAGAGACAAGCCTTTGGAATTCCTAGGGTATCCTGCATCAGATTTTAAGAGAGAATATGGGGTTCTTACAATTGGTATTGGACTAAAGTACATTACACTAAATTGGAACCCCGGAGTCGAGGCCCAAATGGTGGTACCAGCTGAACCTAGAGGAAGAAAAAACAATAACCTATTACCAACCTGCAGTTACTAAAGGATTTACACACGTTGCCAGGTAGCAGACAGAACTTGGAGTTTCACATTCATAGAGTATCAGCATTCATGTTGACAAGAAGGACACAGTCAAAGGGCCTGGGCTTGAGTCCTGGCTCTGTCCTTACCAGCTGTGTAACCTTAGGGAAGTTATCTTGTAACCCTATGCCTCAGTTTCCCATTTTAAAGTGGAGATACTATCTACTAATCAGTGTAATGAGGCTCTGATTTATTCACTTATTCATCTATTCATGAGCATTTCTTAAGTTTCTTCTATGTACTAGAGCCTAAGGTAAAAACATATAATAAGTGCATAGTCATTTTCCTTAAGGAGCTCAGATGGGAAAGCAGTAAGCACATAGGAAACAGCGTGACAATGGTATGCAGAGGGTGCTGTGGGAGCAAAGCGTGGGGATCCCTATTCTTCCTATGTTTTGAAAACTGCCTGGAGAGTGCAGTGAGAGGAGTATTGGCAAATACGTTGATTTCTACCACATGGTTAAAAAGTTGTGTCATTCTAGCCGATTTTGCTCAGTGGTTAGAATGTCAGCCCATGGACCAATGGTAACAGGTTCAATTCCTCGTCAAGGGCACATATCTAGGTTGCAGGCTCAATCCATGGCCCAGGTAAGGGTTCATGCAGGAGGCAACCAATTGATGTGTCTGTCTCACCTCTCTTTCTCTCTCATTCTCTTTCTCTCCCTCTTCCTTCCCTTCCACTCTCTCTCAAAATCAATGGAAAAATACCCTTGGGTGAGGATTTTTTTTAAAGTATTATTTTATCTATTCCATGTCTCAGCTAGGTGATGAAGGTTCCCATCAGTGACAAGTCATGTTGCTTGTATGCACCCTTGTATGATGTGTTGAAAATGGCGGCTCAGTTCTGTGGTCTTCCTTCCCCAAACCTAAAAACCCACTGTAACTCTTAGAAAGATATAAGACAAACTCAAATTGAAGGACAGTGTGTGTGGTCTTTGACCAGTAATCCCTAAAACTGTCAAGGTCAACAAAAACAAAATCTGAGGAAACTGATAGAGACCAGAGAAGGCTAAGGAGACTAGATGATTAAATGTATTGTGGTTTCCTGCATGGGATACTAGAACAGAGAAAAGGAAATTAGGAGGAAAGTAGTGAAATCCAAGTAAAGGATACAGATTAGTTAATACTGGTTACCAATCTTGGTTCCTTAGTTGTGACAATTGTACCTTGGTAATGTAAGATCCTAGTAATAGGGGAAACTTGGGTGAGAAAAACAAGGGAACTTTATGTATTATCTTTGCCCCCCCCCCAAATAAACCCCTAATATTATTCTAAAATTAAAAGTTTATATAAAAATATACAATATTCTAATTCTTTCACTATTGGGTAAGAAATAGAAAACTCTCCAAGCCATGTTATTATCCCTGAGCACATTTCACAACCTTATCATTATCTGGGAGAAATCTCCAAATCTCCTCCCAATATAAGCTGTGCTGAGAAAAATGGATATTTCTGAGATCAGCTCACATTAAGCCTTATTTAAAGTGTGAGAGTTCAAAGAAAAACAGAGCAAGATAAGAAAGGGTCTTTGGATTTAAGATTCCCTGGAGCCCTTTTCATCTGACACTTAATTTGATGAGAGAACATCTTTCTCTGACATTTTGGAATCTGGGAGGAGGCCAACAGAGTTCAGCACTTTTCAATTATCTTAATAAATCCCAATCCTATAATTGGAAGGAATCTTCTCTCACCGAATTGAAGAAGAAAACCAGTTTGCTACGGGCAGGCTAGAGGCAGTACAGTGGGGTCCAAGAACCCAAAAAGAGAGGAAATAGACCTGGGTTCTGGGCACAGCTGGAGCCACCCATTGCTGTCTCCTTCCCTGTATTATGAAATGGGGACTTTGAAGTTTATTTTCTCCCTCTAGCTGGAATATTCTAAGATTCATGTTTTAGATGGTTGAAAACATGTTCAGGATCATAGCATCTCTTTTCACAAGACTGAATATTTGCAGAGCCAACAGGAATTTCTAAACATTGATTTAACACAACTATATTTTGAAAGGCAGCTTACTTTCCAAACTAATGAGTTTGGATAGTTCAGCTTAATGCGGCATATTTTTCACAGAATTAACCAATCTATTCACCGCTTCTTTTGGTTTTGCTTATATCTGTTGGGTTGGTTCCAGGGAAGGTTTTTTTCCTTTCCAGGGTTTTCTTTTCAAAGTGTTCATTTCTCAGAGTCCTCCTGAATGCTGACCATAGACAGTCACACCTCCCCTGCTTCTGTCTTCCTTTCTGGGTGTATAGCCCAGGACTAATGGAAAGACTACTTGTCTAAACCTGCATCTCACCATGGCTGGTGTGGTGTGGCTCAATTGGTTGGGCATCGTCCCATTCACTTAAGGTTGCTGGTTCGATTCCTTGTCAGGGCACATGCCTAAGTTGCAGCTCAATCCTCAGTAGGGGGAATGCAGGAGGCAGCTGATCAATGTTTTGCTCTCACATCAATGTTTCTCTCTCTCTCTTCCTTTCCTTTCCTCTCTCTCTAAAAATTAATACAAATTTTCTTTAAAAAATAAAAATAAACCTGGATCTTTCAAGAGACCTGGAACTCAGTCCTGACTCTCCCACTAATTTCCAGTGAGGCCTTTGACAGTGACTTTTCTTCTCTGAGTACCAATTTCCTTGTCTATATAGTCGAGGGTGAACTATATCCTTGCCATTGCTCCTCCTGGATAGACACCAGCCTCATTCTGGAAGATTCTAAGAAGGGAGGGGGGAAAGCTTTTCTCATTTATTCATTCTGTCAGTCATTTTTTGAACCATTTATTGATTTCTTTCTTCACATACTCAAATATGTAGAGGGGACTATATTTGATTAGTCCTGGATGCCATCAAGAAGTTCATATTGAAGTAGGGGGAAAAAAGCAAAGAAAAACATTATAATTTGATGTAATAAAATTATACAGGAGGTTCTAAGGAGCCTGGAAGGAGGAATAATAAGCTCTTGGTCAACCAGAGAACACTGAATTTGTTCCTGCTTCTGGTTATTTGCACTCGCTATTCCCTTATTTTGGACACTGTTCCTGCAGACATATGGCTTGCTCTGCTGCCTAACTCAATTTTCTGCTCAAAATTCCCCCTTCAGTGAAGCCATTCTATATTACACAATCTCTCCCTTACTGTGTTTCATTTGTCATCAATGACAATGTGTTACATATTTAGTTGTTTGTTTATCATCTATCCACTGGATGTAAACTCCAGGAAGGCAGGTGCTTCTGTCTTATTGACCATAATATCTCCAGTATCTAGGTCTGTGTTTTGCGAATATTTGTTAAATGCTGAATGAATGAATGAATGAATGAATGAATGAATGCTGAGTGATTCAAGAAAGTTTCCTGGAGGGGGCAGGTGGCAATTTAGTTGAGCAATAGAAAGCATGAGTAGGAGCTGCCAAGGCAAAGAACAGTGAGTATGGGAATTCTAAGTAGAAGAAATATGAGCAGAAGCCAGTAGGAATTAGGGATCTTGTATTGTTACCCAAACTGCACATAGCTGAAGCCTAAGATGAGAGGGTGAGCCATATAAGTGGCCAGCCATGAGGTACGATCACCTCATGTGACTGTGGACACCAGACAAGGAAGGGGGTGGCTAGGGAGTGAGGGTGAAGAGCCATCGAAAGAACCCAGTCAGAGAAGTAGAATTTACTCATGTTCTCAAATCTTATTATGGATTTTCATTCAAACCCTCAACTCCAACCCCCTTTATTGGCATTCCTTTAGGCGTGGGTCTTTCAGACATTTTTGCCTATGACCCACAAGAGGAAATAAGTTAAACATGATGTCCCAGTTCATAGATAGATTGATAGATAGATACGTAATCATTACTATATGCAACCTCTATTCTATTCTATTCTGTTCTATTCTACTCTACTTTATTCTATTCTATTCTATTCTATTCTATTCTATTCTGTTCTATTCTATTCTATTCTATTCTATTCTATTCTATTCTATTCTATTCTATTCTATTCCATTTTGTTCCATTCCATTCTGTTCTGATTAATTTCATTCTGTTCCATTCAGTTCCATCCCATTCCATTCCAATTAATTATTAAAACTGTGTGTTCTCACTAAACTGCTAAACTGATTTCTCTACCCATTGTTTTCAAATATTCCTGTAACTGGATCATGATGTAAATATCTTGTTTTTGACAGAAAACTGTTTAGTTTTTATTTCATAATCATAAACTTAACCCGGCAATCCAGCTATACTGGGAAAGGATAAGGAAATTATGGAACCCAATGAACTGTGGCAAGAGCACAAAGATTATAGAACATTCCAAGCAAATTGGGGTGAAGAGGTGCCCTCCTGAGCTACAGAAGGAATGGTCTGGTGGTTAAAATAAAAACACAAATCAAACTTCTTAGAGTTGCCCACAGTCAGCAATGGTGATCTTCTTGCTGGCCTTGCCATTCCTGTACCCAAAGCGCTCCATGGCTGCCACAATATCCAGGCCTTCTGTCCTCTGGCGAAGACCACATGCTTGCCACCCACCCACTCAGGCTTGGCAGCGCAGAGGAAAAACTGGGAACCATTTGTGTTTGGTCCAGCGTTTGCCATGGACAAGATGCCAGGACCTGTATGTTTCAGGATGAAGTTCTCATCCTCAATTTTCTCCCCTTAGATGGACTTGCCGCCTGTGCCCATTATGGCGCGTGAAGTCACCACCCTGGTCCATAAATCCCGGCATAATTCTGTGACAGCAGGATCCTTTATAACCAAATCCTTTCTCCCCAATGTTCAGAGCACAGAAGTTTTCTGCTGTCTTTGGAACTTTGTCTGCAAACAACTCAAAGGAGACATGCCCAAGGGCTTGCCATCGATGTTGAAGAACACGATGGGATTCACCATGACTGGTCACGGGCAGCTCTGGGGATGGGGACGTCTGCCTTTTTTTTTTTTTTTTTTTTTTTTTTTTTTTTTACTGAGCATTGCATTCAAGAAAGTCTAAGTAAGCAATACTGATTTACAATCCAAGGCCCAGGCCCAGAGATATCTGCTTCAGAGAGCACACCCCAGGTAATGACCTTTGACTCTGGGCTCACTCAGGGTCACCCTGGTAGAATTCTGTGATGCAGAACTGGAAGGCCAGTTAATGGCCCTTGCCTTCAGGAGCCAAAGCTCAGGGAGTGGGCTACCTTCGGGTAGTGTGCTCTGAACACACCAATCGCAGTTGCCTTTCAATGCACAGTGATATGAAATGACTTCTTAAAATGACCTGATTCCAGGCAGGAAGCCCCAAGGGAGGTGCATGAATTTCTTGTGAAGATCATCATTGTTGCTATTGGTTATTCTAGTAACAGGCATTTAGTAGAGTAGTATTTGTCTGGTGTAGTTGGAGTCTGCCTGGTTTACAGGTTGTTGATTTTAACTTTCAGGAAGGAAAACAGCTTTTGAAATAAATCATTGCCTAAAGCAACCAAAGGCCTTCGCATCACTTTTAATGAAGGAGAAGGCAGTGTATAAATGGAAAAGAGCAGACCATTATGAGTTCCAAGACCTGGAACTGAGTCTAAAATTGCCTCCCTGTGTGGCCATGGGCAAGCCATCTCACCTCTTTAGACTCAGCTACACACACACACACACACACACACACACACACACACACACACTGATTTCAGAGATAGGAAGGAAGAGAGGGAGAGAGAAAGAAACACCAATGATGAGAGAATCATTGATCAGCTGCCTCCTGCCCACCCGCTACTGGGGATCCAACCCACAACCCTGGTATATGCCCTGACCAGGAATTGAACCGTGATCTCCTGGTTCATGGGTTGATGCTCAACCACTGAGCTACACCAGCCAGGCAAGAGTCAGTTTTCTTACAAATATGACAAGTATAGCAATACCTTTCCTTGATTCACAGAGGCACTTGAGTGAGAAAAACAATAACATGTCTAAAGCGCATTGCAATGTCCCAAATTCTTATGCAAATGCTAATGGTTTCTATTGAGCATGAATGAGGACAATTAATAAATGTCTTCTAGCAATACTATAACTACCGTCTTACAGATGAGGAAACTGAGGCCCCAGAGAGATGAAAAACTTGACAAACAAATAAAGCAATTAGTGATGAAGCCAGAATTCAAATACAGGTCATTCTGGTTTTAAAATCCTTGTTGTGAACCACTAAGATGTGTAGACATTTCAGAGAAGATATGAGCTCCAAAGCCATGTTTGCCTTGACCATGAGGCATTTCGCCTGTCTCTTTGTACTCACAATGGCTGGTCCAGAGTACACGCTCAGTCTGTGTCAGCTAAAAATAGATATCCTCACTCGTCCTCTTCTTACTCTTTTTTTGGGGGACTCTTACATTATTGTTGTGATGTTTTTTTTTGGGGGGGGGATACAAAATTACTGTCACCCAGCATAGCTCACTGTCACATCTGAATTAGCAATAAACAAGGAAAAGGATGAGCTGGATTCAGGAATAAAATTTGTTCAGGTGAAAATATATTACAAACCAAATGACTGTTTAGTTCATTTTCAAATATGGGCACCAGGAAGGCGCAATGCCATCAGGATGTCACACAGAAAGGGCTCACACTGCAACTGCATGTTAGCAATTGTGAAATAAGCATCCACCTCGGCTGAGTTACATCTGGCTCCATGTGGGACCCGCTCATTTGTAGTTTCTTGCCTTTTCTGTGAAGGCCCTGGCTTGGGTCCAGCAGGGTAGAGATCACAGCTTCCTAATCCAGGGTTTTAACTGCATTTGACATGTGCGCAGGACAGAGAAAGTCACTATTGAATCTCTCAGGGCTGACACAATGAACCAGGGAGTGGCTTAAACAACAAAAATTTATTTTCCCATAATTCTAGACCTAGGTCAAGGTATGTGCAGGGTTGTTGTTATTAGTGCTTTTCTGAATGCCTTTTTCCCTGGCTTGCAGATGGCCATTTTCTCCCTGTCTTCACATAGCCTCCTCTCTCTGTGTTCTAATCTCCTTATAAGGATACCAGCCAAATGGAATTAAGGCCCATGCTAGTGACCTCATTTAGCCTTAAGTATCTCTTTAAAGACCCTATCTCCAAATATAGTTACATTCTAAGGTACTAGGGCAGTGATGGCGAACCTATGGCACACATGTCAGAGGTGACATGAGAACTCATTTTTTTGGTTGATTTTTCTTTGTTAAATGGCATTTAAATATATAAAATAAATATCAAAAATATAAGTCTTTGTTTTACTATGGTTGCAAATATCAAAAAATTTCTATACGTGACACGGCACCAGAGTTAAGTTAGGGTTTTTCAAAATGCTGACACGCCGAGCTCAAAAGGTTCGCCATCACTGGTCTGGGGGTTAGGTTGGGGGATGGGGACACAATTCAGCCCATACCAGTCACAACGTGGAGCAAAATAAAAGAGAAACGATGGGAATTGGATGGAGAAGTGACACTTTCAATCTTTAATAAAATCTTGGGACCTGGGACTGAAAGGGAGACAAACAGAATTCTTTAGGTTTGTGTATTTTTTTTCTTTCAGCCAAGATATAGATTTCAGTCACTTTTTCATGTGTCTGTTGTTAAACTCAAGAAGTCTCTTTCACCTTTGGGAATAGCAGGTTATTTCCCCGGGGAAAGGGCTTGTTTGGCGACATCTGGGCCCTCTGTTCATTCTGCGAGAACCCTGCTCGCACATTTACATGCACTTTCTCCCAGGAACCTTGGAGGAGGAAGAAAAATATTTCACCATCTGAGAGAAATCCCCCAGAGGTCAGACTGGTTTTGTGTTCTTGCAGAGCCTGTGAGGTGTAGAGCTGAAGGCGGGACCTTGTGGTGGCTTCAAGTGGAGCTTGTGCCTGTGGGTAAGTCCTCCACCCAAACTGGTATGATACCCACCATTCTGTCTACACTTGCTTTCCTGAGAAATGTCTTCGGAGCACTCTCTATGCTGGTTTTTGCTACTTCAGACTCTGCCTGGAATATTGGCACCCAAATACTAGTAGTTACCCCTTTTACATATTTTTCTTATTCAGGTTTATTGAGGTATAATATACATACAGTAAAATTCACCTTTTTCAGGTGTAGCTTGAAGAATTTTGAAAACTATATACATTCTGTAACTCATACCACAATTGAGATTATTTCTCTCTACTACCCCATGCCCCCAGATCTACTATGCCTTTGTATCTTTAAAAACATTTAGTAGAGTTCAAAAGTGAAATTATCTAGACCAATTGGTAAGGATGTAACTTAGAACAGCTAGAACACTATTTGAGTTATCTAATTCTTCTTTAGTAATCTTTGGTAGTTTCTATCTTTTAAGGAATTTGTCATCAAATTTATTGCCATAAAGTTGTTGAAAATATTCCCTTGCCATCCTTTTTCATATCTGTTGGAGCTGTGATGATGTTCCCTCATTCATTTCTGCTATTGGTCATTTATGTCTTCTTCTTCTTCTTTTTCTTCTCTTTCTCCTCCTCCTCCTCCTCCCCCTCTTCCTCCTCTTCCTCCTTCTCCTCTCTCTCTCTCTCTCTCTCTCTCTCTCTCATTAATCCTCCCCTGTGAATATTTTTCCTATTGATTTTTAGAGAGAGTAGAAGAGAGTGGGAGAGACACAGAGAGAGAAACATTAATGTAAGAGACACATTGATTGGTTGCCTCCTGCATGCACCCTGACCAGGGCCAGGGATTGAGCCTGAAAACAAGGAATGTACCCTTGACCAAATCCAACTCAGGACCCTTCAATCTGCAGGCTGATGCTCTATCCACTGAGCAAAACCAGCTAGGGCTCTTCTCTCTTTTTTATTTGGTCAGTCAGTTAGAGGGTTATCAATTTTATTGATAAGACTTTGTTGGTGGTGAATTATATCACAACTATTTTAATCTGATACTACGAATATAAAAATGAGACAGTAAGTACTCCAAACTTATATTAAGCACAAAATCCACCTAAGCTTCATATGCTTCTCAGTCACAGTTACTGTTTTGACAGGAGGGCTATAGGCAGGGAGCATTTATTGAGTGGGATGCGTAATAGTGGTGTTGCTATTCCAGTAGGTAACGTCTTACTTGGGCATCAGGGCAAAAGCAGTAAGTGATCTGAAAACCAGTTACTATGCGCAAACCCTATTCTGCAACTGTGGGGTCAGATGTCCTTTGAAAGTCAGAATTTTCGTATTTTATAAGGGGGATAAGCTATGTATGTTCTCCCTTGGTTAAGACCTTCTGGGGTGTCTGGCAGCATCTGATAATCAAACACAATGGAAAGACAATGACCATAAATAATATCATTGACTTTGCTGCCAAGAGAGTTCCTCCACATTGCTGTGTTTACCAAGACTTTTTGGATTTTGAGACTAGATAAGAAAGAACTATAAACAAACATGGTCAAAATTGCCCATGAAAAAGATACCAAATCTCCTATAAAACATGTCTGGCTGGTGTGGCTCAGTGATTGAGCGTCAACCCATGAACCAGGAGATCACCGTTCGATTCTTGGTCAGGGCACACATTCCCAGTAGGGGGTATGCAGGAGGCAGCTGATCAATGATTCTGTCATTGATGTTTCTATCTCCCTATCCCTCTCCCTTCCTCTCTCTGAGATCAATAAAGATATATTTTTTAAAAAATAAAGAAAGAAATACAATATGGCATATAGTTTTACATGTAGTGTTTCATCTTCCCACTAAGTCTAATGCTGCCAGTTGCTCCTCCAGGGCGGAACAGATTGCTGTTGCTTTGGGTGAGCACCAGATAAAGCAATTGGCTTGCATTAAGGGGCCCATGTTGAGTGAATATTATGCTTTCTCTCTTTATTTTTTTTGGCCAAGCTTGTATTGTTGCATTTGGGCAGATTAAATCAATGTATGTTTAATACAACTCTACCATAGATTCCTTGCTTGAACAGTTTTACATGAGCCGACAAGAACAGACAGGAATAAAAATAAACACCAGTGCCAAACTACAGCCTTCAAAATCAGTGACACATTTATAAGAAGTTAAAATGTATGCACAGAGATGGCAGAAAACGATGTATTCTGAGGTCTGCACAAAAACCAGTTAACGAGTTGGTGGTATCCAATTCATTAACACTTCTAAGTGTGAGGTTTTTTTTACTGCAGTTTTTAAAATAATTCAAATATATTTGAAAAAATGAAATCTATGTCAAATCCTATGGCTCCACCTAATAGTTTTCATGTCTCCATGGTTTATTCTAAATGTAGACAACAACACAGCAACAACAATAAGAACAGCACATTCATCATTATTAGCATTACCTGAGTATTTATTTACCATGTGTCAAACACTGTCCTTTGTGCTTAAGACATTATCTCATTTAACATCCATTTATTCTTTCAAAAATGCTTTCTGAACATCATTTGTGTTGCATTTGGCATTGCTTTAAATCGGTGAGACTCTACTGGGGGAGATTTTGCCTCCCAGGGGACATTTGGCAATAGTTGGAGATATTCTGCTTGTTTTAACCGGGGAGGTGTTGTTGGCTTCTGGTGGGCAGAGACCAGAGACACTAATAAACATCCTACAATGGACAGGACAGCCCCACAATGAAGAATCATTTTGCCCAAAATGTCAATAGTGCTCAGGTTGACTAACCCGGTGTGTGTGTGTGTGTGTGTGTGTGTGTGTGTGTGTGTGTGTGTTAGTTTGAAAGGTTGAGATTGGAAATTTAAATGGGGTGTTTAAGGAAGGCCTTACTTAAGAGGTAATATTGGAAGAAAGTCTTGACAGAGGTGAGGGAACTAGTATGCATGCGGATACCTGCGATAAGGTCAGGGAAGAGTTACTTCCAGGCAAAGGGAACAGCAAGAGGAAGGGCCCAAGGCAAAAGCATGCAGGGCTTTTTCAATGAATAGGGAAGAGATCATTGTGACCTGCAGAGAGTGTAGGGTGGGAGGGGACACCGGGTCAAAGCGATGGGGGGGGGCGGGGCTAGAGTTTATTCTGAGTGAGATGGCAGTCATTGCAGGTTTTGAGCAAGAGTGTCATGAGCCAATTTATGTTTTGAAAAGATCCTGCTGGCCAGGGCACTGAGAATTGACCATTGAGGGCCAAGGTTGGAAACAAGGAGATCATTAAGTAGGCATGGCAACAATCCAGCGAGAGGTTGGAGTGACTTAAACAGGGTTCCAGCACTTAAAGGTTTTTGGACTCTGGACCTATTTTCCAAGGTTGAGGTGACAGATTTTGTGAATGCATTTGGGGTGTGGGGGGAAGAATTAAGAAAGTTTACTTTTTTGTTTGCTTGTTTTTGGACTGAGCCCCTTAAAGAATGTAATTGCCATTTACTGAAATGGAGAAAGCTTGGGTAGGAGTCGCTTGGGGATGAAAATTAGTATTATTGTGTTTAATTTGGATGTGCTTATATATGTTTAATTTGAGATGTCATTCAAACAGTCAGGTGGAGATGCCGGAACACATTTAACCACTCTGTGAAATAGGTGTTACTACTCCCGCCTTGCAGATGAAGAATCAAGAATAAAGAGATTGCATATCTTGTCTAAGATCACCCGGGTATTAAGCAGGACAGCCTGGATTCTGTTGTCACAAACTGGCATCTTGCTAAAAAATGACATCAGCCCCTCTCTCCTGAATGGCACCTCTTTTCGTTTGTTTGTTTGTTTGCTTGTTAATCCTCACCCAAGGATATTTTTTCATTGATTTTTAGGGAGAGTAGGAGAGAGAGGAAAAGACAGAGAGAAAAACTGATGTGAGAAAAACAATTGGTTGCCCCGACCCTGGGGGAATAGAGGAATAGAACTCGGGACCCTTTGGTCTGCAGGCCGATGCTCTATCCACTGGGCCAAACTGGCTAGGGTGATATGACGCATCTTAGTCTCCATTTCTGTGGATGACCTTGACCAACTCTCAGAATGAGAAGCTCTCTTGGGATAGAGCCTTTTATGCAGTTGGCAACTGAAAGTGAAGCTGCTGTGTCTGGCAACTTTTCTTTGACTGATTGTGGTAACTTCAACCACAGGGTAAAACCTAATGAAAAGAGAATTCCTCAGGTGCAGGCAGCTTGAAAGGACCATGCACTGAGCACTGACATTAGAAGGACCATTGACTTTGGAATCCTGCAGACAGACCCCCATTAAAACACAGACTTCATTACTCACTAAACTTTATATCCTGAGGCCAAAACGTGACTTTGCCAAGTCTCTGTTGAGCAAATGGGTAATGCACGTGAGAGCATTATCGCTGTGATGGGTCCAAGTGGCCCAGTGGCTTTATACCCCAAAGCTTAGGCTTGTACCTGATCAGCCCCGAGAAGAGTCCACCATTCACTGCTTTGGTGGCTGAAGAATCTGGATCACTTTGCTACATTTTTGTTTATTGTCTTTCCACACTTTCTTTATTTTTTAATTTTTTATATATTTTTGTTGATTCCAGAGAGGAAGAGATAGGAGAGGGAGATAGAAACATCAATGATGAGAGAGAATCATTGATCGGCTGCCTCCTGTACACCCTCTACTGGAGATCGAGCCCACAACTCGGGCATGTGCCCTTGATAGGAATCAAACCCAGGACCTTTCAGTCTGTATGCAGATGCTCTACCCACTGAGCCAAACCAGCTAGGGCCCATGCTTTGTTTACTGTCATTTCCTTGCTCTAGAAAGCACGCTTCCTGTCTCTTCTGTTTACTGTTCCGGATGGTGCCTGGCACATAGTAGGTGCCCAATGACTATCATTTGAATGAAAACATGAAGAATCCTCATTGTAATTATCCTTAGGAGCTTGGCTCTATTCTTATCCCCATTTCACAGACGTGAAAACTGAGGCTTAGAAAAACGGAGCAATGATCAAAGAGGTGAAGGAATTCAGAAGTACAAATTGATAGTTGCAAATAGTCACGGGATGTAAAGTACAGCCTAAGGAATATAGTCAGTAATATTGTAATAGGTGGGTACCGGAAATATTGGTGAGAACACTTTGTAACGTGTATGATTGTCTAACCACTATGCTGTATGCCTGAAACTAATCTATAATAATAAAAGTGTAATATGCTAATTAGACTGGACAGCCAAACGGCCTTCCTTCCAAAGCTGGGGATGGAAGGGCCGAGGCAGCCGCTGTGGCTGCGAGGGCCGAGCCCCTTGCATGAATTTCGTGCATCGGGCCTGTAGTACAAAATAATATTGAATGTAAACTGTAATTGAAAAAAATTTAAAGATATTTAATTTTTTTAATATATATTTTATTGATTTTTTACACAGAAGAAGGGAGAGGGATAGAGTGTTAGAAACATCAATGAGAGAGATCGATCAGCTGCCTCCTGCACGCCCCCTGCTGGGGATGTGCCCGCAACCGAGGTACATGCCCTTGACCGGGAATCGAACCTGGGACCCTTCAGTCCGCAGGCCGACGCTCTACCCACTGAGCCAAACCAGTTCGCAAAATATTTAATTTTTTTAAAAAAAGAAAGAAAAAATGGAGCAAGGTGCCTGGAGTCACCACCTCGCAGGAGGCATCGCCTGGTCCTGGGATAGTGAACAGCTGTGGAGTTTGGAAGGCCCTCCACTGAGGATCCGAGAACAGCAGGTCTAATCATGAAAGCTTCTGAAGTTCACTGCCCAGCTCTGCTGTTCGCCCTCTCTGCATCCTAACTCCGTCCCTAAGTGGGAGGTGAAAATAGCAGTACCCCACAGTTTCCGTAGCATTCAGTGAGTTAATAGAAATACAGTGCTTAGAACAGGGTAGCAAGTGCTATTATAAATATTAGATGATATGAATATACTTTGCTGTTTGCCTTGCAATACATAAGCACCTTGCTCCCCTCTTCTACTTCCACCACAGTCTAGGTGTTTTGCATTTTAAGTGTGTCTAACCTTTAGCAAGGTATTTGTTTACACATATATTTACCTAATGTGTGTGCGTGTCTGTGTGTGTGTGTGTGTGTGTGTGTGTGTGTGTGTGTGTGTCTTAAATTGCCCATTATGTAAATGGCTTTGGTTTAGTAAGCAGAAAATGCAAGGGTATGGTTAATGGGAAATTGTTCTGTGCAACTCAGAAAACTGAAGAATCGTAAAAGAATCCCCCCGAGAGACAGTCTGATGAAGGTGTAACCAACCCATTTGCAGGTTTTTATTCTTAAATAATAACCAGCCGCTAATGCAGTAATGGCCCCGAGCAGAACATCGATTTATCCCGGGCGAGGTGGGTTGTGTTTCCCTGCTACACTGCCAGCTGTCGTCTTTGATAGGAGGCTGCCTCTCCTCGAGCCGGTGTCTGTCAATCAGCTTTCAAGGAGAAAGCTTCGAAACAGCATGGAGGCTTTGCCATTTCTTGGATGGGTGATGGCAGGGGTGGGTGTGTGTGTGTGTGTGTGTGTGTGTGTGTGTGTGTGTGTGCGCTCTGTTTGGTAGGAGCCATTTACTTTTTGCTGAGCTAGAATCCAGCCTGTTAGGATGCACTGTGCAGTCAAACTTCTTAGCAGATTGGGGCAGCTCTTCAATTCCTTCAAAGAGAAGGCCCCTTGGCATTGTCCTCCAAAGCCGCAGGCAGAACTCCCCTTTGATCCGGGCAAATCTCCCTCTAGTCCTGAAGTCCGGTCCCTTTCTGCCAAGAGGGAACACCATTTCTCAGTGCAAGTAGATCAGGTGGAACAAATCTCTCCGGACAATTACAAAAAAATTAGCCTGCTATGCAGATGTCAAAGGAGATTATTAGTTAAGGCCAAGTGGAAAATTCTTCTAATTCATTCATTCAACGTTATTTATCGTGGGCCTACTATGCGTCAGGTAGTTTGCTAGGTGGCAGCAGGGTAGGGTGGATATACGATTATTGAAAAACTAAAAAAACACTTTCTGTTTTGATTTTCTTTATGAAAGCTGAGATTTCAAAACAGATGTCCCAAAAGAAACCTCATGTCTCTAGTTAACAGCCACTTTAAACACCTGCTGTGTGCCAGGAATTGTGTTAGCAGCCACTGTGAGAAAATGAATGTGACCCTCAGATCTTAACTGTGGGACATGGTGCCCATGTTCAAAGCTATTTGCCAGTGGGTTCATACTCTATGGTCGGCAGAATTCAAAGATGCCCCCTTGCCCAATGTCCAGCCCTAATCCCCAGGAATGTGAATGTAATAGATATCACACTTATGATTATGTTACAAAAGGAATGTTGCATGTGCAGTTAAGATTAATCAGTTGACTTTGAGTTAATCCGGAGAGCGAGTGTCCTGGTGGAACTAACCTAATGACTTTAAAAGCAGTGTTGTCGTTGTCTCCGGCTGGCAGGAGAGGAAGTCAGAGGGAGAGGACTTGATGTAAAGGAGGTTGCTGAGGTGGAGGGGCCTTGGGAAGAGGATCTAAGAGCAGCCTCAAGCTACCTGATCGCCAGCCCGGAAATAGAGACCTCAGTCCTACAACCCAAGGAATTGATTTCAATCAGCAGCATGCATCTTTGAAGCAAGTTATTCCCAGAGTCACCAGATAAGTCCAGTTGACAATTTGATTTCAGCCATGTGAGACCCTAAGCAAAGAACCCAGTTGAAACTGCCTGGACTTCTATGGTTTTATAAATGGGTGTTGTTTTAAGCAGCTAAGTTTGTGGTCACTCATTATACAGCAATTTTTTTAAAAAAGTTTATTTTCTCATTAGTTATTCTGCATTTTTATAGTTTGTAGTTTAGATATCTTAACACTTGAATATGTAGTTCCTTATAATTGATAATAAAATTACCTCCTTAGATTGGTGCAAACTCATTTACAAAGTGCTTTCACATACAATTTTTTTCATTTAATGTTCACAGCTTGTAAGAAATCATTATGTCCCTGTTATAGATGATGAAACAGAGGGCGAGACATAGTGTG
Organism: Myotis myotis; assembly: GCF_014108235.1. Taxonomy (NCBI): domain Eukaryota; kingdom Metazoa; phylum Chordata; class Mammalia; order Chiroptera; family Vespertilionidae; genus Myotis; species Myotis myotis. The sequence goes on along the minus strand of NW_023416320.1, from coordinate 44,959,505 downwards.
ACTTGCCAAATAACCTCTTAAGTGGTAGCAATGGGATTTGAATTCAGGCTCTGGCACTTCATCAAACTCATCAGAAAATTGGCAGCTCACCCTCGAGGCTATTATTAATCCTGATTTCTCTTTATTACCCCTAACATCATCATCATTGTTATCATCAGCATAGAGGGCACTCTCTTCCTGGATGTTCAGTAAATTCAAATTAAGTAAATAATGACAGTTAAAAAAATTTTTAAAGTCAAAACGTTTGTGCAGGATTTATTAGGTACCATGGCACTTGCAGCAAACAAATGACAAGTGTCCTCTTGGATATATATACATGGCACTGAGGCTGGAAAATAGTCACCAAGAGGACATGCCTCTGATGCATGTGAAATATATAAAAAATAAAAATGGACAACTTTCTGTGGCTAATTTATCAAATAAGACAATTCAGCAATCTTTTCTTGCCCCTCTGTGAATTTTTTTCCAGCTTTATTGAGATATAATTGGCATAAGCATTGTATTAGCTTAAGGTGTACAAAATAATGATTTGATATCCTATATAATAAAGAGGTAATATGCAAATTAACCCTCACACCCTCACACCCTCACAAGATGGCTGCCTACAACCAGGCTGGCAGAAGGTGGCAGTTTGGGGCGACCAGGCTGGCAGAGGGGGCAGTTGGGGTGATTAGGCTGGTGCAGGGGGCAGTGAGGGGCAACTAGACCAGCAGGGGGGGCAGTTGGGGGCAACCAGGCCTGCAGGGGGGGCAGTTAGGAGTGACCAGGCCAGCAGGGGGAGCAGTTAGGGGCAACCAGGCAGGCAGGCAGGTGAGCAATTAGGAGCCAGTGGTCCAGGATTGTGAGAAGGATGTCTGACTTCAAGTTTAGGCCCGATCCCCAGGACATCCCCCGAGGGGTCCCGGATTGGAGAAGGTGCAAGCTGAGGGGAGCCTCCCCCCCCCCCATGTACGAATTTTGTGCACCAGGCCTCTAGTATGTATATATTTGGAAATGATTAATTACCACAAGAAGTTTAGTAAATAGATATAAGAACAATTTTAATATGTTACATTTTTCTTGTGATAAGAACTTGTAACATAGTTACATTTTTTCTTGAGATGAAAACTTTTAAGATCTACCCTGTTAGCAACTTTTAAATATACAATGCAGGATTATTAACTATAGTCACCATGGTTTACATCACAGCCCCATAATTTATTTATCTTATAACTTGAAGTGTGTTTCCAAGGCTGACCAGCAGCCCCCGAACAACGAATGAACAGGTTACTCCAACAGTTTCACTGTGGGGAGAGGGCTAAGGGGCTTGCCTGGCTCAAGAGTCCAAGCAGCCTCGATTGCCTGCCTCATTAGGCTTTTATTGGAATTTTTGTCTTTAGATACAATCAGTAGGTGAGTAATCCTGGGAGGACACATGTTTACATTGTGCTCTAGGCAAGGGCATCAGGGAGTAAGCATAAGGATTCCAGTAAACACCTGGAGTATGCACGTGCACAGACTTGGTTGGAAAGGTCAAGGAATAATTAGGGACACCACCTTCAACACTTCCCTGTCTCCCCTAAGTCGGAATTCTGATAAACAGGGCAGGCGGCCTTCCACACACTTCCCCTTTCTCAGAATGTCCTCCTTACAACTTTCCAACCAAGTCTCGAGTGCTCCCCAACAGTGTGTACCTTTTTATCACCTCCACCCACCTCTGGCAACCACCAATATGTTCTCTGTTTCTGTGATGTTGGTTCTTTAGATTCCACGTATAAGTGAGATCATACAGCATTCGTCTTTTTTGGTCAGGCTTATTTTACTTAGCATAATGCCCTCAAGTTCCATCCATGTTGTCACAAAAGGCAGGATTTCCTTCTTTATGGCTGAGTAATATCTCTTTTTGTATCTATCTATCTATCTATCTATCTATCTATCTATCTATCTATCTATCATCGGGTGGGGCAAAAGTAGGTTTACAGTTCTGAGTATATGAAACAGCTTATTCTTGTATTGTTTATTAATTATTGTATTGTTTTTCTATACAAAGAATTGTACACCTACTTTTGTCCCACTCTGTATATATCTATATCCTTATCTACATAACTATATCTATATCGATATATATTATTTAGGTTGTTTTCATGTCTCGGCTATTTTGAATAATGCTGCAATCAACAGATGAACGTGGGGTTGCAGATATCTCTTCAAGATGGTAATTTTGTTTCCTTTGGATATGTAAAAAAATTTTTTTTCTGTATGACCTTGTATGTTTCTCTGCCCCCTAATTTTTTTGTGGGGAAGTATTCCTATTTCCAAATTTTCTTTCAGAAAATTGGTTTAAGGCAATTTAACTTGTGCAACAAGAATCTGGGAAAACTTAATAACAGAGTGAAGGTTATAATCCTACCAGTTTTATAAACCAGTAAACCGCCTACAGCTCTGCCCCTCCCAGTCTCCCCCCCTCCCCCTCCCCTCCCCCCGAGAATTATATGATGGGACAAGGAACAGGACTTGGGAAAGCCAACAAAACCAAACCTACACTCACTCCCCCACATAAGGCTGCCTTTTGTCTCTTTGAATCAATCCAGCTGCCTGGAGAGCCTGTCTGATTGAGACCAGAGGCCAAACCCCACTCAACACAGTGCAGAACCCCCACTCCCTAAGCCAAAGTCCCTTTTGTTCTTCTCTCTCACTTTTTAAATTTTTTTTCCTTGAAGGTAATTTCGGGAAGGAGGAAATAAAATTTAAGAGTACATGAAATTTGAAATTTGGCTTGAGTAGCTATCCAGCTATACCCCTCATCATTTAATTATTCAATCAAACAATTTGGGGTTAATGTAGTAGGCCAAACCCATCTCACAGTGTCTGCTGCAATCTGCCCCTCTAACAACGGTTGTCATGGGAATGGAATCCTATGAGCATGGGTATCCCCCGACCAAAGAACATTCCATGCACAGACCATGCTCAGAGGATCTGGGTTGGCAATTACAGGGAGGGCAGGGAAGGGCATTCAGTGACCAGGTCGTCTGTGGGAGGCCTATTTAGGAGGGGCTTCTGGGTTGCAATCTGTTGGGACTTGTCTTGAAGCCAATTTTGGATAGCATGCCACTGCTTTCATTTAGATCACAGCAATATCAGAGATAGGTGAGGATAAGTGCCCCACAAGTCCCCTGTCCAGCTGTCACTTTGTAGATCATTATTGACCAGCCACACTATCTCACTGTCTATAAATCTGAGGACACTCTTTTGGGGGTGCAGCTCCCACAGCTGTTTTGAACCAGTTGGAAGGGACATAAGGGATAGTAACCTTCATCCTATCTGGTTGGTGCTTAAAACAAGACACAGTTCCTGAGAGACTCCCAGTTACAGAAGGAATCAGTGAAACACAAGGAGAAAGAAGCCAAGGATTCTCAATGTTAGGTACACAGATGAGGATGAAAAAAAGCCAAAATTAAAAAACAAATCCATTATGTCTATTTCTCTTCTATCAAGAATCGATTTAAAAAGATCAAAGTCCCAACTGTTCTGTGTCAACATTAGAGATGATGCACTGTGTCTCATCACAGGCAGGTTTGCCATGGCGGTGGGGGTTGTATTTTTGGAACGTGCTAGAAAACCCAGAGTAACTGAAAACAGGCCTTAGTGCCCAGGCTCCTCTCCTGTGGTCTGTGCATGCGCTCCTCCAGCCACTGGTGATTTTCATTGATTTGTTTGACCAGGAGGACCCTGGAAAAGGGCAGCCGTGGGACCTCTGGAACAAACACAGTTGAGGCTCAGGGCGCTCAGCACCACAGGGGAGTTTTCCTGCCTGAATGTGTGTTCCCAGCAGCTGCCTCACTCATCCTGCAATCTCGAGGGCTCACATCTGAGCACAACTAGTCAAAACCGGTCACCTGTGAGTTATGCTGGGGTAGACATTCAGCCCCAGACTCTCTCTCCCTTCAATTCTCTTTCATCTCCAACCTGAGATCACCCTCCACTAGTCAACTGGTGAGCACAGGTAGGCTTGCTCCTTCCTAATTGCTTGGCTTCCAGGCCAGAGGAGACAAAGGTAGACAAAGCCATCTATCACTCTACTGTTGCCGCTGTCCCTCCCTGCCTCGACCACTTTGTCCAATGTCAATTCCATGACACCCTAGTTACTCCGAGGGTCTCTTTCCAAAGGAGAGTCATTCAGTGACTCGTTCAGTTGAGTAGATTTAGCATGAACAGGCAACCATGAGGAGTAGCATTGATTTTTTTCTTCACTCAATTCATCAGTTTATTTTGTTACTTAGATTCCACATATAAGTGCGATTATGTGATACTTATCTTTCTCTGACTGACTTATTTCACTTAGCATGATTGAGTGAGTGATTTTTTCAACACTGTCTTCTAATTCACTGATTCAATTCTTTGCTTCCCCTAGTCTGCTGTGCATTCCTTCCAATGTGCCCTTTGTGTTCAGGAGTAGCGTTGATTGAAAAGGGTTCAGCCTTGGTCAAGGTGTCCATTGCTGAGACACCTGGCATACTGAACTGGTCCCTGAGAGGGAAAGGAAGACCAGTTTGCATTAATAGTCTAAGGACAAAAAGAAGCCAGGAAAATCTGAAGCTAGGACTATGGGCCAGGGTGCACCAGGGCAGTGCAGCTGAAGCCCAATGATGGAGAAGATCAAAAAGATCCTCCAAAGAGGTAGCCTATGCTGGTGGCTCAGGCTTGTGGAAGCACTCTAGGTGGCCGGTGATAGGGGAGAGCTACTTTTGGCCAACTAGTGGCTGAAGCTGGACCCCGGACACTGGTTACAACTTGGGGCCAAATAGCCAAGCTCATTGTCCAGCAGGGGAATTCTCTGTATTCTGGTCAATGACCTAGATTTTCAACCTTCTTCATCTCATGGCGCAATAAACTAATTACCGATCTAACAGAACATAGGTATAATTTTGATTGACTCACACCAGACGGCTATTGTGTTGACTACTGTCATTTTTTAAAAATTTGACGATCTATAGAAAAAGAGGTCAGTGCCCCTGACTAAATAGTCAGGTATTGATGTTTAAAATTCTTGCAGTGCACCCGTGAGAAGGTGCTGACCTAGATCACCTAGGTAGCAGTAGATGTGTATCAAGTATCAGGTTATGCAGGGCTAGGTTATGCATGGCACAATGTGACAGTGAGAAGAAATGGTAGTTGACAAAGTAGATATGAGTTTTCTGCCCTCTTGCTATTCAGACACAGAATCAACCCCCTCCCTTCCCTTTAGATGGAGTGAATATGGTGATACACTTCTAGAGCAATTGCTGGGGAGGTCTCCAACCTTAGCTTTTCTATTACCAGGTTAAGTGGGTATTCTGGTTATTATTTGAAAAAGCCAAAGAACTCTAACCATATTTGGAAGTCACGTTGTTGAAGCAGGCATATTTTATAGTTTCACCTCACCTGCTCTGCACTCCATAGTGAAATTTATAGCTAAATTTTTAAGAGTTATTTTAAGAATAAAACTTCATCTTTCCCTCTTTTTCTTCTAATTGCAATTTCATCTGCCTCATCCTCAAAACACTGGGCCAAGTGCATTCTGTGGTATTCCTGACCGAAAGGGAGTAGGTGTGGAAAGTCTGACCATGTCTTTCAAAGTCATTTTTGTGAGGGTTGGTTCAGCAGCTCTAGCTGTCATCTGAAGAATGCACTGCCTTTGCTGCATTCCTGGGAATCCAAGGGACTTAGGCTGCAGACCCTCCATCCGAGAGCAGAGCTCTCACAGCATAGCCTGCACCTCGCTTATTGAAAAGAAATCTCTGTGGGGATTAAAGGGACCCTAATTAAGTGTGCATTAGTGAAAGCGAGGGAGCTTGAGCTTATAGTAAATCAGGCCACCGTTGCTAATGCCCGTGCAATAGAATGTTTCCTGGTGACTCTTCATAGCAGTGGTGGGGGATGGGGTAGGCCCTGGAGAGCTGGATGGTCCCCAGTTCAGTTTATGAGAAAGTCTCAGTGTGTTCATGTCGGAACAGAGGCTGCAGCCTTGAAGTAATTTGGAAACATTTTCCTTGAGCTATAATTACTGGTTCTTAAGAAGAACAATGTCTTTATAATTACTACCACTTCAGTCTCTAGCACTTAGTATTATGTGTTTATTGAATGAAAGAAGAATGAATATTGATTATACAGTCAGGAGGCCTGGGGTTTAACCCAAGCTCCACTATGTTGACTTTAGTCACTCTTGTGTCATTGCTCTGATATCAAATCTTACACTTTTTTATCTTCCTCAATTTTGATGATATGATTTACATATCAATTTCCCCAAACTCCTCTGAGCTCCTTCAGGTGAAGGGTGTGTCTGTGCCTCATTCAGCTCAAAAGTTCGTTATGGGTGTAGGGTGGAGGGGGTCCATGGGGAAAACAGGAGGGACATCTGAAATACTTTTGACAGCAAAGATAAATTTTAAAAAGAGGTTATGCTTGTTGTGGGCTCTGGAGCCAGATTGAGGGAGCTCACATCCCGACAACTTCATTTCCGAGCTCTGGATCCAGGCAAGTTGCTTAACTTATCTGTGGCTTAGAATAAAGCTGGGTAACTGGGTAACAGCACCACCAGCCTGGCATGGTTGTATGAAAAATAAATGACAAATACATTCAAAGCTCTCAGAACAGTAATACATGCTCAGCAAATATTAACAACTATTACATTCCTTATTTTCATTGTGATCATGTATATATATTGAGAAAATAACACTATGGGGTGTGCAGGAAGCAGCCGAACTCTCTCTCTCTCTCTCTCTCTCTCTCTCTCTCTCTCTCTCTCTCTCTCTTCCTTCCTCTCTCTTTAATAATCAATAAAAATATTAAAAAAATAATAACAATATAATACCACTCTGTTCTCTTATCTATAATATAATGGCTATAACAACAATAATACCCTGAAGGGTTGTTATGAGAATCCAATGAGACAGTGCCTAAAAGACATTTTCAAAAATGTCTTTCTGAAAACCATAAAGTATTTTGAAACTCTCTATTGCCATTATTTTAATATCAACTGCAACACAGGAGAAGTGATTTGCTCAACATTCTTTAGAGTGAGTGGGGCAGACGAAGCTGGGGTGGAATTTTCTTGGAGCTTCCCTGGATGCCCAAAGGACTGCTTAGCTGTGGTGCACGCTGCCAAAGCCTCTGGCATTCCTGGGCTTCTTTCAGTATTTACACTGAGATACAGCCACAGGTCTTTCAGCAAAGCTCTGTGTTTACATCAAAGCTGCCCCCGCTTAAGTGTCCTCACCCCCACGGCCCTTGCCCAAAGGTTTGACAACTCACAGAGCTGCCCTGGTTTCTGAAATTCTAGATTTCACCAGCCCACCCTTTCCATGATGGCCGGATGCTCTCTGCATAGATTGTACTGGCTGCTTTTGAGAATCCAGGAGAGGTGGACAAAAGCCTGGACAGGGACTGGGCACCCACGAGAGGGAGGTCTAATATTTATCACTAACAAATCATGATGTCCCAGGCAAGCCCCACTGGTTATTTGGGATTCAGTTTCCATATCGACAAAGGAAAAGCAATTTGATTATTCCTGAGATCCCTGAAGAGTAAATACCCCACGAGTCGCCAGTCTGTGTTTCTCCAATACTTCTACCATTGTCTTGCACCGTGACCTTGGTCAGGTCACAATCTCTCCTCAGTTCATAGTGTCCTCATTTATATAGGATTTCCCCCCTCAAATAGTCATTGTGTTGTGCTCCTGATGTGTCAGTCACTGCAGCGGAGAATGAAAACACTCACCTATGCTCACACAGATATACGCGCACACTAATAGTACCAGTGCTTATTATGTGCAGAGAACTATGGCTAGGCTCTTTGCCTGCATTATTTAATACCACCTTTAGAAAAACTTTATGTGGGAAGTATTGTCTATAATTTACAATTTGGGGAAGAGAGTTTTAGAGAGAGTAACCAGCTGCCCAGTGGTACACCATTAGTAAGTGGTATAATACGTTAGGGTTGGAGCCCAGTAAACCTGACTCCACCTAACCATGATGATACCTGTAATCACCTATCAAAGATAAGGAAGGCATCGTATCTGCCCCAGACTAACCTCATCAACTAGTGAACATTCAGGGAATGCTGAGTCATAAGGCACCTAGATTTTAGCCTGAGATGTAGCAGGTGAGTTAGCCCATTCATGGCCAGCTGGTAGACTACCCATGTTCAATGAGGATGTTGCTGCTGAGTCCAGCAGCACCTGCAGGATTCTCTTCTTTGTTAACATTTTTTTTTAAATGTCTCTTTTTTTAAAATATATTTTTATTGATTTTTTACAGAGAGGGAGGGAGAGAGATAGAGAGCTAGAAACATCGATGGGAGAGAAACATGGATCAGCCGCCTCCTGCACATCTCCTACTGAGGATGTGCCTGCAACCCAGGTACATGCCCTTGACTGGAATCGAACCTGGGACCCCTCAGTCCGCAGGCCAATACTCTATCCACTGAGCCAAACCGGTTTCAGCCTTTGTTAACATTTTAATCAATGGCATGGATGAGGGTATGGACTGGGCAAATTCACTGTGACATGACTTTGGAAGGGCGGGCAAATCGACCAAGGGACAGAATCAAAATGAGAAAAGATGTGACCTGCTAAGTATTTTTTATGTATCATGGCATTTTCATCACAACCCTCAGTAGGATTATTATCCATTTTGTGGATGAGACCACCCAAGCTTAGAGAGGGGAGCACCCACAGATGACACAGCCCAGGAGCTGACTTTCTCCCTCAAATAAACGTTTTATGTTGGAATTGTTTTGTATTTATAAAACACTTGCAGAGATAGCACACAGCATCCCAGCGTATCTCTCACCCAGTTTACCCCATTTTTAACATCTTACTATGGTGGTCCATTTGTCAAAGTAAGAAACCAACATGAATATATTATTATTAACTCAACTCCAGCCTTTATGTTGACATCATCATTTTCCCCCATTGATGTCCATATATTAGTTTCCTGGCGCTTCCATAACCAAGAGCCATAAACTGGGTGGCTTAGACCAGAAGTCCGAAATCAATGTGTCAATGGGGTCATGCTCCCTCCAAAGGCTCCCAGCAAGAATACTTTGCCACGTCTAGCTTTGGTGGGTGGGGAGGGGTGCTGGCAATCCTCAGAGTTCCTTGGTGCTATGGTCTGAATGTGTATCCCTCCTAGGTTCATGTCGAGATCCTAATGTGCAACATGTTGATATTAAGGGATGGGAACTTTGGGAAGGTCATAAGGACTCCACCTTATAAGAAGCCTGAGATCTGGAAGAGCACCCTCCCCTGGCCATGCTGGCATCCTCAGCTTGGACTTCAGCCTCTGGAACTGAGAAATAAATTCCTATTGTTTACAAGCCACCTGGTCTAGCATTTGTTTTAACAGCCTGAACGGACTAACACACTTGGCTTGTTGATGCAGCACCCAGTCTCTGCCTTCATCCTCACATGGCCTTCTTCCCTTGTTTCTGTGTCTCTTTGTACACATCTCCTTCTTCTTGAAAGGACACCAGTCATACTAGTTTCATGGCCAACACTAATAAAGTATAACCTCCTTTAACCTTGATTACATTTGCAAAGAACTGATTTCCAAGTAAGGTCATGCTCGCGGGTACTGGGTGAACATAAATTTAGGGAGGGGACACTATTCAGTACAGTACAGTTCTTTTTCGTTTCAGCATCCAACCAAGGTACCACATTGCATTTAGTTTTTATCTCTCCTTATTCTCCTCTGTTCTGTTATAGTTTCTTAGTCTTACCTTGTTTTTCATGACCTTGACAGCGTTCTTGAGGAATGCTAGCCAGTTATTCTGTAGAATGACTGGATTTATCTGATGTTTTTTCTCATAATTAGTATGGGCTTATAGGTTTTGGGGAAGAATACCATAGAAGTGATGTGCCTTTGTGAGCTGGCCTTTAACCTCAGTCTCCAGAGCTTAGATTTTAGTTATAAATCCTATAAATATAAAGATTTCTGAGAGTCAGCTGTGAGCTTACTCTTTTAGCTCTCTTGTGGGCCTTGCATAGCCTGGACATACAATTGGAGACAGTAAATATGCAGAATGTCTTGCTTGTCCCCACCCCATCGCAATCACCTTTTCCACAAGTGGGGATCTGCAGTCTTCCCTTCCTTATATACAGGACAAACCTACCACATTGCGAATGTTAATTTACATTTGGGGGAGTCCATCAATATATCAAATGCTATTGCAAACACTGGCAGCCTTAAAATCCAAACGGCAGGACAACAGAGGTCGCCTGCAGAAAGGTGCGCCGCACACAGACTGCTCAGCTCATCAGGGCCCAGGTGAACTGACAGGAGGGAAGGCTGGAACTTGCTCTTCTCTCGCAGAAGGTGGATTATGAGGATTCCAGTCCTCCCTTGAATATTAATGATAATCAAACAAAGAAGGCTCTCTTATTCAACACACCCGGGCCTTCCCTTTAATTTAGCAGCGAAGGGAGAATCTATGTAAATTAGTGTATTAATTAATCTCATCTTAACTAGTCTCATCATGTATTGTTTGCCTTGCTTGTTTATTTATGTATTTACTCACATATTAATTTATTCACTCTGGGAGAGGGCAGGCTGATGCTCCATGGGGTAGCTAGAAAGAGGACATCATTTGGGAATTGGCAGAACTTCTCAGAAGTCCCAGGTCTTTTTAGTTATGAGCTATACCTAAAGCTAAGCCTCAGTTTCCCCAGATGTAATATTAGGATGGCACATCCATTGTAGTTCTATTTTTGCCTACTCAGCCTTTACCCTCACTTCTTTGAGGACAGCCTCTTGATCTCTCTTCAGGGCACTACCTACCCCACTAGATGCAGTTTACAGAGCTTAGGTTTTAGCTACAAAACTTATAGCTACAAAGGTGAAGTATTCTGGGAATCAGCGGTTGGCTTACTCCTTTAGCTCTCACTTGGGGGGCGTTGCATAGCACTGGACATGTAATTCCATGCACCCTGACTCCACAAGCCGTGGAGTGGGCATGTCGGAAGCCTACCCCATCAGACTCCCTGTCCTGGGAATCTGAGGGGCTGCAGGGCAGAGGTGACTGGAGTGGAGACATTCAGAGGAGGCTCACCATGGGTCCTGCTGCCCAGGCCCCCTAGAATGAGTTTTGGGTTTTTATTTTTGTTTGCTTGTTTTATACAAGCCAGATTTTCCATTCTTCCCTTGAATTCTCTGAGTCACCTCCTTTCTTCCTGTGATATATGAAACTGACCTGCTTTGAGAAGCCAGTGTTGGTCTCTGCTGCCCATGGCCAAACCCTGATGGCATTCCTTTGCCTCCTCACAGCCCTGCTCCATTCTAGGAGCTCGAGATAACCCCTCTGCCCTTCAACTCCCACGCTAATCTGCTCATCCATTCCCGAGAGCTTCTGTACCTCCTTCTCTTACATTTTTGTACCAACCTTGGTCATGAAAGAGACAATCTAGCATAGTGGTGGTTGTGGGCTGAATTGTGTCCCCTAAATTCCTATCTTGAAGTCGTAACTCCCAGTACCTCAGACTATGACTGTATTGGAAGATAGTGTCTCTAAAGAGGAAATGATGTTTAAATGAGGTCATTGTGGCAGACCCTAATCTGATCTGTGTCCTTGTAAGAAAGAAGATCAGGACACAGACACACCCAGAGAAGACCATGTGAAGATGGCTATCTGGGAGTCAAGAGAGGGGCCTTTGAATGAAACCACACCTGATGGCACTTTGATCTTGGACCTTTAGCCTCTGGAACTCTGAGGAAATAAACGTCTGTTGTTTAAGCCACCTAGTCTGTGGTGCTCTGTTATAGCAGCGTTAGCAAACTAGCAATGATCAAGGATAGAGATCCCCAGATGAGCCTCCCTGACTTTGCTTCTATAGCTAACCATGGACAGGTTACTTAACCATTCAATGCTATTATTGTTGGTGGTGAGGGGGACATGAAGTGAGACAGCAGACGATGTGCTTTGAGACTTGGTCATTTCTCAAGAGGAAGTGAGAAAAAGGGGTAAGGTGTACAAATTGCTGGTCACCTCAAGTCACTTCTCCTCGTGTGGAGAGAATCGGGGTGGGGTGTCATGTTTTGTTAGTGGAGTTGCCTCCACACAGATGGAGGCATCAGGGATGGGAAAAAGGTTCCCCGCTAAACAAGGTAATGCATAAGAATGACAAAATAATAGCTAAGAACAAAAACAAAATTTCATTTGTGTGAGTTAAGCAAGTCACCTAACCTCCCTAAGTGCGTTGAGATGGGGGTGATGATCCCTGTATCTTACAGAATGATTGGGAGCAGCACGGGGGAGAAAACCCATCTACTCTGCAAATGCCTTAAAAGCAGGCAATCTGATTTTATCATTCACCTTGATAAACCCACCTTATAATTTAGGGCCTGATATGCAGTGAGCATTCTGCTTATATTTGTGGATGACGAAGGGGTGGCTGTTATTAAGAGACAGGGCAGACAGATGGACATGCTCAGAGCTGGGGCTGCTGTCTGTGGCGTTTATGTGCCTGCCCCAGGCTGGTGCAGGGGATGGTGGAGCATGCTTCAAGCATCCGGATGGAGCACACACCCCCATGATGATGCAGGTAAAAGATATGTAGTTCCGTAAACCTAGACTTGCCTCCAGCCTCCAGAGTGGGTGAGAATTTATAAACTCGTTACAATGAATTAGTTGTCAATGGTGGAATGTGCCTAGGGCCGTGGTCGGCAAACTGCGCTCGAGAGCCACATGCGGCTTTTTGGCCCCTTGAGTATGGCTCTTCCTAAGTCTTAGGAGTACTCTACTTAACTTAATAACAATGTACCTACCTATATAGTTTAAGTTTAAAAAATTTGGCTCTCAAAAGAAATTTCAATCGTTGTACTATTGATATTTGGCTCTGTTGACTAATGAGTTTGCCGACCACTGGCCTAGGGGCCTGGAGTTGGGAGAGCACTAATGAAGTGACCTCTTCTGGTCCCCATCACGGATCCCCTGCCCTGCACACAGAGCAGCCCATCTATCGCCTCTCAGCAGATGTGGAGACATGACTGTGAAGTTCCTCTGCTGAAAGGTACTCACTGTAAATCTTCCTATGGGGCAAAATCCAGAGTCCTTACCCCACACACAAAACCGTGTGCCAGGTCCCTGCCTGCTTGTTGATGCCATTCCCTCCCTCCTGTCTCCCTTTCCCCGAATTAGATCACTATTTGCTCAGCCTCCCCATATTTGCACATGCTTTGCCTTCTGCCTGGATTTTTAGTTTCCATGTGTCTGCCTGGCAAATGCCTGCTCCCTTGCCACACTCAGCCCAGCATCACTTCCTAGGCATAGAGAAAGGCTTTTCCAGACCACGGTGGTCCCCTCCATTCGACCTGTTGCACTAGAGTATAATCCATTGTTGCTACACTGGCCTCCTGCATTGAGCTCCTCTGGAGTGGGGTCTGCTGTCTTCATCTTTGCATCTAGTGCAATGGTTCTCAACCTTCCTAATGCCGTGACCCTTTAATACAGTTCCTCATGTTATGGTGACCCCCCAACCATAAAATTATTCTCGTTGCTATTTCATAACTGTAATTTTTGCTACTGTTATGAATCGTCATGTAAATATCTGATATGCAGAATGTATTTTCATTGTTACAAATTGAACATAATTAAAGCATGGTAATTAATCACAAAAACAATATGTAATTATATGTGTTTTCTGATGGTTTTGGCGACCCCTGTGAAAGGGTCGTTTGATCCCCAAAGGGGTCGGGACCCACAGGTTGGCGGCCCACAGGTTGAGAACCGCTGATCTAGAGGTTTCAGCAAATTGGATGAAAGAGTGAATGACGGCTTTTTGACTTCCATTACTTGAAGGCTTACTATGTGCAAAAACTTCACATTCCCATCCCACTGAGACTCCTGATATGAGGAAACTGAGGCTGAGAGAGGCCGAGTGAGTTGCCTGGAAGCTTGCCAGTGATGAGGTGCTGGAACTGGGGACTTTGCCACTGCCTGTCTATTGCAGCATTTGGTGAGCATCTCCTGTGCTCCGGATTAGTCATTGTTGGGTTTGCTGGTTCTAACACAAATCGTTTTAAAACATCCTTTTAAAGCATCCTCTTTTAACTGGCCCACTGTGATATGTCTGTTCAGAGTAGTCTGAAACACAAGTCAAAGGCGGCGAAAGGAAGGAGAGGGGCCAGACTGATAACCACACCTGATAAGAAGGGGATTTGCATTCCTTCCCTTAGATGGGACAGAAGTGGGTTTGACATTCCAGGAGGAAGGGCTCCGGGCAATAAAAACGAAGCACTTGGACGCTGGAGGTCTGGAATGTCAATGATGCGAGCAGCTGTTTGTCTCTGGTGTTCAGGTCACTTTTTCATGACCCAGGACCTAGATTGTGTAAGTCAGTGGGAAAGTTTGCTCTAAGTACTAGTCCACCACACATGCACTCTTGATCAGAGCAGCCAATGCACAGAGTAGCCCCAACTATCCCCAGATCCTACCCCTCTCCCTTCCCTTTGCACAGGCTGCTACGCATGTCTGGAGCTACCTCCCCAACCCTCTAGCTAACTGCTCACATCTCTGAATGGGGTATGTTTTGCAGCCAATGTTGTTTTATTGCTTAAGAAGCATCGGTGCATCTTTGGCCTCCAGCACATCTGTCAGCATCTTTTCTTTCTCGTGGGAATAACTAAGGATGTGCCTAAGTCCAAGGACTCTGAGGTTTGCCAAGTTCAGTGTACACTCAGCCCCCATGTATCTAGGTACAATGGGGAAGTGGACGAGAAATGTTGAATCCCCACTTATCTGGAAGCCACACTTTCTGCATCTAACACAGCTCTGGAAGCGGAAGCTGGTGAGAAGCAAAGCACCATGCCACCGCCTGGCCGTTTCATTTGTCAGACGTGAACCATCCCCGAGACCCTTTTAGGGAAACAGCTCTTAGGTGCCCTTAGAAACCATTACCAACAGCAAAGGCTGAACCTGAGTTTTCAAGAAAAGTGTTTTTTGTATTCTGGGTTTAAAATTGAAGGGAAGTATATTCCTGTTTTTGAAAAATATCTTTAAAATTACCATTTCCAAAAAAAATAGGTCTGTCAGGAGCCTTGGCAAGTTCTCATTCACTGTGGAGATTGTCCTATATTTCAAAGCTGCTGGCTTGGAACTAATCATGCGTGGTGTGTGCTGGTTCTCTCTTTCAGGAATTTCTTAAATCTTTTCAGGAAAATATGCAGGTCAGTCTCCTTTTCTCTGAGGCTTCTGATTCCCAACAGACCCTGAGGAACTGATCAACCCTGGGAGGAGTAACACATGTGTGCGTGTGTGTGTGTGTGTGTGTGTACAAACTTTATGTATATAAAAATTATATAAATGTAATTATAAATATAATAAATTTAAATATATACATATATTTGAATTATATATTATATGTAAATATATGTATAAAATAAAGGCCTGTGTAGGTCAAAATAAGAGAGTCCCAAAAAATGTATGCATACTTAACAGCTGATAGCTCAATTTGAAAATGAAAAGTATTTTAATAAACACTGCCTTTATAATTACTCAACGTGTGTGCATACATTTTTGGGGAATATATATATATATATATACACACACACACACATATCTCCTTTTGGTTCTGTTTCTCTGGAGAATCCAGGCTAATTGGAATACAACCTGGCATATAGATTCCTCGAGAGTATTCCCTATTTCCACCTGGATTGTACCAGTGACAGCAGGAAAACACCATGTGTTAGTCACATAGGTTGACTCTGCTGTGGCAACAAATAAGGCCTAAATCTCAATGGTTTACACTGTCACAGCCCACAGGGGACACAGACTGAAATGACTGCCAGGTCCAGACGGGTGAAGTACATGCTGATGGAGCCTGTGGGGACTGCAGTGACCCAGAGAACAAATGCCTTATTCCAAAGTAGGAATTTTCCATTACCTTGCAAAAAAGAAGCTCACATGTCCAAGTTTCCCAGCCTTTCAAGAGATAAGGTAAATGGGATTTTAAAATAGGAAATGTCTAACTTTGATATCTTGATAACACATTCCAAAGATTAAAAAAAAAAATAAAGGCCTCTGTAGGCCAAACCAAATCTTCCTGCTGGTTGCAGGAAGCCCCGAGGTCTCTAGCTGGCAACTTCCATCTGAAAGTGACTGCCCAACGATACTCGTCCTTGTTTATCTTGAGCTCGGGCTCAGCTTTGATTAAAGCCACAAGGAAGAGGCAGTGAGGTCCTGCTAACGAAGCACAGAGGACTTCACCCGTCAGCACCCTCTGGAAAACCAGGCAACTCCAACCGTCAGAACAGAAGAGCAACCTGTACGGATACTCACAAGGACACAGGCCAGGAGGGGACAGACCGGAGGATCAGCAGGGCCTTTGAAGGATCACTTTGCTCTTTGAATGGATTAGAGCGCTCCTTCGTTCCGAAGTCCTCGCCAGAGACATTTGAGTTGGAGTCAGTTATCAGCACAATATTTTCTAATTGTTTAAATGAGATTATCTTAACTATCTTCCCAGAAGGGTTACTGAGTTCCAGAAAGACGGGTTGTGGGACTGAACCCCGAGGCAGGGGAAGGAGGGAGAGTGGTGTTGTGCATTTAAGGCAACAGGAGTGAATTAAGCAGCGTCTGCATGCTTCGTGTGATGCCAGAGTCAGACACTGTTCCTTAAGAATCACCTTGGAACGTGGATTTGATTATGTAGGCCTGGCCGGGCAACAGAAAACACTTCAAAGTATTTTCAACAGAGGAGATTCATGGCCCAGAAAAGATTACCCAAGGAATGAAAGAGTCTGGTAAACCAAAGCAAGGTGAAGGAACTCAGGAATTAGTCACCCAGAAAGAGTATGAAGCCACTACTACCAGTGGGTGGGGGAAGCTAAGGGCCAGAGTCCCCGTGGAGGTCAGGACCATGACCGGTGGTGTCTCAACGTGACTCTGGATCCATGGAAGAGATGTAGTTGCTGCCAGAGATGCACCTGAGGCAGGGAGACCAGGAAGACACCCTGTTGTCTCTCTTCTTTCCACCCTCTAACCCAGTCTAGCACTTTCTATTGGTCATGGCCTGAAACCAGCAGGTATGAAAATTGGGAAATACAACTTGGGGGGTGAGGTGGGACCCTGGGAGTACACAGGGCCAGGATCAGTACAGTCCCAGTTGACACCCAATTTGTAACCCTCACAATGTCCCCCCCACAGCACAAGGCCAAGGTAGATTAGAGGGACACCGACCTATCACAGTCACCCAGGGACCGAGGCTGAGGGGGAAGCCCCACTGTCCAGCTCCCTCCCACGCTCACATCCACAATGGGGAAAGTGATTGTGGTGACTCAGGCCCTGGTTCTTTTTTTTTTTTTTTTTAAGATTTTAAAATTGATTTTTAGAGAGAGAGAGGAAGGGAGAGGGAGCGAGAAACATCGATGTGAGAGTGGTGTGTGAGAGCGATGCATTACTCAGCTGCCTCTTGCACTCCTCCTACCAGAGATCGAGCCCACAACCCAGGCATGTGCTCTGACGGGGAATAGAGCCATAGAGCTGGCAACCTTTTGGTGCATGGGACAATGTCCAACCACCTGAGCCACACCAGCCAGGCCAGAGCCAGGTACTGGGTCTTAATGCTTCTACCCAGAGGTGCCTGCTGAAATTTTGCTCATATTTCTGAGGGGACAGGGAAGCACAAGCCTACAATGTTCTCAGCAGATCAGGAGCCCGAAATAGCTGGAAAATAGAACCAATATTTACCATAGAGGCCAAATAAGAATGTAAAAAACACGCTCTGCTGAGCTACATCCACAATGATGGATTGTAAGGTTTGGGGAGGACTGAGGAAAGGGCAGAGATAAAAGCCTTGGGACCAGGCAAAACTGGGGTCAAATCCCTGCTTGTCTTTCTTAGATTTGTGATCATGAATGTTTTATGTAACATTTCTGAACATCAATTTTTTTTTTTTTTTTTATCAGTGAAGTGTGTGTCCTATAGTCTTACCATCTCTTCTGGTTAAGGGATTCATTCATTCATTCATTCATTCATTCATTCATTCAACGAGATGATTGGGCCTAGTACAGTGGCTGGCAGAGAAGTTTAAATGAGGTTAGCTATGATTACTTTGTTGACCGTTTATATTTTCACCTTAGTAACTGACACATGGTAGTGTTTGCTGAATGAATCTGGCATTGAGCTTGCCCACACTCTATTTATGATAGAGTAGGGAAGACAAGACACATGTACCTATAGAGCCAAGTAAAAATTATTAAAAGGATTAAGAAAGGAGGTGATGAATGTTGTGACAATTCAGGGGTAGGTGACTACTTTTATCAGGGGAATCAATTTGAACAAACCCACAATAACTCAGGCACTCAACACAGAACTCAGATCCTGTAGCCCCATTTAGTCCTGGGGCTCCCAGCAGCCCAGCCAGTCACTCAGACCCCTGGGAGCTAGGAGAAGCCATGGGACAGCTCTAAGCCACACCAGTGTCCTCACAAATCCTGTTCTCACCGAAGCTTTGTCAACCTCTCACTCTGAAACAGGGACCATCCTTGCACAATTAGAGTAAGCCCACCCAGGCATGTTTGAGGTCCATTCCGCCATATTTACTTAGAGCCCATTGCGTGCAACTCACTTTTCATAGCATACCCTATTCTACCCCTGCAGTGTAATCGCAGTTAGATATTAGTTACTTGTGCAAAAGGAGAAACTGAGGTTCAGAGAGGCTGCGCAACTTGCCAAAGCTCACACAGCAAGTGAGTCATAGAGGCAGCATTTAACTTCATCTTTGCTCATTCCGAAGCCTATTTTTTATTCATTCTTTATTCATTTATTCGTTCATTCCTTTCCAATTATCTGTTAGGCAAATTTATTGACACACTACAAGTACACCCAGGCGTCATGAGGAAATATAAAAGTAGTTTAAAGTGGGATCATGTAAATCCGCATTTGTCCTCAAATAGTTGAGGGAGAGTGATGCTTTTAAAACATGTGTCAGTCCATGTCATTGCTCTGCTCAAAACCCTGCAGTGGGTCTCAGGATTTCACAGAAACAAATGCAAAGTTTTCTCACAGTTCTCAAATCCCTGCAGCATCTGACACCTCATTGTCTTGTTAACCTAATCCCCTCCCTGTTTCCTTCCCTTGCTGTGGTTTTTTTCTTCATGCTAATTAAGCTATGGTATTTATGTGTTTGTTTATTGTCTGTTTCACCAGCATGGCAGCTCTGTGAGTGTGGAGACCTCATCTGTTTGCTCCCTGCCCTCTCACTCATGCCTAGAATAGTGTGCCTGTCTCTATTC
This sequence comes from Myotis myotis, assembly GCF_014108235.1. Classification (NCBI taxonomy): domain Eukaryota; kingdom Metazoa; phylum Chordata; class Mammalia; order Chiroptera; family Vespertilionidae; genus Myotis; species Myotis myotis. The sequence goes on along the minus strand of NW_023416320.1, from coordinate 44,940,261 downwards.
GTCTGTGAGGGCTGCCACAATAAAATAGCACAAACTGGGTGACTTCAAACAACAGAAGTTTATTTTCTCACAGTTCTGGAGGCTAGAAGTCCAAGATCCTGGTGCCGTCAGGGTTTACTGGTATGTCTGGTGAGGCCACTCTTCCTGGTTGGTAGACAGCCAGATGCACGCTGTGTCCTCATGTGGCCTTTCCTCTGTGCTGAGGGCAGGGTGCGAGGGGGGTGGGGGGAGGGGGAGGAGAGGGAGAGGGAGAGAGAGAGAGAGAGAGAGAGAGAGAGAGAGAGAGAGAGAGAACTGGTATCTCTTCCTCTTATAAGGACATCAGCTCTATCAGATTAAGGTCCCATTCTTATGACCTCACTTAGGTTTTGTTGTCTCCTTATAGGACCCATTTCCAAATGCAGTCACATTTCCGGTTAGATCTTCAATATACAAATTTAGGAAAACGCAATTCAGCTCATGACCCTGGCACACAGTGAGTTCTCAATAGTTGCGGCTCTGCAATGCATTCCTTTGAGCCCAGTCCATACCGTGCCTTCTGTGCTGGTTTTAAATGCTTTGCTCGCATGCCAGAACCTCTGTACATCTCTCCAGGGTTCATTCTGCTTGACAGTGAGATGGGCTGATTGAAATGCCCAGGGGACTTCGTTCCAGGTGTCCTTTCATTAACTGCCCTAGGCTTCTGGGCCTTGGGGAAGCAAGGCATGCCTGTCCAAAGTGGATGCCCAGACAGGCCAATGTCCAGCTCACTGCCAGAAATGTGGTGTGTGAGGGAGGCAGAGATACTATGCAATCAACCCACATCATTCTTATTCAGAGGGGTATTTTGGGATTCATGTTGAGCAAAAGAGAATGTGCATTTGGGAATGGGTATGTGTTGACAGGTAGAAGTGGGAGAACACATAGATCGAAAATACATGATATGAAATAACTCTTTCATAGGTCAAAAAAAGTCCAATATTGGCAATTTTTCTATGGTTCAATCTAATATGTATGGGTGGACATATGTGTAGGGGGTGTAAGTGGGGCTGTGTGGATTTCTGCATAGTGTGTGTGTGCTGTGTAGGTTGAATGACAGGATGTATATTTATATGTGTGTTCAGGGAAGAGGACATGCATGTGGATGGCAGGGTATAGGTGTGTGTGGGTTGGGGAACCAAGGAAGGCTTCCTGGAAGAGTTAACATTAAATAATGAAGCTTAAAGTGAAAAGACAAATAAGAGTCAGCCAGGTGCACTGGCAAAAAGGGTGAAAAGAGTACTCCCTCCAAAAGGGGGCTTCACGCAAAGGCCAGGGATTGACGCATACAAATATCATTGTGGCTGATTATAAGAAGTTAGCAAGCTGGGAGAATGAGAGGGATGGCCTCAGTGGAGGAAAAATAGCAGAGGATGGAGGGCCCTGCGAGCCATGGCAAGCAACTTGGGCTTTGATGAAAAGAAGAGAAGATCAAGGACCAATCACAGATTTTGCAGGGAGTCTCCTTAGCTGGTGAAGGTGGTGAAGAGAAAAGACAGAATGGGAACAGAAAGAGGCTGTGAAATAGTTTCACGGTGCAAAAGCAATTTTCCCTGGGTTACGGCAGCCTTCATCTTTCCTTGGTTGTGTGTCTAGAGCAGCCGTGGGCAAACTACAGCCTGCAGGCCGGATCCGGCCTGTTTGAAATGAATAAAACTAAAAAAAAAAAGACCGTACCTTTTTATGTAATGATGCTTACTTTGAATTTATATTAGTTCACACAAACACGCCATCCATGCTTTTGTTCCGGCCCTCCGGTCCAGTTTAAGAACCCATTGTGGCCCTCGAGTCAAAAAGTTTGCCCACCCCTGGTCTAGAGCCCTCGTCTGAAGCAGGCGGGGCCTCGGTGGAGGGCTGTTGAATCTGAGGACCCAGAGGTCATTCTGAGCAGTGGAGGCACAGAGTCCCCACTCGAGGGTCCCACAGACCCTCCCAAGGGCCCGTGAGTTCTGTCCTCTCCACTGACCCACCGCCTAAGCTGTAGCCAGTGCTTACAGAGCGAGGAGAATGACAGCTTCCCGTTCAGTTTCTGATCATTGCCATGAATATGCTCCTTGTTCAAAGCGTAAAAATCCATTTGAACAGAGTCCCAGCCCTTGGAGCACATCAAAGTGATTGGGAGGCAGAATGAGATCAGGGGAGGGAGAGGAAGAAGCAGGGGTAAGGAGAGATCAAGGATGAAGGGAAGAGCAGCAAGAGTAAGAGAGAGAAATTGAGGGTCAGAGGGAGAGGGAGAGCTAAAGGGAGAGGAGGGCTAAGGAGAAAAATCAAATGTCCCCATACAATCAGAGAGCAGTTTGAGGCCTGGGAGGAAGGCAGGAGGAGAATCCACCTGAGAAAAGTAATGTTGCTTGAGTTTGTCCACCCAGATCTGTCAGGACAGTCTGAGCTATTTAGAACTAGACCTCAATCTGAAGGGGTGAGTGTCCCTGGATCACCTTGCTAATTTTCCTTTCCTTTCATCCTGAGCGAGAGCCCTAGGACACCCCACCCCCACCTGGCAGCAGCCTGATCTCACAGCCCCCGGGCCCACACATGGCTGCTCTGGCATTGTTTTGTGGGTTTTCCATCTGCTCCGACCATTGCAAATCCAATTTCATACTTGGCATAAAATAAGTCAGTTTCAAGAAATATCTTGTCATCATCCCAGTCACATCACCACATACAAAATACTGGTGCCAGCTACAGATTGTCAGAAAGGGCTGCAGAAAGAGGAAAAGACTTTTGCTCCAGACAGAAGGGGTGAAAAACACGTCTCCTGTGGTGTCTAAACCATTCAATTGAAGCTGGGAAAGTTTTTTTGTTAAAGCTTGGCCAATCTGTTCTGCTATTAACACCGTCTCTCCCCAGCACCCCATCTTCCTCTGTCCTGGAATCTTCCAACAGCAAGGATCACTTCTGAGTGTGTGAGCAAGCCTGTTTCTTCTGAATCTCTGAAAGAGTGAACCCCATTTACATGCATTTAGGGAAACAAGATGCCCCCTCTACAGCCCTGGAGCTTTCAGTCATCCGGGTTCTATGGCCCACAGCTCTCTGCAAAGGTGGCCTTACCACTAATAAAAGAAGGTCTAGAAGTGGGAACTGGGGGTCAGCCCACATTTATGCTTCCTACTGGGCTACCTTAAATGCCCTTCATTTCATTTGTGGAATTCTTTAATGCCTTAGGGTTGTGGTTACCAAATGAAAAGTTTGTCTTGTTTCCTAGGGTATACCACAGGAAGGGACTGGCAGATGTTGCCAGGAAATGAAAGGGTTAAAATAAAAGGAAGAGAAATACTGTGGGGAGCCCTTCGAGGTTTCCCTCCATGCCTTTACAGGGGCCACTACCATTGCCGTGGACTCCCTTCCCTCTTGATCACTTAGTGAATTCATTCAAGCTCTCAAAGGTTCAAGGTCATGTTCCCAGAAAGTCCAGACTGTGCTTGGCATTTGGTGGGTGCTCGATAAATGTCTGCTGAAGGAATGATGCATGAAACAAACATCCCTCATTTGTAGTACTTTAGACAACCCCCCATCTCACCCCATACATCCTTTATTCTTGGGTCTCTGTCCTGATCCGATGTCCTTACTTTGGATGATAAGCCTTCTCCTTTATCACCAGCATGTGAAAGTCCTTCGGGACCATGATCAGGCTTTATAGTATGTCATTTCTTAGAAACACACAACTTAAAAAAAATCAGAGTGAAATTTACTCATCTTAGCTCTGGCCTCTCTCCTAGAGCTGTTTCCTCAGAGCCTATCTCAATAGGATTTGACACCCATCACAGTGGTTTCCCAGCACCCTGGCCTGTATTTTTATTTTTAATTTTTAAATATATTTTTTATTTATTTCAGAGAGTAAGGAAGAGGGAGGGAGAGATTGAAACATCAATATTGAGAGAGAATCATTGACTAGCTGCCTCCTGCATGCCTCCACCTGGGGACTGAGCCTGCAACCCGGGCACATGCCCCGACTAGGAATTGAACCATGACCTCCTGGTTCATAGGTTGACCCTCAATCCCTGAGCTACACCAGGCCGGCTAAAAGGATGTATTTTTAAAAGAACTTTTAAAATATAGGTAAATTACTTTCATGTAATGGAAATCAGGGTTAAAAAGCATATATGCTATGTAATCTGAATTATGATAAGTCAGGTCCTAAAAGAAATAAGCCCAAGTATTAATAGGATTTATCTCTGATGATAGAATTATAAATTATTTTTTGCCAAAACCGGTTTGGCTCAGTGGATAGAGCGTCGGCCTGTGGACTGAAGGGTCCCAGGTTCGATTCCGGTCAAGGGCAAGTACCTGGGTTGCGGGCACATCCCCAGTAGGAGATGTACAGGAGGCAGCTGATCGATGCTTCTCTCTCATCGATGTTTCTAACTCTCTATCTCTCTCCCTTCCTCTCTGTAAAAAAATCAATAAAATATATATTTTTTAAAAAAATTATTTTTCTTTTTTTTCTTCTCTATTTTCCCCAAGAATTCTATTATGAACATATATTACTTTTATAATAAAAATATAAGTGGTGTATCCCCTGGACCTAGAGGTCTAGCGTCCCCAAGGCAATCAGTGTACTAGACATAGAACAAGTAGCCCTGCAATCCATGCGTTAACAAAAGGAATAGTAAAATCAATCATGTCACCATTCAAGTAAGCCCAGGTGCAGGGCTCCCTCAGAGACATGGATTGAATGGAAGGAGTGGGGAATGGAATGAATACTTTGGAGGTTGGGGATATTGCCTACTGAGTGAGAGGTGGTGGGGTGAGGAGATCCTAGCCAAAGGGGGAGAGAGAGCAAGTCACATCTAGCAGGAAAATGAGCACAATTAAAGGAAATGAAACTTACCCAATTAGTTCAGAGAAGGAAAGAAGAGAATATTTCCCTGGAGGTGGGGGAGGGAGGAAACCAGACTTAGTGGGAAATGGAGCTGGGAGTTGAGGAACCTTCAGATTAGGCAGCTCCTATGCTGTTCTGACTCTCTGGGGACGCAGGGTCTTTCACCTCTGTTCTCCACACAACCTTCTTCAGTCTTTTCTTTGCATGTGACTACATGTCTCTGTACATTTATGGTTTCCACTCCTTCATGATGTCACCTTGCTTTTGGTTATGGTTTGCTTTGGTCCTACATAGTTTTTCAGCTCAGCTTCTCCATGTGACTCACTTTCTCCTTGTTTGAGATTCCTAGGAGAGAGACTTGACTGTCCAGATTAGTTCAAGTGTAATCTTACTTCAATCACCTGTGACTAGGGGCGAGCGTAAGGTGGGACAAACATGACTGAGAGGGCTAACCCCTTAACAAAGAAAGTGGGTGGGTGGCCACTATGAACTCCCCTGAACTTTTCTAGATTCAGGCAAGAGGATGCTTGGGGAGATTGGTTCAAAATGATGGATCAGGGTGGAATCTGGTTCTCTAGTGTCAACTACTGACTGGTGATGGCAAAGCAGGGTTGACAAATTTCATCAAAGTCCACAATGATCTCTCTGTACATTGCAATTCCTACTTCCTTTTTTCTGCTTTCAAGATAACATTCAACAATAGGCCCCCTACCTTTGGCTCACCTCGGTTGCTGATAATTCCTAGTCTTCCAAGTATAACTTTCTCCGCAACCCCTCATTCCTACATCCTATCCCCCACCACACATGATCCTTTCTCTCTTACTTGAGTGGCATTATTTTATTGAAACAACATTGAATCAGCACTAATTCATTTTCTGCCAAATATTAATTTTGAGGTTTCAAACCTATAGAAAAGTTGAAAGAGTAAGACAATGAACACCATGTTTATTTCACCTGGATTCTCAAATTGTTAACATTTTGTCCCATCTGGCTTATCTTGCTCCTCTCTTTTCTCTGAATCATGTAAGAGGAAGAAGGTTCGAATATAAATGAATCCTCAATCCTAAACCCTTCAGTATCATGTCCTAAAAACAAGGATTTTATTCTGTGCATCACAATACAATGGTCACAGTCAACTTAATACCATTACAATTCTTTAATAGAGCTGGAGTCCATATTCAGATATCTCCATATTCAGATATCATAATTACTTTTATAGTTGTTTCTACCACTGTTCACCCATTCAGGATTCAATAAAAGTTTATATAGTATATTGGCGTGGCATGCTGTTTAGTCTCCTTTAATCCATAACAGTTTCCCTGCCTTTTAGTTTTCCTTTCATGAATTTGACATTGTTAAGGAATAAAGGCGAGTTGTTTTGGAGAAGGCTCCTCCATTTGGCTTTGTCAGTCTTCTGATTTGACTGAGGTTAAACATCTTTGGGCAAGCGTGTACCACAAGTGAGATTGTGTCTGCGTCAGTGTAACATAACTGGAGGGAAATCATGTCCATTTGTCCAATTATTATTGACACTGCTTGATCACTGTGCTTAATTTACTTTTTAATTCATCTACACACTGTCATTTAATTACTATTAAATTACTTTCTGCAGACCGATGGGAGCGTGCAGCGGTGTATAGTGAGGCTACTGTTGAAGACTAGCTCTGGCTAACGTCCTTGAAGCACAATGCTCCATTGAACTCTGCTGGATGTTTTCTTGTTTGGGCTGGAGAGACAGCGTAGTGTACTAATCAACTCAGAGTGTAAGCCCTGCTATCACACTCCCTGAGTTCACATCCCAGAACCACCCCTTGTGAGCTAAGTCACTCAATGTGTTCATTGATCTCTATAAATGGCACTTTCTACTCTACAAAATGAGGACCAGGCTTGGCCAACTCTTAGAATTGTCATATGAATTCAATAAAATAATAAATGTAAAGTGCTCTGTACCATGCATGAGATAGAGTTAGTGTTCAATTAGTGTTGTCACATAATTATGTACATGTTTCTTGTAAAGACAAATGTTTTTAAACTCATTATAAATCACAGAACTCCACCAGCCTAGACTTGGGGGTGTCCATCGTTTTGTAAACTATATTATTCTTACTTTGGTGCCCTACATCAGCATTTCTCAAACTTGTAATATAAGTAAGAGTCACCGCTGGACATTGTTAAAAGGAAGATTCCAGTCCAGTAGCTCCAGGGCAAAGCTTGAAATTCTTACAAGCTCCCAGGTGATAGCAACGCCACTGGCCCATGAACCAAACCCTAGAGGACTCCTGGTAGGAAATGCCCTGACCAACTTCACCCCTCATAGTCTAGGCATGGCGCTGTCTTGTGTTATATTAAATCATCACAGGAAATTGCCAGCAAGTTTTCTTTTCTTTAGGGGATTTTTCTAGCAACCATTAAACAAACACTATACTGATTAAGCCACTATGGCTATGATTGTTTATCACTTTATGTTTCTGCAAATATACCTACTAGTATATCCAATGCTTCCCCATAAATGAAATGGTAGAAAATTCTTTGGAGTTGGACTGATCAGGGTTTAAATGCCAACTCTTCCATCTTTTAGCTGGTTATCAAGGTCAACTTAACCTCTTTGAACCTCAATAACTTTATCTAAAAATGGTTATAATATGCTAATAATTGGTCTTTTGTGTAAAATTGTATTTCTATCTATAGAGAGAGAGGTAGGTAGGACAGAGAGAGAAAAAGAAAGAGAGCTCCAATTAACATTCCCTGGCACATGGTAGGTGCTTAATAATGAGTAGCTTGGCCCTGACCAGTGTGGCTCAGTTGGTTGGGCATCGTCCCGTGCACCAAATAGTTGCACGGGACGATGCAGTTCCCAGCAGGCTCGATCTCTGGTAGGGGACATGCAAGAGGCAGCCAATAGATGCTTTGCTCTTGCATAGATGTTCTCTCTCACTCTCCATTCCTCCCTCTCTTTGAACATCAATGAAACATATTTTAATTTAAAAAAGTAGGAGTAGCTTGGGTAACTTCTATTACCATTTTTTGTGAACCTGTCAGGGTGTATTTCTGTTTCCATCAAGCAGTTTTTATAGGTCACAGGGTCATCGACCTACAGTCACATCATTTTAAAGCTGGAGGCAAGCTCTTGGAGTTTCTCGAGGACCCCTCCTGCCATGAAGATAAAAGCACCAGCCCTCTCCCTCAGGGATTCAGCAATAGGATCACACAGGTCCCCAGACACTACCATGCATTCATTTACCTGCATACAGTTTTCAAATTAGATTAGCCTTCTTCATTTTTTTGTGGTCAAGATCCCAATTTATTTCACACACAGAAAGCCCAGATGTTGCTTAAAATTCCACATACACACACACTCCAAGGAAAAGTCTCTAAAGTTTCTGCAAAGTGGAGTTATTTTCACTTTTATTTCCCTAGGGACTAACTGGGGCCTTTGATGAGCAATTCAAGTCCATATCCTAGGGCCGGAGAACTGCCTCATTGTAGGAAGAAAAGGGTGTACATGTTACTTTTTGGTTGAAACTGTATTTCTCCAGGATATTTTTTTTTCCCTTTGGGAAGATCTTTAGGTTAGCTGTGCTTAGTTGAGAAGACAGAGGGTGCCCGATTATGTGACAGAATGAATTGATGCATTGAGTGCACTGGGCTAATGGCTAGGGTTAGTGTGGGGAGATTTCCCTCCATTCCAGATATCTGCTGACTGCAGGAGGGCAGCTGTTCCCTGTCCACTCAGGTACATCGCAGGAACCTCAGACGCTGGTTCCCAATGCCTCAGCAGAATCGCTACCAAATTCAACAACTTGATCTTACAGCTGAGGATTCTCTAACAAGTTAACCACTGATTTTTATGGCCGAGAATCAAATCCGCAAAGTCACGTTCAGCATCCACAGCCTATGGAGGGCAGAGCTGGTCTAGAAACTGGACTCCTGACCCCCAAGAAGGCTCTTTGACAGACTCTGCCTTTCCCACAAACCCAATATCGCCTTGTTTCCTGTTTGTTGCAAGGATGAGCAGTTTGTAAATCCTTGTTTCCCGTGGCACCTTAGCTGGAAATATCAAAGGGTCACATTAGACAAGCAACGGTTTCTGACTTGACCCCAAACAACGAAAATCTCTGGAACCTCACCCTCCCTAATCCCCCCTTTCTGGTCCAGGGGCCTCTTGGATTGTCTCCCGTGAGCGCACAGCGGGCCGTGGCTCTCCTCCAGAGTATGCGAGCATCTCTGACGCGTCTGCCATTTGCCTCTGATCCTTTGTGCCTGGGAGCAGCTGTGTCTCAAGGTCATGTCCTCCATCTAGTGCTCCCTCCAGCCTTACACAGTGTGGCCACTCCCTTGAGAGGAGGAGAAGGAAAGACTCCTCCCTCAGTGGTATTCAACTCTCCTCTGGGAAAAACAGTTGCCTTGGCCTCGGCATCTTACAACCTCTAGTTTTGTTTCGTTTTTGTTTTAAATATATTTGTATTGATTTCAGAGAGGAAGGGAGAAACATGAATGATGAGAGAGAATCATTGATCCTGCAACACCCCCTACTGGGGATGGAACCCGCGACCCGGGCATGTGCCCTGACTGAACCATGACCTCCTGGTTCATAGGTTGAAGCTTAACCACTGGGCAACACTAGCAGGGTGCAACCTCTAGTTTTAAGAGTTATTTTTACTTTATGGGCTCCTTCCACTGGCCACAATCCTCCTCTCTATGAATTTGTCACACATCCTTGCAGGAAATGAACCAGAAGAGTTATCCCACCCGTGTTTTCAGAATAGGACATTGAGGCTTAGAGATAGTAAGGATCCCACCACTATTAAATGGAGAATCAGAATTTGATTCCATGTGCACCTGTCTTCATTATCCATGGCCTAACCACTAATCCACACTGCTTTTCTAAACCACCTGGCATTCAAGTTTGGAGTGAAGAGGATGTCTGTCAACATTCAGGTCTTTAATTTCCATGAATTCACAGCCCTTGCTCTTCAAGGAAAGAAAAGGCAGGGAAGCATATGCTCAATTTGCATAGCCTTCTGGACATTTGAACTAAATATTCCTGAAGCTACTATTTCTAATCAGTCATGAAAAGTCTGCAAGGACCTGGAGCTCTGGGAAATTTCCTACTTTTCTCCAAAAATATAGAAACCCAGGGAAAGTTCTTTCTCCCGTATTTCCAACATCCCATGGAATGAATAACCAGAGTTCTGTTTGCCACAAGTGAAGAGTACAGCACATATCCACCAACACTTTCATCTCTCTAAAAAGAAATGATGATGACAGTCATGATGATGATGGTGATGATAGTGACAATGACAATGGTGATGACGAGGAGGAGCACTTCCCACGGCCCAGGACTTGCCATAGGAGATTTCTAAAACTTTTGATGACCTTTTGAAGGAAATATAGTTGTGTCACTTTAAACTTGAGGAAGCTGGGGTTCACACTGCAAAGCAAGTGAGAGGCAAGATTGTTTTGGGGGAGGGACCTTTCTCTTCCTTCCATAACCATTTGGCACACTAATGCTCAATTACTATGGACTCGTGACTGCCCGGTGACAATGGAAGCCCTTGTCATCTTTCACATGTGGATTTTAGCAACTGCTGAAATGCAGGCTGCTGTTAGAGAATTCAATTATTAATGGCCCAGCTGGAGGCAAGCGGTATGGAGCATGCCCCTCGCTGCAGGTGGACTCACTTCTCTTTTGCACCTTTTCCTCCAGGGCATGCTAGAGTTGTGATTGTGGTGATTCCATCACAAATATTCAATAACCTTAACACAGGAGGAAAATGTCAGTTAAACATGCTCTCTTCACATTACATGCCTGTCCGAGTTACCTCCACCTAGTCCATCCGTCTTCTATTCTCCCAGGGCATTAAAGGGCTAGCCATTGAGGGGAGAGAGCTGTTCAGCTGATTGACTTATGGCTCATGTGCAGAAAGCGACCCAGGGTTTTGAGTGGAATTATTGAAGTCTGCCTGCTTCACTGATGAAGAATCTGAATGAAATGGCCTTTACAGGATTCTAAACAGGAAGGGATAACAATAGATCAAAGCCAGTCCAAAAAAAGAAAGACTGTATTTATAGCTTTTGCATTAATTCCCAACAATCCGATGAGCAGAGATTTGCCCGTGCACGCACTTTCCACAAAACAAATGCCTCTCAGGTTGCTTTTATTCTGATATTAGTGCCCAAGGCGAGGAGCATTCTGCACTTCACTCAGCAGAGCCTTTCCAAATTTACAATTAAATGGAACTGACACAGCTGATCTTACTGAAGCTTGTTTCTGTTCAGCTGGGGCCCTTCTTCGGGAAGCTTGGAGATTATGCTGGTTCTGTCCCAAGCTGATGGAGCTTACTGTACCGCTTTCCTCACAGGCCCTGGGACACTGTGTGCAGTTAGAGCCATGGGTTTGGGGAGATTTTTCTCCCCCAGGAGACACTTGGCAATGTTGGAAGATATTTTTGATTGTCACCACTCTGGGAGGGGTTGCTACTGGCATTTAGAAGCTAGAGGCCAGAGATGCTGCTTTAAATCTCCTACAATGCATAGTATAGCTCCCCCTCCAAAGGAGTTATCTGGCCCAAAATATCAATAATGCTGAAACTGAGAAGCCCTGAGTTAGGGGACAGCTGGTTGGTAGGGCCTGCCAGAGTTGGAGAGATTGGAGAGTCTCTTTTCCCTGAAATTATAGAAGCTGCTATCATCAGAGGAACTCGCTGCTCATAATTCTATGTGGGAAGGAGTTACAATAAGCCCAAGAGGGAAATCAGAATGGCACATAGAAACCAAAGGACTCTAAGCAGATATTTAATTTGAGATTTGGAGCCAAATTTGTAGCACCATGGCGATGCTTGACGAAAAGGAGCTTGGGTGGGTTTGGAGCAGGTTTGGCGATAAGTCTTGTTGACTAGCTGTTCATTTCTTTGTCTACTGCAACATGGAACGTGGGAGACATGGTTTCTTTTGGAGGTCTAGGAATGAGGCAGATGCTTTTGAAATATTTCCATTTCTTTTCTGATGTATCAGAATGTCTTAGATAGGGGTCTCAGACAGGGGACTCACAGGTGAATTAGACATGCAGGTTTATCTCTCATTCTGCCAATGTGATATTTGTAAACAAAAGAAAGAGAGAGAGGGAGGGTAGAAGAAAGAAAGGAAAAGGAAAGGAAGAAAGGAAGGAGAGAGGGAGCTTGTTTGAATGCCCTAACCAGGGCACACAGTTTTAGTTGCACACACCATGCCTATCTTCCCTGTTATAGCTGGCCTCATTCACACATGTAATGTTTCTTGCTTAGCCCTGCAAGCTTTTAAATGACGAGCTCCCCTGGTCTTAGATGTCATCCTTGTTTCCCAGATATTTAGCATTAGAAAAGTCCCCAAAACCATACTCTGACTTGGTCTGTCCACAAGGCTGGCCTAGATTTTGTCTGTCATACAAGGAGAAACCTTAGCATTTAGATGGCTTTCACAAGAAGCATGGAGAGCCAACTTAATTGCTTTATGGTCAAACTTTTAGAAAAGGATCATACAATGAATATTAGAGGTGGAAATATCTACAACTCTCATCTAGCCCAGTGCTAGTTTCCTATTAGAATTATTGGGGAGCTTTTGAAGAACACCCATACTCCAGCCCCACCTTCAAAGGTTCTGATTTCATCGGTCAGGAGAGGGCTTGAGCATCTGCATTGTTTTAAAGCTCCCAGATGATCTTAGATGCAGCCAAGGTTGACATCTACTGATCTAGTCTCTCTTCCCCATTCTCAGGAGAAGAAAGTGAAAGTCAGAGAGGCGTAGAGTTTATTCAAAACATACTTATGATAAGCATGTGTTTCCAGTGCCTTGTGTTCTCTCTCCACTCAGGACTACATAGGCAGTGGGAAAGAGGGAAACCAAGAACTGTGTACTAGGAGTGTTTCCAACCCTCACTGGCAGAAAGACTGGCTGGCAGTTTCTGGAGGAAGCCAGGTTCTCTTGAGTTTCACAGCAAGTGTAGCTGTGGGTCCTCCAGTTTCCAGAAACATCCCACAGCCATGGTGGGTGGTGTACGATGCTGCCTTCGCTTGAAAAACACCTTCTTTTACTTGCTTTGTTTGAATCCAATATTTCCCCTGCTTTGAATTTCAGGCATATGTGCATTATCTAAAGCAAGGATGGGATTTTCTTAGGAGGATGTAGAAATGTCTGGTCTTACTGAGAAAATGAAATTCAATCTGTCCTTATAGTGATATTAATAGGGAAGAAACACAAGCCACATTCCCTTGGAGCAAGATGATGGCCCAGTGATATGTGATGGTCCATATGGTGACCGACATTCATAATGGGGACTAGTCCCGGAAGTCACCTGACTCAGTCGTGGCAGGCAGACTTCCTGGGTTCAAACTTGGGCAAGTGCTCAGGCCCACAAATCAAATTAAAAGCATGAAAATATACAACTGCACAAAATTACACCTCTTCCAAATATTTCAAGGATGTCAGGTAGTTTCTGTGTCTTATCATTATTCCCATAGTGACCACATGGGAGGTTTATATTCAAGTCCTCATTTTATGAAAGCATAAAGTGAGGACCAGAGAGATTAAACTTCTCAGCTAGGACATTGCAGAGGTGGGATTCACAGCCAGTGTTCTCTTAACTAGAGATGAGTATGTTTACGTGGATGCTTCATGTGGATTTACTGACCACCTGCTTGGCTTAGGAAGTGGGTTCTGGTTCTTTTCAGTGATCTGAACTTGGTAGGATTCAATCAAGAAATAGATTTATTCTGCTTCCCCGTCATCCTTAAACACACTCTGGATCTTCGCTTCCATCCTTGACAACATGTCAAGCAGTTCACATGGCTTTTAAAACATCTTTCTAGTTACTTTAAGTTATTATGACAGTCTCACATTCAAATATTAAAAAAAGAAAATGTCATCTCTACTTTAGTGCAACACTTTTCTCTGCCCCATCTCTTCCAGCTGCCTCCCCAACACTCCCGACTCTCAACCTTACCCGGCTCAGGTCAGACTCTCATTTTTATGATCTGCAAAGTGGGAGGAGGTGTTCACTGTTCACCCCTTTTCCGGTTGCTGTTTCTCCCCTACTCCCCCACAGCCCATGATACTTCTGCTTTTCCCAGGATCAGCTCAAGGAGAAGACAGAAATTAAAATCTAAGAGTGGTTTGACGTGACTGATGCTATCATATCTGACATCTGCACCCTCTTTCTGGCAGACACCCAAGTACCAGCATTGCTTCTCTCGGGGGGCAGTGGTGGGTTGTTTGGAGGCACCCCTCGGTTTGATGGATCGCTAGGCAGACTCGCAGGGCTCAGCATATAGGAGTGCCCACTGCTATAATTTTCACAGCAAACGGACACAGAGCAAGATCAGCAAAGGCAAAAGACGCGTGGGGTGAAGTCTGGGGAATCTAGGTGCAAGTGTCCAGAGATCCCGCCCAGGGGAGTTGCACAGGCCAGGCTTAGTTCTCCAGCAACGAGTTGTGACATGTATGAAATGTTGCCAGCTAGAGAAGGTCCTGAGAGGTGTCAACCCAGAGTTTTTGTTGTTGTTTTTGAAGATTTTGTTATTGATTGAGAGAGAGAGAGAGAGAGAGAGAGAGAGAGAGAGAGAGAGAGAGAGAGAGAGATATGAGTGGAACATTGATTGGCTGCCTCCTGCATGCCCCTTAACAGGGATCGAGCCTGAAACCGAGTATGTGCCCTGACCAGGAATTGAACCCTTGACCCTTTCTATGCACGGGATGATGCCCAAGCAAATGAGCCACACCTGCCAGCACAAATGACTCCGTTTCCATGGGGCTGGTATGTAGGTACTCTGCCTAGTAGATACCGCTGCTTTAGACTCCCAGAAGGAGAGCAGGTGTTCAGCATTAACTGTATTGCTTGTATAGTTGACAGGCTTAGGGAGTCAGAACTGTTCACAGTTCAGGAAATGGGGGGAACCCTCTGAGTTCCCAGACAGCAGCCAAGGCCAGTCAAGGGCCAACCTTGTAAGCAGGCCTTTCTCAGGAGGGCAGTCAGGCTGCGGGGTTATTGTTTTCTGCACAGACCCCCGTCCCTTCCAGGCTCTCTCACGCTGCTCTGTTCACCAGCCCTGTCTCATTAACTTGTTGGACAGTAGTTCTGGGTCTACGCTTCCTGCAGCACCACCATAGCTTCTTCCTATTGGGAAACCACAGCTCAGGCAGACTGGCTCTTCGCCAGTGGAGACAGTCGACGTCTTTGGCCGTGAACTCTGAGGTCCAGGACTCTCCTACAGCAGCATTCTAGCTCTGGGACTGCTCCAGCCAGCCCTGTGCAGGTAAGAGCCAGGCACCACTCTCTGTCCCTCCAAACTCTAAGAAATACCTGCCATGTCTTCCCAGGAACTTGCCAAGGACTCTGGCCTTCTGCTGATCTGGGGTCCACTGAGTTCCCTCTCCCGGCGTGGGAGGAAAGAGCACCCTCACCTCCCCTACTCCCCAACAACCCTCTGCAAACAATCTCCCGCTGCTCTTACATGGAGAGTGGAGGTGGGGGAAGGGCTAAGGGGTTCGGGAAGGAATTGGCCGCTTCTCAGCTTCTTGTCGATGGGTCCAGCACCTCTTTTTAGAATCTGCAGTGTTTGCTCTTTATTGTTCAGTGTTGGGCTTCTGCCAAAAGTCTGAGAAATAGATGTCCCAATTAGCATCGTGTCGCTTGAATCCTGTTTCCATATTTTCCATTCCACTCCCACATCCACTGCTCTGGTTCAGGCTTGACCACCCCCCAGCTTTCTGGGGCATTCAAGGGCCTTCCGTGTCTCCCACTTACATCCCATCTTCCAGATGGTCTCAGCGTTCTCCCTCTGATGGGATTTGACCTTATCATTCACCTGCTTGCTCTCCGCTGGCTGTCCAGCGGTCACGGGTGTGTCCACACTCCTCAGTGCGGCTCACGAAAGCTCTTCCCAGGCTGACCTCACCGTCCTTTCCAGTTCCATGTCCGGCCGTTCCTGGTTTGCCTCCAAAACTCCTGCTCCCTGAGCGTTGAGCAGTTTCTTTGTCGGGACCTTTGCTCGTGCTATTCCCTCTGCTTGTCTCCATGGGGAACTTGGACTCACTCTTTAAGGGCCCCACACAGAATGATCTACTTCTTCTTCTGGGCCTCATGGCACTTCACCATTGATTAGCTGTGTGACCTTAGGCAAAAATACTTAACCTCTCTGTGCCTCAGCTTTCTCGTCTGTAAAATTTGGATGCTATTACCTACCTCATTGGGGAGTTAGGAGGACTCTTAAATCAGTTAGATTTACAACGCATTGACAGCTGTGCCTGGCACAGCCCACACTCTGCACTCTGTCATACAAATCATTGCCTCAACTTTCCATCTTCAGTGGATCCACATCCCCCTTGGAAACAAGGAGCTTTCTGAGGGCAAGGGATCATTCCTATCTGTTTTTTCACTGGCTCACAGACATAGCAGGTGATCAATACAGGACTGGGATGGAATATTATGGATAAAATTATATGATGTCCGAGATTTTCCTTAAAACAGTCCAGGAGAATGGGAAGTGAGTGACAGGACAGATAAATAAAGATTAGATCATTGTTGAACTTGGTTGCTGAGGGCACTGGAATTCATTCGGTTATTCTATTTTTATACATGTTAGAAATTTTCCATAATACAAAGTTAATTAGCAGAAAGAGGAAAAATCTGTTAAGAATTAGTGAATCCGCCCTCGCTGCTTGGCTCGGTGGATAGAGCGTCAGCCTGCGGACTGAAGGGTCCCAGGTTCGATTCCAGTCAAGGGCACCTGCCCGGGTTACGGGTTGGATCCCCACTAGGAGGCGTGCAAGAGGCAGCCGATCAGTGGTTCTTTCTCATCATTGATGTTTCTATCTGTCCTTCCCTCTCCCTTCCTCTCTGAAATCAATAAAATATATTTTAAAAAAGAATTAGTTAAGCTAATACTGTCCATTTCTTTGATTCCTCTCCATTTTACTTCCTTTTTAGAATCTAGCTTCAAGTCCCCTTTCTGGAGCCAAGGAGAAAAGTGGGAGGACCGGACAGTCAGGACTCTTTGTCTTTCTGGGTATGGATGCTCTTTGCCCCGCTTCAGCTTAGAGCAAGAATTGCACGGACACGTACATTCGGAAAACGTTTTAGGCAACAGGTTGCTCTCTTACTTGAAATGAGATAGCTGTCATTCTGGGGCCACTTAAGAAACTTTTAAAAAAATGAATTAGTGCAGTCACCCAGGCGTCTTGGAGCCTAGTGTGACAATTGGTGAAGTCACTGCAGAAGGCCCACACTTCCTGATTTGCATTGCGCGCTGTCTGCTTGTCTGCTGCAGATGTGGCCTCTGGCAGGGGCAGTGCTATCAGGCGGCAGTCGTCCCGGTGTTGGCAGCAGGCTGACAGGTCTGGCTGCGGGAGACCCCGGGTCCTTACCGCTGTCCATCAAGCAGGGGCGAGGGCCACCTCCCCTGTCCAAAGGGGGCGGGGTGCTGGCACATCCTGTGTGGCTGTGTGAGGAGGGGCTTTCCTCCACTCTCCTGGAAAATCGCAGCGAACTGCTGTGCGCCTAGAAGAGGGAGTGTTCAGTGGGGATGGAAGGGAACTCACTGAGTGCCTGCTACGTGTTCGGAACTGGGCTAAATGCTCTGCCTACGTCTCTTCCTTTCATCCTCACAACTGTCAGGCATGTTTCATCCCTAAACTGCAGATGAGGACTGAGGCTCAGTCCTGCTCCTTCCTTCTAAGGCAGTGGTTCTCAACCTTCTGGCCCTTTAAATACAGTTCCTCATGTTGTGACCCAACCATGAAATTATTTTCGTTGCTTCTTCTTAACTGTAATGTTGCTACTGTGATGAATCGTAATGTAAATATCTGATGTGCAGGATGGTCTTAGGCGACCCCTGTGAAAGGGTCGTTCGACCTCCAAAGGGGTCGCGACCCACAGGTTGAGAACCGCTGTTCTAAGTAATGAATCTGGGATTAGAACTAGACCTGGTTTCAAAGCTCCAGTCCTTTCTACGGTGACTCCCACTGCTTTCCAGAGATTTCTGACATTCAGAGGCAGCACAGGGCTCTCTGCAGCATCGTGGGGGAGGGGAGGAAGGTAGAGCAGACGGGGCTTTGCATCCCCCCACTAGATTCCAGCACACCTGCTTCATTTTTCACTTCTTTTTCTTCCATCCCAACACTCACTAATATTTAGTGTGTGCCTGCAAGTGCCAGGCACTCTGCTTAGCAATTTACATCACTGTGCTATGTCATGCTTCTGACAGCCTAAGAAATGGATGGTGTCACAGCCCCTCATTTATCCACATGGAGTTTGGCCAGGAATTAACACCATGCAGGCTGACTCCAGACCCAGTACACCTGGACCCGCCAGACTATCCCGCAACCACCTCCCTCAGCTGTCCTTCCCTCCCACCCCTTCTTCTCCTTCCTCCTGCTCTTCCTTCCTCCCTGCCATTCATTCTAGGGACAAGAAACTGAAGCTGAATAAGACAGAGTTCTTCCCTAAGGAGTATCTTAGGGTCTGGAAGAAAGAATCATACACATAAAGGAAAATGTGACCAGAGGGACCTGTTACCCCGCCCAGAAGAGAGAGTCCAGAGGTGTTCAAAGACTTTCTGAGCTCACCCTGGAGGGCAGACCTGAGACTTGCCCACTGAACTTCCAATTCATAGTAACTTCTCCCCCTGCCCCCTCCCCCACCCCAGCTGTCTCCCAGGGCTGCGGTTGAGTGGCAGTCCCCTGAGCTCTCAAGGTGACCCTGACAGGACAATCACCGGTACTGTGGGCCACTTTCAGTCACCCGTTCTCCACTGGGGGTTTTGCCTGGTTTGTGCAGAACTGACAGGACAATCACCGGTACTGTGGGCCACTTTCAGTCACCCGTTCTGCACTCGGGGTTTTGCCTGGTTTGTGCAGAAACAGCTGCATGTTCTGTCCTGTCTTTTCAGTGACACAGTCCTCAGAATGCCAGGGCGGTCCTGGCTCCCCTTCTGCATAAATGTCACTACCGGCCACCGGGTGCTTTTCTGTTGAGGGCAGTTTTGCAGCTAATGGAGGCGCCGGTCCTTGTTTAAATAGCTTGTTTTGTTTTGAATCAGAGTTTTCCCATATTTCTTTTTTCTGACTCTCTCTTCTTGTCTGTCTTGAATGCCCGTGTTTCTAACAAGATATCTTTCCTAACGAGAGAAAAATGATCAGCGGTAAGGAAGGTAGCAGGCACCACAGGGCTTTCTCAATCAGTCACTCCTGGAGAGCAGGCCCATGGGGTCACACTGTGACTATACTTAGCATGTAGTTAGCACCAGGGTCACCGCCCCCCAGCTGTCCGGGGCAGGACAGAGTCTCCTGGGAGAAGAAGGCCCCAAGGGACCCCCTAGCTTTGCGGCCCTGGGAGTGGGACTGGCAAGCAGCACCTCTGCACCACGATTCAGGACTCTGCTTTGCAACCTCGAGTCTCACCTAACTGTTTAAGGGCAGTCCCTGCCCTCCAGTCCTGTCATCTGAAGTTGTCAAGGTTCCAGAGCCAACTCTGACTTAACAGGGCCATGTAGTCGCGTTACTGATCACCCGGCACCAGCAGAGACGAACACTAGACACCCAGGATTGCAGTGGGGAGAGACTGGCTGTTTCATTGTGAATGGCACTCCCCGCCCCCACTCCCCCACCCCCAGCCCCTGCCCAACCCTGCCCCCAAAGAGAACCTGAAGCTAATGCTCAAGAACCTGAACTTCCGGATGGTGTGTAGGTTAGAGATTACACAGGGCAAAATCACAAGACACTGTGGGTTGGGGGTTCTGTAGTCCAGGTCGTGCTGGGAGCTGATTGGTCGGAGGTGAGTAAGGGTCATAAATCACTTCTTCAGGTCCTGAGAAAGCTCTGAGGTCTGTCTGTTGTCCCTCTGTCTGGTCTCCTGGGAAAGTAGCCAGGGGCTCCTCCAGCTTAGGACTCAGGAGCTGAAACATAATTCTGGTTAAGACGTTATCTTTAGCCCGAAGGACTCAGTTGTGATCATTAGTCAGGTCAGGGCTACTGTCTTCTGCTGCCTCGGGGACTGCTGATCATGGGGGAAGGCTAGGTGTCTGAGAAGGAGCCAGAGAGAGAGAGAGGCAGAGAGAGAGAGGGAGAGGGAGAGCGAGGAGAAGCAGGGTGGGGAGATGGAGAAAGAAGTGATTTTTACAGCTAGGATTTAAAAGTTAATTTTTAATCAAAGTCATAAGGAACCTTGGTTTCAGTAGGAGTTCCCTTTCTACAGTAAGAAGATTCTAGAAGACATCTGCCTCCCTGAACCTGACGTCAGAGAGGAACTTACTAGGTCAGAGTCATGGGCTTCTGTATCCCAGGTGCCTGCTAAGGCCGGCCCCACCCTAAGCATTCTCAAGCCTTGTCCCTGGCCCTGCCACTGCCAACCCTTCCCCTGCCACAGCCCTTCAGGATGCCCCCGGAAACCCTGTACAGCACAGTGATGGCCATTCTCCTCGGCAGGACTCTTTTTTTAGAGAGGAAAACATTGGTCTTTTCCAAGCTAACTCTTCCTGAGGGAGGCATGGCTAAGTCAGAATGGATTCATGCATTTCCGCTCAACTTGTTCAGAGAAGATGGCGGATTGGGGGGATGGGTTTCATCACAGTCCTCCTTGAACCACCTGTGGCTCTGCTAACTCTTAGTGGGGGCTCCCAGTTCCTGGCAGACAGAGCCTTCACTGAAATGGGAAGTAAGTATAAGGAAGGCCGAGACAGGGCCTCTTTTAGGTTCTGTTATAACCGCTGTTGGTCCTGTGTGGACCCCTGTGGAGGCCTGTAATACTGAAAACAGCTTTGTCTTGTCAGCATTCCATCAATCTCCTATTTTCAGCCAAAGAACAGACATCCTAACAGAGCGAGTTACCAAAGGCAGTTGCTGTTTACTCACCTTCCAGAGGAGAGAACAGGGGAAAGGGAGCTGATGTCCCAGCACAAAGCCCGAGGCTCTGTTTACTGAGATAACAAGCTGTCCCTGAGCATGGGGGAAGGCTCGGGCACGGAGTCATTCACTTACCTCATCTCTCTTCTAAATTCAGGATTGTGCCCGTGCTTAGGAGGTGCTCAGTAAATATCATTTGAGTGGACTAATGCATAAACGTCTGCTGGTTCTAATACAGTCAGTACTAATAAGCACTATTGAGTGGTATCCCCTGAAGATGAACTAAAAGAACCTAACAAAGTGATGACATAATTCATTTTGTTCCCCTCTCATCTATGAGGGATCTGCAAGAAGTTAAGTAACTTGCCCAAGGACACAGAGCTTGGAAGTGGCAGAGTCAGGATTTGAACCGGGGTCTGTCCATTTGCACACTCCGCTGAGTTAGGTGCACATCACAGCCAAAGCTGTGGAAACACGAAGGGAGTCACTGCTTACTCCGCCTGGTGGAATTAGAACAGGCTTCACAGAGGAAATACTGTGGTTTGTGATTTGAGTACAGAGATTTGTTCTGCAACGTGGACAGAAGAGCTCTCAAGTCAGACAACACTGCACATGCAAAGGCAGAGTGTGGTTAGGCAAAAGCGAGACTGTGTAGCTGGGCTGTGGGAAAGAGGTCCCAGGTCCAGTGGGTAAGAGGGTGGGGAAGATGCGCTCAGCGGGGTGAGCTGGAGGCAGAGTGTAGAGGAGGCAGGATTCTATCAGGGTAGGGCAGCTTCCAGAGAACCCCATAATAAGCTAGCAGCATGGCTCAATATGCCAGGGGTGGCGATGGAGAGAATCTTCCTGGGAAGAATTTTACTGCAAGGTGTGGCGGCCTTGCAGGACATTTGGTCCTGCCCAGAACATCCACAGAGACATTTGGTCCGTGCTGACCCATCCACCTCCCCCCAGGTGCCATGACCAGCTAAGCTACCGAAGCAAAGGGTTCTTGTTGACAATACAGCCACAACACAATGATTAGGTCAATAAAATATGATGGTCCTTTGTATGAGTTAATCCTGTGAAATAAAAGCATAAGTAAACTCTGAACCCAAGGATGTTTCCTAAGCATGGACGTTTGTGATGGAAGCAAATATCAAGGACCCTTTGGCCTGGACCCGATGTCTCTGGGACATTGTGGGCAGGGCCACACGTCTGCCAACCGCAAGGCAGATGTACGACTCCCGCAGCTCACATTCGAGGAAAGTGTTAGTCAAATTCCCTCAAGGAACTTATGCAACCAACTGGGCTCTTAAGGGCTTTGGGTTTCCTGCTTATACAAGTTCTGCCTTTGATGCCCCTTGTTAGTAGCTGCTGGGTTGTTTGTGTGATTTAATGGTCCTTCTCTTATCTCAGCAGATTGAGGAAACACCACAGAGGAACCCTATGGGATGTGAAGTCATAAACTTGACATTGCTAACAACAGATTTGTATTTATGGAGTGCTGGTGGAGAGAGAGGCAGTGGCTTTGTTTCAGGGGCTGTCCCCTGGGCCTACTCCCTTGTCTGAGTAGAGCTGTATCATTGTTTGGGATCATCAATGTCT
Organism: Myotis myotis; assembly: GCF_014108235.1. Taxonomy (NCBI): domain Eukaryota; kingdom Metazoa; phylum Chordata; class Mammalia; order Chiroptera; family Vespertilionidae; genus Myotis; species Myotis myotis. The sequence goes on along the minus strand of NW_023416320.1, from coordinate 44,917,967 downwards.
ATTCCACAAAATAGAGCTTTCCTTGGCTGATCATGTGAGTCCATCATATAGTAAAGGTAACTGAGAGATCCTCTAAGCCTAATCTTTATTTCAGAGGTGAAGCAACATGCCCAGGGTCACACAGTGTCCTAGTCCTGCCTATGCAGTAACCACTTTCCACGTGTCTGGGAAGCATGTGAAACGGGGCAATGATGGCGAACCTTTTGAGCTCGGCATGTCAGCATTTTGAAAAACCCTAACTTAACTCTGGTGCCGTGTCACATATAGAAATTTTTTGATATTTGCAACCATAGTAAAACAAAGATTTATATTTTTGATATTTATTTTATATATTTAAGTGCCATTTAACAAAGAAAAATCAACCAAAAAAATGAGTTCGCGTGTCACCTCTGACACGCATGTCATAGGTTTGCCATCACTGGACTAGAGCATCCTGTAGGTGTAAAATAGCACAGGGGCATTAGTTGACTTAGTATACATATAAAATAATCTCATTGATATATTTTTATGCTGAGTACATGTCAACATTATATTTTGAATACATTGGGTTAACTAAGTGTGCTATCAAAAGTGATATCACCTGTTTCCGTTTTGCTCTTTTCACGTGGCCATTAGGAAATGTAAAATGGCATATGTGGCTTGTAGGATGGTGTTTCTGTGGGACAGTGCTCTTCCCAAGTTTGGGGTAGGACACTGGTCCTACCTTGATGCTGGGACTGGGTAGTTTTGGATCTGGATGAAGCCAGAGGTGAGCAGACAGGGTAGGAGGCTCCTGCAGCAGCACGAGGAGGAGGCAGGGAGGCTGTGGGTACTTACTATTAGGCTCACAACAAGGTCCTAGCACTCTGCAGGTTGCCCCTCTCTTACAAACCCCCCCACTCCCTTCCCTGATTTTCCATGGCCTCCAAGCTGTTTCCTCTTTCCACACCTCTCCAGGTGTCCGCGATGTGAAGCAGCTCAGCCTCCTCATTGGTCCTTTCTACTGCCTTTCAAACTGGTTCAATTAGTGGCTGGCCCCTTGCACCCTCTCTGCAGTTCTTCACCTCCTTATATAACCTCTCACTCTTCCCCGCAGAGCTTCTCCTTAGAAATAATTTCAAAACAGTGGTTTTCTTTAAAAACTTGTAGAACGACCACTTATTAAGGGAGTGAGAACCTGTGTCTCATTCCCTTCCTCACAATATCTTAACCCCAGCTGCCCCAAAATGGACTTCCAAGCAGGGGGGTTTAGGGAAGTTTGTGCAATGAAAGATCAAGCAGGTTGCAGAAAGCAGGTTTGAGTATTAAGTGTTGAGTATAAGCAGTCTGTCCCACTGCTGGCTGGTTTCCTCCTGTAGCCCTTCTTAGGTTCAACATCTACAAATGTGACATAGGCATTCTCATGCATTCAAGCATTCATTCAACAAGAGGTGAGCCAGCATCTAGTTTCCCAGGCACAGTGCTGGGCTCTGCAGAGACAGTGGTGCTCAGGGAAGACACAGTCTTATACCAAACTAGAGGCCCGGTGCACAAAATTTGTGCACAGGTGGGGTCCCTAGGCCTGGCCAGCAATCAGGGCCTATTGGGGCTGTCTCACCCAGTCCCTGGGGGCCTGCTGACTGCCAGCCAATGCCTGCTGGATGCGGGGAGGGAATGCAGGAGGTTTGCTAGCTGGGGGGAGGGATTGGGGGAGGTTGGCTGGTGCGCATCATAGCGACTGGTCATTCTGGTCATTACGGTCATTCAGTGGTAATGGTCACTTAGGCTTTTATATATATACTGAGGGGGCAGTGTATGAATTTGTGCACCTTGAAAGGAACTGTGGGCTGTGAGGCTGCGGTGGGCACAGGGGCGGGTCTTCACCCATCCACCATGCCCCTGCCCGGCTCCTCCCACCATGGCCCCTGGTCCCCTGTCTGCTGGTAGCCCCGCTCCCACCACTGCCGCTCCCATCCACTGACAGCACCAGCCCCGCTCGTACCCACTGACGGCACGGAGCAATTGGGGCGGGCGCTGGCAGTGGGTGTGAGAGGGGGCTGCCGGCCCTGATCAGGAGCAGAGAGAGGTGGAGAATCCCTGAGGGGCAATCGGGGCCAGTAGCTGCCACTCGCACCCGCTGATGGCACCAAGTGATCAGGGCTGGTGCCAGGCACCAGTAGCAGGTGTGAGCAGGGCCAGCACCAGCAGTAGGTGCAAGCGCCAGGCGGGATCATGGCGCACAGGAGCAAAGAATTTTCAGTAATCACCATAGGCTTGCCCCAATGACAGCAACTGGTGCCCCACCTTAATCTGGCATCCCCGCTCACCTGTTCCACCATCTTGCTGCAGCTGACACCTGCCACGTCCGCGCTCTGCCACCTGCTGCCCACGCCCACCATGTTCTGTGTGTGCTCCCTGGTGGTCAGTGCACGTCATATTGACCGGTTGTTTGGTTGTTCAGTTGTTCCGCCATTCAGTCTATTTGCATATTAGCCTTTTATTATATAAGATAGAGCAGAAAGGTGCAAGCCAATGGGTCAGAGGTGGCCAGTGGCTGGTGGGTCCCACTGACCCTGGTGGCCTCAGCATGGTGGGACTGGCAGGTCACCTCCCAGATCAGGATGAAGTTGCTGGTGGAAAGGGGCCCAGCATAAGCTTGGAGTCCTATGCCAGTTTGGACACTGAATAACTATTCCTGAGTTCCATACACAATGTTGAGATCTATTGCTTAGACTCAACTCTCTCTATCCCATCCTTCCTAATATAGAATGTGGCAAAAGCAGGTTTACAGTTGTTTGTATGGAAAATAGTGTGATTAATTAATCAGTAATAATACAGGGATAAACACTGTGTTTTGTGTATTCACAACTGTAAACCTACTTTTGCCCCACCCTGTATTTCAGACAAAAGTCTATTTAGCCCCTGGCCTCCTGGACCTAGGTCACCTCCTCTGCATTCATTGGTGAAAAAGCACACACACACTTCTCTGTATTATTTCATATGCCCCCTCTGCTCTAATGAGGGGTGCTGTCCACCCCGTACCTCTGTGTGTGTGTGTGGGGGTGGGGGGTGCAGCTCCTTCTCCCTCCTGAGTTCCGATAGCCTGATCCTGTGGGGGCTTGTGCCTTCTTCCTCCCATGCTGCTGCTCATAAATCATTGCTTTTGTTTCTTTAAACTTCTCTTAAAAATGGAGAGACAGTCTAATAAAGGTGTAGAAAATATATGTGCTGATTAAATAATTATTCTATAGTGAAGGTATTTGAAAATACCAACGACGTCAAGAACTAGATTGTTGCCAGAACCCTGAAGACCCTCTGTGCCTCAGCCACAGCCCTGCCTCCCCCATGGCGACAACCCAGTGGGCTGACATCTGGGTTGTTTCTAGGCTGCTTTTTGCAAATAACGCAGCTATACATTTATGGATAGGTTTGCATGAACAGAAATCTTTATTTTTCTGGGCTAAATGCCCAACATTGTAATCGTTGGGTTGTATGCTCGTTGTGTGGTTAGTTTTTAAAGAAACTTCCAAACTGTTTTCCAGAGTAGCCACTGTACCGTTTTACGTGCCCACCAGCAATGTGTGAATGATGCATTCCTTCTGCATCCTCACTAGCATTGGGTGTTGACACAGATTTAGTTCAGACATTGTGATAGGTGTGTAGGAATGTCTCATCATGGTTTTAATTTGCATTTCCCTAATGGTTAATGATGTAGAATATCGTTGATGGGCTTACTTGCCGTCTGTATATTGTCTTTGTGCAATGTTTCTTTATGTCTTCTTGTTTATTTAGTTTTTGACTTATTGAGTTTGGAAAGCTCTTTATAGACTCAGATACTAGTCCTTTGTCAGATCCCAGGCTTGCAAAAAGATATGAGGGAGCTTGTCTTTTCATCTTCTTGGCAGGGTCTTTCATAGAGGAAGAGACAGTTATAATTTCGATGAAGTCTAATTGAATCAATTTTTCTTTTATGGATCATGCTTATGGTCAAATCTATAAATGGTCTAGCTCTAGATCCTGAAGATTTTCTTTCCATTTTTTTCCATAAAAGTTTTATGATTCTTCACTTTACATTTAAGGCTAGAAGCCATTTTGAGTTATTTTTTTCTAAAAGGCATGAAACTCACTATTCTTAGCCTGCAGTTTCTAGTCAGTCTGCCTTCTTCCCTCCACTTTTCAAAGTATTCGTGTGTTTATTTTATTATGTCCAAGGTTTTGGTTATGCCACTTCCTTTGTCTCAGTGGTTTGTGATAGGAATTCTGGGGTCCCTTTAATTAATTTTTTTCTATAGCTCATGTACCATTTTTCTCTCATTGCTTTCAAGATTCTTTGTCTTTTGCTTTCAGAAGCTTAAGTATAATGTGTCTTGTGATAGATTTGAGAGAATTCATTTATTTTAGAGTTTCCTCTGCTTCTTAAATCTGTGGATTTATGTCTTTTGAAAAGTTTGGGACATTTCCAGTCATTGTTTATTTGAGTACTTTTCAGCTCCACACTCTTTCTCCCTGGCTCTGTGAGGCAGATAACAGAAATTTTAGGCCTCCTACTAGTATTATAGTTTCACAGGCTTCTGAACCTCTGTCCTTTTCCCTCCCATCCCTCCCTCCCTTCCTCCCTCCCTTCCTCCTCCTTCCTTCCTTCCTTCCTTCCTTCCTTCCTTCCTTCCTTCCTTCTTCCTACCTTCCTTCCTTCCATTTTCTCTCTATTTAGATTTGGTGATTTTTATTGTTCTATCTTCAAAGTCACTGATTCCCACCCGCCCCCCCCCCCCCCCGTCCCTCCTTCTCCAATGTTGTTATTATGCTGACTAAATGAGATTTTAAATTTTCAGCTATTATATTTTTCAGTTCTAAAGTTTTCATTTGGTTCTTCTTTATATTTTTGTATTTATTTGCTGAAACTTTCTATTTATTTGTTGAGAATCTCTATGTCTTCATTTGTTTCTAGATGATTTGTAGTTCTCATGGAAGCATCTCTGTAAGTGTTGCTTTAAGATCTTTGTCAGATTATTTAAATATTTCTGTCATCTCGCTGTTGGTAACTGTTAATTGTCTTTTTCATTGAGTGAGATCTTTCCAGTTCTTGAGATTATGTGAGATTTGCTAGATAAGGAGAGGTGTCCTCCAGAGGTCGTATCTTTGCCTAATTTGCATAAAGGCATCTTTGAATTGGTAGTTGCCTTAATTCTAGAAGCTTAGAGTCAGGCCAGAAGTTCTGGGAACAATGCTATAAGTCTTGGACTCTGTGAAGGAGGAAGAGAGAGAGAGAAAAAAAAAGGCATTGAGGCAGCTGGTTACCAGAGAGGGCCATTGTGGGGGAGAACCAAGATGTCAAATTTTGTTTTAATTATTACTAATTTTTTCACATGTTATATGATATAAATATGACCTATTAATAGTTCTGGAGTTGGTAGGGGGAGGAGAGTACATGGATGCAATGAAATATTGAGTCTTGCTAACAAGTGACCCAGAACCAGGACAAGAGGGTGGAGTCAGTGGCAAAAATATCTAGAGACATGATTATCAGATACTAGATTTGTTTCAGACCTGTTTTATTCAACAAAATTAAATTTTTTGTTCAAAAAATTCAACAAAAGGCAGCCCTTCCATCTTGATCTAATTTGTTCCAGCAACATATTTTATATCTCTTGATAGTAAGAACTGTGATAGCTAATACAGGTTTAGCAACTTCTTCATACACATGTGGAACACTTACTTGTGCCAATATAAGTGAGTTATTTCTATGCACTGACAAAGTAGGTCTACTAGGGGTCACATTTAGTATTAACACTGAATTTTAACAAAAAATCACTTGACTCTCTGCTGAAATTCCTGCTGTTTCTTATTCCTTGAAGTTCCACATTAGCTGGCATTTGGCAAAATATAAAATTACAAATGCTTTTTAAAAAATGTGATTTTCTCAATTTCTGAAAATAGGGTAGACATAAAAGTCACCTGAATTATGCAAATTGGTATAAAGCAAAAATGAAGATTATATCATTATGAAAATATCTTCTCTCTAAATTTTATCTTCATATTTAGAATAAGGCCAATCTTATCTTCCAATTGAAAATATCCCCACAATCTTACAGATTATGCCAGAGATTGACTTTCATTCACAGAAGTGACATCCTGTCTTAATTTTTTTATTAGGCTGGGTGAGGGAGGGCAGCTAAATCCTGAGCAAATTTACTTTTCAGACTGTGCAGAAATGAGTGTCATTCTAGATTTTTCACCCTTTCCTTTAAATCATGACATTGTTGTCATCAGCTCCAGAGTTGAAATATAAGATTAAAGCTCTGATTAAAGATATGCAGAATCTTTTCTTATAGCTCTTTGTAAGAAGCAAAATAATTGAGGTACTAAATAAAAAATGAAAAATGAAGGAGTAATTAAAGCATGCCATTTATTTTTAAAAACATGCCATAGTTGACATGTACAGTGTGTGGGGAAAGTATTGCTAAGCAATCAGAAAGATGTGGATTTGAATATTTGCTCTGCTACTTGCTGGCCAATATGGGGGCTGCACTTTAAAGTTCATTTGTGCTCCAACTTGATCACAATCTCTGTTTGAAGACAATGCTAAAGAAAGGTTCTAAACCTCTACAAGTATTGCATGCTTCCCTCAGGTGTCTAAGAAAAGAATAATTGTGCATGCCTCACTTGACACGTAAAAATCATCTAGAGAAATGAAAGACTGTGATAGGCTCTGTTAGTGTGTTTTAAACTCCACAGGTGCTTTCAATTATGCAACCAGGTTATTAGAGCAACACAGAAATCAATCATAAACTCCATAAGGGCAGCAGTTTTGGTTGTGCAATTTGTGATTTCGTTGTATCTAGAGAAGTGTCTGGATGATGATCGTAGTACTCAATTAAGATTTATTGAGTGGGTAAGTTAATTAATGAATGTGACCTTGACTTTATTTTTTTCTTCTTCTTCTTTATTTTTTTTTTACCTTGATCTTATCAAATAAGCAGCCCATCAACCCTGAAGTAGATCATGGTGTAGTCATTGTAGTTACCGTTGAGCCTTGATGATGTCTCTCAAATGGATCTTAAAACCTTGTCTTAAGACCTCCAATGGAGTCCCATCGAGTTTAGAATAAAATCTGAACTTTTTACCATAGCATGTAAGGCACTGCCCTGTCTGGCCTCTTCCTACCTTCCCAACCTCATCTTCTATCCCCCTTCCTCTCCAGCCATACAGGCCTCCATTTATTCCTTGTACCCATCAAGCTGTTTCCCACCTCAGGATCCTCAGGACTCTTGCTCTTACAGTTCCTTCTACCTAGATTCTTCTTCTCCTGATCTTCATGTGCCAGACACATTCTCATCATTGGAATACGTCATGTCCTCCAACACGCCGCCCATGGCTACCTATCTAATATGCCTCCAGGCTGCCAGTCACTCTTTATCTCATTACCCTGTTTCCCTTTCCAATAGTTCTTGTTATCAGGAAGCACCTTTATAGTTATTTATTTGTTAATTATATATTTTATGTTTTGCAATCCCCACTTTAATTTAAGTGCCATTGGAACAGCAACCTAAGTCTTTTAATTTTTTTTTCATGCAGTATATTGAGCACACAGAACAGTGCCCAACACCAATAGAAACTTATTAAATATTTGAAGAATGCATAAAATACCAAAAGAAAGAGTTATTTGCTATTTATTATTTACTTTGGGGAAAGTGACATATCTCCTAGAATGACATGCAAAGCCTGCCTTGCACATTATCTGGCACATGTGAGTGTTCAGATAATCATGGCTCCCCTTGACTGGGCTGTATTTGCCTACCTTGCTGGAAAGTTCTTCAGAGCATCCCGTATAAAATCATCCCCCAAAAGCAACAAAACAATCCCAAGAACAACAACAACAACAACTAAAGGCGGGGCACAGATTTTCATTTCTCTTGTGTAAATACCTATGGGTGGAATTTCTAGATAGTTGTACATATTTGTATTTCCAATAAATTGCCAAACAGTTTTCTACAGTGATGGTGTCATTGCACACATCCATCATCAATATTCAGGGTTCCAGCTGCTTTACATTCTTGCCAGCATTTGGGTATTGTCAGTCTTTTTCCTGTTAGCATCACTTGGGTATGAAATGGTGCGTCATTGCTATTTGATTTGCATTTCCCTCATGTCTAATGATGTTAAGCATTTTTATGTATCTATTGGCCATTTGCAAATCTTTTATTGTAAAGTGTCTTTTCAAATCTTGTGTCAACTTTTTATTAGAATGTCTTCTTCTTATTGATTTGTAGAATTCTTATTTATTCTGGATACAATTCCTTTGTCAAATTAATTGCCAATACATGTCAATGCCTATAATACATTGACAGTAACTTCTCATTTTTTAAATCATGTGTTTTGATGAGCTTTTATTTTCATGAGGTCTAACTTATAAACTTTTATTTTATGTTCAGTCTTGTGTCAGATCTAATTAATCTTTGTCTATACCAATGTTGTGAAAATATTCCATATTTCTTTTTTCCAAGAAGCCTTATGGTTTTAGCTTCCATATTTAATTTTATGATCTATCCCAAGATTTATGAAGTGGCCTAAGTTATTTTCCCCCCATATGTTTATCCATAGGTTTTTTTAAAAATGTTTTTTTTATTGATTTTTAGAGAGGAAGGAAGAGGCATAGATAGAAACATCGATGAGAGAGAAACATCATTGATCATCTGCCTCCTGCACCCATTCCACGCCCTCTCCTTTCCCCAACCTCCCTACTGGGGATGGAGCCCATAATCCGGGCATGTGCCCTGACTGGGAACTGAACCAGTGACCTCTTGGTTCCTGAGCCACACTGGCCAGGCTGGCCGTAGTTTTATAAAAATGTTTTCTTAGCTTTATTCGTAATGGGAAAAAAGGAAACAACCCAAATATCCAGTAATAGGAGAATGGAAGAACATACCTGGGATTGCTCTAACAATGGCCTGCTAGTCAGCAATATACAAAGGAATGGCAGGTATATTTAGTTCCACGTGGAGAAATCTCAAACATGTTATGTTGAGTGAAAGAAGCCGGACATTAAAAAATGCATACTGTTGATTCTATTCACAGTATCTGAAATTCAAGAACAGACAGAGTTAACTTGTGCAATAAAAATCAGCACAGCAGTTGCCTGAGAGGCAGTGGGGATGTAACTAGAGGGGATATGAGGGAACCCTCTGTGGTGATGGAAATGTTCTATGTCTTGATTAGGGTGGTGCTAATAATTTTTATGAAAACTTATCAAATTTTATACTTAAGATCTGTGCATTTCACTGTGTATACATTTTATATTAAACATATCTAATAGCTGATATTGACAGAGAAATTGTAAGGCTAGACTGGGTCATTACATGCAAGGGAAAGTGTCTCCAAATATTTTAATAATCCACGCTCTTCCCACAGTCATCTGTGTCCATGATGATGAAATTACAAAATCAAGAAATGGTTACTTTTCAAGTAACTTTGGTTACTTTTTCTTAAGAAGGAAATCTACTTTCAAAATGTAAAACATTGAATATTTAGGAAGTTTTTATATTTAAAGAGGCACACTTTTACCTAGGATAGTTCATGAATAAGAAACTTCTAATCACTGACAATAAGCAATATGCTTATATAAATTCACAGCATATATATATATCCCAAAGTCATAGAACAAAGCCACAAAAGACTATCTAATTATACTACAAAAGATTGATGTGCTTCCTGGGTTTTATAGTCTTTTTTTTTAATGGAATTGAACACTGGATTCTAAAGCCTCAGCTAGAATTGCACACTAACCACAGAATACTTGTGACCATAAATTTGTAACTGCTGCGGGATTTTCCAAAACAGTCCCCTTGAGCCTCTCAGGCTCTGACAGAAAAGTGTGCAATCAGCCAGCACCATTTCTACCCCAGACCAGTCAGCAGAATCCGAGCAGCTTTAATTCACGCTCGCTGATTCTCTCTGCACCTTGCTATTGACGCTCAGATCCGCTCATGTATTTACTAACCACGGCTGGCTTTGCATTTCTAGCAGCAGCCACTGGGGCTGGGAGGAGTGGGTGCAGCATACCTCCTGGTAGGAGGGCGTATACTGCTGTCAGAGGGGGCGTGCAGCATTCACAGAACCTGTCAAACAGAGCCTTCTATGGGGTCATGGACACGAACCACAGTACTAGCCCATCCCCATTGTTTTATGGGGAACAATGAGTCATCAGACTACAGACAGAGTTGGGGAATCCTACCTCATTGATGGGAAACACTTATTTACCATTCCTATTTCTATGTGATAAGTTTCCATTAGTCTAGCTGTCTTGGGTTCTCTCACCCCCTCACTGGCCCCTCAGGAAGAGTGTCTTACTAGTGATCAGGGAGGATGAAATGAACATGGTTCAACTCCTTGTCATCATCTCTTAGCCATGCCATGAGCGCAGTTGAGCTGGCTCTGTCCTTATGGGGTGGCCTGCAGATCTGCCCAAGGACTGAAGTCATATTTTTAAACCTGACCTTTGTACTTATCTTTCAACTGGATCTCTACTCAAGTGGGAAGGAGAAGGTTGACACTTTCAAAACTGAACACTCCTGTCTAAATGTTGGGAACTGTCACATTCAACCTTATCTCTCTTGCTTTGTAAAAAGGTGCATCCTCATGAACTTTAGCACATGAGTACAGCTGACTTATCAATGTCTAGGAAAAGGGGGAGATTTTATACTCCTGGTGGCCTCGGCTTTTAGTATTGCCATTTACCTGTATTCTAAAAGCCTTTTGATTTGCTTGTAATTTAAGTGTTCCACTAGCTTCTAATTGAAATCTTGTATTATCCCTGCTATAATTTATTTTTTATTTTGTAGCTGGATAGTCATTCATGACTGCTGTAAAATAGAAGTAGTCTCCCATTCCATCAATACTTTCAAGTTCTTTTCCTTACTATTTTTCTAACATGCATGTCCACATTTTTCCTTTATCATTGGCCATCTTCTGAAAGCCAGAGATTGTGGCTGATCAGTAAGGTCTGTGAGGAACTCATCAAATACCAGAGGAAATATATTCAAATGTCGCTCTCTCATTGAAGGCAGAATATATGAAGTCTAAAAAAGAGATAAACAAAGTGCTGCAGGACCTCAGAGTAAGGAAATATCACCGTTAGGACCATGACACTGACCCCCCACAGACTAAATATCAACTTTAGATGGTCAAAAATAATTTTCCACCTTGACCTAGGGTATGTGTCCTGCAGTAGCAAAAGGTTATCTTAGAAATTTGGAAATAAGTAGATAGTAAGTGAGCACCTACAAGATCTGATGAGAGTTGCACTTGCTCCAATACATTCCCCATCAGTCTTGCCATGGACCATCCATTGGATTAAGACACTGAGAGACCATTACCTTTATCAAGAAAAGAAGCTCAGCGGACAACTTGGTACATATCACCTTGGATTACCTAGCCCTCTTCTGGCAGAAGGTAGCATCTGAGGGAGTATGTAATGGACAGTCGGGACTATAGAGAAGGCCTAGAGCACTCTTCACTGAGTGTTTTAGCAGGGGCCAGGTGATCACCTGCCAAACATAATGGAGGCTACTTCTACCCATGTTAGAGAGCTGATATGAGTGCATGCCTCTGTGGACCCTTCCCACTCTCAAATTGTATGGTTCTTTGATAAGAAAGTGTAGTACCCAAGGACCCATAGCAGATGCATAGCAATAGGGAGCTCTGGCCAACCGAAGAGTAGACTGAGAGAATTGGGTGTTAGGACTCTCCTGCCCCTCCCTCTCAAGTAGAATTATTGGTCCTTATTTACACCCCTTTCCAGAATCAATCTTAATTCAAAGGACAGTCCAGCACAAATAGGGATCAGCCCTCTGTACCTGCATCATTCTAATTTGCAAAATTCCTACTCCTTTCCCAGGATTATAGACTAGAATTCTGATTCACTTCTCCTGTATATTCCATATGAAAGAATTGTTTTAATCTGAGTATCCTTGACTAGAGACCTTACATTCTGTCTCATTATTTTAATAAAAGTTTTATTGTATTATGACATACTTCAAGAAAAAAAATGAATGTTTAAAGAAAAATATAATAAAAACTCATGTATGCATCCCACACAGCTTGAGAAATAAAACACAGCAGTACAGATAAAACCTTTTATTTCTTCTCCACTGAATATATTTCACTCCCCCACCCACCCAGTGGTAATCACAATGAAATCTGCTAAAAAAAAAAAAAAGCCCCACCCAGCCCGGCCAGTGTTGCTCAGTGGTTGAGCATCAACCTATAAACCAGGAGGTCACCAGTTAGATTCCTGGTCAGGGCATATGTCTGGATTGCAGGCACAATCCCCAGTGGAGGGCCAGCAGGAGGCAGCCAATCAATGATCTTCCTCTCATATTGATGTTTTTATTTCTCTATCCTTCTCCCTTTCTCTCTCTCAATAAAAATATACTTTAAAAAAGCCCCCACCTACTTTCTTTTAACATGCAAATATATTATATTTCCTTTGCAACTAAGTCATGGCATGTGACAAAATTCTTGCCAATAGATTGTGAATGAAGTACATCACCTGTAGATCTGGCCCATGAAAACCTCCCAAGTAATAGTCTAAGCTCTCCCCTTAGATGTCTGCATCGAGAAGGTCCTAAAGTTCTCAAGGAGGGGGAACTCCCAGGAACAATACTGGGTCCCTGAATGACTGTGTGGAGCAATTTTTTGCCACGAACTTCATTGAACTATAACATGAGTGAGGAGTGAACTTGTTTTGAGCTAGCCTACTCAGACTTATTGGGTGACTGTTATTCCTATGAAGGTCTTTAGACTCTAACCACTAAAGGAGGAGTCCCCAATCAGTGCGCAATTTGCAAGTTTTCCAATTTAATATACTAGCATATAATTACATGTGTTATTCAGCATTTTTGCTTTTTCATTCACCGTTGCTTGTGAGATCCATCCATGTTAGCGCTGCTCTCTCGGTCTATTTTTACTGCTCTAGACTTCTCCATTGTATGAATATTATATAATTTGTGTATCTGTATTCCTATTGGTAGCTAATAGTTTCAAATTTCTTGCTATCATAAACAATGCTGCTGTGAACATCCTTATATCCATTTCCTTGTTTATGGTATATATAAAGCATATATATCTATTGTACTATAGACACACATATACACAGTTGCCCTGTTTTTGTGGTTAAAGTTGTTAAGAAATTATTAGAAATAATGCATGAAGTTGGAGGTCACTTTGGAAAATCAGTGCATCCAGCAAGCATGTATTGAGGATCAGTTATGGGCCAGGTGTAGGGACCCAGAGCTTCACAGGAACTCGCTGAATTGAGTATGTAACAGAGTATTCAAGGGGCTCATAATCTGGGATGGAGTCGATGGGAAATAGTGAAATAAACAAATATAATGTGTGTAATGGGCATAACAAATGGCTTAAAAGGAGTAATCACAACTAATTGTTGAGACTTTTCAGGCTATAAAAGACCACGGATATTATCTAACTGGTCACGTCCATTGCAGAAGATATTTGATAGGTATTTCTTTCTTTACATTACATAATGGAACTCATTTGCATGTGAATATCTGTATCAAATATGCTATCTGAAATGAGGGCAAGCCCATATGTTCAAGCCTTAGCAAAATCCACCCCAGAATGGTCCGTTTTCCTTTAGGTAGTTGGTTTTATTCTGCATATATGCTTGTTAGTAAGAGTAGGAAATATCAGTGTCTGCCCTGGACAGATGCCAGACTCACCCCTTGTCCCTCTGAAGGAGCCAATACTGGTCCATTCACTTGCTCTAAATGTATGTTTCCTACAAGTATTGCTTCCAAGAGCTGTTCACGTTCCCCTCTGCTGATTCTTCATCCACAATCTAGTGTTTGGAAAGAACTAAATGACATTAATTGTGTATCTCACAAACAAATGCCTTTTCAGAGAGCCATAAAATAGCAGGTGCAGCATCGTTGGAGCGATTCCTTGAGATGGCTGTTTTGCTGTTTTCAATTTCCAAAAAAACCAGGGCATGTTTTCAGCTTCAGATTAGTAAAGAAACCAGGCAAATTGCCCTAGAATCCACTCAAAACTGTTTTCCTTAAAGAACAATAACTGGAAAATGTTCTCTCCTATAGCTGTCAAACTTCAGGGCCATCAGCAAGGTATGTGTTACTGATGTGTTAGATGTGTGTGGGGGAAGGGGGAACACAGACTTAATGTTCCTTTTGGATATTACAGTTGCTGCTATGGACACCCTGGTAACGAGAATTGTGCTGCAAATATGGTTTCAGCCACAGCTGTTAGACGTTGCTCGAAAAGCATAAAATCAAAACCCCTAATTATCCAAAAAGAGCTCTTTTGTTACTCCATCCACTGGAACAGGCTATTAAAACTGACTCTCTTGCTGGCCAGAGAGTTAAAACTCCTCTGCCTTACAACTTAGCTAATGACCAGAAGCACTGAAACCTTTGGGAGCATAAAGGGCAAATAGTCAATCAAATTCACACTGATTCCTGGCAAAACTGTGAAGAGGAGTTGGCCGTCTTTAAAGTCAGAGAGATCTCATTTTCAACCACAGTTGAGTCCTGTGACCTTGAGAAACTGACTTGGGCTCAACCGTAGTTTACACTCATAAACCAGAGACAACAACGTTGTCTCGTTTTTTTGGGAGCATTAATTTATTTGTTTAATCACATGTAAAGTGTCCAATATATTGCAAATGCTCAAAATACATTTATATACTTCTTTGTATGTGAATACGTACATCAAAGATGGTATCTGAAATGACTTTCTACCCAATTTCTGCCTCTCCTTTTTGTTTCTCATTATTTCATACTGTTCGCAGTATAGAAATATTTGAATAGTTCTTTCCCACTCACCTTTTTCCTTCATCATATACACCTCACCATGAATGAATGAAGTGAAATTAACATTCTCCCAAGGCTGTATGATATGTACATTACCAAAGAATAACACAGCACCAGAGGAGTTTTTTATTTGTTTTCAGTTACTTATTTATTTAATCTATCTATTTATTTTTAAACAAGCTCCATCAATATACTTGCCAAATAAGGACCGACACCAATGAAAAACTCCCCAAGTGGTTTCATGAAAAGTTGAGGTATTGATAGTACTTGGGATGTGCTAGGAAAGCCAGGGTGGGGGCGGGGGAGGTTCATGGTGCTTATGCTAATTCAAAACAGAAAACTTGGACTTTTGATAGAGCAATATCATCCCTAAGTCTGTCCATGGTTGGTTAAAATGAGTCCCGTAATTTATAGGCCAGGATATGTCTTCAGTTGGGTCCAGGAAGGGTCTGGTTTCCTGGGTTTAACTCAAAATTCAAAGTTGTTTAGTCGGATTAGCTAGTTAGAACCAGCTGTGGTGAACAGAGCATTCACTTCCCCCATATCCCAGGCCAGGGCTGCTGTAGGTGGAACATTTCAGGGCTGAGACTAGGGTGATCAAGTTTGGAGCCTAGGGAACTAAATTTAAGGAAGCACTTACTTTTAGTATTATGCTAGCACAGGGTCAGCATCTGAAAGTGAGAGCCTCCTTATACTTTTTGTCCTAGGCACCCACTTGCCTCACCCAGCCTTGGCCTTGCTCTGACTATAAGTGCAGGGATTTTAGACTCTTCTGAGTAGTAAGTGAAATGAAGCATGGAGTATTTTAGAGCTGAACATGACCTTAGATACCACCTCTCTACTATTCCTCTGATTGGAGAAAGACAACTACTAAGGTCCAGAGGAGACAAATTCTTCCAGTCACAGAAGTGGCCCAAGTCTTCTCAACTGCAGTGTGAGGGCAGCTGGGAACCCCTCCGCTCCCCATCATGGAGTCTGGTATTCGTCATGAAGTACTTGAACATGATGGTTTCCGTGAGTGCCTTTTTCCTGACTTTACCAATTATGGGAATGCAGCCAGTGTGTAGAAATTTACCTTTAATGGACTCTCTGGACTTAGGGAAGGACAGTGGGCAGTGCAGGGAGGTGGATGGGAATGAAGAAGAGGCCTTGGGGCAGACACGGTCCTAAACAGCTTGGGCACAGCACTTCATCTCATCTTCACAACATCCCTGTCAGCGGAATGTTTTCATTTGAAAGAGGAGGAAACTTTAAAAATTGAACGAGAAAGAGGCAGAAATGGAACATTTTTGTTGCAAAGGACAGAAAATCCAACCAAACAGTCATAAGCCAAAAGAGATGTGTTATCTAATATAACAATGAAGCCAGAAAGATCCCTGGCTTCAAGCTTGGGTGCACTGCTCATCTGGTCTCAGCCTTCCTCCATCTCTCAGTTCTGTTCTCCTCTGTTATGATTGTTCTCGGCCTCAGGTTTGACAATAAGATTGTTGCCAGCAGTTCAGTTCAACTTCCTTTCAGATTCAAGTCCAGAATAAAAGTAGAAAAAAATATTCTAAGCAGTAGCAGCAAACATCATATTGCATTTTCTGAAGGCGTCCTGTGCCTGTGTGGAACCAATAATAGTGTGCAAAGGGAATCCAGTGCTCTGATTGGCTAGGCCTGAGTCATATGCCTTACTGCTGGTGTTATCTTTCCCCAGGCACATGGTCTGAGAAGGGTGGGGTTAGTTCTCCTTTCAGTTAGCTGAAGATGGTTGAATGGCAAAGAGGCAAAAGCTGTAGCGGGCACCGCAGGCTCCTAAGTGTGATGCCATTCATATCCAAAAAGAGCTTGTGACAGCAAACCACAGGGGAAATATACTGGAGGCTTAGGTGTTATAGAAAAACCTTTCTAATATTGCAGTATTGTACACAGCTGGGGCAGAGAAGCGGCAATGTAATGCCATCCCTTAAATGTGGCATGGTGATATAATTGAATCAGAATATGTAGGCTTAGAGACAAAAATTTTTACTCTCGCAAGTTTCATCAATTACCAGAAGGCTGGGATGTAATATAAATGTTGACCTACAGAAAAAATATGTACCTGATGTAAAGGCATCTCTATTTCGTTTTAGTGTCATGGTAAGATAAATTCACCTGGTGGCCATCAGATTTGAGACATTAGATGGAATTCAGCGAACACTTCCTGAGTCCTTCAGTGTGAACTGTACTGGGTAGCAGGTGGAGAGGGAAGCTTCATTTGGAGGAGGACCCAGAATAGGAGCCTGAATCAGCAAAGTCAGATGCTGGAAAAATTAGGCTAGAGGTGGTCCTGGGGGCAGGCAAAGAGGAGGGAAGGCAGGCCCTGGATGGTGTGGGGCATATGGCGGACATTTGGAGCACTCTGCTCATGGGCCCCCATCTCACCAGTTCAGTATGGACTCCCAAGGCCCCTGTCAGCTCTTCAGTTTCTTTGCCTAAGGGCTTTCTTTTTCTGTAGGAGATGCTCTTGCCATACATGGCCAGCCGGAAGAGCTGGAGAAGCATCTCCTGTGCTACCCCCAGCTCAATACTCCCAGCCTCCTTGTCCCACAGGTGGAACAACTCAGAGGCATATGTTTCACTTTGGCTCCCAGGCTCTCTCCAGTGGGATTAAGCTTCAAGTCACTCCCCATGGTAGCTGGCTTGATAATGCAGTTGACCCTTGAATAAAAGGGATTTGAACCATAAAGATCTATTTATACATGGATTTTCTTCAATAAATACTGTAAATATATTTTCTCTTCCTTATGATTTTCTTAATAACATTTTATTTTCTCTAGCTTAGTTTATTGTAAGAATACATATAACATATAAAATGTGTTAATCAACTGTGTATGTTATCAGTAAGGCTTCCAGTCAACAGTAGGCTATTAGCAATTACATTTTTGGGAAGTCAAAAATTATACATGAATTTTCAATGGTATGGTGGGTCAGTGTCCCTAACCCCTACCTTGTTGAACTATGTATTGATTGCCTTCCCTTCTTTGTCTCACTTCTCCACTCCCTACTGGTCTTCACATCCCAAATAAACTACTTGCAGTCAATCCCTTGCTTCAGGACATACTTCTGGGGAAATAAAAGATTGAAGATGGAAATTCCTGCTACTGAAGATGTGAGTAATGGGTCAAGCAATGGCCAAGGACCGCATGAGCATTTCATCAGCTCAGGGCTTCTGTGTATACGTGAGGAGACTAGACTGTGGTTCTCTAGAATTCCAAAAGGATTTTATCAAATGAAGGAACTGAAGGAGGGTATCCCGGCCTCCAGCTCTTGAGAAGGTGTCCACGAATCTCAGCTAAAGCTAAAGTGACTTTAGCCTCAACAGTTGACACGCTTTGTCTTGCCCTTTATACGGCAGCAGCACCTCACTGCCTTCTCCCTTGCTCTCCTGCAATGTCATTCCTCCCTTCCTTGAACTGCTGTTCCTTATGACACAATTTTTTCTATCTGAAGAATCTCCATTCCCTTCTTGGCCTTGTAAAATTTTCCTTTATAATCAGCTCTGCAGTCGTTCCATAGTGGCCCATGCTTTCCTCTCTAAGGGCACCTCTCAGCTGCACTGACTTCCTGGGCTGCACTCCTACTCTCTTCAAATGCTCCCTCCCCAGCCCATGAAAGTCAAGAGTGCAAGAACTCTGTCCACCTCACCATCCTTACCTTCAGCACAGCCTTTTATTATACCTCACTAAGTATTCAAATGAGAGAGAGGGAGGGAGAAGAAGAGAGAAAGAGGTAGTGTTCCATCAGCCCACAAAAGCAGCAGATTCAGGGGAAGAGAGAATTGCACACCCACCCTGGAAATGGGCGGGACAGCATGGCAGGGAGCAAATGTTTTGATTCAGTGGACAGTGTGGGGGAATTGTTCAAGGATGCGGTCAGAAGAAGCCGAGGCACAGGAGCGAGAGAGCACATGGTTGAGGAGGGAGCAAGTGGTTCAGCGTGGCTGGGGGGCAGGAGAAGGAAGTCCAGAGCAGAAGATGAGTCTGGCCGTCTTGGCCCTTGAGGCATCAACTAGGAGTCTGAAGAAATGCGGAATTCCGACCCCCGCATACAGAATCTACGTTGTCACAAGGTTCCCAGGTGACTCCTTTGCACATTAAAGTTTGAGAAGCACTAGGGCAGTGGTTCTCAACCTTCTGGCCCTTTACATACAGCTCCTCATGTTGTGACCCAACCATAAAATTATTTTCGTTGCTACTTCGTAACTGTAATGTTGCTACTGTTATGAATCATAATGTAAATATCTGATATGCAGGATGGTCTTAGGCAACCCCTGTGAAAGGGTCGTTCGACCGCCAAAGGGGTCGCGACCCACAGGTTGAGAACCACTGCACTAGGGAGTCATTATGGATTTTGAAACCAGGGTGCACTCAGAGTAAACAGGTCTTCTCCATCACCCGGGCAAAGCAGCACATTTGAAATCATCAGCAGCCCTAAGCTTCCACTTTCCATTTCTCTTCTTAATAAAGCCAGAGGTGAACTTCACTGCATGTCAACAGCTTCCTTTGCCACATCCTTCCCTTTACAGATGGCTTTTGTGTGAGAAGCTATTGATAGAAGGGTGTGGGGCTGCAAGGCAGAGTGGCTTTGAGTGTAAGGAGAGGTGTGTCTGTTCTCATTCTCTGAATCTCCCCCCTCACATCCGCTTCCTTTCAGTCTTCTTTCTTAATCAAATGCATGGAGAACTAGCCTTTGTGCATTTCTAGGCATGCGGAGAAGCTAAGAATCAGATTAAATTAATGAAAGTCTATTTTTAAAAAATCCAAATGGACCTATCATTTTGCACTTAAAATGCTTAAAATTATATTTTTGTTTCAGAGATTAGGCTCACACAATGAAAGTTCTCATGTTGGATTTTTAGACTAACTGTGACTCAAAACAGTGTTTTAAAATTTTCTTTAGTGTTGTCCAAAATCTAAACCTATTCCTGGCTTCTCTTTATTCCTGGGAAATTACCACCTTTCCACAGCTGTTTTACACATGGGCAGGTAAATGCGTTAGAAAATTTAGCAGAGGCAAAATATCAGGGAATATCACGTCAGTGTCTTCACAGATTTTGTTATACCTGTTGTTCTAATCAGAGGGTTAAGGTAGCATCTAAATGTGACCAAATAGCAATTGCATTTGGATGTTTTGGTGTTTACCTACGTAATGTCAAGCATGGCTGCAATGATCTTTTTTTATAGCAGCATTAAAAACAGCAACTATCACTTCATTCTGTTTTTGGCAAAATAGCTTTGGGCTATGTCTGTAGGATGCCAGCTATAAGTCAATTACCCAGCTACTAGGAAACAGATATTCCCACTTGGATCGCAGTAATTGAATTCTTCAATTTTCATCCAGATGTTTCTGTGTGAAAGCTGCCTGTGACCAGGAAATACAATGCACATCAGTAACTCGACAGGATAGCATTGTTTTAAATGCATGGTTTCCTAAATCAAGAGTGAAATGTGGTAATATCTTGCACATAGTAGGTGCCCAGTGAGCATTGTTGGAAGGTGGGCACAAAGACAGTGGGCTTGGACACGGTACATCTAATCACCCACTCTATCTCTATTCAGTGCTTTTCTGTGAATAGCAGCATTGATTTGAGTACATAGAACCATTGTGTGACTTGATTTTAAGTGCCTTTAAACTTAAATAATGAGGCTCTACAGGCATATGCAAATGAGATTCAGTTGAAGAGTATGGCTGCTGATAATAGGAGAATTAATTAAGTCATGGGAACGATCTTTGCCACTAATTCAATGTGATAGACTTTGGCTGCTTACCCTATTTGAACATATTGCCTGAATTTCTCTTTTAATACAGCGAGAGTTTTCTAGTTTAAAATAGAGGAACTCATTCCCATTTAAACTAGACAAGGGCAGTTTGCAAAGGGGAGTGGACTCATGAGGGAGATGCTGAGTGAGTCCTCCTGGGAGTGGGAGGGTTTCTGCATGGAACTGAATGACTAAGGAGATACCAATGCCTGGCCGAACAAAGAGAGAAGTGCTGAGAGATCAATAAAGTATGGCACAAGGAAATGGAACTTCATTTCATTCCCGTTCTGGTGGGCTGGGGTTTGTGGACCTCCAAATAAAGTCTCTTTTGTTCTGGGTCTATATAAATTAATTAATCAAAATTCTCAATTAAGGCTTTATTTCTAAGAGGGATAAAAGGCACCCAAGCTTTAAGTGTAACAGACCAGAGTTCTAACCACCTCATGCAATTGACATGACCTCTCAGAGCCTCTGTTTCCTTGTTTGTAAAGTGGTTTGAGATACATTATTAATAAAAATTAAATTAGATAGTATATTCAATTGTTTGTCACTGCACGTGGTAATAGAAATACTAATATTTGTCCCCCAAAAGGAAATTTTAGGAATTGAGCTAAGCCTAGTTAAGTTTTTAATGCTTTACTGTAATATATCTCTGCTTTTTTTTAATCTATTAGGAGCCTGGTGCACGACATTCATGCACTCCATAGTGACCAGTTATTCTGCCATTCAGTCAATTTACATATTACCCTTATATAGGATAAATTGTAGAAGATGCTAGTAACTATTTTATAAAGTTATTTTTAGAAATAGCTGAGAAAATCATGTAAAGCACAATAATAGTGTCAGGTACATAGTAAGTCATTGATAATATTGGGTGTTTAATCATTATTACATATTTTTGACAACATTAACCGTATAAAAATGGATATGAAGCCACAAAAATCATAATAGATGGAAATATCTAGAATTTGGTTATCTATATGATTTCTCAGAGAAATCAGATCATTGTAGGGAGAGTTCATGTGTATTCTTTTGAGGAGACCTGCTTCCACCAGCAGTGTACCCATTATGCTGCACAATGACACACATTTTTCCCTGTGGGAGTCACTTTCATTTAGTGTCCTTGTATTTGACCCATTCTCTCATCCTAAGGACCATCACCTGTAATGCTACCGTATTACCAATCCCTTGCACCAGTGGTTGTCAAAATAACCAGGAATGACTTTATCCCGCGCCCCCCCCCCCCCCCCCCCAGAATATCTGGTGGTAATTTCTGAGGATATTTTTTGTTGTCACACCTTAGGGGACAGGTGCTACTGGCAACTAGTGAATAGAGACCAAGGATGCCATAAACATACGATGGTGAACAAAATAGTCACCCACAATTACCAGCCCAAAATGTGGATAGTACCAGGGTTGAGAAATCGTGAACTAGGTAACTAATTATAGTAGCTTCCTAAAAGTTCTCTGCACCTTTATTTTTTTCCCTTCTTCCAGTCTTTCCACTACTGGACGACTGACGTGATTTTACAAAGTAAACATCTAAGGATACTATTCTCTGACTTAAGGAACTTGTGGGTCATTGAGATGAAAGAAAGTACAGATTCTTCACTATTATTCAAGGCCTTCAAAACTTCAGCTTACTATGCTCTCCCATATACAATGTACATATGCCCACCCTAAATATTTCCTCTCTCTTATGCAAACGCATATCTCTGTACCCTTGATAACACCAGACTTTTCTTTATTTTGTATCTTTATGGTGTTTTTCCATACCTGGATTGCTGTTCCCACTTCTGCACCTCATTTTTTTCTATCATTCGTGTGTTCATTCATTCCTTGGGCATTTGTTGAATGGCTGCCTTGTGGTGAGTAAGTAGCTTTGGTTCTTTCTCCTGTGGAGCTTAGATTTTAGTGAGGTGGACAAAGAAGTGGTGAGATAATAGGGAAAGGACCCCGGGAGCCTGTAACTGGGTTGGTGCATGGAGTCAGTGAAGGCTTCCAGGAGGAAGTGACTTTTCAAGTGAACTGCAAACATTGTTGGAGTTAGCCAGGCATTGGCCAGGTTTAAAAGTGTCATTACCAACCTCCCCAAATTTCACAGCATAATTTAAATGTTAACTTCTACAGGGGGCCTTCTACATTTCCCCAATAGAGGTTTATTTCTTTCTAGTTAGCTCTCATAACACTTCTGAGGTCTATTATAATATTTACTAGAGGCCTGGTGCATGAAATTTGTGCATGGGGTGGGGGTGTCCCTCAGCCTGGATTGTGAGAGGGCTCAGGCCAGGCCGAGGGACCCAACCAGTATAGGATCAGGGCCAGGGAGGGACATGGGAGGTTGGCCAGCTGGGGAGGGACCGCGGGAGGGCTCCAGGGTGTGTCTGGCCCATCTCGCTCAGTCCTGATCAGCCAGACCCCAGCAGCAAGCTAACCTACTGGTCGGAGTGTCTGCCCCCTGGTGGTCAGTGCATGTCATAGTGAGTGGTTGAGCAGCTTTAGCATATCATTAGCATATTACGCTTTCATTGGTTGAATGGCTGACTGGGTGACCAGACACTTAGCATATTAGGCTTTTATTATATAGGATTACCACCTGCTTTGCGTTATGTGTTCAGGGTAAGCATGAAAATTGAACTCATGGTAATTATTTAAATTGAAAATTGCCAAACATTACAAGAGATTCATAAGCAATGTTCTCTTATCTCAAAAAGGCAGTTTGAATGTTGTGAAGTACATTTTTCTCCCTCACCAGCAGATATCTCCCGCAAATACCATGAATATATCTTTAGAAAGAAGTTACTCTACTGTGTGACATTGGAACTGGACCCTGAGAGGTGGAGGGGGCAGCATGCATGTCAGAGCTCAGGCTTTGCTGTAAATGGGGTAAAACCATATTCATTCATTCATTCATTCATTCATTCATTCATTCAGTGTATATTTGCTGAGCACCTACTATGTACGAACTGCCACTCTTCAGTACAGAGAATGTATTGCTGAGCCAAATTTACACAGTTCCATGTCATGTCAAATACAATACAGACATTAAACAAAGAATTACACCAATAGCTGTAGACAAACTAACTGTAATGGTTCCAATGAAGGATCTACCCAATCACAAACTGTGACAAATCCAATGAAGGGTTCTCTGAAGGAGTCTGACTAGGGACTTGACTTGGTGAGGGAGGTGCAGAAGAAGTGACATTAGAACTGAAGTCTGGAAGTTAAAAATTGGCAAGTAAGGAGAAAGGGAAGGAAAGAGAATATCAAGGAGAAGAAATAACATGAGCTAGCGAAGGGACATTCCCAGAAAGGAGCACTGTGAATTAGGGAAACTGAAAATGGACCGGGCGTTCTATACAAGAAACTCAAGAAGTGAAGCATGAGAGGAGGCTGGGAAGATGGAGCGGGCAACATGTGGGGCCCTTTCAGTTATGTTAAAGTTTGTGGATTTTACTCCAGGAGCAACGGGACCCCATTAGATAATTTTAAACAGTGACATGATCATGTCTGCATATGAAAAGATTACTCTGACTATAGTGTGTGAAGAACTAAAACTTGT
This sequence comes from Myotis myotis, assembly GCF_014108235.1. Lineage (NCBI taxonomy): Eukaryota > Metazoa > Chordata > Mammalia > Chiroptera > Vespertilionidae > Myotis > Myotis myotis. The sequence goes on along the minus strand of NW_023416320.1, from coordinate 44,893,821 downwards.
ACTAGTAATGGACCCGAAAACTCGCTTCGGTTAATGACCCTCCTAGGTGATAAATACCGGAGCATGACATGCTCGATAAATTAGCTACAAATCATTTCATGAGGCCGTAGCCGTAGCAAGCCCTCACCCTTTCTGCTAGAGAGAAAGGAGTCTGGGAGGAAGGTGGGGAATTTAGGGGGAAACTAAATAATTGTTCAACTCTGATTCACTTTAGCACAGTGGTTCTCAACCTTCTGGCCCTTTAAATACAGTTCCTCATGTTGTGACCCAACCATAAAATTATTTTCGTTGCTACCTTATAACTGTAATGTTGCTACTGTTATGAATCGTAATGTAAATATCTGATATGCAGGATGGTCTTAGGCGACCCCTGTGTAAGGGTTGTTCAACCGCCAAAGGGGTCGCGACCCACAGGTTGAGAACCGCTGCTCTAGCAGCAGTAGTAGAGTCTGTAAGAAAGCCTAAGCTGATATTTTGCAAGCAAAGGGGAGAAAAAGGACTCAAGCCTGAAATTGTGGTTTTAATGCATATTTACCAAATCCTTAGGGGGACCCCAATGCTGTGCGCTTTAAGAGTGTTATCAACACAAGAGTTGACCGTGGAGTTGAAGGTTCGCATAGGTGTGTGTGTACCTCAGGATAGCACAGCCTCTGAGCTGAAGGCTCCTTGGGGACCTCTAACCACGTTAACAGGGAAATCATGACAACAGCTGGAAAGCTGTCACTTAAAAGAGTCCATTCCAGTAAATAAAGAAGACCTCTGAGGGAGAGAACACAGAGGAAGGTGACTCTGGACTTTGTGCACGGATTATACCAGGAGATCCAAGATTGTACTTGTGACATGATGGTCGCTGAACCCTCTGCCAGGAAACAGGGCTGGGGCCTGGAACTCAGAGGCAAGGTTGCAACAAAGGGTAATGGAAAGAGACCCCCACTCCGGCCTGGGGCACGGGGCGGATGGATAACCAAGCTCCTTTGGCAGCCCTGCTGCTAGTAGAGATGGAACCAGCGGTCGTCCTGCCCTGATCTCATGCTCCATTTCAGTCCACTTACATTCCCATCAAATCCGGACCACAGGATGTCCCAGGGAAACCAAAGTCACTTACATATCTCTGGCTCTTTCTTGACACTGATAAGTCAAAAATGGACACACAGGAGATGTATTAGTGGTATACTGGCTATATCTTACATGCCCACCCATAGAATATAGTTAAGTATACAAAGTTAGATAATGATGAACATATAAGTACACTTATGCATCTGTACATAACAAAATACACACTCCTATATGCTATCATATCTTTATCTGTGCTTGTTCATGGACCACATGTATGAACATTTAACAGTGAATGTATAGAGTACACATATTAGAATGTGTACAATAAATGTGTATATATATACACATGTGCATATACATGTAGATAGGTGTATAGATACACATGTAACATGTGACACACACATGTGTGAATACTTCAGTTTGAAGGCCCATGAGTGAACTGAGTAGGCTGGGTCTGTTCTATATGGAAAGGAATTGGCGATGAAAGAACATGAGACCCAGACCTGGCTTCAGGCCCTGATGACCTGCACCCCGTGACTTGAATAGGTCAGATCTTTCTCTGCAACTCAGTTCTGTATTGTCTGCTTTTAACATTTTGCATATGAGAACCTCTGTGTATCCGGGTTATTGCAGAAGTCTGAAGAGATTCGCAGAAGAGATTGTTGAAGCAGAGGGAGGGAAACAAAGGCAGAGGAAATAGCACCAGAAAAGGCATGGCATTGGTTGCAGCTGCTGCTTAGAATGCCTGGGAGTTACAGGAGGAAAGAAAGCCATGGGCCGTATTTTGAACACTCCTGACTGCAGGCTGGGGAATTTGTCCTCTGTCTTCAGGGAATGGATTGTGTTGGAAGATAAACATGGGAGCGGTAGTCAATAGGTTTGTGTTTTAGAACTAGTATTCTGGACAGAGAAAGGAAAGCCTTAAATGGATCTTTGTAACCATCATGATGGGATATGAAGAAGGTCTGAGCTCAGGCAGTGTCTGTGGGAAGGAGAAATAGCAATCTCTCCAATAACGCAGATCCCCTGCACATGTGGCCAGCCTCTGCCATTATCCTGGACATCTGAGGAAGTCTCCTTTGATGGCCAATGTTGTACATAGCACATGCTTATCTGAAGACTGTGGGATGACTCAGACCTCTTTTTATGGAGACTGGGAGGATTGCTAAGAGGCACCTGGGCATCACTGCTTTGTCAACCAAAAGCCCTACCTGGGACTAAAGAGTCAGTGAAAAACTTACCAGTAATCCCAGCAAGATGGAATCCAAAAAAGTTACTTATAGAATGGTGCAAAGGAAACCAACAGGAAAAAGTGAAAGATATGTTGATTACACAGAACTACACACTCAGTATAAATCAAAGAAGCAATATTAGTAATAACCTAGAAATTGAAATGCTATGCTAGTCACAGGCTGCTTTCACCTTCATGGATGTCATGGTGGTTTAAGAGATTAGGGCCTCAGTGATGTCCACTAAGCCTTTCCATAACAGCCGAGGGCCATAATGATTTTTCCTGTGGACGTTGTTAAGGAATGGAGAAATAATTATTTGGTGACTTCAGGTAAACGTTGCTTCTGGAGGCAGGATGTGTTCTTTCACTGTGTGAGAAATGGCCACAAATTTGGTGACTTAAAACAGCACAGTTTATCTCATCATGTCCTGGGTCAGAAGTCCGGGTGCCCCTCCACAGAGTTCTCTTCTCAGGGTCCGACAAGGCTGCAGTCAAGGTGCCTGTTGGGCTGGGGAATCATTTGGGGCCCAGGGCCCTGCTCCACACTCAAATGACTGTGGACAGAATCCGAGCTGTAAAACTCACGGGAGCTTTCTTCTTCGAGGTCACTGGGGACTCTCTTATGTTTCCATCTCTAATCTCTGCTCCCTCTTATAAAGGCTCATATGATTAGGTAAGGCCACTCCTATAGTCTCCCTTTAGATTAAGTTACAGCCAAGTAATGAAGAACCTTTATTACATTTGCAAAATCCCATCACCTTTGCCAGATAGTGTAACACAATCATGGGAGTGATGTTCCAGCATCTTTGCCACTTTCTATTGGTTAGAAATCACTGGTTGATTCTTCCTTGCAGCTGGCTGTGCGTATGTGGCTGAGTTCTTGCCAAGCTCATCCTGTGAAATACTGTGCTACATTGAACATGTAGCAAGATGACATTTAGTAAGAACCACCCAGACCTTGAGACCCTTGTCTGATCTCACATAACTACCTGCTTGTGTCCCCTCCTGCTTTGTCCTTCACAGGTGCCCTCCCCAATAAATCTTTAGCATCCCTGAGCCCACCGTGGTGTCTATTTCATGGGGGACCTAGAGTGGCATAGCGACCTTCTCCTGTTTGGCATTTCAGTTATGCCAGCGCCCTCATAACTAGGTTCCCCATATTAAACCACCTGGCATGATTTTTTATTTTCCGATTGGCCTTTGAGTAACACAAAGTCCTAACTGTTCCAAGAAGATACTTTAGGGATAAGACCTGGGCAGTTGGCCTGGTCGGGCTGGTGCCCCTCCCTTCTGCTTTAGCCAGGGAGGTCCTCATTTTGATTTGGCTGCTGGGCAATGACGGCGAAGTTCTGAGCCCAGGGGAAGGGGCGGGGGCAGCTGTCCCTCTCATACACTTCCATTATGCTCCCCAGGCATTCTCCCATTCGTCACGGTCCAGCATGCCCTAATGAAAATGTGTTTAATTTATTTATTTCTCCCATCACCACGCATCCCCTCTATGCCCTCTTCTATCTCCCCACCCCCCACAATCACCACACCGTTGTCCATGTCCATGAGTTTCTCTCTCTCTCTCTCTCTCTCTCTCTCTCTCTCTCTCTCTCTCTCTCTCTCTCTCTCTCTCTCTCTCTCTTTTGCTCTGCCCTAATGAAATCTTACTGCCACCAGTTGAAAGGCTTGAGGGTAAGGTTCAATGAATTTTTGGAAACCCCAAGTCCAGGAAGCTCCAGGTTTGAAGCTTGTCCTGTTTCACCTCAAATGGTGTACAAATAGCAGAGGGTTTGCTCGGCGCCCTGGGGTCTGGGACTATTTATAAACAGCACACACTGCGCTGGAGACATGAATAATGTGTCCCACTGGCTGGGCAGGGCAGGGGGTGGACTTGATTGTGTTTTTATTCCCCTTTCTCTCTGGAAATCCAATCGATTGGGACTAATTTGCAAGCTGCCTGTTTTCGGAAGGCGCAGGCTCTCAGACACCGCTGTTCGTGCAGTTCTTTATTCTGCTCTGAATTCTCACCTCCTTGGGAAATAAAAGAAGAGCTTTGCCAAAAAAAATGTAAGTGGGGTCTATGGTAGGGAGCCTGTTTAAACAGACAACTTCTAAATGCCTTGAGCTTCAGGACAGCATCTTCCCAGAGTGGGAAGGAGCATGGAGTGGGAGAAGGATTATGATAAAACTTTGGCCTTGTTCAAGTAGATACTTCATTTGATCTACTTGCATAGATACTACGTGCACAGATGCATTTTTCTCCCCAAACCAAACCTTCCAACCACAGCATTTGTGTCTTAACCATGTACTTACTACCTGAGCCTCCATTTGAAGTTACTGAAATCAAAGTTCTAATGATGTAAGTCAATCCTAATTTTACAAGACTCTTATAAGGATCAGATTAAAACAAAGAAACACATGTAAATGCGCTGTTAATATAAAGTGCTGTCCAAGTTCAAATAGCTTTAGAGGTCAAGTGCTACATATAACAGAAAAACTGATGGTGTGAGCTGTGGATTCAGGCAGACCAGGATGCAAATTCCGGCCCCATTCATTTATTAGCTGGGTGACAAGATCCCTAACTTCTCAGAAGCTTCATTCCTATCTGAACATAAAGGTCATTTCATCTGTCTTGAAGGATTAACTGACATTGTCTCATCCTGCCTTCCTGTATGATCTTTGTTAACTTATGTAAATTTTTCATCTGTGCAATAAAAATAATAATACCTAACATGACATCTAATTGGAATTCTTGTAAGATTAAATGAGATAAAAATCTAAATCTAAGATCATAGGAAAGTGCAACTACAAGGCATTCCTACATTATAAACAACAAATACTACCTTTATAAATTAAAACCCAATGATTGCAATAAATGATGAAAAAACTAAACTGAGATGTAACAAAAGGAGCAATAGCCTTGATAAAAATAGGCTTAAAACAAAGTTTTATCTAAGTGTCTAAATATTAAAATGGATATATGTGTAGGGACTCTGTGGGTGTCATATATCTCTATATAAAAAGCTAAGTGACCGTCTGACCATCTGACCAGTAGCTATGACGCACAATGACCACCAGAGGGAAGACACTCTGGTAGCTATGACATGCATTGACCACCAGGCGGCAGACGCTCAGTGCAGGAGCTGCCGAGCTGTGGTGACTTGGCAGCAGTGGTTCTTGGTTGACACAACCCAGAACCAGAGAGGAGGGAGACTGATTCCAGGGCATGTTGCCTGAGAACCACCCTCTTGCAACCTGAGACCCCTCAGGGGGTGTGGGAGAGCTGGTTTTGGCCTGATCCCCGCAGGCCAGGCTGAAGGACCCCACCGCTCAATCCGCAGACACCCCAGGTGTGGCCGGCTGGGGAGGGACCATGGGAGATTGGCTCCAGGGTGTGTCTGGCCTATTTTACCCAGTCCTGCCCCACTGGCCACCTTCTAATTAATATCCTTTCAATGTGCACAAATCCGTGCACCAGGGTGTATATGTGTGTGTGTGTGTGTGTGTGTGTGTGTGTGTGTGTGTGTGTATAATTTATGATTGGTGATTTAATTGTTCAGGAAGGTTTCATCATTCCTAAAAAACTGCATGTACTCATAAGACCTGAAATTTGCAGCACTTAAAATGTATTCTTTTGTTTGTTTGTTGATCCTTACCCGAGGATATTTTTCCATTGATTTTTAGAGAGAGTGGACGGGAGAGGGAAAGAGAGAGAAAAATATCAATGTGAGAGAGACACATCAATTGGTTGCCTCCCACATGCACCCTGACTAGGGCCAGGGATCGAGCCTGCAGCCAAGGTCCATGCCCTTGACCAAACCTGAGGGCTGACACTCTATCCACTGAGGCAAGCTGGTTAGGGCAAATTTATTCTTTTTTAAGAAGGAAAGTAGGAAAAATAACTTATGTGAATGGAATGTCTCTTATGTACTGCATTCTTCTTAACTGTTATGTGATTTAATCTGGAAAAGTGTTCTATGATACAAGTCTTATTACTCTCACCAATTTACAGATGAGGAAATGGACACAGAGAGTGTGTAAGTCATTTGCCCAAGGACAGTCACAGCTAGTAAGTGATGGATTCTTCCACTAAAAACCAGATATATCTAACTTGAAAGCCTCTGGGGGTTTTCTGTTGTTTATTCCAACCCTCTGCTTTGCACTTAAGACTGCAGTATCAGGAATCCTTTGTTGGAAAGGAAATATAAGCATTTGTTGACTTACTAACATGCAGTTTATAATTGAGAAGCACCCAGCAATTCCTGGACACCCACTCATTCCTCAGGGGGCCCCACGGCCATTTCTATCAGCCTATGAATGATAATGTCACTCAGTAAGTGCACAAAGCCTTGGCTAAAGCAGCATTTCTTTCTCTCTCCCTGGCTTGGTTTCCACTGATTCTAATACAGTTTGCTTCCAGTAAGCAGCCTTTCTCCTAGTTGAGAAATATGAGATCGTTATAAATGGGGAAGGCATTTTTTTTAATGGATTGACAGTAAAAAACTGAAGAGAAGGTTGAGTATTATCCTAGAGAAGCCTCTTAAGGAAAGAAGGATTTTGCCTGAATTACCCATCAACTTCCTAAAGTGTAAAGGCAGGAGATTGGTGTAAGAGCCACGGTCATCCTGAAGGAAAATGGTACAAGGAAGTGTCTTGGTCTTTTCATACCAAAGACTTAAGCAACAGAAACTTACCTCTTCCAGTCTGGAGACTGGGAAGTCCAAGCTCAAGGTGCCAGCATGGCTATGTTCTGGGGAGGACCCTCTTCTTAGCTCATAGCTGTCCCCTCCTTACTGTGCCCTCATGCAGAAAGGATGGGAGCGCTCTGTGGGGTCCCTGTGATAAGGCACTAATCCCATTCATGAGAGCTCCACCCCTGTGACTTCAGCACCTGGCAAAGGCAGCACCTCCTAATACCATCATCTTTAAGGGTGAAGATTTCAACATATGAATTTGGGCGAGGGAGACACAAACATTCAGACTGTAGCATAACGGACAGAAAAGTACCAGGGTGAGCTGAACATGTCAGACAAATGGTCCTGCTGACAGATGATATAAAAGCAAAGAGGGCTTCTTTGTTATAATGAACTGTACTTATGATAATGTGTAAGCAAGAGAACAGTTATTAGCTATTGATGGGAAGTCAGCCGATGGCACATAAACGGTACTTAGAAGATGGACGTGAAGATGATTACTATTGTTATCGTCTGTGTCTAATCAGAATCTATGATGATGAGGTCTTTACTCTGAGAGCACAAGAGCAGGATGTGGCACTTCAGGAAGATCAGGAAAATGAGACATAAGCCGATTTGCATTTGCCACTTAGAGAAGCACATGGTCAAGAGCCTTGAAACTCAAATTGGGGTTTACACACCTGCAGTCAGCACCACCTGGGAGCTTTCCAAATGCAGAACCGCAGGCCCAGCCCAGACTTACTGCACCAGACTCTTCATTTGATCAAGCTCCTCAGGGGCTTTTGATGCACATTAAAATGTGAAATGAAAAGAACTGGTTTAGAGTGAATCTTTGCTCCCCCTCTCTCCTCTTTCCTCTCTTCTCATCTCCCTCTCCTCTCCCTCTCCTCTCCCTCTCCCTCTCCTCTCCCTCTCCCTCTCCCTCTCCCTCTCCCTCTCCCTCTCCCTCTCCCTCTCCCTCTCCCTCTCCCTCTCCCTCTCCCTCTCCCTCTCCCTCTCCCTCTCCCCTCCTCTCCCCTCCCTCTCTCTCTCTTCCCCTCTCTCCCTCTCTCCCTCTCTCCCTCTGTCTGGGCAGGTCTTCTTGGGATATCTGTGAAGTCCCCTGTGAACACTCTATACCAGATCACCGCTAGGGTTTGCTCTAATTATGAATTACAGGACAGGGGACTTTCTTTACACCTGGCTTTTTCCGCTATTAGCCTGAGTCTCACAAAACACATAATTGTAGTGTTAATCTTTTCCCTTAACGCATTTTAAAATTCCCCTTATACTCTGTTTTCTCCCTCATTTCCTCTCTCTCTCTCTCCTCACTTTCTTTCCCAGTGGTGCCGTGGAGCTGGGCTGTAAGACTCCAGCAGCTGGCGAGACTACACGTGAGGTAGATGAAGGAGGCATGCCACTGGGCACTTCGCTTTCCAGCTCTACATTCACGATGTCAGGCTGGTAGCTTGAAATTGCCCAGACAAGAATATTTATACGGTGGAAATTGCAAACAGCACACATCCAGGCTTCCCCCTCAGTCGGTTTACCAGCATAGCACGGCTTCTTCTTACCTTGTCTTCCTCTTCTAGTTCTTTCTGTATTATTAATCCTCTCCCCCTCCTCTCTCCTACTTTTGCTTTATTTTCTCCTCTATTTTTCTCTTCTGGGAAATTACCACCACCACCAACAAGACAGCAACAACAGCAAAATAAAAAACAACAACCAGCATTCCCCTAACCCAAACAACATTTAAAGCCACAGGCCCCTAACAACAAAAAAGCAGAAAGTTGACCTGAGGATAATGGCCCAGTTAAGGAAAAGAAAAGCCATGAATTTTTAAATGAAATTAGACATAGCCAAGTATCAGGCTTCTCTCACCAAACACTGGTCAAAGTGCTCAGAAATATTCTGTCTTTCGTCTATTTCAGCTTTTGCTCTGTTAGGGCAACTTTGAAAGCCTGTGTTCAAAATAATGCTCATCACATATTGGTTTGCCATGGGAGCAGACCCACGTAGCAGGTAGTGATATGAAAGTGCCCATTATGCTAATACTGTGATATTGCCAGTGGACAAATGTAGACACATGAAAATACATACACTAATTATTTGCCAGTAATAAAATGAGTAATGATAAACACCCTACAAGGGCAATCACATACAACAAAGTCTTAGCAACTGAAAAGTCATTCTAACATGCAATAAAGCAAGAAGTCTCCTTCAATCTGATATTTGCACAGGAGTGGCAAGAAGAAGTAGCAGCACCTTATTTTTGGCTAACATAAAATTCTGATTCATGTACATCAAGCTGTCGAACTTGTTTGACCTTTATTTTCCCTCTGGCATTAGCGTCTGTTCATGACCCTCGTTAGTCTCTTGAGTAGAACTGATTGACAGGTGTGGCAAATCCCACAGTGGCAGTTTCTGCGGAGGATTGATGGCCGTGTAAGAACAGGCATTAACCTTAAACATGGCTTATTAACCTGATGCCTTGAGGCTGTGTGCTGAGGTGCCAGCACTTCCTTCGTTCTCAGTCACTTGGGCCCCTGGTCATTAGCGTTGTCAGTGGAGACCTGGGCCTACTAAGAAAGAACACTTTTTTCCCCCCTTGAAATGGAATTGCTATGACTGGCTTTGAGAAGGAAGGAGCCATAACAAATGATGCTCTTAGCAGTGTCTTGAGCAAAAGTATTTGAGGAAGTGGCCAAGACCCTTTGTTAAATAAAAGCTTAAAAACTGTGCAAAAAAAAAAAAGTCAGAATTAGACATTTTAATGCGGGTTGGGATTGGGATTAAAGAATTGGGATTTACTCTGTAAGCACTCCTTCTGCTTTTGTAAAGTACCCGAACACAGTCTGTCTCTGCAAGGTAAATTGCTATCATAGTAAGAGCTATGGCTTGTATCTGGACAGAGTTATTAAATGTCATATTTAGAAGCCACAAGGCATCTTGAAATGCCTCTTAAGAAATTTAGATGGATCTGAAATATAATTTTCAGCCACCTTGGATTCTTCTAAGGAGGACTATTTTATTAATAATTTATACGTTCAATAGTATATATCATATCTAATTGCAATAAATATATATTTATATAACCTTATATATTTCATATTATTTACCATGTTATAATACTAGTATACACTGTTACATAAGTACATAATGTATAACATGATTATATGTGCACAATGAATATATATTTTAAGTATAAACATTAAATATAATTGCAAATTTAGTATGTAACATATAATATAAATATTATAATATTACTAGTGACCCGGTGCACGAATTGGTGCACATTGAAAGGAAATTAATTAGAAGAAATATTTTAATATCACTATTTGCCCTTTCTCTATAATAGAAGTGTCAACCAAATCATGATTGACAATGACAAAAAAAAACACACTTGTGCGATTGGCGCCAGCGAGAGCTTTACATGTATCATGCATGTGAGAGTCAACTTATCCTTTTATATATATAGAATAAACTTGCTAAATTACATTTGCTTTCTGATTTAGCTAAACTTTTTCCAGTGAAGCACCCCAACTTCTCTTTCGGGTAATTGTCAGCAACACAGCAGTAAATATCAACATGAAGCAAATTATTATTATAGATCATGCAGTGAGAATAAAGGGTAAAATATTTAACTATTACAGTGTTTGACTATATTCTGTGTAGTGAGAAAACCTGAAGTCATTTTGAAGGTCCACCATTTCTTACTTCTTTTCAGTCTGGTCAAGTTTCTAAGCTTTCTAAATCTCTGTTTTCTGGCTAATGAAAAGAAAATAGGACTCCACTGAGTCTCCTATCTACCTGCTCTAGGACTTCTGTGGGGATCAAGTGAGAAAATGCTTCACAGACATTTGGTTACAGTGTAAAGTGTTTCCACCTGGCTATAAAGCAAGTCACATTCCTGGGCTGAAGAAACTCCAAGGAGGCTAGTTGCTAGGGAGAGGAAGCCTGGTGTTGCTACGTGATGTCATTACCTGGTGCCTACAGTGATCATTTCCGGGCTGGGCTGGGCTCTGGGCTGCATTTTGTGCCATGGGGTCTTGGCAGCGTTGGCTGCGATTTGGTGGGATGTGGCTCAGGGGTGGTGGTGGGGCCTTTGTCCCACTTGGGGGAAACTGAGTGTTGCTTTGTGGTGCCAGGTCCATGGTGCCATTTATTGTTAAATGGCCTGTCGCTAGGGAGAGGAATCTGGGTGTTGCTTCATGATGTCATTACCCGGTGCCCACAGTGACCATTTCTGAGCTGGGCTGGGCTGTGGGCCGCATTTTGCACCATGTGGTCTTGGCAGCATTGGCTGCAATTTGGTGGAATGTCGCTCCAGGATGGTGGCAGGGCCTGTGTCCCATTTGGGCAAAGCCGAGTGTTGCTTTGCAGGTGTCAGGTCTGCAGTGCTGTTTCTTTGTAAATGGCCAGTGCGTGTCACAGCAGCTCCTGCATTTAGTGTCTGCCCCTGGTGGTCAGTGCACATCATAGCGACCTGTCGGATGGTCAGACACATACATAGCATATTAGCCTTTTATATATATAGATAATCACTCCAAAAGTAAAATAAAGATGGACTCAAATTAGCCAGTCCTTTCCTTTTCCTAATTGACTGTGATGAGAATAAAGAAAGAGGGTATCTGAATTACCTATCTGAAAGAAGGTAGTGGGGATTCTACATTTACATAAAGAAATACCTTTCAAATAGCTTTAGGAGAGCTCAAGTAAGCACAGCAGAGGGTGCCAGATGTATAATGCTGGCCCAAAGTGCTCCCAAGGGTCAGTTTTCTGGTGAAATTGTAGGAATGTGCATTTAAATTGGACATACTATTTAGCATGATGGACAGATATAGTCAGGGCCGGGAGATTATTCAAATGAGGAACCTAACAGCCAACCTCTGACAAAGCTGTCCTGGAAATTCCAATGGGAAAAATCACAGAACGAAGCACAGCCAACTCCACACTTACCATGTAGCACACTGTCCTCATTGGTGGTGACAGCAGCTGGCCTGCCATGACTAGGGATGACCAGGGTGATATTTTTTTCTCTCCAAATGAATACTGGACAATTCAGCTTATCATTAAAGACTATTTATTGTTCCTCAGCTGTTAGAGACAGACCTATGCTGTAGGCAGAATGTCATAGATACAATTTTTAAAATTTGAGATGGTTCTACTACGTGTTTGACTACAAAGCGTTCTTCAGACAAAGATGGCAGCTTAAACATTTTTTGAGCATGATCAAGATGGTAAGTGAGGCCTTCCTCCCCACAGATCAGCCCTGGGGGAACAATAGAAGCTATATAGATGCATGGACTAGAAGAAGAAAACAAAGAATAGTTGCCTGATAAAAATTCCGGGGAGACCGAAGGCTTTCTGGTTGCAACAGCCTGAGGTGGAGGTGGCCTGACCAGCAGGTGGAGGAAGGGTTGGAGGAAGGCCTTTACCTGGGTTCTTGCTAGGTTGTCTCAGAGGCAGTACGGAATCCTTTCTTCTTCAGATACTGTCAGCAGCAGCCACGCCACTGGAATCAATGGAGGTGATGCTAAAAGCAGAGCATGGCCCTAATTGGGTGAAGACTGGATGAAAACAGATGGGAATTGACTAGTCACCTTTGGGTAATTTCTTGTTCACCTCTTCCTCCACCAAACTCTACCAGTGCTTCTTGTTCCTAAGAATTTACATGTGCAATCAGAGCAGATGAGCTATAGAGTGGCAGCAAGTGAGAGGGGTTACTCTTCAGGACATGGGTTTACTCCGGCTCTTCCTCCTTCTTAAATTCAGACAGGGGTATGTAGACCAGAACCTAGATTTTGGGTTTTCCCCCAACACACCTCATTAGATGGAGTAGCTAGTTAATGTTCCCAGGAAAACATGAGCTCACAGGCCAAAAAATCAGACCCTTGATCAAATAATCTCTACAACACACACGTACACATGCACAAACACACACACACACACACACAGAGAGAGAGAGAGAGAGAGAGAGAGAGAGAGAGAGAGAGAGAGAGAGAGAGAGAGAGAGAGAACCGAAGAGTTATTAAATCAGAAAGCTCAATAATTTAAAAGATGTAAAATAAATAGAAAGAGTTAAGGAACGCTGTAAATAGAAAGAGGTAAGGAAAGCCATAACTAATGGTTACAAAAAAGAACAATGTGGAAATTTGGGGTATGAAAATTGTAAATTTGATGTAGAAACAATACATGGGATAAGTAGCTGAAGAATGAAATGATGAGTTAGAAATCAGATTGCAGAACTTCCTCAGAAAGCAGCACAGCATGGTACCCGGATGAAAGGAACATTACAACAAGAAGGTATAAACATCATAACCACTACATAGCCAACAGTGTAAAAAGCTGAAATTGACAGACTGAGGGGAGGAACAGAGACAGCCATAACTGCATTTGGAAATATTAAAACACTCCTTTCAAGAACTAATTGGTGAAAGAAGGAAAGGAGGGAGGGAAGGAAGGAAGGAAGGAAGGAAGGAAGGAAGGAAGGAAGGAAGGAAGGGAGGGAGGGAGGGAGGGAGGGAGGGAGGGAGGGAGGGAGGGAGGGAGGGAGGGAGGAAGGAAGGAAGGAAGGAAGGGAGAGAGGGAGGGAGGGAGGGAGGAAGGAAGGAAGGAAGGAAGGAAGGAAGGAAGGAAGGAAGGAAGGAAGGTAGCTAACATCATGTGTAGTGGAAAACTTTTCGATGCATGCATTTAGAATCAGCAGCAAGCCAATTTGCCACCACTTCTATTTAACAGAGTTGGAGGCCTTGCACAATGCTTAATATAACAAAAAACAAATAAAGCTTAAGAATTGGAAGCGAAGAGATAAACCCATTGTTTTCTAAAGATGATATGTTTACTTACAGAAAACATTAACAATAGACAAACTCTTGAAATAAGTAGAGAATTTAGAAAATCTGTTGGATAAAATACTTAGCTCCACCCTTTGCACCCGAAGCACATAATATGAATGAATGGATGGATATACAAATGATTGAATGAATGAACTAATACAAGTATGCCTATATATTTTTATATTCATTATATCACTGTATGTATTAATATACATATATTACATACACTATATATTAAAACCTTTTCAGATTGCTTTGCTTCATCTCCTACTGCTGCCTGCAAAATAAATGGGAACATTTTCTGATGTTCTTTTTTATTTTATTTTTTTTAACTTCTACTTTGGTGACCTGTCATACAGTTTAATTACTTGATTGGTGGTGAAAGATTTCAAAATCAGTACCTTTAGTCTTGAATTCTCCTGTGAATTCCCAATTGCTTAATTACTTCATTCATTCACTCATACAAAAAATATTTATTGAGCACCCATCATGTGCCTAGCTCTGTTCTAGGCACTAAGAATCCAGGAGTGAATAAAACAGGTGCAGTTACTGTCTTTGTAGAACTACATTCTAGCAGACGGAGACCGACACTAAATAATAAAAATATGTAAAAAAAAACAATCATGCCTATGAATTAAAACACATCAAAACTGAAGGGGTTAAGGAGGGGCTGGGGGAATGAAAGGCTGCAGGACCCTCAGAGAAGACCTCTGAGTAAGTAATCCAAGATTTAATGGAAGTGAGGGAGAGGCATTACAAGTGCAGAGGCCTGAAGGCATGACTGCAGCTGGAGTGGTCCAAGAAGAGCAAAGAGGCCAGTATGGTTGGAATGGAGTGATTGAAGGACAGAGTACGGTGGGAGAGGTACTAGAGTGTGGGCATGATTATGTTCTTATAGGCCAGTATGAGACCCTGGCTTTTACTCAGCATCCAACTATAGTGATTTGAATGGAAGCAAAATTTTAAGTTTCTCTGACTCCTGTGTTGAGACTGCAGGGAAAACAGAAGCAGTAAGATCCATCAAAAGGCTCCTATACATAGTCCAGGGAAAAGGTAATGGCAGCTAAGGCCACAGATCACCATGGGGGTGGTGAAAAGTGGGTTGAATTAAAATTATAGGGGTCCCCCAAAATGTATATACATACATTTTTGACAGCTCAATTGATGTCTCTTTCTTTTCAGATTTAACCCTTTGGAATGAATAATTATTCAATGTATATATTTTGGGGACACCCTGTATACTTTGAAGGTAGAGCCAACAAGATTGGCTGGTAGATTGCAATGCACGATGTGAGAGAAATAGAGGCATCAAGGATGACCCCAAAGTTTTTGATCTGAGCAAAGTGGAAAAATGAGTCAAATGACCAACATAATTAATATGTCCCAAACTTTGCTTGTCTTCTCCTTCAAATCACTCCTTAGCTTTCTTAATTTTAGTTAATAGCACCAGGATTCCCTGTAGCTTTGAAACTTCAGAACCACCCTGAAGTCCTCCTTAACTCTTTTGCTCCTGACTTGCCTCCCTCTGAGCCTTGTTTCATGTTGTGTCATTCTCCACTCTGTGAATGGCATTCTCTACTCTGTGAATGGCATTCTCCACTCTGTGAATGGCATTCTCCACTCTGTGAATGGCATTCTCCACTCTGTGAATGGCATTCTCCACTCTGTGAATGGCATTCTCCACTCTGTGAATGGCATTCTCTACTCTGTGAATATCGTGTCTGGTGCCACCTTTACATGTTGGAGCCTTATCCATTCTTCAAGGTTTCTCAGATGCTACTGCCTTCTTTGTTCTTGTTAACTTCACTTCTCTCCTCTTTTCTTGTTATAGAATAGAAACAGAAATATATTTTGCACATTTATTTTCCCAAATAGGGTTTCAGTAGTAGATGGATAATTCATCAATATTTGCTGTGTTCAAGAACTGCACAGCCCTGGGGAAAACATGGGACTCTCATTAAGCCCAGGTTTCTAGGACAGTAGATTGTCACCAGCACCTATACACAGTTGGCAGGTGTGTTTGAGGGAGGTGGTCAGGAGATGGGCGAAAGGAAGGACCTTGCTTTCCAGACTCTAAGAGGGGTGGCACCATATAGTTAAGACATCATGAACTTTGGCAGCAGGCAGATCTATGTTTGTGACCTTGAGAGCATTATGATATCTCTCTGTGCTTCATTTTCATATCTGTAAACTGAGAGTATTAATACCTATTTTAGACTGTAATGAGAATTAAATAAGACAATGCACGTAAGAGTGTATTTCAGTGTCGTAATCACAGTAGGTGCCTAGGATATATCAATTCTACCCCCTTCTTTGAGTCATAGGTCATCCTCCCCGTAGTAAATTAAGCTCTCAGGAAAATGAATGAACTCCCCCATGCCTCTGTGGGGTGCTTTAGTGTTTGGCAACAATAATACATTTTTCTGAGGGCTTGAAAGTGCTAGTGTTGTTTCCTGCTACCCTACCCAGGAATGATTTGGACCCCAGAGACAATCTACTTCTTTGAGTTGCAGTCTCCTTCTTGTTTCCTTCAACGAGATTATGGTACCATATTTTCTGATTGAAACTAGTCATTCTTGTGGAAATTGCATGGCCTAAGGGTTTCTCCTTAAGAGAACTGAATTTTCCATGCAGTTGACATTGCCCTAGCAGCTATAGAATTTTGCAAGAACCATTTCCAGTTCTTTTGACATTCTAAGGATGCAAGATCAGCAGTTACTTCCTTTAATCAAAAGCCTACACCCTCATTGACCATGTACAGGTCACTGACTGTTGAATGATGGAATGAAATATACATGCAATCTGATTGAGTCATGATGGATACTCTCTGGGAAATGTTCATAAATTAAACCATCCATACACACCAGGGAACCTGTATATAATACGTTCTCTCGGGGAGAAAGGAGACTGAAAATGATCCTTTTTTTTTTTTTTTACTTCTCTTTACAAAGTGTATCTTTCTCTCTTGTAACACAGAGGCTGACAGCATTTAATGATGGCTAAGTTATATTCATCATGCATTTAATTTTCAAATAAGAGAAGAGTGTATTGAAAATCATAAAATGATAATAGCATAATCATATATTAAACTGTTGTGTTATATTTTCCCAAAGGAATTTAGAAGTTTTTATATAAAATTCTCCCCTTTTATCACTTTTGTCTATGTTGAAGTCTAGCTATAAAATGCAAATGAAAAATTTCAAGTATTTTATGGGGATTCTGTGACATGTTTAAGACTTCCCAGCATGGATTATTTTCCAGTTTCAATATAGTACAATTTTAGAAGTACAATTTAAAACATTATTTGGTCAAATTACTTTACCCATCCCACTTCTTTTCTTAGTTTCATTGACAGAGTAACTATTACTTACACTTTAGTATTTGCAAAGACATTTTACAATTATAGTATTTTATTTTATCATTATTGTCAAGGCAGTTATTTTCTCAGTTTATAGGTGAGAATTTAGGGCATGATAATACTCAATAATTTGTTCAAGGTCACAGAAACAGGTCATCTCACTCCCTAACATTTTAATGAAACATCTCCTTTTTCTGAGTGGTTATACCAAGGCATTGGAACAAAGATAAGTGCTCAACATCACAGAGTTCTCAAATGCTAAATTGAGAAGGGTTGGGGGCGGGGGGAGAAACCAATGCTGTTGCACAACATTTATGAACAGACCCATTCCATGAAGTATCCCCTGTAATCCCCATGATATTACCATGTCGTCTCAAATCATTTTGGGAGTATAGTAAGGTATAAACACATGCACAAATTAAAAAGAATAAAGAAAAATACAATTACCCCAGAGAAGTCGGCATTATTATCTCTTTTGTTATTTTAACTTCATCTTAGATCAAGCATGTCAAACTCAAAGGCTAACATGGGCCAAATAAACAAGGTTTAAGTTTATGTGGGCCACAAAAAAACAAAAGCTTCAATTTTCATAGAAATGTAGGTTTATTTCTTCTTTTTAAAAATATATCTTTATTGATTTCAGAGAGGAAGGGAGAGGGAGAGAGAGAGAGAGAGAGAGAGAGAGAGAGAGAGAGAGAGAGAGAGAGAAACATTAATGATGAGAAGGAATCATGGATCAGCCGCCTCCTGCACGCCTCGGACTGGGGATCGAGCCCACAACCTGGGCATGTGGCCTTGACCGGAATAGAACCTGGGACTCTTCAGTCGGCAGGCCATGGCTCTATCCACTGAGCCAAATTGGCCAAAGCAAAATGTAGGTTTATTTTGATAGAGACATGCTGAATACAAAGGGCTGAAATAAATGAGTAATTATTAACATAAAATAATAGAACATTTTAATAAAAATTAATACTTTTTCTTGAACATTAACTTACCAATTACGTTGTAATTCACTATTAATAATTATTTATAACAAGATATTGTAAAAATTAAGTTATGAAATTTTTATTAAAATGTTTCTTACATACCGTTATATAGGCTGGGCCGCAAAAATATTCGTTGTGGGCCACATGTGGCCCTCAGGCTGCGAGTTTGGCATGCTTGTTTTAGATGATGAAACCACACACAACTTGGTAAAGCCAAATAATTCTCCCAAAGTCCAGCATTTAGAAAGGATATTTCTAAATCCTACGTTTATTCTATGTCAGACTGAATCCAAAAACCTGGGTTCTGTCCTTAGTCACTCCTGAACCAAGCTTTAATCTTCTTGTCCAAGAAGATGTTTGGTGATAGAATAAAAATGAGATCTTCTTTATCACCATCTAAAGGTTTTCCATTTCGAATTCATGTTTCTGCATCTACAGAATGGTAAAAAACAACAACAACATAGAACCCAAAACCATTCTACATTGTAAATAGTCTCTAAATTCAACAAATACAAAGCCTCATTCAAATATGAATTCCCAATTCACACATTTATGTAAATAGTCTTGTGCTTAATGATGTAGAAATTCATTTAAAGTGTTGCTTGAATTGATGAGTGCATTTGTCATGATGTATTTTTTTAATCAATAGGTACTGAAAACTGACCATCATAATATTGGAAACTGTTTTCACACTAAAAAGACATCTTTTATAAAAGATTGGGACTCCTGGGGATAGGAAAGTCTGGCATGGAGGCCAAAGAGGCTATTCTCAGATATTGACAAATACCAAATGACTTGTAACTCATGAATTAAACCCTCCCCATCTCTCTCTCACACACACTTATCTCTCTCTACATCTGTGTACAACATGTTAATTTAATACATTTGTATTGCAATATGATTGCCATTGTAGTGTTAGCTATCACCTCTTTCATCTCACATAATTATAATTACTTCTAGTGGTGGGAGCAAAAGAGATCTAGTTTCTTAGCAAGTTTAATGTTTATAATATACTTTTGTTGTCCATAATCATTGTACTGTACTAGATCTTCAGGCCTTATGTACCTACTAGTTGCAACATCTCTCCTATCCTATCCCTTCTCCAAATCCTGGTAACCACCATTCTGCTCTCTTTTCTTCAGTTCCATTTTAGTTGTTATATATAAGCGATACCATACAGTATTTGTCTTTCTCTGCCTGACTTATCTCACATAGCGCAAATCCTGAAGTTCCATCCATATTGTTCTAATGGCAGGATTTCCTTTTTCCTCATAGCTGAATAACATTCCATTGTATATATGTGTATATATTGTATCCACTCATATGTTTTTTTAAATATATATTTTATTGATTTTTTTACAGCGAGAAAGGGAGAGGGATAGAGAGTTAGAAACATCGATGAGAGAGACACATCGATCAGCTGCCTCCTGCAAACCCCCTACTGGGGATGTGCCCGCAACCAAGGTACATGCCCTTGACTGGAATCGAACCTGGGACCCTTCAGTCCACAGGCCAACGCCCTATCCATTGAGCCAAACCGGTTAGGGCCACTCATATGTTGTTGGACACTTAGCTAGTTTCCATATCTTGGCTATTATGACTAATGTTGCAAGAAACATGGAAGTGCATACATCTCTTCTTTAACCTGGTTTCATTTCCTTTTGATTTATATAGTAATCTTAACAAAGAGAATTAAGAGTTTGTATTAAAGAGCTTGACTGCATTTATGCTCATAATTTATTGACATCTTTAAGTATTTTTTTATCCTCACCCAAGAACATGCTTAGAGAGAAAGGAAGAGAGAGAGAGAAACATAGATCAGTTGCCATCCATACATGCCCCAACCGGGGATTATACCTGCAACCCAGGTGTATTCCCTGACCAGGAATTGAACCAGCAACCTTTTGGCACACAGGATGATGATCAACCAAGTGAGCCACTCTGGCTGGGGCTACAACTTTTCTTTATGCTTTCCCTACAATTTAGTAACATTATTTTAGTAACTTAACACTACTCACCAATGTTAAGGGGAATCCAAGGAAGTGTTCCTACCCCCTCCCCCAAAATTGCACCAGAACATTAAAGGTAAAGAAACTGACTCTGGGACCAATGAGATGAT
Source organism: Myotis myotis (assembly GCF_014108235.1). Taxonomy (NCBI): domain Eukaryota; kingdom Metazoa; phylum Chordata; class Mammalia; order Chiroptera; family Vespertilionidae; genus Myotis; species Myotis myotis. Next base: position 44,873,571 of record NW_023416320.1, on the reverse strand, counting down.
AAAAATGATCAGATCGTAAGAAAAGAAATACAAAATTTGGGAGGAAAAATGTCAGCGTTGCTGCCTTGAAGATGCTCCTTCTATTTGACATAGTTGGATGTTCTATTTTATTTATTGTAATAATTTCAATAGCATTGAACAAATAGGAAATTTTGAAATATGTTTGTATTTTTTCTCATTCCAAAACCAACTTGTTTATATAACCAAAGATTTCTACCCTGAGTAAGGTAATAAATAAAATTATGTTTGAAACTCTAAAATTTTCATCATCATATAGTAGATTGATGTTCAAGAGTAATATATACGCTCTTACTTGAATTAAAATAAAAGGTTTTATTAATATCAATTCATGGGTTGCCTTGAAAATGGAAACATAAGTAGAGGCTCAGCAAATGTTCTCCATTTCATCTCTTACAATGGGTATGAGACACCAGTTAATTTTGATGTAAAGACATTAATGGTAAATTTGCAGAAGAAATATTATTGGTTAATGGATCCTAGGAAATAGATAAGAATGAAGAATTATATAGTTTGTTTTTTGAAAAAAAAAATAGGTTACTAGAAACAACTTTTTCCTTTCAAAACCAAACATAAAACAAGAAATTTTTGAGCCCTGAGAAGTGACACCATCTCCTCAGTTCTAATAAATTTGCTTCAGTATTGAAACGGAATTTTTGGACTGGAACCCGGATTCTTTGTCTGCCGGAGTCAAAGAATGAATTCACGGACAGAAAATGGTATAGCAACGGTGGAAATCTATTAAAGAACAAGTATAGACTCCCCCACGTAGGGAGGGGGAAGACTCCTACGTGGAGAGGGGGAAAGGGTCCCACTGAGTTCCTTTTCCCTATGGCTTATAGAGGCTGCAGATCCTGGTGCATTGATATCCCCTCTGATTGGTCACTATTCCCTTGGACTGGTTACTATAGTAACTCCTGGGCTCAGGGTTGAACCTCACATGGGACATGTGAAGTTCTCCCCCCTCCTTCCTTATTGTGTTCCTATTCCCTTTGGGCTTTCTTCTTCTCCTTCTGGATGAAGGGCTTCCTTCCCTTTATTTTGTAAATATAGACCTTTTGCTGTTCCCAGCTCCCTCATTATATGGAAATGTACCTGTTGGCAGCTTTTCAGCTCCCCTATTCTATGGAAATGCACCTTCTGCTGCTCTGCAGCCCTGTGCTTCTTCCATGCTACCCTTGATTTAGAAAATTTCCTAAAACCTGTCCTTTTCACCCCCCAAAATTCCTGTTTCAGTATGTCTGTGTTTTTCCCAAAAGACAATTTTTCCAATTCTATCACCAGTGTTATTGTAGTGTTTTAGCCCATTGGGTAAATTCCCATTTAGAAGGCAAGTGCCGAAGACACAAAGCTGTGCTGCTTAGAGCTTCCCAAAGGATGGAACAGACACAGTGGGGTTAGACCTTCCTCTTTCCACCTCCTCCTACCACCCACACACTGGCTTCATATGAAAAGAAACAACATAATATTATTCTGTCTTTGCTTTTGTGACCAATTCCTAACAAGTTGGTACTTTGGTGTTTGAGTCCCTCACCAAGGAGTCTTCTCAGCAGGCATCCACTGAACAGATAAAAAGACAGAGAAACATCCCACTGAATGCCAGACCTTTTGATAATATTTGTTCAATAATGTTCTTCAAGGCAATGGAATCACTTTCAGAAAGTGCCTAACAGCCTGAGGCCTGCAGCAGAGGAACACACTGTGAATGCTAAATAATTAGAATATTCTTTAAAAGTAATAATAAAAAGTCCTGAAATGTCTTCCCTGGTGAGAGTGCTAGAGAGATGTTTCATAATCTCACAGAGAACGTACTCATCATTAGTAACTGTATGATTGTGATTTAGAAGACATACGTATTTGGTCACTCAGTTAACCAAAATATATTTCTCATATATAGAGGTCTTCCTCTATTGTTCTTGCCACACAGCTCCCAGCACCATTGGGATGGTCCCAGTGCTGAAAGCCATAAAGGTGTTTTTGTTATGCTAATGAGGTGATTTTGGAAAGCAGCTAAAGATGGGGGCTGGTCAGCAGGAGACTTCCCATTATTTTCTTAATATTTTGAGGGGTGATTGATGGGATTGGAAGTCCCTAAGAAGTTAACATTATAACCAGAAAGCTTTTAAGAATTTGCACAGAATTTGTGTATTATTCATACACCGCTCACATAGAAGAGTTGTCTTTATTTTCTGCTTCTGGCCATGTATAAGAAGTGGCTGGTGATGGAGAGACATAAAGTTCACCAATGACTGAGATTTAGACTTTGCTGGAGAGGGGGTGACTGGAACCCTCTGGATAGTGGACACGTTACTTAACTGCTATAGGTTCAGGCTAACAATGAGAAAACTGCCTGTTGGGGTGTCCACAAAACTTACAGGAAGCTGTCCTCTGGGTGCTGGAGATGGAACTGGAGGGGAAGCCTGGCCCCAGGGGTGCTGCTGAAACTCAACAAGGCGCCATCTACTGGTGTGTCTTTGCGGCTCCTCTAGAAAGGAAGGCCCTGGGTGTGGGCTGAACTTGCAGAGAAGCTGTTGGCAGGGGTGCTCCTGAACTCACTGGGAAGCCCACTTGATGCTAGCGGAACTCACCTGGACGTAACCCACAGGGGCATCTGTGCGTCTTCCTGGAAAGCCGGCTGGTGCCCACGCAGCTTGCTGGGAAGCTGTCTGTAGGGCTGCTCTTGGATTCGCTAGGCTCTTGCTGAGGTGCAAGCAGAACTCCAGGAGCTTATCACCTGCTGGATCGCCTGTGAGAATGGCTGGGAAGTCAGCAGGGAGCTTACACAACTTGCCAATGGCCCGTGTGGAGGTGCACTGTGCTCCCCGGGAAGCTGCCTGGGGGGACTGGTGGACCTCGCTAGAAGGTCACCATGGGGGTGCCATTAAAAGTTGTGGGGGGGGGGTCAGGGGGACAAAGAAGGACACTGAGTGCTGGAGAAGCCAAGAGAGAGGAAAAAGCACCTGGAAACCAGGGAGAGATGGCCCTTCCTCCTGCCGCGCCCTCCACAGCGCTCTACTGACCGAGCCGAGCCTGTGGAGCTGGCAGAGAAGGGTCGCTCCCAGGGCCCAGCTCCGGAGTCATGATGCAGGACAATGACGGGAAGGTTTGCTGAGAGACAAGGAATTGCTCGCTGGCACCAGGGCTTCATTCTTTTGGGGAAAGAGGGTGAGGAAGGAAGAGTCTTGATAGCATTTCCAATTTTGTTCATGTGTGTCCATTGACCATATTTAATTTCTTCTCATTCCAGTGTTGGCATGCCATCACTTCGCAGGAATTTGTTACCTCTAGGCTGTCAAATTTATTATTGAATAGTTTTCCAAATCTTCCTTTAAAAATAATGTAATAATACTGTATTTTTTAAATCATCTGTTTGTAGCTTTTTATCCTACTCGCAGTCTGTATTTGCCTTTTTTGTATTTATTGCTCTTGATTTACAAACTGGCCCCCACACACAGAGCGTAGGGAGAGACTGAAGGAGACAGGCCACTCCAGATTGCTAGGTGGCAGGTGTGACAGGCCTGGGAACTTACACAGGAGGCTCATTTTGGGTGACTGCAAGATGAGTAGATTTCTTCATCCAACCTCCAGAACCTTAAGAGTTTATATAGAGTCCTTTGCGGGGTCAGTCATGATACTGTTGGGTGGTCCAAACGAAACCTTACTTTCTCAAGGCTATGTCCTTGGAACAGCTCCTCCTGTGGGAACAGTGGGCTGAATACACATTCCAAGGACAAGGGAGGGGGCACAGAGTCTCTGATAGTTTTCGTTCCAACTCACAGGTCAACCGGGGGTTACATCATCTGGATGACCTCCAACAACTGCAGAGGTGAGTGATCCCCAAAATAGTGCATGTGCTTAATTATCATTGAGGACAAGGACGTGTGACTAATGGTTGGTCCAAACCAAAGAAAGATGAACAGAAAAGTTGAGTCATTCTTCTCTTTGTTCTTCTGCCACAGCTTCCATGGGCCCACGATGGCTGCTTGAGGACAGTTGCCCTGTGGATTCCACTGACCAACGATTGTGATGCAAGTAAGAAATGAACATGTGTTATGTGAGGCCAATGAAACGTAGGGTTATGTTGTGTCCATTATCTTTAATTGCCTGACTTAAACAACAGTGCTTTCTTTTCTCTCTCTCCTTGTTCAGTCTTTCCAGAGGTTTATCTATGTTAGGAGTCTTTTCAAAAGAAAAATAAGCTTTTGGGTATTATAGCAGGGCTGACAAAATCACAGACTATAAATCAATCTCTGCTCCTTATTAGCTTTGTGGTCTTGGGAAAGTTATGCGATCTCTCTCTGCAATGCTTTCCTCATCTATAACATGAGAATGAATACGTTTACCCATTTCTAAGGGTTGTTCTGAGGATGGAGTCAGTCTATGTAAAGCACTTAGAACAGCCCTGCGCACACAGTATGTGCTGTAGATGTTATCCATTATTGTCTATATTTTTTCTGCACTTTATTACTTTCTGTCCTTATCTTTATTCCTTCTCATTTCTTGCCTTCTTACTTCTTTGGATTTATTCTCTTGTTTTCTTCTTGGTGTTTTGGAGGAATATTTAGCTCACTTATTTATAACCTCTCCTGTCTTCTGATAAATATTTTTGGGGATATATATGGCCCTCGCAGCACTGCCTTTGCTGGTTCCCAGAAATTTTGACACGAAGTGCTTTTATGCTCACTCAGCTGTAAATTTAGGACTTTCTCCTATAAATTTCTCTTTAACCCAAGTGCTGCCTAGTTGTTTGTTTCTTGGTTTGCAGATCTTTGGAGTTTCTATAAGACTTTACATTTGGTTTTGATTGCTAATGTTTATTGAGTAATAGTTGGAAAACTCCAACAGGTTGCTCTTATGTAATATGTTGAGGCTTTTTGTGTGACTCGCTACTTGATTGAATTGGGAGAATGTTTCATATGTGCTTGGAAAAGAGAAACTGGGCTCATAGGGTATAAAGTTATTTATGTATCTTTTGGTTCATAGTTATTAATGATCACACATATGAAATTTTAATTTGTTTCCTTGTGCTGTTTCTGATACACAGGTTTTAAAATCATTAACTACAGCCACTGATTTAGCTATTTCTCCTCATAGTTCATCAATTGCCTTCAGAGATTATGTGTAATATTTGTGTGCTAATATACTCATTATTATTATATCTTTTGGATCTTAGTTTCTTTTATCAGCCTACATACAAGCTAAACTTTTAACTGTGAATGATTTTTTTCATTTAAAAATCTATTTAGTCTGAAATTAATGTTGCTACACCATATTGTTTTTCGGCCACATTTGCCTGGTATGTTACTTTTCATTCTTTTTTTTTAAAATTTTTGTTTTAAGTGCGTTCAGTGTTGCACATGAGATTATGAATTGATAGGAAGGCAGCCATACATACCTGCTATAACTAAGTGATTCATACATTCCTTATTTATTTAATGAGGTGACAGGACTTAATGGAATGAAGTGGTAAAGCAACTAAACAGAAGCATGTTGTATAAGTGTTTCATTGCTTTGTCTCTGTGCGGTAGACTATTGCAAGGGACCATGAATTCAGTGTCCTGCCAGTTGAATAAAATGCTAAATTTTTATTGCATCTCTGTCATTTCAGTTCAGGCTTACAATGCAATTCCAGAACAGCTTACACTAGAAAGCATTTTGCCTTAGTTTATGAGAAAGGATATAAACATAGAGTTTTCTTGTTGCTTGAACTAAACTCAGCACTGGGAGGCCAGATCCTTATCCATGCAGGGGATGGTGTCCTTGAATAATATCTTTACTTTCAGATTTCCAGTGTTCTCAAGAATCCTGCCTTATTTATACTGTTTCTTAAAAATAACTTATAGCCAGACTCTTTCTCAATGTTAGGCTGAGGCTATGCTAATATACAGTTACAATTAAAAACTTAAAAGGATGCAACAGTGATTTATTATTTCTCACTGACATCATAGTTTGATGTGGGAAACATGGATCTCTTCATTGGTTCTATTGCAAAGATGACTCAGGGGCCTGGCTGCTCAAGAACTCTAACACATGGACTCTTGAGTTGGCGCCGCAGGGGAAAGGAGAATTCGAGCATCATGTTTTTAAGGGCCAGGCTTGAAAGACTTAACACAACAATGGCCAGTTAGCACAGCCCAGAACTCAGTCACATGTCTGCAAATTAACTGTCAGGAAGATTATGTGATACCTTCTTTCTTGTCTGTCCAAGAAAAGGAAATGGTGGTGAAAACTTAGCACTGCCTCCATCAAATTGTCTAGTTGAAATCATTGACTTTTATTTTTTTATTTTTATTCTTTAAAAATATATTTTATTGATTTTTTACAGAGAGGAAGGGAGAGGGATAGAGAGTTAGAAACATCGTTGAGAGAGAAACATCAATCAGTTGCCTCCTGCACACCCCCTACTGGGAATGCACCTGCAATCAAGGCACATGCCCTTTACCGGAATTGAACCTGGGACCTTTCAGTCCGCAGGCCAGCGCTCTATCCACTGAGCCAAACTGGTCAGGGCTGGAATCATTGACTTTTAATTGGTTACTCAACCCAGTTAAATTTATTATACGTTCAATTGTTTCTGATATCTCATTTTATATTCTATTTATAATACTTTCATTTGCTTTTTCTTTTATACTAATTGCATAGATAAATGAGGTTTTATTCTGGAAGTTTGAAGTTATTATATTTTAATATTATTAGTTATCCCTAAGTTATTGAGGCCTATAGTTTTTGTTTTGTTTTTTTCCCAAACAGCCCCTTAAATTTGTCAATTTTTGTTTTTCCTTGATGTAAAGAACTCTCTTATTGCCTTTGGCTTTCTCCTTAGTCCTTCTACATTACCATATAGTTATCACTTAGAAATTTACTATGGATACACTTTAATAATTTCAGGGGATATGTCGTTGGTTATTGTTAATTTACACAACAACCTATTTTATCAAGTAATTTACTTCTCATAACTTGCTGATGAAATACTTCAAGACTTCTTTCAGAAAGGCTCTAGCTATGGTAAATTTCTGAGGCATTCATTATTGAGAATATTTGTATTCTAGTCTCTTATTTAAGTGATAATTTAGCTAGTTATATTTTCCTGTATTTGCCATTTCTTTTCTTTACCACTTTGTTATCATTACTCCATTACTTTTGTGTCTGGTACACAGGATTCTTGTCATTTTCTATCAAGTAATCTGCTTTTCTCATGGAAATTTTTCTCTTTTATTTGTATCTACTTAAATTTGATAACTTAGTTATAGTTTTTACTTTTATAATCTCTATGAATCTAATTAATATGATTTTAATATACACATTTTATTTGGGGGATATTCCTAATCATTTTTTTATGTATTTCTTCTCTTAATTAATTTTTCTCAGATTTTATAATGCTTATTAGGTGGATATGGACAAATATTTTCCTACTTCTTATATTGCTTAACTTTAAGTTATTCTTTTTCATTTAATGCTATATTTCTGCCTTTGTGAAAGTCCTAGGCATGATATTTCATTTTTTTGATGGGATGTATTCTTTTATTCAGCCTATCTATTCAGCTCTTTATTTCAACAATTCTATTTTTACACCAATTATTTCTAATTAGTTCTTTTCTATAATTGCTTATTTATCCTTGGCATTTCTAATATCCTCACTTTTCTCTTTGAACATTTTAGTGTGCATATTTAAAATCCTTGTTTCTTCCCACTTATCTGCTTTAAGGAGAGTAAAATGCTCAGTATGTGGCTTTCAGGTTTTTTAAAAACAGTGTGATCCTTATATCTGTCCCCATTCTTGCTATTTCATATTTCATTGGAAACATGTCATTGTGGTTGACAGTGGGAACTGGGAGATGTGGTGAAAGGATAGGCCCTACTTCCAGGTGTGCGGAGCAAGTGAGAACTGTGTGCATAGTGTTTGTGAGTGAGAAGCCTTTGGAGTTCCCATCATGGCTCAGTTACTTTCCATTTTACCACCTTATTCCCAACCCTTGCTTTAGGAAAAGTCTTTGTTTCATTTGAATGCTGTTTTGTCCATCCCATAAGTTGGCTCTCCAGACTGTCAAATCATGGGGTGTTTTGTGGTGATGGAGAGAAACAACGGAAATAAGCAGCTAGGAGTCAGATCTCAAACACATGGCCTGAAAACAATAGATATTTATTTAGTTCATAAGTTGGTGGGTTGCCAAACTAGTCTGGACAGCTCTTCTGGTCTTAACTGAAATGGCTCACATGTCTGAGTATGGACTCTCTGAGCATGGCTGTTGTATCTGTGGGTCATTTGTTCTCATGGAGAAGGCAGAGGTGCAAGAGCTAGGGCAATCTCTATACCCAATCACTCTTCAAGCCTGTGTGTATGTCACATTGTTAATATCCCTTTGTCTAAAACAAGTCATGACTACCATCAGAGTGTGAGAGCACTGCAGAGTTACATAGCATAGGCTGAAGATGAAGGGAAGGGTAACAGTATGGACTTTGCATGTTTACAAAATAACTATCTTTAACTGAGGTAAAGGGCTTTGTGGCAAGAGGGTATTTAGTTTGCTGACCATCTGACCTTGAAATGGGGAGACTATCTCACTGAGTCCAGTGTCATCCCAAGGGTCCTTATAAGGGAAAAGGGAGCCAGAGAGACAATGTCAAAGTGATACAGTGATACATTGCTGGCTTTGAAGATGGAAGGGGCCACTAGCCAAAGAAGCAGGTGGCCTCTAGAAGCAGGAAAAAAACAAGGAAACAGTCTTTTCTACAGCTTTTAGAGGCATCATAGCTCTGCTGACACCTTGATTTTATAGCTCAAAGAAACCAATGCTGGACTTCTGGCCTCCAGAACTAGAAGTCGGTACATTTGTGTTATTTTAAGTCACCAAGTTTGTGACAATTAGACATCAATGTGATGATGCAAATACTACTGCTACTACTACTAATGATGATGATAGAGCTAACATCACCATTTATCAGTGCTTGCTATGTACCCAAAAATATGCTATAGAGCTTCACATGTGTTATATTATGGCGTGCCCAAAAACCCTATGAGGCGGCCGGCACCTTTATCATCTTTATTTTACAGATGACATTAGGGCTCAGAAAGATCGATTGATTTGCCCAAGTTACATACTTAGTTTGTGAAATCCGTGCTTTAAAAAAACAGTTTTTCCAACATTTTTCATGCTCCCTTCATAAAATTTTGAAGTTGATTGGACCTGGGAGGTGAGGGAGATGGAACGCAGAAAGCAGAGAACATGTTTCTGTCCAATTTACCGTTAGTGCAGAGGGATATGGTAGTCATCACACCAGAAGTGCTTTTTTTTTTGCAAACAAGGCCAGTTGCTTTCATAATAGGCATGTGGGAAGTCATGCCCTTATTTTGATAAGGATGCCATTGCCAAAAGCACTTTTTAATATGCCTCACTCAGTAATCATCACCAGACTCTAAAATGTGTTGCTGGGAACTCTTCACGTGAGAAATGATGAATCCTGTAAGAGTCATTTTAATTTTCAGAACTAGCCAAGATTCTTTCAGAGCTAAATTGAAAAAGGTGGTTACTTGTCATGAATGCCTGAGAAAATAATAACAATGACTAATAATAATAACCAGGGCCAAATGTGTTGCTCCCCCTCAGTGCTCAGGGCATGATGAAATAGAGTAATTTGGGGAAGCACCGGTCTACAAAGTTAAATAAGTTTGTTACAGGACTTCTTGGAGATCTGGATTTGCTAATGCCCATCAACTAAAAGGAATGCTTTTGTAGATTTTTCTTAATTTTATTTGACCACAGAAGCATGTGGTATGGTGCATCTAGAGACAACTATATAAGAAAATACATTTTGGGATGCACTGAGCTAATTATTATAGTTTGATAAAAATGAAAGCAGTCATCCAAGTTTTTCTTTTTATTGTCTAAAGTTTTATATATGTCTCCTTTTTCCCCAATTGACCCCCCCTTAAAGTTTTTTTTTTTACAACATACAAATATTCCCTGAAGATAACTCCAAGAGAAAAGTCTAAATTAATTTAAGTGATTAGACCATAATTGAGACATGCATTCTTTTTTCAAAGTGATTATTTTGAAGAACAACTCTTTTTTGAATGGATAAGATTTGTAATTCTAGTCCAAGTTAGTAATGCTCTTTCCCTCTCCTTCCCGCCCTTCTCCCTCTTAGTTTATAGCTCATCACTTTACATGAGCAAATGTTTGTTATGGGCATTTTCCCATTAGGCTGCAATTCCTCTAAGAGGGAGATTCTCGTTTTTGCATCCAACACACCAAGCACAGCGGCTGGATCGAGTAGGTCTTCACAAAAGGAAGGGAGAGGTAAACCCATGGCATTATGGGAGAGACAATGTGCCTTAATTATTTTTTCTATAACAATCACTGTTATATTAACATGTTTGTGATGTAACGGTCCCTTTCCCTTTCTGAACGATGGAATAGGGAATTGGGCAATAAATGGAAGTACCTCTTCTTTCCTAACAGGTACTTAAATGCCTTCACACTGTGAGTTTCTCTTAATTGCCCCCAAACCTGAGGCTGCATATCAAGTTTATTAAGTGGCCTCGGGCAGATGATAACAAATTGGATGTTATACTAATTGGCCCGAGCAATTAGCACACAGTATTTGGGAATTCCAGTGATGGGAGCGAGTGGAGAAAGCGCCTCCAACACTTAGAAAAGGGCTGCAGTAGCTCAGCTCACGCTTTCTGGGGGCATTTCACTGTAGGCAAGTTATTTCTGCTGAATTGCATTAAATGTCATAAAACCTATGACCCTCACTGGAATAAAAGAGAAAGAAAGCAGTCTTATTAAATAGGCACAGCTCCAGATTGGAGCTCTGACATATCTATTCATTCATTGACTTGTTTGGCAATCATGGACAAATCTGTTGAGCTCCCCTGTGCTGCTTATTCATAGACCTTGCGATGAACTGACCACCTGCTCTCCAAGGACAACACTCACCTAAATGTGCTCTCTGTACACTGGTTTAGCTCATGGTCTTAATACTATCTGGACTCCTGTAGCACTGTCCTCCTGGTTGTCTAGGTAGAAATTGTGTCTAGGGCACAATTTCTGAAACTTTCCTCTTTTTCACACCATAATTCAGCACATGTAAGTGCATGAATATGCATACAGGCACCCACGTCCACAATCTGTCAGGAAATCCTATTAAATCTTACACGTCTCAAATCTCTCTCTAACTTTTGGTCCCCATGTCACGCCTTATGTAGATTTTGCTCATCTTTTGCCCCGATGATTGCATCCGCCTCCTAACTTGCCTCTGGATTCCCATTCTTCAATCCATCCTGCATCATGCAACCAGAATAATTTTTGTTTCCGTAAAACAATAAAAACAGATCTGATCTTTTCAGTGCCCAGCCCCAAAATTTTTAATGGCTCTCTGTTTTTTTCTCAAAATGAAACCGAAAACTTCCAGCTTCCATTTAGAACAGAGAAGGCTGGAAAGAGCAGAGATCTCCCTGTTACAACTAAGCGACTGAATAATTTGCAAAATCACAACTTTCCTGGATCTACCAAAAAAGTTGAGGTTGCAGGGCAGCCAATGAACTCAGGATTTGGGGGAAAGATAACTCCCTTCAAGGAGAAATAGAATGCAAGTACTTCACAGCATATGCCACCAGAAATAATTCAGCTGGAAATTTTAACAAACTGCTAAAAGCTTCGTATGGTCCACCATCAAGTACAGTTCACCTGGGAGCCACTAAAATAGAGGGAATTTGCATCCGCTTGTAGGCTCCTCTCCACAGATCTCTGCTGGTCCTCACAGGAAAGTCTAGGGTAGAATGACAGACAAAGGAACCACTGTGATACTGACTTGGAAGGTGGGAAGAGCAGCTGTTGAGGGATAAGCAAGAGCCCTGCCCCATAAATCTCCCCTATCTCCCCCATGGCACCAAAGCTTGCAGGTGCTGGGGGAAGGGCATCAAAGCCTGTTGCCCTTAGGACACGTCTTGGTTATCATAGCCACTGTATTGGTATCAGAGGCTTGTGTTCAAGCCACCCCTATTTTACTTCATAAAGGGCCCAAAGCACAAGATTAGTGATGCTGGAAATTCCTATATGGTGAAAAGAAGCTGTATAGCGCTTCCTGTAAGAATATAGCACAATAATATATTTTGAGAGAGAGAACATTCACATAACTTGTATTACAGTATATTGTATAATTATTCTATTTTATTATTAGTTATTATTGTTAATCTCTTATTGTGCCTGATTTATAAATTAAACTTCATCATAGGTACGTATGTATATAGCAAAAAAATATAGTATACATTATTAGTATATAAGTATCCGTGATTTCAGGCATCCACTGGGGGTCTTGAACGTGTCCCCCTTGAACAAGTGGGGACCACTATACTAGTGAGAAGGAAGAACAATGGGAATTGTAATTCATTATGGGCTAAAGGAAATTGTAATTCATTAGAAAGCATTTTGTCAGTTTCTTATATAATTAAGCATATACTTATCATATGGTCCAATAATCTCTTAGGTATTTACCCAAATGAATTGAAAACATATGTTTATGCAATTACATGTAAGCAAATATTCATAACAGCTTTATTTTTTATCAACAAGAACTAGAAACAATTCATATGCTGGATAAAATATAGATAAAAATTCTGGTACATCCATACAATGGAATATATTCAACAATAAAAAGAAAAGAACTATTGATTCACAATACCCTGCCAAGGACCCTGGGACAAGCATTCACACAGCTCTATTTTTAACATGTTAAATATAATGAATGTGTTTCTAACATAATCTTAAAAACAGAAAGGGGATAAAAGAAAAGAACACATTGTCTTCAATGCAGCACATAGATATTGTTCATATAAAATTCCTTCCAATAGATTTTTTTTTCACATTTGCATGATGTTAGTGGTGCCTGTATACACCAGGTGCTCCTCTGGCCTCAAGTCTGCCCTGCCTGTCAATGGAGTCACCTTTGAAAGCAGATAAGAGCCTCACTGTATATAACTTGGCTATTAAAAGCACAGATTTTGAAGTCAGATCACACTGGGGTCAAATTTATGGTTTTGCCATTTGCTGGCTGTGTAGCTCTAGGCAAATTATTTCACATTTTGGAACCTCTGTTTCTTTTGTAATGTGTTTGTAACAAAATTATCCTCATGATTGTTGATTTGCAAATTGGACCTTTACATGAAGGGCAAGAAGAGACCGAAGAAAGGGGCAGGCCACTCCAGATGGGGTAGGTAGTGGTTGAGTTTTTTGGATGCTTCTCTCTGTCCAAGAGAAATGGCCATCTGAACCTACCTATGAAATGCATAGTGATGTAATTAATGTCTCAGTGGGAAATTTCTCCTGATTGAGTTTTAAAATGACTGGACAATGGCTAGAATTGACAATAGCTGTGGTGAAACTAAATCCAAGGGAATTTTCTCCTTTTTTTTTACTCTCTACAGCCAGAGTCAGTGAACTATAGTCCATGGGCCAAAATCCAGTCCACCACCTGTTTTTGCAAATAAAGATTTATTGGAACACAGGCACCCTCACTTGTTTATGTATTGTCTGTGGCTGTTTTCATGTTACAATGGGCTGAGCTGAGTAATTGCAGTGGAAACCATCTGGCTCCTAACGCCAAAACCATTCCCTATCTGTTTCCAGAAACATCGTTGTCGACCATTGTACTACAGTAATTCTCAGAAAACATGAATTTTCGCCATAGTTTGTGTAGTAATTCCAATGTCACTCTAAGTTATCATTTCCTGGTCTTCGGAACACTATATTTACTTGAAAATTATATTGAACAAGGAAATTATTTTAGTGCAATCTGTGGCAGCGGTGGTATTGGATGCTGTGATTATTCATTTTGAATATTGTGTCTTCTGTGGCTGGAAGCTGGTGCTCATCTTTTTTTTGTTTTGTTTTGTTTGTTTGTTCTGTGCCCTCTAATCAAGACCTCCCCACTCCCACATATTCTAAAACCAAATAGGAATGAGGGTTTGTTTCAGGAAGACCATGGTGTAGTAGAAGCAAATTGACCTTGTTTCTCATCTAGGGAAAGTGTGTCATTGTGGCTGTTCACCAGGGTGAGAGGTCTCCTTCGGGATTTGGAGCCCAAGCACCAGCTAGTACAAGAAGCTACTATAACTTCCATTCATTGCACACTTGCCCTGGGCTGCTCCCTGAGCTACGCACTTTCAATGTTATCTCATTTAACCCTTAGAATATATAATTGTTGGAGAAGGTCATTCAGAGGACATGACCTGAGAGCTAGACCTGGACAGTCAAGAGGCTTCTCACCCCCTCCCCTGCCCTTGGAATGCACCTTCTGCCCACTGTTCTGATGGTGAGAACTATTTTCAGGGACCAAGCCTTGAGAATGTAAAATGTTGTTGAGACCATCTGGCTGGTATAGGTGACTGAACCCAGTTAAGGCCTTTCTATATAAACTAACAAACAAAATAGAAACAGACTCATAGATACAGAGAACAGACTGACAGCTGTCATAGTGGGAGGGGGGTGGGGTGCTGGTTAAAAGGGTAAAGGGATTAAGCAAAACAAACAAACAAACAAAAAACACCTCATAGACACAGACAACAGTATGGCGATTAACCAGAAGGAGAAGGGGGTGGGGGTAGTTAGAAGAAGGTAAAGGGGGGGATAAATGGTGACAGAAGGAGACTTGACTTGGGGTGGTAAACACACAATACAATATACAGATGATGGGTTATAGAATTATCCACCTGAAACCTATATAATTGGTTAACTAACGTCACCCCAATAAATTCAACAAAATTAAAAAAAGAAAAGGTTTTGGGGGGCAGTGTGGGGAATCTACTCTGGTATGTGAGTTCCCTTGCGTACCAAACCTGTCACTTACCAATCTGGAGTGGCCTGGGGCATGGAAGATGGAATAAATGTATGGCCTGATTGAGCAGAGTCAGTGCATAAAGGACGAGTAGCCGAGAGCAAAGCTGCATGTGGGGAAGCCAGGTACCTCCTTATTCACTGTTCCCTCTAGTCCAGCGGTTCCCCCTTTGGGGGCCGAACGACCCTTTCACAGGGGTCGCCTAAGACCATCAGAAAACACATATATAATTACATATTGTTTTTGTGATTAATCACTATGCTTTAATTATGTTCAAATTGTAACAATGAAAATACATCCTGCATATCAGATACTTACATTACGATTCATAACAGTAGCAAAATTACCGTTATGAAGTAGCAACGAAAATAATTTTATGGTTGGGGGTCACAACATGAGGAACTGTATTAAAGGGTCACGGCATTAGGAAGGTTGAGAACCACTGCTCTAGTCTATCCAGATCCGTAGTCCTTTTTCCTAGTGTTCTCAGAATGAGTTTTGTTGTTGCTGTTGTTTGTATGCTTTTTAAAATTTACGTCAGCCACTTATGTACTTAAGATAGGTATCATATTTAACTATAAATCCATTTCTTACTATTTCTTTTTTTTTCAGTTTTGAATTTTATTTCATTAGCTTAAAAGGTGAACAATATGTGTTTCAAATCTTATTAAAGTCATTTATCTGAACATGTTTACATAGAGCACAGATACAGGATTTCAAGCAACTTATGGTAGAGGCCATTGTCCATTTAAAAATAAGCTTATTTCTTCTACAAAAACTGCATTGAAAGACAAAAAAATTTTCTTTTATACTGCATAAGAGCTAGATGCAAACTTTTGATGTAAATTTATTTCATTGTCAACTCTCATGCGAGAGCTGGGAGGCACAAATGTTCATAGTTCAGTTAAATGATACAAACAAAAAGCTTCAGTTTCTCTCAGATACAAATCAGAAACCTCCATCCACGTGCCTCACAGTAGTAGGTCATCTTGACTGTCTTGCCAGGTCACTTCTTCTTTCCTTTCCCTTTTTTACGTCCCTCTCCTTGCTGAAGAGTTTGGTCACCACCTCCTGTTTTTTATGTCCTTGTTTTTAGCGTAGGAATCATTTCTGCTGTATACAACATTACTGACTTCCGTGATGGGAACTGTACAAGACAAAGGCTGCCATCTTCCTGTCTGAGTTGAACCCGGACTCTGCCCCTGTGCTGAGCATCGCGTTTCCATTCTCTGGAGTACATTTTGTTTTTCTCAAGAAATGCTTTAAGTCCAACTGCTGAGCACTCATCTTGACTCTCTGTAGCTGTAGGGTTTTCAGCAGCCTTGCTTATGGGGATTCGCGTGCCCTCCTGGATGGTCTTCTTGTTATTTAAATAAGCAGGGTATATACAAATAAACCTGTACTGGTCAGCCAGGGATCGCACCGCAGGGCAAGCCATCCTGTCAGTGCCCCAAGGGGTGAGACTCCTATTTCTTTAATTAGCTTTATCGTTTGGACAAATGGCAATATAAAATTCTTACAGTTAATATCTTTGCTCTTTTGCGTCCTTCCATTGCTTTTCAAATGTAAAAATTCTCTATAGGTTAGAATAAATATTGAAATATTTTCTTCCTGTTTGAGATTATGAAAAATGTAATTAAGCCAACATTATTTTATGATATTGATATGGCTACTTTTGACAGAGTTAAAGCAAATTTTTCAACAATAAGCAAATGATCAATTGGGGGTATCCAGTTGTCTTAAGCTTGATAGAATATGTTACTTACAGGAACTAAAATGATGAATTCGACTGGAGAGGTATTAATTTTATGGATGCATGTAAACCCACATGAAATGAGAAAATGTTCTAATGATTTATTTATTTCTTATTCTTACTGGTGTGGACGTTCATAACAAGACACTACATTGTGTAGTATAGTCCTTTGCAAAGCACATAGCATCCCAACTAATTCTGCAGAATGTTAATTTATTTTTCACGATAAAAGAGTATTGTGGTAAAACACATTTGGGAAATACTGCTTTGGAAAAAACAAAATTATTTTTTTTCCCTCAAGGATTTCTCATAGTATTTAATGTCTGTTGTGAATTTCCAAGCGTGTAATGCAATAAGCAGCATTACCTACACTAACTCAACCATGGCCTCCTCCATCCCTGCCTCCCCTCCCTCTACCAGAGCATCTTGGAGGACTGCTGTTCCGGGGAACATGCTTTGGGAAGGCTGTTGTGCTGAAGAGCAACCAGAACTGGACATTAGGAACTCTTAGCTGACCTGGAGTAGTTTCCTCCTCGGTACAATAGGCCCTGGACTTGCATCATTATTAGAAAGCTATAAAATGGTCTCCGGAAGGACTGTCCATTTCTAGCTATGTGTCAGGGCTTCCTAAGAAAATCACAGGCATCTGTCAACACCCTTGGGAAGAATATTAGGCGACCTCTAAGATCTTTTTTACCTGTGACATTTCTTGGACCACAGTGGAACACTTTGGTTCATATTACAAAAATAACTTTTTCATATCCTGCCCTCTTTAGTGCTATTTGACCATGGAAGTTTTCTATGATACACCTGAGAAATCTGAATAAACATGGAAATATTCAGAATAGGGTTTCCTGTATGTAGGGTCACCAAACCTTCTGGTTTGTCACAAATATTCCTCCTTTACATTTGGTGCCCTGGTATAACTGTTTCAAAGGCTAAATGATTTAAATAATAAATTATATGGTCACTTTACTCAGATTCCAAGTCTACCCACCTTTTTGGCTCCTGATAATTTTTAAAAATGGATAACATTTTGTAATGTCAACTAAGTATAGGTGCTGTTTTAGTAAGGACTTTTTAGGTACTGTCTTATCTAATTTTCACAAAACTCTCTAAGTTTGGTACTTTTATCATCTTCATTTGCAGACGGAGAAACTGTCATATAACTTGTTCAGTGAGTGATGGAGATTTTACCCCCGGCAGTCTGATTTCAGAGCTCTCCCTCCTTTAAGTCTATACTATAGCATTCTTTCCAGCCTCGAGTATCCGTCATTCTAACTCCAGAACCTATGGCCCACTCTATGCCTTTGCTCAAGCTACTTTCTCCTTAGACTATCTCTTCCCTTCCCAACGCATGTTCCCCGGAATATGAAATGAGATATGAAATGAGAAAATGTTCTAATGATTTATTTATTTCTCATATGAAAACCCATATGAAATATTTATTTATTTCTCATTTCATATCTCCTCCCTTCTGTGTCTGTAAATCCTGTGAATTCTATAGGTCTTTGCTTAGAACAGTCTCACTATAAAACCTTCCGCTTAGAGCCTAGCTCATGATGGCATGCAATTAGTTGGAATTTCACTGGCAATTATTGTGTCTGCCATCATTTCAACACATATTCTGACATGCCCTTTGAGAGTCATAAATGCTTCAGTGATCTAAATGCCTCTTCCCAATCCAGATTATCATTCATGCAGGCCTGGTGCTATGTCGGAACCTGTGCTTTCCCAAAGGGCCTCCTAAGGCATGATGCCATCACAGCAAATACCGCCCTAACCCTCCATCCCAAAGGGGAAGAAAATACAAAAGATGGTGAAAAACATCGACAGCTTTAAAATGCCTGTGTATTCTTGGCTCTTGGTTCCCGACCAGCGGTATTCTGAGGGCCACAATAGCTCGCTTTGACTTTGTTCTTCGGTGACGTCAGGCAGCCATTTTCTCCGATCCTCGGTTTCCTCATCTCTAGATGGTTAACTGTGTGATCGCATATGTCCTGCCTAGTCCAAAGGCTTCTATGTGGGTCTAAAGAGAGAACTTGAGGAGAATGACTTTATAAATTGTAATGTGCTATATAATCATATACAATGCTAATATATCTTGGATCTACAGGCATTTCTTTCTGATTTGGGAGAAGAGAAAAATATTTTTATAGCAAAGGTGGAAATTTATTGAAGAATAAGTACAGACTCCCACTTGGGGAAGGGGAAAGAATCTCACAGCACAGACTTCCACGTGGGGAGGGGGGAAAGAGTCCCCGAGAAGAGAAATTTAAAAGCAACATTTTCTTGATGTCTTCATCCAGTTTGAAATCTGATTTCCCCAGTTAATTCTAATGAATATACAGGAGAGACGGAATCTAGGAAAGCCACTCAGTAAATCCACAAGCAGCTCCCAGAGCAGCGCAAGCCAAGGGCAGGTGCCTGCCTCTCCCATTAAAATGCAAGTACATCTTCTAGAGAAATTGATTCATTTGAGGCTGCTTGTCAACCACCAAGAAAATCTTCTGCATTGTACAAGCAGGCAGACCAGTCATCCTGGGGTTACTAAGGTCTTGGCCTCTTCATCCATCTTTCTATTGCTCATCATTTGGTGTTTCCATCCACTCCACTCACCTATTTCCCCTGCTGAGCTCCTAACCTGTCCCAGGTGGATTGTTGAGCTGCAATCCAATAACACTTGGAGCCAGGAAATTAATTTTCTGATGTTTCTACTTCAACCTTCTTTTATTGCACCTTACGTGTGTCTTATATTTTCCCTCATCACTCCTGACTCCAAATATATATTTTCTTCCGTATCTCCCCATCCTAGAGAAGGCTGTAGGTCAAAGGAGGTTAATTTATCAGCGTTTGAAACACGGTGTCAGGGCCAGTTGGCAAAAGAAAGAACTTAGAAGAAATGGCTGTGGAGTAGACAGTCCTTCACCCCCAAAGTCCCTTTAGTGGCTTGTAATCAGGACAACAAATAAACTTGATGTAGTGAACACATAATAGGTCAAATTGGCCATTACCCTTTCAGGGCACGTCTGTGACTGTTGCCTCTGTTTCATGTTTCCCTGGTTAATGAAAGCTTTCCCCATAGAGACCATTTCTGAGTCTCTTTGAACTCTGTTGGGAAGATTATTTTTCATCCTGGTAAGTCATCTTAATTTTCTTTTCCCAAGGCAATTGGTATTGCAGGCATAACCTGACATTTCTCCCCTCCTTGTATTTGGTTTTATGTGCAAAAGAAAGTAAGAGTTCCCATTACTCAGAATGGGAAAGAGATTAGAAACTCACATTGGCTGAGCCCCTATAATTTACTAGGCAATGCTCTCTGTGCTTTGCATATTTTATCTCCTGCAGTTCTCATACCAACTCAGTGAAATAGGTATAATTATTCCTACTTTAAAAACAAGATACCCAGTTTTCAGAGACTTTGTCCAAAACAGATAGGATTTGAACTTAGGTGTGCCCGTATACAAATGTCCTTGCTTTCTCTTATATCAGTGAAGAGCAGTGGTGTATTATCAATCATTTAGATGGAAGCTGCCTATCTCATCAGTTTGTTCCAATGAACTTAGCTTTAGTTCTTGGACTCGTGTGGACCAATTATTTCTGGTGGTTCAACAAAGAACTTTAGTTTGAAGCCTCTAATTATTGCAAATTTGCAATTCCGAGAAGACCCTTTCCATGTTCTTAGGGATTTGGGGCTGATGATGACAATGACCTTTCTGAGTAAGAGTCAAGATCTCATATAATTCAAAGTATCTGTCCCTAGGGTATCACTCCATCCTGTCTATGTAAGTTGTTATGTCACTTATAAAAGAACACAGAGTTTAATAGTTTGTTGTTTTCTTTTACCAATTGTGAGTGATCTGACATTTGTCAATAGAGAGCTTTACCCCATCCAGAAAATAAACATTGGTGTAAGACAGGGGTCCTCAAACTATGGCCCTCGGGCCACATGCAAATACAAATATTGTATTTGTTCCCGTTTTGTTTTTTTACTTCAAAATAAGATATGTGCAGTGTGCAAAGGAATTTGTTCATAGTTTTTTTTTAAACTATAGTCCGGCCCTCCAACGGTCTGAGGGACAGTGAACTGGCCCCCTGTTTAAAAAGTTTGAGGACTCCTGGTATAAGACATATATTCCTGAAAGAATGAAGCTATAGCAAAAGGCGATTGTGTAAAATCCATTTGGAGCCCTGACTGGTTTGGCTCGGTGAATAGAGCGTCGGCCTGCGGACTGAAGGGTCCCAGGTTCAATTCCGGTCAAGGGCATGTACCTAGGTTGCGGGCACATCCCCAGTGGGAGGTGTGCAGGAGGCAGCTGATCGATGTTTCTCTCTCGTCGATGTTTCTGACTCTCTATCCCTCTCCCTTCCTCTCTGTAAAAAAATAATAAAATATATTTTAAAAAAATCCATTTGGAGATGCTGAAGGGTTCTTTTAGGTCATGGTCCCAGTTTATAATTACAGACATTGCATAATTAGCCACGTCTTCTAGAAGTTTCCTTTACAGTGTTTTATATTGTGGACCATTTTTCCCCTCCTGTGGGATTTCTCCTGGAAGATTTTGGCAAGTGTCCACTGGGGGTTTTATTCAGTGTTAGAAAGCAGCCATCTTGGCTGTGCTAGATATCATTCTCATGGATCTTAAAACCTATTTGTTTCTAGTATTTCTTTTAGAATCTGGGTCAAAATTTGTGTCTCTAGTGGAATGCTTTAACTCTTCCATGGGATTGTCTTTATATTACAAGAGGTTCCCAGACAAGAACTGTTAGAGAACCATACTTAGCCTCTCTAATGTGATGCTATTCTAAAAGTATTTATGAGATTTTAATGGTATCTCTTTTACTGTCAGCCTCCACCTTTAGGATAGCAAGTTTTTGGCGGGGAGGGAGGAAGCTTGTTAGTTTGAATGTCATCCTACAATAGTTAAACTATTTCAAGTTATGGTG
The DNA here is from genome assembly GCF_014108235.1 of Myotis myotis. Classification (NCBI taxonomy): domain Eukaryota; kingdom Metazoa; phylum Chordata; class Mammalia; order Chiroptera; family Vespertilionidae; genus Myotis; species Myotis myotis. Next base: position 44,852,018 of record NW_023416320.1, on the reverse strand, counting down.
GCTATTAGAGAATATGCAGGGTATCCCTAAAATGTATACACACTTTGAATAATTATTAACTCCAATGGGTTAAATCTGAAAAGAAAGAAACATTGGGATTAATAATTATTCAAAATGTGTATACGTTTCTTGTGCACCTTATATTTACTCTTTTATTTTTGACAATTTGATGTGTCTTTGGAAGGACCATTGTTCAGCTATTTAAAATCAGTTTGGTTTCCAGTAAGAAATTACAGTGGGGCCTTGACTTACAAGTTTAATTCGTTCCATGACGGAGCTCGTAACTCAAATTACTCGTATGTCAAATCAATTTTCACCATTACAATGAATTGAATGTTGGGCTGATGTTGTGGTGTTCACTGTGACGTTCGCTGCGCCAACTAGCGGTGGGGTATCTGAAGCTGGCTCGTAACCCGAATTTTAGCTCGCAACTCAAAGCAAAAAATCAGCTGAAAGACGGCTCGTATCTCAAAAAACTCGTTAGTCAGGACATTCGTAAATCAAGGCCTCACTGTAGATTCTACAGGAGAGACTGAACTAATTACTGCATTATCGAATCTGGTAATATTCTATTTCTTTTTTTTTTCTTTTTTCATTTTTTAAATTAAATCTTTATTGTTTAGATTATTACAGTTGTTCCTCTGTTTTCCCCCCATAGTTCCCCTCCACCCGGTTCTCACCCCACCCTCTGCCCTTACCCCCTCCCCCCACTGTCCTCATCCATAGGTATACGATTTTTGTCCAGTCTCTTCCCGCACCCCCTACACCCCTCCCCACCCCGAGAATAGTCACTCCACTCCCTTTCTATGCCCCTGATTCTATTATATTCACCAGTTTATTCTGTTCATCAGATTATTTATTCACTTGATTTTTAGATTCACTTATTGATAGATGTGTATTTGTTTTTCATAATTTGTATCTTTACCTTTTTCTTCTTCCTCTTCTTAAAGGGTACCTTTCAGCATTTCATATAATACTGATTTGGTGGTGATGAACTCCTTTAGCTTTTTCTTATCTGTGAAGCTCTTTATCTGACCTTCAATTCTGAATGATAGCTTTGCTGGATAAAGTAATCTTGGTTGTAGGTTCTTGGCATTCATCACTTTGAATATTTCTTGCCATTCCCGTCTGGCCTGCAAAGTTTCTGTTGAGAAATCAGCTGACAGTCGTATGGGTACTCCCTTGTAGGTAACTGATGTTTTGTCTCTTGCTGCTTTTAAGATTCTCTCTTTGTCTTTTCCTCTTGGGATTTTAATTATGATGTGTCTTGGTGTGGTCCTCTTTGGATTCCTTTTGTTTGGGGTTCTCTGCACTTCCTAGACTTGTAAGTCTATTTCTTTCACCAGATAGGGGAAGTTTTCTGTCATTATTTCTTCAAATAGGTTTTCAGTATCTTGCTCTCTCTCTTCTTCTGGCACCCCCATAATTCAGATGTTGGTACGCTTGAAGTTGTCCCAGAGGCTCCTTACACTATCTTCATATTTTTGGATTCTTTTTCTGGTTGGGTGTTTTTTGCTTCTTCGTATTTCAAATCTTTGACTTGATTCTTGCGATCCTCTAGTCTGCTGTTGGAACTCTGTATAATATCCTTTATTTCAGTCAGTGTATGCTTAATTTCTAGTTGGTCCTTTTTCATATCCTCGAGGGTCTCACTAGATTTCTTGAGGGTCTCATTAAATTTATCAGTGGTTTCTAGAAAGTTCTTGAAAAACCTTATAAGTGTGGTTTTGAACTCTATATCCAGTAGTTTGCTTTCCTCCATTTCTGTCATTTGTGACCTGTTTCTTTGTCTCAGCATTTTTTATGCTTCCCTGTGTTGATAGAGTGGCTTTCTGTGCCAGGTGTCCTATAGGGCCCAGTGGCTCAGCCTCCCCAATTACCTGAGGTGGACACTCTTGGTGCACCCCTTTGTGGGCTTTGTGCACAGTCTTGTTGTAGTTAAGCCTTGATTGTTGTAAGTATCACTGGGAGGAATTGACCTCCAGGCCAATTGTCTGTGAGAATCAGCTGTGTCTACAGTGGGAGAACTTCTGTGCTGGAGACACCCTTCTGGGGCAAGACTTGCTTCAGTGGGGCTTTGGTGCTCACTGAGTCTGCCCCTTGAGTGTGTCCCTTATGGCTCTGAGGAGTTATAAACTGGATGGTCCCACTCTGACCACTGGGTAAACTGGCTCTTGGATCTCTAAGGAGGTGCTAATTTAGCCTCTGCCTGAGGATACCCAGCAGGAGCTATGGAGAGATCTGCAGATTCTTCTTCTTTGTTTGGAGTTTGGAGGTGCCCATATGAGGCCCAGCTGTGAAGCACTGCAAGCTGCTGTGGGGCCTTGGGCCTTCTTTTGGAAGTTCTGGGTCTCTCTGACCCAGCTGCAGTTTGTTAGGTAATTTTCAGATTGCGAAGGGCCAGGGCATTCATATGCAAAAGCCTCTGCCACAGCTTGGGTGGGGCGGGGTCTCAGGGAATCAATAGGGTGGAGCAAACAGCTACGGCTGATCCTCAGTCCTACCCTAAGAGGCCCTGCATCTCAGTGTCCCGGTAATCACCGCAAGCACCTCTGAGAGAAAGCCGCCCTCTTGTTCCGACCGATGCCCCACAGTCCAGTTTCTCCCCGTGTGAGTCTGGGTCTCCAGAGACTCACCCAGAACTGGAGTTCAGAGCAGTTGGGAGCTTGAGACTCCCTCCCAATTGAAAAAGACAACTGTGTCCTCAGTTGCCAGCCCTTTCCACGTGCGCCTCTGTACCTCTGCACTTTACTTCCGCGCCTCCTCTGAGTCTCAGTGTGCTTTTTTCTCTTTCCTTCTAGTTGTAGAATTTCCACTCAGCCAGCCTTCCTGTGGTTCTGGATGATGTTCGTTTTGCCTTTTAGTTGTATTTTTGAAGTAGTTGTGCGAGGCAGCAATTTCCGGTGTTTACCTATGCCGCCATCTTGGTTTCTCTCATTCTCTTTCTTTTTTAAGAGAAAAACTAGCAACAAAAATATATTAAATGAAGACTTAAAGGAGTGTCCAAGAAATCTGTATGCACAGAGATACTGCTTGAACCATGGAAACACAATCAAGAAATATGCCTTTATCAGTTATGTATGAGAAAGTTTTTAGCTTGAGAGACTAACAATATTTCACAAGTAGGTAGTTGACCAGTAGAGTTGGTTGTCTTCAGTTAGGAACTGGGATTAGATTGCATGTGATATCAGATTTAAAGGTGATAATGGTGTGAAATCTAAAGATACTTTGAATAGTTTAGCTGGGACTGCAATTGCTCTGAGACACAGAGGGTAATCTCTAGCAGCTCAATCAAGGCATAATCTAAAGTAAACAATGGATCTTTGAAATGAACCATATTGTTGAGTTAACAGCTCTAGAATTTTTTACATATTAGTTCATGTAAAAAAAAAAGTAATTTATAATAATCTGAGAAAATTGGTTTGGATGCTTAAGTGTTCTGCTCTAATTATTCTCTCACTGCACATGAGGGTTTTGCCCTTAAGAATTCTGGAATAATAGCTAATTATTTATTTATTCAATTACACATAATGTAAACATATTAACCATACTAGTATCTAGGATATATTTCTGGGACTTATAATCACAATTATTTCATAGTACATCTTATCTGGAAATTTCATGTGTAAAGTAAATTCAACCTATTAAATTTAAGTTGATTTGATTTCTAGCTTGTTTACTTTCTAGTAGTCTCTGGAAATATTCAGTGACATATTGAAATATTCTGAATTGGAAATTACCCATTTTGTTGTGTTTTTTTTTTCCCCCCGAAAAGTCCCCTAATTCAGCCCTGTACTTATTTATGAAAATATAAGCATCTCTCTTCTTAACATAATACTGTTTAGGAGTTTTAAAGACTATTTTTTTTAAAAGACTACTATTGATTCACCATTATTTGGATTACATGTTCGAATCTTCATGCAATTTACCTGTAAGAGAAAGCCTTCTTAAATTGCTTTTTAATAGTATATTTCTATATATTTATTTATTTAGCTTTGTCAGGACCATTTTAAAAATATGCATAACAGGGCTATTTAAATTCTCTCCTGATTTTTCCCTTCTTACAACTTTAAACAACTTTCTCTATCAAAGGGCTAATAATTTAGTGAGCAACTTAGAACTATGACCATCCAGGACATCTAGCAGAGTCCTGAATTCCATACCAGATTCTGGTATAACCTTTAGAGAATTAGGAAAAATTTTAATTGTGGCCCTCAACTTTTTCTCTACTATTTCATAAGGAGGTAGTTGAGTCAAAATACAGCTTTTTAACACTGCCTTCTGATTTAAGAATTTAAAAGAGATATATGTGCAAATGTAAGTGTTCCTTTCCTGTGAACATCCCCACCCTGCAAAGCAGGCTCAGGCAGTAGGTCAGAAGATGGAGCTGAAGGAATTGGAGGATAAGATAAGACAGATGAAGAGAGATGCAAGAAGCAGAGATTTCAAAAGGCTGTACAAGAGCACATAGGAGAGTCTTTGTAGAGATTTTGTTGCGGTCAGCATTTTGTATATGTGAAGTTAGCATACAAGTTGAAAAAGCTGACTACTGGATGTTTGCCTTTTTTGCTTTCTATTTCTTTCTGAAGCTCCTCTAAATTTTGACATGCAAACAGTTCCACATAATATCCATTGTTACTCGAAGTAAAAATAGTTTTGCCATTCACCAAGCTAAGCACAAAAATTAGTGTCGTAGTGCAAATTTACAGGGAAGCAGCTGTCTGCCAGAGCGGGCTATGCTTTGTCATAGACACATCATGACAAACAGGAAAAAGACCACTATAGCTGGTCAGGAATGTGTGTTTATGAATAAATGTTTTGGGTTCCCTAACCAAAGAGAGGCTAGGAATGAAATGTGCGATCAAAAATACAATAAGTGTGGGCCTTGCAAAATGAACTAAATAACTTACTTCCATGAGTTGGTAAGACTGATTCAGCCTATGCTTTCATCTGCTTCTTATGGAGCACACTCTTGTACATGCAACAAACAAGACAGCACAGGACAAAAGAACACCAGCATCACTCACCTCCCCCGCCGCACACACAATTTTATGCATATAAATAAACATATAGGGAGTAGTTGAACAGGCAGCTAGGATAGGAAGAAATTAATCAAGGGGCACTTATGATCAAAACCTCGAGTTAAAGACTCATCAGAAGCCCTTCCCTCTACTGAGGACCCACCCATAGAAGCTATTTGTTTCATCTGTATACTACTGTGTGTTCATCACCCCAAGTCAAGTCTCCTTCCATCACTATGTTTCCCCCTTTACCTTCCTCCATCTCTCTCCACCTTCCTCTCCCCTGGCAATGACCATACTGTTGTCCATGCCCATGAGTTTTTTTTCTCTTTTTATTTTCTTTTGTACTCAATTCTTCCACCCTCCAACACAGCCCCCAATGCCCTCTGCCCCTGACAGCTATCAGCCTGATCTCTATCTATGAGTCCATCTCTATTTCTATTCTTAGTTCATTTTGTTCATTAAATAAAAGTTATGATTCCATTAGACTAATACAGAGCTGATACCTCGTTTATTTAAGGGTTTCCCATGTGATTCTGGTTGAAATCCTCTTTATTTATTTATTTATTTATTTATTTATTTATTTATTTGATTTATAACAAGTGATAGTTTTAAGACTATGTGACTCTATGCTGCTGTTTTATAGAGGAAACCAGGGGATCGAGAAATGTGTCTAATCTTGCTACTTATTGACTCATTTAAAACTAAACCCATAACTACTAGACTTTAATTTTGGTATCTGAATGTAACCCTAGACCTTGGTTAGAGTAGCTTCTAAGACTTTTTGAGTTTGAATCCTGATTATACTTCTAGATTGTTTTGACTAAACTGTTCCTTGAGATAAGAAGGGTAGAATCCTAGCCGTTTTGCTCAGTGGTTAGAGCGTCAGCCTGCAGACTGAAGGTCCCAAGTTCAATTCCGGTCAAGGGCACATGCCCGGGTTGTGGGCTCGATCCCCAATAGGGGGCATGCAGGAGGCGGCCAATCAATGATTCTCTCTCATCACTGATGTTTCTCTCTCTCTACCTCTCCCATCCTCTCTGAAATCAATAAAAATATATATTTTTTTTTTTAAAAAAAGAAGAAGGGCGGAAATGCAGAGAAGGCTGGCCCCTGCACCTACTTGAAGAGGCTGAGATTCCAGGGGGATATCTCAGCTGCAAAAGTCCTCCCTGAGGAGCACGGGGTCTCAACATCACATGGAGATTCCCCAACCCAGAGCATCAGAGCTGAAAGAGGAGCCTGCTTAGCACCTGGCACTGAAAATCAGTGGGCACTCTGTCCACCTGGGAGAGGAAGGGGTCTGCTAGAATCACAGGTGCTCTCTTAAAGGGCTAATGCACGGCATCGTGCTCTCTTCACTCACTCAGGGCTTTAGTAGAGGGAATGTGACTCAGGGCACACAGGAGTCATAGAGAGGATCTAGGTGGCCTGGCCCAGAGGAGAGATCTGCAGAGCCAGCCGCTGGGCCCCTGTTGGCTGCCACCTACAGGACCTGAGGTGCTCTCTTCTTCTGGAGAAGCTCTGGGCAGACACTCAGACAGTCATTGAGCTGTGTGGCTTTGGAGAAGGGCCAGCCTTGCCCCCCAACCTGCAGGCTCGGATGCCCACTCCCCCCCCCCCACCCCGTCCCCACACACACCCTGGGAGACTGCTTTGATCTGTCCTCCCAAGTCCAGGTGGCCCCACCCTGCTGAGCTCAGTTCCATGGGGAAAGGGAGTGCTGCTCAGAGCTGGGATCTTTGGAACGGCTTCTCCCTCGAGGCTCTTGTCCAGGACTCAGATGGGTGCCGGATCGTGCAGCTTCGGAACAGGAAGCAGAGGGGTAGGCAATATGTCACGGTCTTTCCTTCCCACCTTTTCTTCAGCCCACGCGTGATACCGGATTATAACGGTAGAAGAGAGGTTTAAGCATGACTAGTGTGTTATGGTCCATTTGCATTTTTGAAAAAGAAGAAAACAATTATATTTAAACATCTGCAAATAGAGCTTTTTCAAAGAAGGACACGGTGAAGGCAGAAGAGAAGAGGGAGCTTAAAAATTAGGGTACATCTGATTCCATCTTTGCTACAATTATGACCAATGAAAAGCTCCATGAATGGAAGCTGCGAGAGAAACATAATGGATTCATGTTTTAAGATTGTTACAAGGATAAAGCATTAAATTGCAATGTGGTTATCAAATAGACCATAGCCTATCTCTGGCTAAGGGAGCATGAAATTCAAAACAAAAATAAATTACATGGAAAATACCTATTTGCACATAAAATTGGAATGAATATTCCTTAGGGCTGGTTCCAAATCGTACTTGCTTAAGTTGTAATTAGAGAGAATCCTAGCCAATGTGTGGATAAAACTAACAATACTGGTGAGATGATTAGCCATTGGGGTATCCAGCCAAAGATTACTTTTCTGATAATTAGCTTTAGTATAGAGAGTCTAATATTTGCCAAGAAAAATATATGTTGGCATGTAAAGAGCCCCATATGGGCTGGCAAATATGTGCTTGGGATGTAAAAGAAATTAGGAATCAGAGAACTAGGCTCTGAATTGGGAGATCTGGATGACACCTGCAAGTATATTATTCATTCTCAGGGCTTGCTCTTGACACTTCTGACATATTTGGGCAGCCACACAGGTGCGCGCTTGGATCATCACCCAGGAAAGACCTTGCCATTGGGCTGTAAGGAGTGCTTGACAGCCTCAAGCTGATACCACCTTTAGGATCTACTGTACATTTCAAGTCAAGGGCTAGACATTCGTGGGCAGTTACCAGCCAAGGACTGAGCATGGCAAGTCATTTGGTTCTGGCCATTTCTGCTCCACAGAAGAGACTTCCAATACGGTAGGCTGGTTCTGCTCCAAAGCTCCCTATTGAGCTGGCAGAGTCAGCTTCAGGAATGCACTCATTCAGCCTGAGGTTTTCACTGCCTCATCTTTACTTCACTGTTGTATTAAAAACGCATCGCTAGCCCTGCTGGTGTGGCTCAGTAGGTGAGCATTGACCTAGGAACCAGGAGGTCATGGTTCGATTCCAGTGTGGGGTGTGCAGGAGAGAGCCAATCAATGATTATCTCTCTCTCCCTCTCCCTTTCTCTCTAAAATCAATAAAAAAATATTTTTTTAAAAAAATGCATCACCAAACCCAAGGCAATCTAGATTGCCTCCTCTTCCATTTTCTAGATGTTTTATATTTTTGCATCTTATATGATTCATTTTAAGTTAATATTTAAGAACTTCTCGCATATGTGTCTTGGTGAACATATAAAAGCATCTCTGGAGTATCCGCCTAGAGCAGTGATCTTTCAACCTTTTTCATCTCATGGCACACATAAACTAATTACGTATACTAAAATTCTGTGGCGCACCAAAAAAATAGATATTTTTGCCAATCTGGCAGAAAAATAGGTATAATTTTAATACTCTCACACCAGATGGCTCTTGTTGTGTTGACTGTGTCATTTTTTTATTTGACAATTTAAGGGAAAAGAGGTCAGTGCCCCTGAATAAGTAGTCAGCTCTTACATATTTGCAAATTTTTGTAGCCCACTGGTTAAAAATCACTGGCCTCGACTGGAGGGAGATTACTATGTTTTCATGTGCGTACCTTTTTTACTTTTGGAGATAAGCGCCATTATGCTTTTGACAATCTCTAGCGACAGTACATATATGTATATGTTTTTGGTTCCCCACCCTTGTCAACACTTGTTAGAATAAGATAGTTTTACTTTTGCCAACTTAGTGAGCCTCTTGTTTTTTATTCCCTTTAATTTCTTTTTCACTAACCTCTTCTTAACTCTTGTTGTTACTGTCTTATTTTAAAATAATTTCTATATATTTACATTTCCTTTCTAGAGGAATAGGTCCCAGGTTAGGCCTAAAACCAGTAGTCATATTTTGACTCCCTTTTATTGAAATTTTATTCTATGCCAAACAATGTTCTAAGTATCTCGCATGCATCATTTTATTTAATTATGATAACATATACCCTTGAAATAGATATTATTATTTTTATTATTATATAAAATATTGTCATAAGGCCACACAAGATTATTGGCACAAAACACATCACTTGTCATCACTGTCAGTGGCAAAACCATGTGGAAGCTGGTTTTAATTCATTTCAAAGTCTTAGTCCTTTGTACTAGGCTTCTGTGCCTCTTGAAAAATGCTTTGAAAAAACTGGATGCCATGTGTTAAATTCTCCACTAGCACAATATTATCAGTATATGGGTTTCATTGTTCTGATAGTTGGTTTTATCAAGAATTCTGACAACTGCATATTTCCACTCACTGAGATTGAAATGCTCGCATCACTTTTTTTTAAAAATATATTTTATTGATTTTTTACAGAGAGGAAGGGAGAGAGATAGAGAGCTAGAAACATCGATGAGAGAGAAACATCGATCAGCTGCCTCCTGCACATCTCCCACTGGGGATATGCCCGCAACCCAGGCACATGCCCCTGACCGGAATCAAACCCGGGACCCCCCAGCCCGCAGGCCGACGCTCCATCCACTGAGCCAAACCGGTTTCGGCGCTCGCATCACTTTTTAAAAAATGGGACACTAATAACGTTCTGCATTTGAACAAGGATATTTGGCCAATTTGCAAAAGAGCCATACTTCAGGTGTGGTCCTATAACTATAGACACATGTATTTTTCTCATCCTGGTTATAAATTCAGACTTCTTTATATCCTCCCAAGATCTAGTATAAGTAGCTCTGAAGTCACCACCATGCATACGTTCTAAAAATGAGACAGTGCAACATAAGCCAGTGAAAATCCGGGGTTAAAGTGCCTTATCACCCAGGATCAATGTGGATGTGGTGCACATTCATCATCTGTTTATTTATAAAAACCACCACCTTTCCCAGTATGTTTTTGTGCAGTGTGCTACTTAGAGTTCCCAATGGGTGAAGTACACTGTCTAAATGAAAGCCATTACTAGAATCCTCTTTGTTGTTTTGGAAAAGCTTATTTATGTGCAAAATTCAATATTCTATCTTATCAGCTGTTGGCATGGGATTTTAAATGTAAATGAATTCAGAATATAAATGTTTATATTTGTCAAGCTGAGAAGAATAAGTTGTTAAAACCGTAGGCTAAGTTGCTTGTTCACAAATGACATCAGCTTTGTATTCACATGCAGCTATTAGCTTGGATTAATGTAGTTACATTTAGGATCAGTGAAGGCAGATGGATTTTGCAACACACTCATGGTTTTGATGGAGAACAAAATAATCTTAACAAAAAGGCTAGAATGAAAGTTCAGAATTTCATCTGGGGTTTTTTAATAGGCATAGGAGCCAACACAATGTTGAAACACAATTGCATTCACTTTCAATTTGTTTTAAAGCTGAAACAGTAAGGGTTTGCTCTAACAATCTTTTTCTTCTGGGATACACATAAGTAAAGGATGCTGCATTTGGGTTTTGAGCACAAAAATTTTTCATGACGATGACAGCCTGCTCTATTGGGTATCTTCCTATGTTCCATACATAATATAGTAACAGATTCATCTGCAAAGACTGTGAGAATAGAAGAACGTCATTTCATACTTTCATCATTTCACTAATTTGGCAAGTATTTCTCTGAGCATTCAATTCTACAGGGATTAACTTACTATGTCTTCTAGACAATTCTTCAATGATTGAATTTGAGATTACCAACAGGGTAAAATATTGTTTTAGATGGCCACTCCTGCCTTCATTGATTTTGTATAGAAATGAAAAGAAAGGCTGGTTTTTGATTCAATGGATGTCAGTTTATTTAGCAATAAATGATTATGTGGTAGGTGTTAGATATCACATACTAACATGTGTCACTGCCCATTAACCTCCTTCAAGGAACTGAGAGTTTGGGGGGAAACGATGCTGCAGTGTCTTCTACATTATCCGTGGCGATGGTTCCAAATGGCACTGTGCATTCTAATTGTGTAGGGAGCTTGGATAACAGCCTAGTTCCCATCCCAACTCCAGAAATTCTGATTCAGTAGCTCTGATGTCAAGTCCAGGTATCTGCATCTTAAAGAGAACATCACTTTGTGGACCACACTTTCAGACCTAGCCTGTGACCCTGTTGACAAGGCTATTGACGTGACAGGCTCTTCCTCATTCCAAATCTCTATAAAAGTCTTTTCTCTGGTTGCAGAAAATGGCCATCACTTTCTCTTACAACTCTAGAATCTCAAAAGATGGTTAGAGGACCACCTACCCTGGGATTGTGTAAGGTGCATTTGGGTGTGGAGTCTTCAAATATTCATTTGAACCCAACTGGTATTTTTTCCATCCACAGATTTACTGCTAAGACCTTTTCCCATATAAGAATCTTTAAAGGAACATTTTAAAAGAAACATTTTGAGAATATGCTTTGATCTTGTGTTGATTTTGCTTTCATTGTGTATTTTAGGCCTTGTTGCCACAAACCAAAATGATCCATTCCGCACTTCAAGCAGCCACCCCGGTACAATAAATCGTGAGAATTTAGAGATAAATTTGTTAAAATAATACCCAACTCTAAAGTTTTTCACCTTGACTTTGCTCTTTGTTTCCTGATTCATTTCACAATTTGTCTATGTGACTTTTAGCCTCCTTTCTCTCTCTTCTCTGACCCTGTGAACAATCTTTCATCTTGAGAATGTGGGGTAGATGAGAATTTTCAAGGCATTATAAAACACACTTATTTTAGACATGTTGACTAGAGTACAATCCTGTGAGATTGGAATTCTGATATTTGTAGAGATCTACTAAGAAATAAAAAAGCTTATCCCAAACTCAAAATGATGTAGAGTGGCTACTATATTAAAAAAAAGTGGAGGGAAAATCACTGTAGGATTTAGATTGATAAGTCAAAATATCTCAGAGTTGAAACCTCAGAGTTGAAACAGATCTCAAAAGTTACCCAGCCAAGCTTGCTAACCTGATTTAGGAAACCACATAACCACCCTTTTGCCTCATAACTGTTGTCTCTTTGGCCTTGGGTCCTAAGAAGAGCCTTGTGGTGAGTGTGGTAGCTTAGCACTCTCCCACCATTCCAGTCTTTCTGGTGTGTCCTCCCTTATACAATACTAGAGGCCTGGTGCATGAAAATTCATACACTGGAGGGGGGTCCCTCTCACAGTCCAGTAGCCCTCAGGGGCGGGAGGCAACCTGGCGATCAGGGGAAGGCAATGCCCCCATCACACCTCTGCTGCTGCCACTGCCGACAGCGTAAGCCTTGGCCAGCCCTGGTTACCTGAGTCTTGGGCGGCCCTGGATGACTGGGCAGTCTCCATCTAAGGTACAGGCAAGCCTTGGGCAGGCCCTGGGCACCTGGGAGGCTGAGGGGGCTGGGGGTCTCCGGAGGCAGGCACACAGAGCTGCCAGGCCCACCTGGGAGCGGGCCCAGCCTTGCCATGCACCTGCCGCTCCGGCGGGGCTGAGGGGACTTGGTGCTGCCACCTTGTGGCTGTGGGCACCGCTATCTTTGAGGGTGGGGCAGTCAATTAGCATATCCCCTCTTTATTAGATAGGATATGGTAGAAAGCCCAAACCTGTATTTCTTGTAGCAAGGATTTGGGTTGGGATCTAGGTTCAGCCAGACTGATGGGTGTTTGAAAGAATTTGAAGACAGAAGTGAGGTGGACTCACTTACTGCTTATTCCACAGTATCTGCTAGCATCATAAAAACAGAGGTTTGGGGATCATCTGTAGACTCTCAATAAATGCCTCAGGCACTAACTCTTTGAGGACATACACAGGTGCAGATGCTTTAGAAAAGGAGCAATTTTGGAGTTACCAGTTCTGGTAGCATCATCAGTTCTGGGAAAGCGAGGGATGGGTTTCTGGAGCAGCAGTTGGAGTGACTGCTTCCCGATGGTGGATTTTGATAAAGAGAATATAGGGACTGAGATGGGGAAAAGGCTAAGGTGAGGATGCTAAGGAACCAACCATTCATACTACTGGCTGAGGAAGACAGCCTCTTGAAAGAAACCCAGAAAAAATGCAACAGAATTGTGGTAAAAAGCAAATAAACAAAAAAATAGAAACAAGAGTAAAATCAGAAGCATCAGAGGAGGGGGGATCCTTATATCTGGGTAATGTCTAAGAAACTGAGGCAAGCTTCTAGATATTCTATCATCACAACATCAAATCCATTCAAGTTGCAAGAACTTAACGTAAGGATTCATATTTTTAGAATACCTAAAATCTGACCTCACATATTTGCTTAGCTAGTTCCAGTGACAAGGAGCCCACTATTTTATAACGCAAACTAGGTATGATTCCGATAAAATGTGAAAACGGAAAATTAAATAAAGGTTGGCTTATTTTATTCCAGTTATTATTTGAACTTCCATATATAAAGTTAAAACAGTAATTAAATGATGTCCCACCCAAGTAGAAGAAATATAGGGAATCCATTTCTTACTCAAAGCAAATGTTCCACAAGGGAAAACTTCCAAGCTTCTGGGTTCTGACTTAATAAAGGACTGAGATCAGACCATCAGTAGTGAGTTAAACCTACCCCCAGAGAATTAAAGGAATGATAATGCATTTATAAGACAGAGAAAGAAGTAGTGGTAAAGGCTGAGGAGACAACCTACTAAATGAAATTAATGATGACTCTAAGCTGGCTTGCCTCCTGAATTCATGTTAGCATCTGTCCTGAACAAAGGAAAATAAAGGAGCAATCTGGATAATTGGAAAATAATAAAGATATACTTAAAAAGTTGGTAGCAATAATAACTTCATGTTATGTAGTCAGGTAATACAGGGAAGCTGAGGAATAGGCAGAGTGGTCACAATTTCTAGTAGTTGAGGGGTGTTGTAAAGTTGCCAATTCATATCAATCTATAATAATAAAAGCATAATATGCAAATTGACCGAATGGCCATCCGGACGTCGTTCTGGACCACCTTCCGGACAAAGCCGGGGCTGCAGCCGCAGGATCAAGGCAGCCACCATAGCTGTGAGGGATCAAGGCAGCCGCTGCAGCTGTGAAGGCCTACTTCTGCACGAATTTCATGCATTGGGCCTCTAGTATTTAATAATGTCTGAAATTTGATCAGGTAAAGCTGTGCCATTCACTACAGTAGCCCTATCCACATATGACTACTTAGATTTAAATGAAAATAAAAGTAAAAATTCAGTCTCTCAGCTGAATTTTTTACTTTTATTTTATCATGTGCTCCACAGCCACATGTAACCGGTGACTACTCTACTGGACATGCAGATAGAAAACATTTCTGGAGAGCACTGATTTATGGTGGGGTCCTCTATGTTGGAGCTTTCTAGAGACTTTCAGTTAAAATGTAAATAGTGTTGTGTTGTGTTGTGGAAATAAATTAACACGTGGTAGAAGTCAGCCTCAGGGATTGTTAACAGGGATAGGGGTGGTAGTGAGGGGTAAGTAGAGTGAACCAGACATCTGTTACATGATGGACATGAGCATAGACCTAAGTTTATTCCTCAAAGGAACCACACAGTAGAGCTGGAAATCAAACCCTGGGCTACATGACTCCAACATCCACAATCAGTGCTATCTGCTCACACCTGTGTGGGAAGAATGTGATAGAACCTTGAGTTGAAGAGCCAAATATCTCAGCATATGGCGTAGTTTGGGACAGAATAAGAGAGGCTATGCTGTGCAAAAGGCTGGAAGTATTAAGTTTAGCATCAGAGAAAATAATATACATAAGTACATGATGAAAGGGAAGGCAGAAAAAAAAAACCCAGTGACCAAATTGACACACTCCCTAATTTCATTTTGTCTAAGAGCTCATGAGGTAACCTTCCAGTCTGTTCTGGCAAGCACTTGAGAACAAGTCCAAGGTCCAGTTTTATATTTTACTAGAGGCCCAGTGCACAAAAATTTGTGCACTCGGGGGGGTCCCTCAGCCCGGTCTATGCCCTCTTGCAGTGTGGGACCCCTCAGAGGATGTCCACCCCAGTGGGGATCCTCACCCCATGGAGGTTTGGCCAGCCTGAGTGAGGGGCTGATTGCTGTTTTCAGGCTGGTCACACCCCCTTTATGGTGGGGGGGTCCCCACTGGGGCGCCTGGCCAGTCTGGGCGAAGGGCTGAGGGCCATTTTCAGGCTGGCTGAGCACCCTGGCGACGTAAGCTCCCAGCCTCTCCTTTTTTTCTTTCTTTTTTTTTCTCTGGGATTTATTTACCTTCTATAATTGAAACTTTGTTGCCTTTAGCAGAGGCCTGCGGAAAGCTTGGCTTCCTCCATTGCCAGGGGCAACCCACTCCTGCTCGCTCCAGCTCTGTGGCCATGGCTGGCTGAAAGCAGGTATCTGGGGTTTGTTTACCTTCTATAATTGAAACTTTGTTGCTTTCAGTGGAGCTCAGAGCCGGCTCCTGCTCGCTCCAGCTTCGTGGCTGCCGGCCACCATCTTGGCTGGGTTAATTTGCATATAGTTGCTCTGATTGGCTGGTGGGCGTGGCTTAAGGCATAGTGAAAGTACAGTCAATTTGCATGTTTGTCTTTTATTAGTATAGGACTAGCTCTGAATCTTGAATATATAGCATTGTTCCTTCTTGATCATAGAATTGGAGCATCGATAAAGAACCATGATTACTGATCCAATCGCAACCAAGATTAAAAACCACGTAGGATTTGGGTACACCAAGAATGATCACTTGTGGGTAAAACTGGAGACAACATGTAGAATTGGAGCCTGGGTCCTGAGCAAGGTCAAGGACAAAAACAAGTAGGAGAAAAGGATAAAGTGAGTCAAAGTAATTCTCTTATCCACCTGCTATGAGCAGGTAACAAAGCTATCATTAACATTAAAGGAAAACAATGTCAAATTTACACACATTTTCCAGGCGTCAGTTTCTTTCATGACACGCTGGGGACTATACTTTGTGGGCATGTAGCACTCACCGAGAAAATACTCACTTTCCTGTAGGTCAAAACTCAAGGTGATAGAACAAAACTCTTCTGAGAATGCCCCAGTTTATTCTTCTCTATGTCTATTAAAGGAGAATTCTGGACGAGCTCATAAAATATCTTCCCTTCCCCTTATTTCTACATTGCCAAGCACTTGACAACGTCACAATCTAGTATTCTAGACTTTGAATGCAGAACCCAGACAAAATGGAAAGAGAAGGAAGGACCAGGGAAAAGACCCTGCGCTGGGTAGATGTCCAGTCAGAGAAAGACTGAAATGAGGAGGCACAGGAGTATCTGCAATATCTGACAGAATTTCATGAAAGAAGAAAAAGATATATTAAGAAGTATAACCTATGAGGAAAGGCGGTGGGTGAGGAGATCAACCAAAGGACTTGTATGCATGCATATTACCATAACCAATGGACACAGATGGGGTGGGGGTGGGCGTGGTGAAGGCATGTGCCAGGGGTTAGGAGTGGCCGGGGAGAGGTCAATGAGGGAAAAAGGAGACTTACGTAATACGTTAGAGGCCTGGCGCATGAATTTGTGCATAGGTGGGGTCCTTCAGCCTGGCCTGTGGGGATTGGCCCAAAACTGGCACTCCAACCCTGCCTGCTGCTCCTGCCTGTAACTCCCACTCATCCCAGCCCTGCTGTGCCTGCTGCAGGCTTGCACCCAGTCAGTCCTGATCAGGAGAGGCTCACACTGCCACAATGGTGCTCACCAGCCATGAACCCTACCTCTGGCACCTGTCTCAAAGGGGTTGGGGGTGGTGGTCTGGGACTCGATCAGTCCTTTGGTGGGGGCAGCAGGATGCCCTCGTGGGCCCAGGATCCAGATCCATCCCACTGAAGTTTGCACTGGTTGTCAGGAGCCACTTTGTGGCTGCTTTTATATAATTTCTTCCTTGCAGAGTGTCTAGGGAGGGGAAATGGCCCCAGTGCTTGAGGCAGACTTCCAGGAGTCCAGCAGCACTGTCGAGATTGCGCCAGCAGTGCCCGTCCATCAGTGCCTGTCCATTGGTGCCTGGCCTGTTCTCTGGAGATTGGATCTGCAGGACTACTGGGGGAGTGCGTGGCTGCTGCTGGGTTGGTGGGCTGCTGGGACAGGTGGGTCAGCTGAGTGGCACTCCCAGTGTGGGAGTGCACTGCCCACCAGGGGGCAGCTCCTGCATTGAGCGTCTGCCCCCTCATGGTCAGTTCACGTTATAGTGACCAGTCGACTGGTCATTTGGTTGTTTGGTCACTTGGGCTTTTATATATATAGATTAAACAATAAAGAATTAAAATTTTTTTTAAAAAGGTATATATGCCCAGCCAGTGTGCTTAGTTGTTGAGTGTTGACCCAGGAACCAAGAGGTCACTGGTTCGATTCCCGGTTGGGGCATTTGCCCAGCTTGTGGACTTATCCCCAGTAGATACCATATAGGAGGCAGCCAGTTGATGATGTTTCTTTCTCATGGATGTTTCTATTCCTCTCCCTTCCTTTCTCTTTAAAAATCCATAAATACATTTTTTAAAAGAAGTTGTATCTACAAAATTTAGGTAAAATATTGATTTACCATTTTTATTGACTGTGTTCTTTTGACCCTGGCACTATTCTGAAATGGTGTAAAGCCAGGTAAAGCAGCTTTCTAAGCATTCCATCAGGCAGTGTCACCATGGCATGCCATTAGCCCAGCCAAGAATCGCTACTTTCTTAGATCCTTCTACTTTCTCTTTGCTTACTCTCCAGCATTTTGCTTGTTTCCTTTTTATGAAGAAAAGCAAGCCATGGTGGCATGAGTATGGTAAATGGTTAGTCAAGTTTACTGACTGCTTAAATGACTGAAATGTGAGTTTTAAGATCTTGTCTCTGCAAAATTACAAATGACTAAGTTTTGTACTGTCTGAGTTACTGGTGCATTGATAAAACGCTTGATTAAATGAGTGACAGTTAGGGATATATTATATTAACAACCACATCATAGGGACCTTACAAGTGTCAATGAGCTAGAGTAAGTAAAAGTACAGTGCAAGCTGTAAATTGCCTATACAAGTGCAGGCTTTTATGGCTAAATAGATGTAATCGCAACTTTACCTTATGAACAAATCAGCAAGTATGTGTTGAGTACTTGAATTAGCATATATGTCATAAAAATAAATGATGTATTAACTGCCTAACTGTGCACAGCTCTATTCTTGCTGCCCCCCAAAAAGGCTCCTTCTGGCTTGTCCTTCCACAGAAATTATAGAGGGGCATAAAATATTTGCTATGTAGGAAGAGTGGGTTTCATGGAAATAATGTGAGCTTTAGGTCCAGACTTTCACTCAGTTGTGCATCCATTCTTTTAACAAATATTTATTGAGACTTCAGAGTCTCTTCCATGGAAATGTTTATGAGATCCCAGGAATGGAAGGACATAGGAATCTGAGGAAATCATTGAGCTGAGACATGAAAATTTGAATAATTGGGAAACTAGAAGGGGATTTCTTCCATGCAGAGAGAACACCATATGCACTGGCCCTGCAGCAGGACCAAGGATGAAGGAGAAAGAGGGACTATAGCCGAAAGAGGAGAAAGGGACTGTGTGCCAAGGCTGGAGAGAGACACACCCTTTCCATTCAGTGTCCTGTAGACCCCATCAAATGATTGGGAACTCACTGAAATAGGAATGCTACCTGGACAGATTGACTGTCCCTGCAGTGAGGAAAGAGTACAGGAAAGTCCATCAGCTCAGTGGCTAATGAGTAGTCTCAGGAAGAGAAGAGTGTGGCTAGCTATAGGAAGACAATGGTGAGGGCAGGAGACGTGGTTCCAATAAAGTATTCCTGGACATGAATTACATCTTGAAGTTCCATACCTTAGCAGAGATGCCATTGGAGTGCCTCCATATCTCCAAGGCCCAATTCCCTCAGTTTAGAACTAGATTAACTTTAACTTAAGGATTTGGGGGAATTCAATGAATGAATATATGCAATGTCAACTCCGATGTTTGATGCAACTTTAATCATGGAGCTTATTAGACTGGATACTTCAGAATTGCATTTTTAGCCTAGTATTGAAAGCCAGTATATGGATAGAGACTGTCTGTATTCCATGAAGAATACAGCTGCTCTAAATGGAAGCCAATGGCATTACAGGATCTGGTTCCTATGGCCTGTTTTTCCTTGTCCTCTACAGCTCTTCTTCTAGCTCCCTCCACTCCGACGACACTGGCCCCTTGGAACACTCCAGGTATCTGTCATCATATAGTTTTTTTTTCCTGTGAGGTGTAAAGTGCTCCTTAGCCCCAGCAACACAAGCCAATTTCTTCACACATGGCTCAACATTGTCTTTCTGTTTTTATAGCACTCACCACTTTTTATGCATACCTTTGATTTATGTATGTCTTATGTTTATTATCTGTCTCCCCATATACCAGTAAGACTGTAAGCTTCATGAGACAAGGGACACTTTAATGTTTTGTTCACTGATGTATCAGATAGAACAATGGTTCTACCATAGGAGACATTCAGCAAGTGTCTCTCCGATAGATTTGAGAGGAATGCACTTCAAATGTCATGTGATATGAGCTTACACATGATAATCCATGCTCTTCTGCCTCTCAGGGACATCTATCAAACATGTAGATGACCAGCTTGTAAATCTTACCATGAGATTTGATAGAGGAAAGGAGAATAGACATGATAGAGAAAAGAAAATTCTAATTTTCAGTGTCTATTGAAAAAAATAACCTGGAAGTTTCACATCAACCAAATCTCATTGCAGGTGTTAGCAGGAAATTGAAAGAGTCATAACAGAAAATGTTCAGCGACTAATGAGATTAGCGATAACAGATACGGAGGGTATCTGAAGAAAAATTATGCTCCATGAATCTTATCTCCCTTTGAAGGGTTTGTTGATTGACCTTATGAACAGGTTCAATAATTGACTGACAAAGTCTTGACATGTTCTAATGGCACCACACTCATGTGACTTCATTACTCACAATATGTGTATCTCAGATCCTAGAGCATCTGCTCAATGACACCTTTTTTGATCACACTTACTGAAAATAGCTTCCCACATGGCCTCCCATCACTCTAAAACCCTCATCCAACTTTATTTTTCTTCACAGCTTATAATTTCTTGAATTATATTATTTTGTATTTGTTTACTCATTGCTATGTCTCCTTCAGTGAAGGGTAAACTCTAGCAAGTCAGGAACTGTGTCTTGTTCTTTGTTATATCTCCAGCGCCTCAACAGGGACTGGCATACAGGAGGCAGTTGATACATATGAGGTAAATGAATAAAAAGCATTTCCTCTCTTGTGGAGGAGGGGGAAGAAAGGGAGGGCCAGCTGGGACGTGCCTCTCCATTGTCTATCCCAACAAAGTCAGACTGTGGATTAGGAATTTAAAGCCTTTCATCACTGCATTCAACAACTCACTGCCGTGTCTACAGAGGTTGAGGATAATGAGATGTGGTGTCAGCTTTCAGGAAGCTTATAACTTAGTGGGGAGGAAAGGCAAAGTTAGTGACAACAGCTGTAGATGGCTGCACAGATGCCGAGGCCTGTGTGAGCTACAAACTGCCAAGTGGGGCTGTTTCCTGGGGCCCAGGTGGCCAGAGAAGGCTGCACAGTGAAAGGGAGGGACTGAGGGCCAGTTGTTCTTACTTTCTGTAACTTCAACCGGCTCTTCATGAAGTGTACCCTACGTATTTGCTCTTCCATGAAAACAGTGCTCTGTCTCAGCCTCTAAGCCAGCGGTTCTCAACCTGTGGGTCGCGACCCTTTGGGGGTCAAATGACCCTTTCACAGGGGTCACCTAAGACCATCAGAAAACACATATATAATCACATATTGTTTTTGTGATGAATCACCATGCTTTAATTATGTTCAATTTGTAACAATGAAAATACATCCTGCATATCAGATATTTACATGACGATTCATAACAGCAGCAAAATTACAGTGATGAAGTAGCAACGAAAATAATTTTATGGTTGGGGGTCACCACCACATGAGGAACTGTATTAAAGGGTCGCGGCATGAGGAAGGTTGAGAACCACTGCTAAGCACTGGCCTTGGCAACAAACACAAATTTCTAGTCACCTTATTAAAGCACATGTATTCCCACCTTACAAATTTAACATTCACTGAATATTCACCTTCATTTAGAAACCCACTTTCATAAATTTCCCCTTACTCTAGCTATATGTATTCAGTTAAAAAGTATTCACTCTATCTGGTCCATATATACTGTACTTTGAATAGAAATTGAATTGGCTAAAAAGACACATACAACTAATTATGACTCAGCACAACATTAAGAATTATGTTGAGGCACTATGGGAAAAAAGGAGAGGGAATGACCTACTTTCCAAAGAAGCAACATTGGGGCTAAGATTGGAAGGACTGATAGGTTTCACCTGGCCATGTAGAGAGCAATGAGGAACACAGACATGAAAATGTATTGCAAAGTGTGAATTATTCAATATATAGTGTATGGGGGGCTAAGAGATTGGCTTAGAGGTATATTTTTTAGTTTTATTGAGAAAATTTTTTGGGTGTCTTGCTAAGGAGTTTAAACTTTGTGCTCTAGGTAAAGGGAGATATATTTAAGAGAGGAAAGTGATATAATCAATTCTGGTTTTGGACAAATACCTCTGTAGGAGAGGAGCAGGGTAGGGAGAGATTAGAAACATATTCATCATCCCAGGGATGATAGCTTTTATAACATTTTTAAACCATTGTCCAGAATGCTTTGATGTAAAAATCAAAGAGCTATTTTAAGGAGTGGCATTGTAGATGACTGTAATCTTTTGGTTGGCTCCCTTAATCTCTTTTAAGACCAGCATTATTTTACTTTTTCTATCATTTTGAGGGATTGTTTTCAACACTTTTAAGTTGTTCAAATATTTTCCAGTTATGTCTAACATTGAATTTTATGCTTTCTGGGCCATAAATTCCTAGAATTATTACAGTAATAAGGATACAATGGCATAAAAGAAGGCAGGAAAGAATATAATACTATTTGAAAGTTGCCTACATACCAAGTGTTTTAAAAAAAGCCACTCTTATTTTTACTAAGACCCTGTGAAGAAGGCATCATTATTTCCACTTTACAGTTATGAAAATTGCAACAAAGAGTTTAAGGAAATTGTCCAATATCCCACAGCTATACAGTGACAAAGATGTTTAACTGACTCCAAAACCCATTTATTCCCATTATACCATTTTCCATTAAATAAGCATGAATTCGGGGCCTACTATGTGCCTTTCATGGGTACTAGACTTTGAGAACATACCATAAGTAGGCTGGTTATTCTTCCTTTTCAACATCCTGTACCAGAAAAAGATTGTTTCTCTCTCCACTCTTCTCCATAATTTGTGTGCCTCATGAAGCCGAACTTTGCTCAGCCAATGTGGCTCAGTGGTTCTGAACCAGGAGTCAAGGTTCAATTCCCCAACGTTGTGGGCTCGATCCCCAGTGTGGGGGCATGCAGGAGGCAGCTGATCAATGATTCTCTTTCATCATTAATGCTTCTATCTTGTCCCCTCTCCTTTCCTCTCTGAAATCAATAAAAAAATATATATTTTAAAAAGCCGAACTTTATAGGCTGCATTGCCCAGGTTCCTTTACTTAGCTGAGCTTCTGTCACAGGGCCGTGGGTAGGAGTCTGGAGAGCAGGCAAATTGATTTCCTACATCCACCTACTCCCTCCTGGCTTTGTAGTGTTTTGATGTTTTTTGTTTTGTTTTGTTTTTGTCTAGGGCTGTTCCTCAGCAGCCACAGGTCCAGGAGGCAGCCAAGATCTTCTACGTTCAGCCCTCTCACCAGCCTCTGCTAAGCCCATTTTCTTCTTTTGCCTCTTCAGTCTTACAGGCGTATCAGCTCCCCATTGTTGTCAGTCCCAAGTGCTTCCGTGTTCCTTCTATTCCTGACCCTTATTCACAACCCAGGAAACCCTTCCTTAAACTCCAGCTAAACTCATTGTCAGTGCTACTGCTTTCATTCTGAAACCCTAAGTGGTTCCACCATCCCCCACCCCCACTAGATTGTGGCTGCATGAACACAGGGACCATGCATGGCTCTCCTGTTTATTGATTCCGTCTCATCCTTTCAACTAGCTACTCAAAGGATCATGGTTGCCCAGAGTCTGACAACCTGCTGAAAATGTGTCCTATTGTTTAAATGTCCATGTCCAGATATAAATGATTTGCCCACAGGCTCCCATCTCTAGGGTTTTTCCAGTATATTTTGTCCAGCTGTGTTTGTGCCCAGATCTATTTTGCAGCATCAACCATTCATAGATCATCTAATATTCTAATGCATAATAATTTTACTTATTTGAATTGGATAGGAAAATGTTATTCTGATGAAATGTAGATGTAAAGAGCCTATTGTGACAGTCAGAATGCTTGCTAACTAGTTCAGTTTCTGTCACTTTATCCCCGGTTTCAATTGGAGCAAGTCCTTCAAACTTTCTGAGCCTCCCCTTTTGCATTCGTATAGAAGAAATGGTATAATCTATAATAACAAACCCATAATATGCTAATTAGACCGGACAGCCGAATGACCTTCCGGACATCATTCGGACGTCCTTCCTGACGAAGCCGCTGCTGCAGAGGCAGTTAGGGGCGATCAGGCAGGCAGGCGAGCAGTTAGAAGCCAGCAGTCCTGGATTGCGAGAGGGATGTCCGATTGCCAGTTTAGGCCCGATCCCACAGGGCCTCTGTACTAACATATAATCACTCTCATTTATTCTTGTGAAAATGGAAAGGTTCTTCTTCCCTTGCAAGGACTTCAGGTAATTTTCTCAGGAGCCTCAGGCTTGCAAATAGACCATGACTCTTTGAGCCAACCCCAAATGTGTGTTCTCATCAACCCTCCAAGACAAGAACCCACAGCCGTATGTTCTGAGCCTGGACATCTTGACTGAGTGGGGCAAACATGTATATATACATGTACACTATTTTAAATAGAATATATTTTATATGTATATTTTATATAGAAGAAATAAGAGAATATATATTCTACATAAAGTGAGTATATAGTCTCTATAAAAAACTAATATATACAATCTAGAAATGTACATATTATAGTTTATTAGTATGTATAAATACACATATATATTTAAACCAGGACTTGTTTATTTAAAAAAAAATTATGTGGAAGTTCAGTATACTGTAACATCTTTATTAGGAGCTTGACTTAGGAAGATTGGTATAGGACATCAATGTGGAAATGTTTACTATGGGCTAACTATCAAACAAAAAGAATCTGGAAGGATGCGGTGGTCAGATAATAATAATAACTTTAGTAATAACAGCTAATGTTTGTGAATCACTTTTTGTGGGTCCATACTTCATAGCTGCAGGACACATGGGCCCACATCTGGTTTTGTAAAGAAAGTGTAGCTGAGTCTGAGCTGCAGACAAGTGGAGAAAAAAGAGGAAGAGATTATTCTTTTTGCAAAGTCAGACATCCATCAGGCAACTGGACTCTTCCTGGGGGCTTTTCCCAATGCTTTTTGGTGTTAAACTATGAGAGTTAAGTTTCTTTCCTATGCTTTGAGTTGTCGTTTGAAAGGCCTCCTTTCTTTTTTTTCTAACTTATTGTATGTCTGGCCAACAAGGAATGAATTGGGAAGGTTTAGGATCCAGGTAGGAAACTGGAATAGAAAAACTCCTTATCCTGTGACAATGTGAAATAAGTGAGTGTAAATTTTAAAAATCCCATTTCTTTAAAGTTGGGGGGAGGGACGTAGAGTGGAACTGAGCCTCATTTGTTCAGACCCCGACTGATGACTGAGGAGTTATCCAGAATGCTGGCACCCCAGAATATAGCTTTAAAAGCCACTGCTGGGGATCCCTGTGATAAAACATACATGGAGCCCCCTGTTCTGGTGGTGGGAACGAGGGTGGAAGTTGTCAAGATAGCAGAGTGTTGCTGAAATAAAGATGACGAGGTATGGATGATTATGCTTGGAACTCCCAGATCATAGAATTTTCCACCAGAGCACCCAGGAGCTCCTCAGGGGTGCAAAGAACTGATCGTTGCAGTAGACTGTTGCCTGCCTTGAGGCTTTTCTTCATGCGTCTGCATGAGACATTGCTGGTGGAGCGATCTTTCTATCAGGCGGTGTGATCAAGGCACCTCTGAGCTTCCGCCCCAGTCCTCATTAGCCTCAGGGCACAACGGGGTGGCCATCATGTACCAGGAACTGCAAAGCCGTGTAGAGTTTTGTTTCCATCTCTCCAGCATTATCGGCTTCTATTAAGTATTCATTTCTTGAACTTGACAATCTGTTAAACCCTCATTTATTTGTCATTTCAAGCATGCGCTCCCCGGTCTCACTCCTCAGTGCATTCATTCTGCATGCTGTTTTATGATTCTCAAATGCTCATTTCTATCAGGCAACCTTCCTTTGTCCCCTTGGAAAATGACAACTAAACTTCAAAACTTATTCCAGAATCATCTTCTCTGAGAAGCTTTAAAAAAAAATCTCACCAGAAAAAACCACCTCTGCTCTGTACTATTTTAATACTTTGTGTATAATTGTTATAAAATATAGCATATATTTATTGGTTTGAATGCCTGTCCCCCTTAGCAATCAATGAACTTATTGAGGGTAGATTGACTTTTATTTAGCACAAGACTAGAAACAGTTGGTGAACTAAACTTCAGATCATCTGTCCATCAGAGAGTCTTAAGACTACTAATTGTGTTAATTACAGCAACGCCTAATTCCTGCTTCCACATAGAGTTGTCTAAGCTTGAATAGGGTAAAGACTAGATGTATAAAAACACTGTCAGAAGATTAAGTGATTATCTCTTCTTATAAAATTACAAAATATTTTATTTTCTTTTTTATGATTTTTTGACGGGTTTAGGAGTCTAATCTTATGCTATGAATATATATTACTTTTACATCAGAGAAAAAAACAGTTCTAAGTTTATCGCATCTAGGGATTTTTTTCTATAGGAATAAAAATTGATATTTTGTGTTATTGATATTATGGCACACACTGTTGGGTGACTAGCCTAATATCTATTTACAACTCCTTTCTTTCTTGACCTCATCCTATATGGAGATAAGAAGAGCTAGATTCTTGCGTTCTCAGACTTCTTTGCATCTGAAGTAGACATGTTTTGCAGATATGGCCAATAAGGTATCATTGGCCATCGCTGGACCAATTATTCCCTCCCTCCACACCCCCACCCCCATTTTCTCATGCCTTGAGTACAGACTTGATGTCTGGAGCTATGACAGCCATATTAAAACAATGAGTCACAAAATCATAAAAATAGAAATCAAATTCTAAGCCAAGGGTGAGAAAAGATAGAGCTTTAATCTTTATTGCCATTTAGCCACTGCACCAGCCCTGATGTTCCACCTCCAGTTGTCTTATTACATTGGGGAAATATTGGTATTATTTAAGACACTATTATTAGTTGGGTTTTCTGAACTTTTAGCCTTAAATATTCCTCACAGATACAGATAATTATAATAATTGGTGTACAGTAATATCATAAGTGTTGTTATAAAAATTGAAAGTTAAAAAAATGCAATATTCAACAATAAAAATTTAGTTTTTAATATTATGGAGCCAAATAATCAGCTTTTAAAAGTAAAGTCTTAGAAGACTTTTAATAACTTAAATAATTATTTATGGCATATTATTAACTTTGAAAAAGTAGGTTATAAATTGGTATAGAAAATATCATCTCAGTTTTGTTGAAAAATATATGCATAGTAAAAAAAAAATCCATACATCATACACTGTTGTCTTTGTTTTTGGTAATTGGACCACAGTGATCTGTATTTAATTCACTTAGGAATTTTCATTTTCTAAATGCCCTTTAGTGTACATAGATTATTTGTCTTAATTGAATTAGGAAAATTCATTTAAGAGAAATAGTATTGAATGTTATTTATAAAGTAAAAAGACACCAGAGAACGTGGACAAGTTTGCTGTGTGGCCAGTATTAAGTAAGTTAAATGGTAATTGAGGGGAAAATGTAAATTATATTAAAATATCTTGCATTTTACTAGACTTGTATCCATGCCAACATTGATAAATACAGTCAGCCAATGATGCTTCAGAAGAATAATGGGATATTGGATAGGCAAAGAACGATAGATGCTTCCATTTGCTGTTGAATTAAAAGCAAGCTAAAATCCATTAACAGTGAAATGGAACCTTACTGTGCTTTTATTCTTCCTGATCCTGTCTGAATAATTCAGAGAATGGGCAAAAAGCCCAGATAAATGCATAGTTTTTATTTTCTCTTTGAGCCTTTTCTATCTTAGCTGTTTGGTTTCCTAAAAGGCTATCTCAGTGGCTGCCGGTTTCAAAGTGTCATTGGGATCAACAACCTAGAAACCCTATTTCAGGCAAATGCTAACCTCAGTCTTAAAACAATGAAACAGCAACTGTCGAGAGTAAAGAGAGGTTTTAATGTCAAAATACAGTATTTTGTTCCTCTGTGCACCTAGAAGTTGTGTGAAATGGGCAAATCTTTGCATCTCTCAGAGCTCCAGTTTCCACAGCTGTGAAATGGCTTTGCCACTTCCTCCCAGTGTTTTTGAGAGTACTAAGTGGAAACATGTCCACATGTAATGTACATTATGTCAGTTGTCATGAAAACCAAACATTTTAATGACCTTAACAAAACAGAAACACTTCGCTTTTAAATTTTAATAAACCCCCAATTAAACAAGGGTTTCTACAGGGAAGATGCAGGAAAGGTATCCCCATAACACAGGGCTCTGTGAATCCAGGCAGTGGGATTCCCATAGGCGTTACTGAGTGAAGGGTCATTACAGCCAACTTCAACCACAAAGGTCCTGAGGGACTGAGTTCCCTCTAAATCATTTTGTAGCCTGAAAGGGGATCTGTATCCTAAGGTTTTCCACTTCATGGGGTCTCCCAGAGCTGGCCACCTCAAAATTATAGCTTGTACCCCCTTCATTTTCTGAATCATTTAAATTAAATTCCATTCAAATGTGTTTCTATAAAAATGCATGTGCATAGAAAGCAGTGCAGGGCCCTGGCCAGGTAGCTCAATTGGTTAGAGTGTCATCGGATATGCCAAGGTTTCGGGTTCAATCCCCAGTCAGAACACATATAAGAAGCAACCAATGAATGGGTAAATACCAGGAACAACAAATGGATGTTTCTCTCTCTCTCTCTCTCTCTCTCTCTCTCTCTCTCTCTCTCTCTCTCTCTTCCTTTCTCTATTTCAAAATCAACGAATAAATAAATGTTTAAAAAAGAAGTATGAAAGCAGTGCAGGAAGGCTGTATTTCCTGAATCCCAACAGCAATAGTCTCATGTCTTGAGGGGTGAGGTAGCAAATTAGATAGTATTTTTCTCTGCAAATTGGATAGTATTTTTATAATGAAAACAGTCTTTTAAAAGGCTGTTTTCCTAGGTGGAAAAAAGAAAATAAAGGCTTTTGTGGATTGTTTTTTATTTGCTTTGTTCTGTTTTGCGTTAAGTATGTGATTAGTAGAAAACTTTCTGTTCTGCAAGGGGTAGTAGAGCCATTTATTTCCAAGGTGTTTTGAGCATAAAGAATAACAAACACAGAGGAATCCTTCTCCACTTCTTTTATAACATTTTGCTTATATCTTGGGTACTTTTCCCTCCTTTCTGGAAGAAAAATGTATAGTGGAGGAATTTGGCCATCTTTGCAAAAGTGCCTTGGACCAGCCATGGGTGTCGGAGATGGAACCTCTTCAATAAAGTAACAGTGGAGATGTCAGTAGTTGTACTATTAAAATTTTTAAAAATCATCAACCGTCTTCTATTGTGAGAGCTGCAAAGGTGCTAGGCTGTTTGATTGCATTACATGTACTATCTAACTTAACCTTTATATATAATAAGCCTAAGAAGTTTGTACAATGAAAAAAAAAAGCTGAGACATGTACAAAGTTTCAATAATTTGCATAAGGTGACAGCTATGTGCTTGACACAGAATATAGTCAAGATGTCTGACTGCAGAGTCCACAGTCAACAGACAATGCCTTCGAATTATCCACTGGAAATGAATTGGAATGGATCACTGAATGGAGGGCAGATGCTGCTGCTTCCAAGGCTGATGGCTTTCTCCTACCCAGAGAGGCTAAATGCATGCTGAGAAGGGATGGTGCAAGTATCCAGTCATACACTGAGTGTTTCTTATGATTTTTATAAAGGGACTAGAGGCCCGGTGCACAAAAATTTGTGCACTCAGGGGGCATCCCTCAGCCCAGCCTGCCCCCTCTAACAGTCTGGGAGCCCTCACAGGATGTCCTACTGATGTCCCTGTGGGGAGCAGGCCTAAGCCGCAGTCTGGCCTCCCTCTGTGGAAGGCAACTGGCTGATCAGGTATATAGATACTTTCTGAAGACATCACAGACTCCTTCCTTATTTCTTTCCTCTGTGGTTGGAGAATAGGGGACTAAAAGGTGGAGGCAGAACTGTGGCCAGGCCTGGGGCTCTTGTAGGCAGCAGAAAGAAGGAGAGGGCTGGGGAAAGTCTAGACACCGTTTTCTTCAATTGTCCTCCCTTCCTCCGGGCCCCTCGCTCTGTTCTTTCCTTGTCATGGTGGACACTTGGGCCTCGGACTGACAGGAGCCCAGCGACGGTGGAGTTCAGCCCCCTCACATCTCAGCTGAACATACAACCGCCTCACATTCCAAGTGGAGCTGTTTTCAAGTGGCTAAAGTTCTGGCAATTCATGCCTCCCGGCCTTTCCCCTCTCATGTTTCCTCCTTGGGTCAGTTGCAAACTTCACCGAGACACTGAAGCAACTCTGCCCTGGTAGTTCTGCACCGGCCCCTGCCCGAGCCCAGCCAGGTACTCTTCCTTGAGGTCTCTGGGTCCACAGTCTGAGCTCAGGGAGGTCACCCAAAGCCCGTTCCCCCAGACAAGTGGGGCAGGGGGGCTAGCTTGAAGAGTTGGAGGAAGATGGCAGAGTAAGATTGGTATGAACCAGAGACTGCTTAGCCAGACTTCCTAAGCTCCCCACCGGGCCCAGGCTGGGCCCCTTCCCCACACCAGGAGGATCCCAACTGAGGTCCCCTCCCTGCACCCAGCGCTCTCCTCCCTGTTCTACCACTGGAGGAAGGGAGCAGCTCACCTGCTCTGGACCCTGCCAACCTGGCAGGCTGAGGCACAGGTGATGCAGCCTAGCGTGCTAGTGGCTGGGAGCCTTCTCCTCCTCCCTGAAGCGTGGGGCGGGGTTGCAGCAGCTCACAGCTGCCCCTGGCACCATGCATGGAGACACCGCTCTTCACTGAGCCACCATCTGCCTGGGACCTGTGGGGGTTGGGGTGGCCTTGGGCTCCCACTGGCCCCACTGAAGCCAGACTCTGCTTGGCCGGCCATCCCCGCCGCCCGAGGGCTGCGCATGCCCCACAGGCCTCATCGCCCTCATGAATCGCCGTGGTCTGGCCATCCCATCCCAGGAAGTGGCCATCCCGATCGCCATGGCTCACTCCCCGGTGCAGTTGGGCCTGTCCAGCATGCATGTAGGCAGGAGCTGGGCCTCTGAGGGGAAGGAGGAGGGATGCGTGGGCCAGGGCATAAGTGGGGACCTTGGTGGTGTAAACACCACCCCCTATTTCGTGCAAGCCCCTCACGCTGTATTCCTGAACCCCTGGGTGCTCCTGCCCAGCACTGTGCTCTTGGGCCTGGGGTGGGGGTGAGGGACCTGGAGCTGCGGCCTGAAGGCAACCCTCACTGGCTTGGAATCTCAGTGGTCAATCGACCAGGGAGGGATGCGGGATGCCAAATCCCACCTCTCTTCCTCTCTCTCTCTCTCTCTCTCTTTCTCGGAGAGGCCCTGTGTCTCCGGTGGGTGGGTGGGGACTCAGGCAAGGTGATTGGCATCGCTTGCCTGAGCCTGAGCCCCCGCCCGCCCCCGGGTCACACACGAGAGTGGCTGATTGCTTTGCCTGAGCTCCTGCGATGGCGGCTTGCGCTGTCCTGCCCTGCCTGCAGTATGCAAATTAGCTGCCATCTTGGTTTGCAGTTAATTTGCATATCGCTCTGATCAGTCAATGGTGGGCATAGCGAAGGTACGGTCAATTACCATGTTTGTCTATTATTAGTGTAGATGATAGACAATAGTCTGTGCACAAAATGCTCATGGAGTGAGTCAGGAGATCATGAACCCCACCTCATTTGGAGTTCCCAATGTCATATTACCAGGACTCCACAGAACCATGCAGCTGGAACGGGCTGTGAGGATACAGTCGGCCTTTGATGTTTTTGTTTACCCAGGATTCATTACACTTTCTTTTGAAAAAGTGTACCCTCATTACCTCTTGAGGAATTAACCTCTTCAGTATTTATAGTCTTTTTTTGCCAATTAGAGGAGTAACCTAGTCAAGAACTAGGTACATGAGATGAGCCAAGGTCCATCACATGCTCCCTTTCTGGAACTCACATTACAAGTTAGCATGTTGAAAATACTGAAAACAACTGGAGTTCTCATTCATTCCAGAGATCTGGAGCCTCTGGAACTCCCTGAATCCCATTAGAAACCAACTCTTCTGTTTCTCTTTACTCTTATATGCCCACTTCCTTGAATCAGCCTCCCAACGAGTTTCTCTTTTGGCCTAGAAATTCTAGAGACTGTTTCTGTGACTTTCATCCAAAACACCCAGCCATCATATAAGCCACTGAGCCATTTGTGTAAACCACTTTTACAAAACACAGGCGTCATCTACTCAGTAGTTCAAATATGCCAACGTTTGTTTTATTGAAGAAATTCTTATATAATATTCTGATGTGTCAAACGAAGCTCTACCCCAAGCACTTTGTATCTATGAATGTGCGGGACATCTCCAGTGTGGGAGGAACTTACTGCCTTATGGAGCTGATGGCAGCTTATGTTGTTGGAGGATCATTTCTTGTATTTGGCTAAAATTTTCTTCTTTGTCTTTCTATCCTCTTGACCCCTGTTCTGCTGTCCACCGCACAGAATAACACTGGATAGCCTCTCCTTTGCACTCCTTGTTTCATATGCAACCAGTTGTACACTTAGATATATGGATGAACTTCCCATGAAGACCAGGGTGTAACTCCTGCAGTTCTAACTTGAGTGTCATCTGAGTTAAAGGACTCTCTCTCATCTGCTACCTTTGTCAAGCAAGCAGTGGGGAGTTCAGAAAACCCTAATGCACAAAAATAACAGAGAAATTCCTTTTCCCTGAATCCTATCACTATCGATATAAAAGAGTCTAGAGCAGGGGTGGGCAAACTTTTTGACTCGAGGGCCACAATGGGTTCTTAAACTGGACCGGAGGGCCGGAACAAAAGCATGGATGGAGTGTTTGTGTGAACTAATATAAATTCAAAGTAAACATCATTACATAAAAGGGTACGGTCTTTTTTTTTTTTTTTAGTTTTATTCATTTCAAACGAGCCAGATCCGGCCCGTGGGCCGTAGTTTGCCCACGGCTGGTCTAGAGGCAGCAGTTCTCAACTTGTGGGTCGCAACCCCTGAAAATACATCCTGCATATCAGATACTTATATTACAATTCATAACAGTAGCAAAATTACAGTTATGAAGTAGTAACAAAAATAATTTTATGGTTGGGGGTCACCACAACATGAGGAACTGTATTAAAGGGTCGCAGCATTAGGAAGGTTGAGAACCACTGGTAAATGCTTTATTTCTTCAGCTCCTTTTGATTTAATGTCATCAGCTACCCACTTCCATGTGTAACCTAACTCTTGCAGTGATTCATTCAATAGATACTTATCAGGCAGATGTGCCAGGTGCAAGATAGAGTGTTAGGTGCTTGGGGGGTATAAAACAAGAAATCAGTAGCTAAAATCTAGAATAAAGAAATCAAACATCCACTTACTTAGTACATATGAAATCAGTATCCAAGCAATTGATTTTTGTTGTTGTTATTCGATTTGTTTGTTTGTTGCCTCCATGTAGCTCCGTGATGCTATGTAGACACAGCTAGTAGAGGTGTAACTCTTGGAAGCATCTTCGCCAGGACAGTGCCCAAGAAGGATGGATAGCACACAGGCTATTAAAGACCCGAGAAGAAGTGCTCTCTCTTTCGCCTGAAAGGTTTCCTATGATGGTTCAATGAGAATTAGTGGTTCTTCCCCAGGACTGGCTTTAATCTTGATTTGTCCCTGGTCTAAAATGAGCTTTGAGAATACAGGTGAAGCCTTTATAGCAGTGGTTCTCAACTTTCCTAATGCCGCAACCCTTTAATACAGTTCCTCATGTTGTGGTGACCCCCAATTTCATTGTTACAAATTGAACATAATGAAAACTTACTGATTAATCACAAAAACAATATGTAATTACATATGTGTTTTCCGATGGTCTTAGGCGACCCCTGTGAAAGGGTCGTTCAACCCCCAAAAGGGTCGCGACCCACAGGTTGAGAACCGCTGCTTTATAGAAACTTTCAAACACAGCAAGAAGTTATTAAAACGTCCTGGCCAGGTGGCTCAATTGGTTGGACCATCACCCCTGCACCAAAAGGTTTCAGGTTCAGTTCTTGGTCAGGGCACATACTTAGGTTGCAGGTTCCATCCGCTGGTTGGGGTACATATGAGAGGCAACCAGTTGATGGTGATAGGGTCTCTCTCTCTCTCTCTCTCTCTCTCTCTCTCTCTCTCTCTCTCTCTCTCTCTCTCTCTCTCTTCCCTTTCCCCTTCCTATTCCTAAACATATCATCCAGTGAGGATTAAGAAAAAACTGCCCTTGCTGGCGTGGTCAGTGGTTAGAGGATTGGCCCACTCACCAGAGGGTTGCATATTTGATTCCGGTCAAAGGCACATACCTGGATTGCTGACCCGATCCCACCCTCCTTTGTTGCATGCAGCATGTGTGGGAGGCAACCCATCGGTGTGTCTGTCACATCGATGTCTCTCTCTTTCTCCCACATCCTCCTCCCTTCCACTCTCTCTAAAAATCAGTGAAGAAAATATTCTCACTCTTCAGGTGAGGATTATAAAAAAACTATTGTAACACGGCAAGATGGGAAAAAGAGGGGAGGAGAGGCGGGTAGTAGCAAAAGAAATTTTAATTGTTTGTGTTAGTATTGTAAGAAAGAACCGTGTTTTATGCCTACATATTGCTCACATACTGACAAGGTAGACAATGATGGCATATTCTTTAAAACCTACTGGTGCTAATATGAAAATACTGACTATGAGAGATACAGAAATAGTACATCTCTTTTAAATCTCAGAGGACAGCCTATGTAATAGCTTGTGGCAGGTAGTTTGACAGGTCTATGGACATAATATGAGAGCCCAGCCTAATTTGTACCTTCTAGACTTTTCTAAAGAGAGAGTATCACCTCTGATGTAGAGCTGATGTTCTAGGGAAGATTCGCATCACTGCTTCCTAAGCACCATTCACTTTTCTTTCCTTTACAAACGAAGGATTTTTTTCCCAGGCCTGGCTCTATCCACCTTTCCTCCATGCTCGCATATCAGTTTGACAGTTCTGATCCCCAAAGATTAGAGGTGTGATGGATGGGAGAGGCAGTGAAGAAAACATTGTGCTGCAAGAAAATCCACCATATCCACACAATGTATGAATCTGGTATTTGATAACATTAGCACATGCTTGGTCCAAAGATAAGGGCTGGGCATTCGAGGAGAGAAGAAGGTCAAGTACAGTGGAGAGGAGAGTTTTACTTAGTTGGCCTCAAGTCTCTCTTTCCCTCATGCCAGGTCCCAAGGGAAGAAAAGACTATAACAAGAAAGAATAAGAGTTTCTATAGACTTCAAGGACTCCAGGGAGGGACTTCTTTGCACCATACGCTTGTGGACACCAGAAATACATTGGAGACAAACCCTCCCAGCACTTCTTGTGTGTAGATGAGATGCATAGAATTAGACATTTGATCTCTGAATTAAGCCAGACCTGGGTCTGAATGAAAGACCCTGGTTCTCACTTTATGGCTGTGTCACCTAGAGCATGTCACTCCTTGTTGTACCTTGTTTTCCTCATCTAAGAAATGGACCATAGTCAGCATTATATGTGTGAGCTAGAAAGGAATTTTTTGTTACAGTTTTCCCATTTTCAAGTCTATAATGACAAAAATTATTTTACCCCAAGCGTTGGCTTTTTTAAGAAAAAAAAATTGTTATTCTGAAACCTTTAGTTTAGCAGCAAAATGCAGACTGATGCTAGGGAAATTGGGTGATTTATAGTACACTTAGTTCCATCATTATGAATGGGTTATATTCCAAAGGGTTATTTGTATATAAGCCATCTACCATGTTCCAAGCACTGAACAGATGCTAACGGCTGGGTGCCTTCCAGACTAAAATGGCATCTGATATTGCAGCAGCTCCTACAGCAGCTCGTCCATTCTACCACTACCCATGAAGATAGAGAATGAGCAAGAACTCACCCCTCCTAAAATTAAGACAGACTTTTAGAAGGGTTCTTAATCATTTTAAATGCAAAGAAATATGTTGCATTAAAATTTCAAAGAGCGTCTACCCAGTCTTCAGCAAATATGCTCATGCGTAAAGTAGGCGTCACAGAAGACTGGAAGAGCATTCTCTCATCTCTCATTATTGTCCTGGTGCAGACACTCCAGTTCCTATTGAATTAAAACCAGGCAACCACATTTTTAATAGTATTTTCCCAATCAATTAGATATCTTTCCTATGTCTTCTACCCCCAAAGAATACAGCAGAGCAGAAAACATCAAGAATTGGGGAGGAGGACTTGGGAAGTATGGTACTCAATAGTAAACAATGGAAACAAATATAAAGATACGTAGAAACAGTGCATTGTGGGGATTAGACAGGTCATGCTAGGTATGCAGTAGAGACAGAAGGGTTCCCAGTTCAATACAATAGATCCATGTTACCTAAATATCTTACAGAAATCGGGAAGTGGGTTAGGAGCCTTGCCCATCACTTCAGCTGTATATTGGAGACGGGACTCCAGCATTAGACAAATGAGCAGCAGAGTTAAGAGAAATCCTTACATTATTGGCAAAACCCAATGTCTAGAGACATCTTACTTCATTCAAGGCTGGGTAAAGAGAATAAAAAAAAGGGGTCATATAAGAATTACAAGAGAGGAAAATATAAGAAGAACATGTTTTTGAAAGAGATATTGCAATCCAAAGACACATTTTAAATTGAATATTTGTTCAAATAAACCAGGAAAAAGGTATCCACTAAATAGGAACAAAAAGTCACATAGGAAAAGTAGTCTAAAGTCAAAGAGCAACAGAATGGGATGAAAACAAAGTTGAGTGAGTTTTAAAAAAAAGTTCAAAAATACCAAAATTATAGCAGCAAAATTGCAGACCACATTTGATGCAAATGGAGGTGAAAATATAAAAGATGTGGAAAGTCAAATAAGGATGGCAGAAGGAAACCTGAGAAAACAAAAACATGAAAATGAAGGGAAGTGACAGGAGAAAAGATGGTCACTAAAGACTAGGAAAGAGAAAAAACTTCCAGAATTTGCATAATTGCTAGCACTGATAAGGGAAATTTACAAATGCGACTAAAGTGGTGATGGAGTGTTTACTAAGAGGAGAGATCTCTGAGCTGGAGTCCTAAGGACACAGATGAAAAGAGGTGTATGCTAAGCAAAACCAAAGAGCTACACACTAGACACATCCTGGTGGAAATATGTAGTTCAAGTTTTGGGGGAGAGCCCTATTTGGTTTGGCTCAGTGGATAGAGTGTCGGCCTGTGGACTGAAAGGTCCCAGGTTCGATTCCGGTCAAGGGCATGTACCTTGGTTGCAGTCACATCCCCAGTAGGAGGTGTGCAGGAGGCAGCTGATCGATGTTTCTCTCTCATCAATGTTTCTAACTCTCTATCCCTCTCCCTTCCTCTCTGTAAAAAATCAATAAAATGTATTAAAAAATAAAAAGGCTTCTTCCCACAGGGACAAAAAGTAAACTAGCTTCTTTTTATAATACAATAATTCTTTTTTAATAGGGCACTGATCTGTAAAATATAAGCTAAGTACTACTAAAGAAATGCAACCGTGAATAAAAGATCAGGTTTGGGAGACTTTAGTGAAATTAAATGCTACGCAAAATGAAGTTCATGAGTCAAATGTTTATTTCACCCTAAAGGAAAAGATGCACACCTATATTGTTTTGGTTTTGATCTTATGACAGATGCAAATAACTTTAAAATAGCCCCTCTCATGCTGCTCAGCTGTACCAGACGCGACTTTAATTAAAATTTCCTTTTTCTTCCTCCCTCATCTGTGTTTCAAAGATGACTTGGTTACATCATTTCATTGAGTCCATATAATCCTGAGCATCTCCATGCATAAACAGAAAGCAAATGCCTCTCCTAAGAGTTCCCCAGTGACTCTTTCACCAAGGATTTTAATAAATTCAGAGACTGTGAATGTCTCCAAGTGTGTATTCATGAGCTTTATGGACAACGTGTTGAACCCTATCGGTTCCTTGTTCTGCGCGGCTCCCAGTATTCTCCAAACTGGATGAATGTTCACTTTTTGGTTCATCATCAAACAATGCCATCTCAGTTCACTGTGTGTTTTTGCATCTCCTTGTTTATTGGCGGGCAACACTTTAATGGAATTCCATCAAGTAATTGCTCAAAGAATAACCTGAATTATGCCAGGGTTAATGAGAGTGGTCAGGGTCTCTTTGGAGTCCTAGTTTCTAGCATCTTTTCTTTTCTTTTTTAAAGTTTGTAATTCTTTTCTTTTTTTTTTTTTTTAAAGAATCTTTATTGTTGAAAGTATTACATAGGTCCTCCGTTTTCCCCCATTAATCTCTTCCAGCCTGCTCCCATCCTCACCTGTCTCTTCTCCCCTCAATTACCCCCCGGCCCTCACCACCCCATTGTCTGTGTCCATGGGTTATGCATATATGCATACAAGTTCATTGGTTGATCTCTTTCCACCCACCCTCCCGTGCCTTCCCTCTGAGGTTCAATAGTCTGTTCATGCTTCTATGACTCTAGGTCTATTTTTGATCATCAGTTTATTTGGTTTATTAGATTCCACATATGAGTGAGATCATGTGATACTTATCTTTCTCTTCTAGCATCTTTTCATCCAACTACAAAGACCATTCTCTTTGGGAGAGAATGCTGTGTGCAGATTGCTTCCCCTGCTGTAGGGCCTGTGCTGAAGATGGTCTTCCCCCGAGTTAATGCATTGCAGTAAGAGCAAAAGTAATAACAATAAGCTGCACAGCATATGTCCTTAATGGCTTGATAAAGGACCACAAGGGGCATCGTGAAGAAGATGAGTGTGGAAAAGACTCCTTTTTATTAAGCTTAGTGGGGGAGGAGGTTTAGGATATTCATTTCCATAGATAAATAAACAAGCCAAAGCAAAGGAACATCTGCTGGGATGGGCTCCTCCAACATGGAGCAGATGTGTTTCAACAACAGAACACATCCTAGAAGCATTTTAAGGTTTAATTATTTAGTTATTTCATTGATCTGAGGAGCGAGGGGGCAGGGATGGATGGAGGAAGCATATTGTAAATGTACTGAGCCTGGTAATTCAATTTTGAATGCAGCTGAAGCCCCCACATGCTGAAGTTTCTCCCAGAACATATGCTAACTGCTTTTTGATACACAGAGCTGGACTGCGTTCATCCCACTGCACGTGTGTGGGATATCACTCTGGTTCATTCTCTTCACGCCATCTCCCCCGACCCTACCCTCAGCTCCCCCCTGCGTTTTTGTAACAATTTCCCATGTCCTCTCTCTGCCTTTAGTTTCACCCTGCTCGAAACTTATCCATGTCTGTCTGTCTGTCTGTCTGTCTGTCTCTCTCTCTCTCTCTCTCTCTTTCTCTCTCTCTCTCTCTCTGAAAAGCAATCAATCAATCAATAAAAAGTATTACCCCTGGGTGAGTTTGAACACCAAACGTTCAGTTAGCAACTAATGTGCTTACCCAGTGCACCACAGAGAGGACTGCACAGCTTAGCTATGACTTCAGCTACAACAGAGATGCCGGCTCTCTTTGCCCTTTTGTCTATAACACACAAGTGCTCTGCCATACACACATATTCACACCATCAATGTCTCTGATCTATCATAAAACTCTCTCTCTGTGTGTATGTGTGTGTATTCAGCAAGCAGAACCAGCAAAGCATTTAATTCCTCAAAGGTACTTAAAAAGCACTGTTTAGACATCCCAGCAACTCCTTCATGCACCTGGGAGAGATGGGGATGAAAATGTGCTTCATTTATATGGAAAGGCTTCCAGGCTTTAGAAGCGCACTCTGAAAGGTGAGACGTCACCAACAGCAATGGGCATTGGTCTACATTCATGGAAACCTTCATTTACCCCAATGCTGAGGATGGGGATTAATTGTTTAATATTCACAAAGGACTCTGGGGATGAAAAGACTCGCATAAAAGCTGAAAACGACTCTACTTTGTTTGCTTTTCCTCGCCCTGTGGTTGAATCTACAGGGCCACCGTGTCTTTGAAGCAGCTCCAAGATTATAATAACGATGACCACGCTTGGAGTTGGGAGAACCGAGCAAATAGGAATAATTTAGACTCAGCTGTAATTCTAGTAACTGCAAAAGTAAGGACGTTAGTATTAAATAGAGTTAATATTCTAGTAACTGCAAAAGCAAGGATGTTAGTATTAAACCTCTCTACCACTTGCTAGCTCTGTAACCTTGGACGAGAGATTCTATTTCCTTAGCTGAAAAATGGGCTAATACATCGACTTAGTTAATGTCAAGTTACAGGTGTTTTAAAGGACTTACGTAGTGCCTGACACATTGCTGGTAGTTTTGCAGTTATAACTCTTATTGCTATTGCCAATGTTTGAGGAATATTAATAAATAAGGTTTCCAAGTCCTGATGCTGCAGAAGCCAACATTGATCCTAAATAAATTAAAAAATGACAAAACAGAAGGAATGAATCAGACTAACAGGCAGGAAATCTTTTAAATTATTTGTGATTGTGTGTGTGTGTGTGTGTGTGTGTGTGTGTGTGTGTGTGTGTGTGTAACAGAGAATTCTGCTATTATTTGCCTTAGATTAAATAACTTTGTCATTTAGTTCATAATTGCTTTATTTTTTCATTGTAATATCCCAGCTAATTTCTTGAATATGGATCTAATTTCAACTTCCACTCACACCCTCACTGACACCTGTAGTGTTTTTTGCAGTGTTTGTCAAAAGTGAGGACTTAAGGATCTGTGACTTGTTTGAGCAGCTCTACATTAAGTGGATCCTTAACATATGCAGCTTAGCTATAAGGTGCCAGGGAAGAGGCAATAGATTGTAGGACCAACTCTGTCTCCATCTTATTTGGACATGGGGGATTATCTTCCCACTTTTTCCGAATTATAGACACTCAGGTAAAGAGGTGGGAGTTGGCAGGGAGGGATAAGAGAACTACAGTGTTTACACTGCTTTGAATTCTACCAGATTTCCTCCAGGTGGGGATTCACTGCCGACCACCACCTAACTCCTCCTGTTCACTGTCCCCTTGTGGCTGAAGCTGCTTCTTCAGTTTCAAGGAAGTAAGGACCCTGGCCTGGGGCTCCCCTCCCTGTGCTGACCACAGCAGCTCTGTGAATGCAATAGTGATGCATCTAGGGACCTTCAACCAGACTGCCGTGGAGAGAGAAAGAGAAAATCAAGGACTCCCAACGGGTACATTTACTCAAATTTAAAAAAAAACATTGGTCTGAAGACCCTGGTTTATAGTATAAGCCACCTGGTCTCTGGTATGTACAAATGAGGAAACCTGGAATGCTAAAAATTACAATGTTTGTGGCAGGGCCAATGGCCCTTCTGAATCCAGAAAGGAATTAAAAAAAATAGAAACCAGGAGTTTCTGTCTGTTCTCCTTGTGTATCGTCGTATTATAAGAGGAAGGCTTAAGAAGGCAGCTTACAAAATCTCTAAGAAAAATGTCCCTGTCTGAGTCAGTTTTAGAAAAAAAGACAGGGCCACAATAATTGGATTGGCAAGGGGAGGGAGGAAAGGGTCCTCCTTCAGGATCAATATCAATAATAAACAGCTCGCCGAAAGAACTGCCTCTAACATTAATTAGCTCTGTGATGCTAGGAAATTCAATTAAACTTTGCTGGCCTTGTTTGTTTGTTTTCCTTGCTTGTTTGCTTGCTCTTTTTTCCCCCCTCTGTAAATTTAGATTAACCAAAGAACTTTTAACTAGACAACTGAGCAAAACTTTGACAGCAATTCCTCTGCATGTGAATATATTTCTTCAAGGACAAAACTCACAGTTGTCAGGGTCCTCAGTTGGGAGTTGAGGTATGCTGGATCCACACAACCACATGTTGCTGGGAATGGATCAGACGCAGAGCAGTGGAGATAAAGATTTAGCTCAAGGGTCCAGAGCATTATAACAGCCTGTCTTAGTTTGGTAAGAATTGCTATCCATGGATTTCCAAGTAGAGGGTACATAAGTCATATCCAGGAATACTTAACCTGGCAATGACCATGTTATATAAGGAATGGCGCAGAAGCTGCCTA
Organism: Myotis myotis; assembly: GCF_014108235.1. Lineage (NCBI taxonomy): Eukaryota > Metazoa > Chordata > Mammalia > Chiroptera > Vespertilionidae > Myotis > Myotis myotis. Next base: position 44,810,660 of record NW_023416320.1, on the reverse strand, counting down.
GCAAAAACTGAGCACCCAGAAACAGCCCCATTATAAACACTGATCACAAGCAACATGGGCAGGTGAGTGGCCTGCCTAGAAAAGGTAGGATTCAGTCTCAGTGGCTTCAGAGGAGGGTTCTACTGTGAAAGTGGAAGTGAAGAGAGGGAAACTGAGGCAGAAATCCGGGCAAAGAGGACACACTGGTGACAGAGAGGGAAAAATAGTAAGGAAGTTGTTATCTGGTGGGAATTTAGGCTCACCTATATTTGGCAAAGCATTGACTAAGTCATGGCCCTTTCCTCTGAAGAACCAAGGTTACACATAGCTGAGCGGAGAGCACCTTATACATGAGCTCCCAGACTTCTGCTTCTGGCCAAGGTCGTATTTATCCCTCTACCTCAAACAAATACAAAATTAAACACAATAGATAGAACAGTGATTTTAAGACAGTGCACATGGGTAACGAAGGGTAGTGATTGCTGGGATTTGGGTGATACACATTTTGGTGAAGCCTACAATTGCCTCACTAAGAGAATTTTTAGGCTTGGTTGGTACCAGGGGTAAAAACATGGGCAAAGGTAGGCGGGATTCTTGAATTGAAGAAGCAGAGCCTGGAACGACCCGAGTGGTTATATGTTCAAGTACTGGAGAGGAAACAGGAAACAGAGAGGTCAGACAAGGCAAATAAATTGCCCCACGTCACATGGCTGGTGAGTAGATGAACCAGGATTCAAACCCCAAATCTGTACCTCGTCTACACATCATGTTGCTTCCTTTCTTGGTGTTGGCTAATTCAAGCCCAAGACTAGAAATCCAAGTCCTCTATTTGTCCTACAAGTAGAAGTTAATGAAGCCCTTGACTTCACACATGACAGCACAGAAAAACAATATTCATCTGACAATAATAACTAGCATTTGTTTACTATTTAGTATGTATCCAGGCTGTGTGTCATGCCTGCATCCATCCATTTAATGCTCTCAGCAAGCAAGAGAGGACTCTATTTATTTTTCCCTCTGAAGAGTCTAGCTGCTGGAGCCAGTCTATTAACCACCCAGGCCTTCACAGTTCACTGCCCTCGCATCAACCCGGCCTCCAGACTTCAATGCAGAGCAGACGTTAGCAGCTCACCAAAGAGGACTGTGCTGAGAAAAGGCAGCGCTTGAAGGAGAAAAGCATCGCAGCTAATAAACTAGCCCCTCTTAACGACTTCAAGATCTTTATTTAATGTGCAAAACGCAGAGACCCAAAGTGGTTTCTCAATTCTAGGGGGCATTTGGAGTCTTAACTGGGATAATGTGAACTTTGATCTCTTTTCCTAACAATTGCAGAATTTAAATAGGATGTGTTGAGACGTATTCTACTGTGTCTTGTGAGCCCAATATTTAGTAAGATATACTAATCCTGTGGGGTGTGGTGCCCCAGGTATAGTGTAAACCTTTGAATCCATGGATTCCTAGTATATAATTTTTTGTGCACAGCTATATGCCTGCTTCTTCTTTTGCCATATAAAGTAAAAAACAGTAATGAATCAAGATGTGCCAATTTTAATGAAGCAACCCACTTTCCAATTTACAGAAGAGAGAGTGGACATTAAATTATCCCCATTCACTCAAAAAAGAAAAAACAAAATACGAGTCTCCAGACAGGAAATGATAGTCTCCCTATGAAAAGTCTCATTTTGTAACCACACGTGCATATGCACATTGTGTGTGTGTGTGTGTGTGTGTGTGTGTGTGTGTGTGTGTGTGTAGAAGACAAATATGGAGCATTACTACGTATTTCATTAAGTCCTAAGAAAGCTCCTGACAGACACTAATAATTGATTGTATAATTTTTTTCCTCCTTGTCCCACATAGAATCTCAGTCTCTTTTTCAACGCAGCTCAACTCTAGAAAACTCTACCAATTTATCTAGTTGGCATTTAAAGTGAATCCTATTAGCCTTCCATGGACCTGCCTTTCAACTGGAACATTTTCAATAACAGAGAACCCCCTATTTCTAAGCCAGCAAGCCACATTTTGAGATTGTCCTAATTGTTTGAAGTTCTTTCTTGCATTGAATGAAAATTACTTTCAATTCACTTCTACATATAAGTCCTAATTCTGCTTTCTGGTCCCAGTGGAAAACTCGGCTTGTACTGCTTTATACCCTAATGGCTTCCACACTCCTATCTGCACATAGCCTTATTTGATTCAAAGTCTTTCATTTTTCTCAAGAATGAAGTGTTTTAAGAAACAACTATCCATTGAGTACTGTATTTCATAGTGGAGGTAAAATAGTAAGAAAGCAAAGGTTGTCCTTTTCTCATGTAACTTCCTTTTTTTTTCATATAACCTTCTATTGACTAGCCGTGGTCGTCAATATGTGCTCTTTGGCCCCTTGAGTGTGGCTCTTCCTAAGCCTTAGAAGTACCCTAATTAAGTTAATAACAATGTACCTACCTATATAGTTTAAGTTTAAAAAATTTGGCTCTCAAAAGAAATTTCAATCGTTGTACTGTTGATATTTGGCTCTGTTGACTAATGAGTTTGCTGACCACTGGACTAGAGGAACCAGGTAAATAGCAATGAGAGCACAGTGTGACGTGTGCTGAGACAGGGACGCTCAGGGGGCTTTAAGAGCATAAACGAGAGGCCAAGAAACCCTAAATCTGGAGCAGATTTGTCAAGGACCGCTTTCAGGATAAAAGGAAGCCTAGAAGAATGAGCATGCTTTAGCAGGCAAGGGGTGGGTAGAGCGGAAAGTAGAGGTAGGAAAGTGATCCAGCAAAAACAGCTGAATGCCCAAAGGATAGGAGGTAAGAATCAGCAAGACCCAGCTGTGGAGTGTGTGTGTGTGTGTGTGTGTGTGTGTGTGTGTGTGTGTGTGTGTGAAGCAGTAAGTGGGTACAAGAACCTGAGGACTTTTGAAGCCTTATTGGGTGATCTCAATGTCATTCCAAAGGCTTGGGATGGACTGCAGCCAGGTGCAACATGGCACATTGTTAGAAAGACCACCCTGCCACAGGAGGATGGAATGCATGATGAGGCTGGGCTGAGGCAGGGAGCCCAGTTGAGAGACTGTTACTCTAACTATGGAGTGAGATGAGGTAGGCAGACATCAGGATGGGGGCGGGGGTTCATCCCTTCATCCTGATGGTCACCCCTCTCATTCAGTTCAGGTTTGCAAAGCTCCTCGGCTGACATAATACTCCAAAACTGAATAAAAATCCCCACTGTGACCTGAGCCATTGCAGAATAAAGCTGAGTTACCACCTTGCTTGTGTGGACACTACAGAAAATGGTCACATTGCCTTTTGGGAGCTGTCCCACATTGTTTATTAACATTATGGCTGCAATAGACTAGAGCTTATTGATCCTTTTTGTGCTATGTAGGCACATGTTTCTTTCTCTGATAATTATGCTATATTTTTAGTTCAGGTACAAAATGTTGCATTTATGCTTGATATAATACATATCTCTTAGCTTTTCCCTGGTATTACAGATTGCTGAGAATGCTTTAGATTTTAGCTCTAATATCCAGACAGTAGTTCAGATGAAAAAAGGCTACAATATTTTGTTTGTTTGTTAATCCTCACCGAAGGATATCTTTCCAGTGAGTCTTAGAGAGAGTGGAAGGGAGGGGGAGGTACACAGAGAGAGAAACATTGATGTGAGAGAGACACACTGATTGGTTGCTTCCTGTACATGCCCCGACCAGGACCGGGGATCAAGCCTACAATCAAGGTTCATGCCCTTGATCAGAATTGAACCCAGGACCCTTCAGTCCCCAGGCCGATGCTCTATACACTGAGCCAAATCAGCTAGGGCAAAGACTACAATCTTTAAAGTCAGACAGACCTTAGCTAAAATCCTGGCCTGACAACTTATTAGGTTTCAGGTGCTAAAAGCCTTATCATTTCTAACGTATTTTAAAAATGAAATCAAATATTGATTGTATTATTGCGTTGCATCGATGCATATAAATGTTATGTATAATACCATTGTGAGGATTAATAGAAATAATACATATAGAATGCCTGCCTTGTAGTTGTTAAATGCTGATGTTTAAACTGTGGCCTCTTGGCTCCAAGCACACTCCCTGTGTTTAGCACTGGGACATGGTGCCGGAGTGATTTACGTTTTCCAGCGAGCAAACTTACCCTGTCCTCATCAATAAGAGTTTATTAGCCCTTGTGCTCTCCTGCCTTGGATTTTAGTAATGGGGCTTTGAGGTAGGTGTCCAAGAGCAGAAATTAATAACTATTTAGAAGTTAACTCCCCATTATAGCAAATACTGATTAGCAAAGAATATTTATCATTTCCCAGGAACTCTTAAGTACTTTATATGTATAAACACACTTTATCCTCAATAAACTGATGGGGGAGTTTCTATTGTTATTATCATCACCCCCATTATGGAGTGAACCAGACTAAACATTATACTGTTAATGGATTGCATAGGTTTGCTGTGGTGGGTTGAATGATATGTCCACCCAGACTCACGACTGTGACCTTATTTAGAATAACAATCTTTGCAGATGTGATTAAGTTAAAAATTTCAGGAAGGATCCTTTTTGATTAGTGTGGACCCTAAATTGAAGTTGAGAAGCATAAAATAACTGTAAGCATGAAGAAGAGGAGAATATGAATTTTTGTGACCAGCTAGCAGCAATATCTGAGCAGAGTTTCATACGACAATAAAGTCCACCAGTTAGAAGGGCTGAGGGTGCACTCTGATTATATGCAGAAATATTCCAAATTTCCAAGCAACATTGAACATATTGTACATTTCTTCTCCTCTATTGCCCACCAACCACCCTTGCTGCCTCTGAAAAAAAATTGTTTTTACAAATACTCTCCAAACACACTCTAGAGAAAGGAGAAAACTAAAGACTCATTCATGTGCCCCCAGTGTTACAGGCCTTTATATCTAGGTAAATAATTGGGTGGCTGTAGTTTTTCGATGCTATGGAGTATAACAAGGGCAATCAATCTTTTCCAGGGCTAGAGAGTCAGAAAAACGTGGAGATGTTTATACGTTCTCCCATGCAGAGACAAAATTATTTAACTTGCTAATTCAATAAGGGTCCATCCAGGTAAACAAAAACCGTGCCAGGTAAATTAGATAGAGAGACATTAATATAGGGAATTGGTTACAAAAATGCTGGCAGAGATGAAAGAACAAAGGGGAAGGAGAAAAAATGAAATTAGAAACCCTGGGAAGTCACTTCTATCTCTAGGGCTGGAGAGAAGATGGGTGGGGGCTGGGTTACCGGAGCAGGACCAGGACAAGGATCTGGCAGGCAGGAACTGGCCCACGGAGGGAGGAATTGGGGCAGTGGGAGGGGAAGTGCTAAAGCCACAGAGGAAGCACAGTCCTTGCTGGAGACACTGGCCAAGGCAAAGAGAGAGGAAAAGTGCCCGGGCTCTTCTCGTCTGCTTTCTCTGTTTTTATATATAAATATATATTTAACAAGCTAAGTCAATAGAAAAGCAGAGCGTGGGATTTTTCTTTTATAGGCTCTGCTGTTAGGTTAGGAAAAGGATGGAAGCTTACACTTTGGAAAAGAAATAGCCATTTGATATCCTCACCCTGTATTTGAAGTCTCTAGCTTGCACACACAGAAAAATAAAAATAATCAGATGGGTCTATATTTCCACAGTCATCTACGCCTATGGATTGACTACGTGCAGGCTTCTCGAAACATTTGATAATTACTTGGTTGTCAGAGACTCACTGTCCCTTGGAACATTTGTAGACGCTGAGAAATGACTCCCCTTTTATAGGACAGTGAAAGGCCTGGAGGAAGTAAGTGCCTGGCACAGGTCTCACTTTGGGATGCTGAGAGTGAGGTTCTAGGTCAACCGCATTCACATTTGCTAAGAACTTTCCTCTCTTGATAGTCTAGGGGAACCAATACTAATCAGGGACCACTGAGTTGGGAATGGAACTAGAGGCTCTCCCTAAACAGACCCTGTATTAGCTTCCAAGGGCTGCCCTAACAAACGGCTTAAAATGACAGAATTGTATTGTCTCATGGTTTTATAGGCTGGAAGTGTGAAATCCAGATGTCAGCAGGGTCAAGCTCCCACTGAAGTTTATAGGTGACCTTGCCTCTTCTGGCTTCGGTGGTTGCAGAAAATCCTGGTGTCCTTATGATGTCCGGGAAATTGGGTTATAGCTGCACCACTCCAATCTCTGTCTCTGTTTTCTGAGAAAATTAATATAAATGAAACCATTTCAAAATGGAGTCAGAGCCGCCATCACAGAGGAAAGGCCTTGCACATATGTTTCTGGAAGCTCTGGAATGTTTGAACTGGGCAAAAGAACCTTTGGACTGGACCACACCAACATTGTCTTACAAACCACCTTTGTGAAGCTAACGGGAACGCAGACCCCACCACAGGACTGATAATTAAGGACATTCTTTACTAGTAGAATCAGAAACCAGCCATGTACAGCTAAAGAGTAACCTAGCTTATAGTACCAATAGAAATTCCTTTCTTTTATTCATCAAATTATGTCCCTTCCTTTTCTTATAAAATCTTCTCTTGCCTTTATTCCATAATAGGGACATAATTCATGTTTATGCCTGGATGTATTCCCCAGATTGCAACCCTTTTTTATTCCAAATAAACACTTGTTGCTTCTCACTTTGGCTTTTTATTTTCAGGTTAACACACCTCTTGGTCCTTCTCCCATATATCTGTGTTTCTATGTCCAAATTTCCCTCTTCTTATAAGGACACCAGTTTTATGGCATTTAGAACCCACTCTAACCTTCTCTTGTCTTGATTTATTTCTAAACATTCGCAAGTTCTTGGCACACATGAATTTGGGGGTAACACCCTTCAAACCAGTACAGAACCTATATCGTGGTGAACCATGTTTAGAAAATCCACAAGGCCAAGGTAGGCTTTAGCCAGTGTTAAGTATCAGCATTCTATTTTTTATGCCCTGTTCCTCAGCTTTCTGAAGATTTCATTCCAGAGTAAAATATACTGAGCTCTTGAGACAGAGCCGCAGGTACCGAGAACCCTGAATTGGGAGTGAGAGAAACTTGAGTTTCGTTCTTTGCTCAGCGACCTGGTTCCATGTTTCTCTATCTCAGTGTTCCTTTGGAAAACCAGGAATCCTACTAATTGCACTGCCTACATCGTAAGTATGTTTGCAGCATTACAAGAGTTAAGTTCACTGAAAATTCTATATGGTACAGAATTATAGGTTCTACTGGCATTGTGGAAGGCATCCATCTTATTATTTTCAAAAATAATGTAATCAGGATTAAAGGCAAATATGACATACACTTCTATTCAATCTCTTCAAACTCCAGGAAATATTGAAAATTTAAAAAATTGTTATGCATGCATATAAGCATAACCAATGGACACAAGACACTGGCGGGGTAGGGAAGGCGGGGGGAATGTCAATGGGGGGGGGAGGAGACATATGTAATACTCTTTGTAATACTTTAAGCAATAAAACAAAATTTAAAAAAATTGTGTACATTTTGACATGTTTACCAAAACCTTATGGGAAGACACAATAAACAAACTAGATGAGAATGGTGCTACTTTGGTAGAAGTGGTTGTGGTGGGGCAGAGCCATGATGATTTATCTCCCCTCCCTTATCTGCCTAGACAGCTTTCAAGGCATCTCTTCAAAACTCTGGGATTCAACTTAGCACGTGTTGAAAGTTATTGGATGCAAAGATAATATAGATATTATAGTTTCATCTATTGCTAATAGTTTGATTAAAGCCTTTGATATTGCAGTCTTGGGAATGCAGAAATTCTCAAGTTTACATATGTGCTCAACTAGAATTGGCCCTTAGTTAGAAGGAAGCTATTTCTGGACTCTCTATTCTGTTCTATTGATATATGTCTACCTTGAGGCCAATATCACACTTTTTGATGCAATTAGAAGTGGAGTTGTTTTCTTAAATTCATTTTTGCATTAGTCATTGTTAGTGTATAGAAATAAGACTGATATTGTGTGTTGATCATGTATCCTGCAACTTTGTTGAATTAATTTATTAGCTCTAGTATAGCTTAGTGGGTTCTTTGGGATTTTTTTTTATATAAGACCATATCAAATGGGAATAAACATAATTTTACTTCTTTCCAATTTGGTTGCCTTTTTGTTTTGTCATTTCTGATTTTTCTGGCTAGAGCCTTTATGTGATGTTGAGTAGATATAAGAGCAGCTGTCCTTGTTTTGTTCCTGATCTTAGGGGGAAAGCTTTTAGTCTTTACTTCTGAATATGGTGTTATTTGTGGGGTTTTCATAAATGGCCTTTAACATTTTTTTGGCTGCTTACTTTTTAAAAATTGTTTTAACTTAAACAATTTTAAAAATAGTTTAATTATAGTTCAGATGCACTATTATATTCATTTCAGGTGTATAGCATAGAGGTTAGATATTTATATAACTTACACAGTGATCACCTCACTAAGTTTAATTCTTCCCTCTTTAAATGTAAAATAAGTTCCAATCTATTTTCAGTTTGTTCAGTTTTCATCATGAAGTATATTGAATGATTTCTTATTACAACTCTTACAACCTGGAATAAATCCCACTTAGATATGATGTATAATCCTCTTAATCTGCTGCTGGATTTGCTTTGTTAGTATTTTATTGAGGATTTTAATGTCTTTTGTTTTTAAATGGAATGAAGTACATTATAATTATGTTATAATGCAACTGGTATTTGTTGAATGACTTTGTGCTAGTCACAGAATCCTAGTCACAACTTCTCATTTAGAAAAATTCCAGTTTCTATCTGACCTTTACGTAATACCTCTATATCTCTTTAAAATACACCATAATTTAGATTGTTTATGCACCTACACTTAAGTTTCCCCAAAGTATCTGAGATCTACAGCCTGCCTTGCCCGAATGCAGATGATTTCATGGAAAATGTACTATTTGCCTTTGATATTAAAATTCCAGCTTTGCCCATTTTAAAGTTCTAGCGATTGTCAATTAAGAACTTTGAGATTGTTTGAAGGCTCTCTCCTCAAATTAGTGTTACAGACTTAGGTTCTGGAGTCAGACGGGGCTGGATTTGAATCAAGACTCAAATATTTGTGAGTCCTTTGACAAGTTATTTAACACCTCGGTGCAGCTTCCCCTCATTGTTATTCACATTATAACAATGCTATCTATTTAATAGCATTCTCAGAAGCATTAAATGAGAAAATGCAGGTAAGCCATTTAGAAGCATGACTGGCACACTGCATGCCTAATTAATGATGGTTTTATGATAATTATCCTATTGGATTGCAGATAATCAACTTCTCTATTCCCACTTAGGTTTAAATCTATTTAGGGGGCATTGGTTTCTTACTGAATTACATATGTTTGTAAATTGTCTGTGCATATCTCTGAGCAAATATTAAATAACAGAAGAAAGGGGGAAAGGGAGTTGGCAAAACAATGATATAGGAATAATACTGCCACTTCCCCCAGAAATACGTGACATGACACTAAGCTGTGAAGTCCAAAGAGTCCCAAAGTCACTTGACTGGAATCAAGGGATGGGAGGTTGGTAAGGGATAGAGACATAACCCACACAAGGCAAAATGAATGGGTGCCTTAATATTTCCCATGAAAAATTTATTGTGCATTAAATTAAGCCTGTCCATTTGTAAGTTGACACACCATTCTAAAAGTGGTTATCTAAAGACTTATTTAGTATCTGTGGTGGGTTGTGCTCTGTTAGAAATAATTTTATCCCCTTTCCTATGGTGTCCTCTCTCTGGGAGAATTTTTTCATTCCATGGACATCAGTTTTGTCCATCTGTCTGGCTTTAGCCAATGCAATGTGAATGGATGTGGCATACGACTTCTCAGCAAAAATTTAAAGTGGTTGCATCTCTCTTCCTTCCTCTGTGTTAAGACTTGCACTGTCCTAAACAGAGGTGGTCCCTTCGGGCCAGGTCTGAAAATGGAAACAACATGGAACAGAGCCACAATCAACTTGCGATAGACAAGTAGCCCAGGAGGAAATAAGACTTTGTTATTGCAGGCTGTAGAGATTCGGGGGTATATTATTGCTGCAGTATAACTTAGCCTAAGGAAAAAAAATGTCTTTTCAAAACAGCTAAAAAGTCATCCACAGCAAAAGGATATTCTAGTGATGCAAATATATCATTTTCTAAGATTAGAACACAGGTATATGTACCTTTAAATGTGCTATACCCTAGCCTCTCAATTTTTGTTTTAACTACAGAAAGTTGATTCTAAAATTCACATGGAAATGCACAGGACAGAAAAGGCCTGAAATAAATTTGGTAAACAAGAATAACGTCCGAGGATTTGACTCCAAGATTTCAGTACATGCCGTAAAGTTAGAGTAATCAAGATAGTCTGGTTTTTGCTTAAGACAGGCAAACCAATGGCGCGGAGCAACGCATCCCGAATTAGATTCACACATACTTAGTCATTTGATTTTCTTAAGTACAAAAGCAATGCTGTGGAGAGATAGTCATATCAACAAGTCATGCTGGAACAATTGGGCGTTTGTTCACTTGTAGAGATATGAACTTCAATCCATTCCTTGTGCCACGTGCAAATATAAGTCAATATCCATCATAAAATAAAACCTAAAACTATAACTTTTCTGAAAGGACATATTGAAGAAATTTTTTTTATGGCTTTGGATAAACCAAAGATTTCTTATATATAATTCTAAAAATATAATCTATAAAAGAAAAAATCAGTAAATTTGGATTTCACCAAAAGTTAAGAACTTTCCTTCAAAAGGTTGGAATGAAAAGACAAGTCACAGACTGGAGAGACATATTTCCATATCAAATATTAGATAAACAATTTATTTCCAGAATATACATTTGTTCTTTCAACTCAGAAACTAAATAATAAGAACACAATGCCATGAAAATAAATGGATGAAATATTTTCACAGACCTTTACCATGGGCGATATATGAAAAGTTTCTCAACATTATCCTATCTAATAAAAGAGAAACATGGTAATTAGCTGTACCTCCGCTACCCTTCCCATTGGCTAATCAGGGCAATATGCAAATTAACTGCCAGCCAAGATGGTAGCTGGCAGCCAGGCAGCTTGAAGTGAACATGAGGCTCGCTTGCTTCGGTGACGGAGGAAGCCAACGTTCCCCACCTGCTGCTGCTGGCCACTGAGCTTGCAGTTTGAAACATTATTACAAATATAGAAGCTAAACAAAACCCCAGAAACCTGCTTTCAGCCAGCCGGGATCTCAGAGCTGGAGTTGATACAGTGTTTCGATTATAGAACCTAAACAAACCAGATACCTGCTTTCAGCAGCTGAAGCCTCAGAGCTGGAGCAAAGCCTCTGAGCTAAAGCTGGCACAGAATAAAAAAAGAAAAAAGAAAAAAAGGAGCGGTTGGGAGCTTCAGTCACCCGCCAACCTGAAAACAGCCCTCAGCCCCTCACCCACACTGGCCAGGCACCCCAGTGGGGACCCCCACCATGAAGGGTGTGTGACCAGCTGCAAACAGCCATCAGCCCCTCACCCAGGCTGGCTAGGCACCCAAGCAGGACCCCCACCCTGATCCAGGACACCCTTCAGGGCAAACCAGCCAGCCCCCACCAATGCACCAGGCCTCTATCCTATATAGTAAAAGGGTAATATGCCTCCCAGCACCGGGATCAGCAGAGCTGTGAGGCCTCCCGGCACCGGGATCAGCGTGACAGGGGGCAGCGCCCAAACCACCTGATCGCCCTGCTGCTCTGTGTGTGACAGGGGGCGGGGCCACAACCTCCCTATCCACCCTGCTCTGTTCGTGACAGGGGAAGGCGCCCCAACCCCCTGATCGGCCCTACTCTGTGAGTGACAGGGGGGAGCTCCCCAACCCCCTGATCACCCTGCGGCTCTGTGTGTGACAGGGTGTGGCGCCCTAACCCCCTGATCGGCCCTGCTCTGTGTGTGATAGGGGGGAGCTCCCCCACCCCCTGACTGCACTGCAGCTCTGTGTGTGACAGGGTGCGGCGCCCTAACCCCCTGATCGGCCCTGCTCTGTGCCTGATAGGGGGGAGCTCCCCCACCCCCTGATTGTGCTGCAGCTCTGTGTGTGACAGGGTGCGGTGCCCCAACCCCCTCCCCCACAGGCCCTGCTCTGTGTGTGATGGGGTGGAGCCGCAACCTCCCCATTGGCACTGCCCTGAGTGTGAGAGTGGCGGCACCCCAACCCCCTGGTCGGCCCTGCTCTGTGGGTGACAGGGGGAGGTGCCCCAACTCCCCTATCGGCCCTACTCTGTGCATGACAGGGGGGAGCTCCCCAACCCCCTGATTGACCCTGCTCTGTGCGTGACAGGGTACGGAGCCTCAACCCCCCTGATGGGCCCTGCTCTGTGAGTGACAGGGGGCAGCACCCCAACCCCCTGATTGGCCCTGCTCTGTGTGTGACAGGGGGTGGTGCCGCAACCTCCCCATCAATCCTGCCTTGAGTGTGACGGGGGCAGTGCCCCAACCCCCCAATGGGCCCTACCCTGAGCGTGACTGAGGGTGGCATCGCAACCTCCCAATCTGCCCTGCTCTGTGCATGACAGGGGGCAGCGCCACAACTCCCTAATCGGCCCTGCTCTGAGCCCGACCCGGGGCTGCACCTAGGGATTGGGCCTGCCCTCTGCCACCTGGGAGCAGGCCTAAGCCAGCAGGTCGTTATCTCCAGAGGGGTCCAGACTGCGAGAGGGCACAGGCCTGGCTGAGGGACCCCCCCTCCCCCCTGAGTGCACAAATTTTTATGCACCGGGCCTCTAGTCTATAATAAAAGCATAATATGCTAATTAGACTGGATATCTTTCTGGACGACCTTCGTGGACGAAGCTGGGGCTGCGAGGGAAGCCAGAGGAGGGAAGCTCGGGTCCCGGGTGCTAGAGGGAAGCCGGTGCTGGCAGTTGGGGGGAGTGGGGGGTCGGAAGGCCTACTCTTGCACGAATTTTGTGCATCGGGCCTCTAATTCATCATAAAGGAAATGAAAACTGAAACAATGAGATTCCATGGGCCACTTCTGGAATGTTTAAAATTGAAAGACTGACCATGTCAAGTGTTGGTGAGGAGGTGGAGCATCTACAACTTTCATTCACTGTTGGTGGAAATGGAAAATGGCCCAAACACCTTGGAAAACAACTGGAAGTTTTTTTAAGAAGTTAAATATACACTTACCATATGATCCAGCCATTTTATTTCTACATGTTTACCTAGGAGAAAGAAAAACATATGTCCATACATACACTTGTACACACGTGATCACTGAAGCTTTACCTGTAATTGTCATGCAATGGAATATTTTTCATCAGTAAGAAGCAATGGACTATTGATACACATAAGCACATGGTACACATCAAAATAATTATACTGAGTGAAAGAAGCCAACTGAAAAGGAGTATATACCACATGATTTCAACTATATACCGTACTGGAAATGAAAACTAATTTATAGTGACAGAAATCAGATCAGTGGTTGCCTGCAGTGGGACCTGCAGTGGGAACAGATGGATGGGGGAGATTCCAAAAAAAACATGAGGAAACTTTTGAGAGGATTGGATATGTTCATTATCTTAATGCATTCAGCTTATACCTCAGTAAACATGTTGAAAATTCCTCAATTGCCACTTAATTTCCAACCAATAAGATAAAATCTAAAGATGCTCATTTGAGGCCCAGAGTACTTCATAGCCTAATTTCAACACATGGCCAAAATTTAAGAATTTCTAGAGTTTTTCATTATATCCTGTATCATTTTAGGCATTATTTTCCTCAGGAACAGGTGGCCCATTCATAACAGAGATTCTTTGGGGAAGATGACTAACGTGTAGCTCTTCTTGCTGACCTACAGGTTCATTCATCCAGCCAGCCAGCCAGCCAGCCAGCCAGCCAGCCACCGCTCCTACCTCCCTTACCCCATATTCACCCATAGACATTTAACATGTACCAACCATAAACTATTTATTCTGCTAGTTCCTGAGCCATGGACTTGAAAACAAAGCAAAACAAAACAGACAGAAACTTCTTTGCTCTCTCTGGGAGCTTGAAATGTAGTAGAAACATGAAAAATTATCTTTATAATTATATTATTTTACGGATTCCCCCAAAAAGTATACCTTTAATGAAGACTTTCCTTTGGAGGTAACCAGGTAACCTTAATATTGTTTCTAGAAAAATTGCTTGGGTAAAATTTTCCATACACTTGGAAACAATCATTATGAGCCTGACCAGTAAATAAGTAAGGAAATAGATACATAAACCAATACCTCTGTTATGCAAAAAATGTTTAAAAATTTAATCTCAGTTTGGGAGAAATTTATTTCTACTTTATACTATACTTTGCAGCAGAATGAAAAGCAAAGCATCTCATTGTTCCTCTGCCTTTTACTAACTCCTTGTTGCTAAACAGGTACCTTCTGCCTCAAAGGGCTTCTATCGCTTGACAGTATGGAAAGTGGGAGAGAGAAAAAGGCCACCCCGGCCAATGATCTTTTTATTGGTACCCCAGATTCCCATGCAGTCTGCTACCTGACCACATTTCCTGATAGGATGACCCTCACCCCATTATGGTCTCACAGAGCACCTCCACATCAGAGAAAAACATTAACTGCACAAATATGTGTGAGATCCTGCCACACACCAGGCATTGGGCAAGGTTTTTGACATGAAGCACAGTGACATGCTTTCTCCCTCAGAAAATCCTGCAAGCCGTGCAACGTGATACTCTGATGGGTTTTACCCTGCTGTCAGGCACAGCGAAGGGCAGCATTCTGCAGACTCCCTGGAAGCTAATGGGTAGGAAAGAAAAGAAGGCACAGCCCTTTCCCTTCTCGCCTCCTGTTCCCAGCTTCCTTATGTGGGAGCAAATCGATGCACCGGTGTCTCTGGGTCAACAAATAATATGATCCTTGGGATGTTATGGATGGTTGCACCTTAGAAAGCCTTAGCGATCCACTTTCCTAACTCAAAGAAAATGCTGCTCTTTCCAAGTCTTGGAGATAGGACTTGCCTTTGGTTCATGATACACCTGTGACCTGCAGGTCAAGTCAAACAGCTTCCTCCCCCACTGATTTCTCTGACTGGTGCTCACGGCCCCTTCAATTCACAAATCTGCAATGTCCATAATCTCTTATGCCAACAATAAACAAAAGGTTGAGATGGAGGTGTCGGATATGCTTTGGGGTCTTTGGGTGGTAGAAAAGAGATTGAATTATTGATCTGTTTGAACCACTTTATATGATGTTATTATGTATTATGATAGAAATTGTAACAAATTCTAACTCACAGACTGGACTTACATATGATGCACATGAACAGTGCTATGTGAAATCAGTCCCCACCCAACCCCCACCCCCACCCAAAAAAAACACACTAGAGGGGGTGGGGAGAGAGATCAGAGACAAGGTTGAGATTTAGGTATCTATTTGAAAATTCCTAGCGAATCAAGCCATTATGTCCTTCTGAGAGCAAAAGCCGCCGAGGACTGGCCTTTATCTATGAAAAAAGGCCCAGGAGTGCCTGCAGTCAGTGCCAGTCAAGTCGCTGGCGGGAAATGGGATTCTCATTCCCACGTGTGGTCCAGCTCAGGGAGTGGCTTTCTCCTAGGAAACTGCTTTCACTCCGTTTGTGTTGAAGCCACACAGGCTTTTGTCTCTGTGTGTATTTACTGTCTCCGCCGCCGCCGCCCGCGTGGCATTTTCCTTTACTTACAGGAGTCCCGAGGACCCGAAACAGCGGCAGGCTGATTAAAAATTAATATGAGCCTCGGGGGGAAAGGCCCGAGAGGCAGTCGGCTCTGTGATCGGCAATTTTTAGAGGTTCTTTAAATACCCAATTATTTTCAGGACACCTGCGGAACAGAAACCACAGGACACGGGAAATAGGTTTCCAGGCCAGAGGGAATATATTTTTAAGCAAAATTCTTTTAACTTGGAGAAGAGAAGAATTATATTTGCAGTGCTTCTCTTTATTATATTTGCCCCCGCCCACCCAATCTCCACCTATTTTGATCTCTTTTATAGTTTGAGGTGATTGCCCCAGCAGGAGTGACAAGAATTTATCTTCAGTATGAACTTTATTATTCTGCAGTGGTTCTACATTTGCCCAGGAGGTAGCAATGCTGTGTTGAAAAACAAAAACAAACATACACACAAAACCAGTGAGTGAATTAAAATCAGGCCTGGGAGTACTTCATGCTAGAGTCCATCCCAACTCAACCAGGGAGACCATGCAGGCCTGCTAATGCGAGGCAGAGAGAAGCTCGGGCTTACAGGAGCGTGTTTCTTGGGATGAGAAAACCCTGTCTTGACGAGCCTAATGAGTGCACCAAACTCGGAAATGGCCTCTGCATACTGTACCAATGAGTCTGTGGGAAATCTTTTTTGGTATCACTTTCATCCTGACATTTCCTACAACCTACATTGTGATTAGTAAAATATTGATGTGTCTCCCTCCAGAAACATATTATTTACGATGCTCAAACAGGAAGGATTGCAGGCAAAGACCACATTTTCATTTAGCCATGGGAAGGAGCAAATGGCAACTGAATGACAGACAGGGAAACACATCAGGCAGGGGACCAATGCTTTGTCTAGCCCAGAGACAAGGCTGTCAGAAAGCTGTGCTATAATGTGGCTCAGAGGAAAATCTGTTATCATTGCCTTCCAACAGGTTGTCAAAAATCAGCAGGCTGAGGGGGTGTTTTCAACAAAGGCAGGAGATAAAAACAAAGAACACCTTTTTCATGCAGTATTAATGGAATGCTGACTTATTAGCATTGCTGAAAAAAATCAAGGTAAATTTTGGTATCTAGCAGAGTGAATTGGAGTGTGATTTTTTAAAAAATATTTTTTTTCAGAGAGAAAGGGAGAGGGAGAGAGAGAGAGAGAAACATCAATGATGAGAGAGAATCATTAATCGGCTGCCTCCTGCATGCCCCATACTGGGCTGAGGCCACAACTGGGTCACATGCCCTGACCCAGAACCAAACCATGGCCTCCTGGTTCATAGGTCAATGCTTAACCACTGAGCCATACCAGCCTGGCTGGAGTGTGACTTTTTAATACTGTATGTGTTATTTTCTTTCTTTCTTTTTTTAAATATATATTTTATTTATTTTTTACAGAGAGGAAGGGAGAGGGATAGAGGATGAGAAACATCAATCAGGTGCCTCCTGCACACCTACTGGGGATGTGCCCGCAACCAAGGTACATGGCCCTGACCGGAATCGAACCTGGGACCTTTCAGTCCACAGGCCGACGCTCTATCTACTGAGCCAAACCTGTTAGGGCTATATGTGTTATTTTCAATTAAATTTAAAGTGCCTTTCCACCACTAACTGTTAACTTTAAACAAGAGGAAAGCTCAGGCGATCTGAATTTTGCTTCGGAATTATCTAATTCTCTAGTTACTAGAGTCTAGCAGGTCTTATTGTAAATCACTTAGCTGTCTGAAGCAAATTCTTTGCACTTTATTCTCCTACTGTAAAAAAATGACTATGTATATACTCCTACATGCTACAATTATAAATTGGATAGGGAAATTAGAAGAGTAAAACTAAAGAATAAGGGAAATTAACTACCAAATAATATCTCACTTAACATTTGTTGACCATTTATCAAGAGCTTTTGTAAGAAAAAAATACTTGGAACTCTGGGTGATTATGATTTATATGACTCATGATTTTTGTTTCTCTGTTTACTATTATTATTTTAATGGAAACACACTCTTAACTTTTCATTTGTTTATTTGCTTTGCTTTATTTTTTGACACATTTATTTTCTCTCTCTTTCTAAAAAGGGGTTTAAGATTAACCACAGCATACTTCTCCACATGGGACAAAAACAAATCAAATTTATTAGTTAAAAAGAGATTACCAAAAGATGGTAATATATCAGTCTACTGCTCAAAAAATGTCAGTGGCTCCCCATTGCCTACTGAATAAAGTCAAAATGCTTTCAGCATGGCATTCGAAGACCCATAGTCTGTCTCCAGCCAGCATGATAGAAAACACAGGAAGTCTTAGCAGTCTGAATGTTGATTCCACCACTGGCCAATTGGAATGATTGGTCAATATGCCTAGTCTTTCTGCATCTAGGAAACACAATACTAAGTTTCTGTGAGTGGTTGGTTCAATTTTCCCAGGTATTTTCTGATTGTAACTTCAACTCAAAGCATTATCCTGACCTTCTAGCTTCTGTCACTCTTGTAATTGGTCCTTGATCTCCTTAGTTGTGCCTTTCCAGGTTATCAGAGAGGCCTGATTTCCTTTCTGGGGTTTCAAACATCTAGCTTCCTGGTTTTCCATGAAGATTTTGGAATCTACTACTACACCTTGCCTCATTCTTAAGGTTTCCCACTGTTCTCTCCAAGTTCTGCATTCTGTTCTTTTAGTACCTGCCCTTTCCAATATGATGGAGTCAGACTAGGACTTTCAGACAAGAAGAAAGGCAGCTACACTGGGTTCAGACTCATCCTCAGCATAGTGTTGCTCCCAAATTGAGATCTAGCATCCACATTCAGAACTTGGTAGCTGCATTTTGAAGTCAGTGGGTGTCTAAGGGATGCTATTAGCTGGGTAGAGGTGTGAGTATCTTTAGTCATTCAGTGACTCCCAGAAATGTATGTTACAACAAATTTTCTCAGATGAAAGTTCACAGATTTAGGCTGGCACTTAGCATTATGATGTGAAGACTTTTTCTAAGCACAGCCTCAAATAGAAAGAATATATATATATATATATATATATATATATATATATATATACACATATATATGTATATATGTATGTATATATATATACACATGAGTGTGCATGTATATAAATGTGTTAGGAAAAAATGGTAGGCAATAGACAACTTTTTCAGTCTTCTAAGTTTAGGGTGTGTGTGTGTGTGTGTGTGTGTGTGTGTGTGTGTTCTGTGACTTCGGAGTTACTAATTCCTAACATCAGACCTTCCCATTTCCAAACTTAAGTGTGATAACATATTAGAGACAAATGAAAATGCTTTTATTTTTCTGTTATTTCTATTCATTACATACCTGTTTTCACTGCCTGCATGTTTGGCCTAAGTTCTGTCACACAACTTTTAAGCAAAAACAGATTAGAAATGAAATAAAAGTTGGCTCCTCATTTTCAAGAAAAAGTAGCTCACATAGTGTTGATCAAGTCAATCCTGGGATTAGTGACTACGTCTGAGCTGAGATCACTGTCATTATGTGACTCTGGCCCACCTGAGATCTAGAATGTTAGATTGGAAAGAGAATTCTAAATGTGGGGGGCTCAGAATTGCTTCAGACATTCATTTCATATGTAACGTTTCCACCAACCTCAGACATAAAAAGTACTGAAAAGACTCATTTCTGAGAATGGATGGGTGTCACCTTGGCAGTCTTAGATGGACAGGAGTAAAACTAGAGTCTAGAAAAGGATACATTGGCTCAAGACAAAAAAAGGACAGATATGTGCCAGACACTCTTGTAGATGCCAAGTGTGTGTTACATCATTTGGTTCTCACAATAACCATTTGTAGTTGGCATTGTTATTCTCTGTGTAACACATTGGGAAAATTAAAGCTGCTAATGACTTAATAAAGCTCAGTTTTCTGCTGGGTGACAGAGCCAGGATTTAATCCATGGGTTGTTAGATCTCAAAGACCAGGCTATTTTTCCCTATATTGTTTTTGTAGCTAATTTTTATGGAGCCTTGGGCCATTCTGAGAACCAAGTGAAAGCAGTAGTGTATTTTCCCAGGAAAAAAAATGCACACATAACCACAAATACATATGCACACAAATATATATATATATATATATATATACCCATGTTTCTCTATCATTCTTGAGGGCTCATTGGCCCCAGGAAGGTTGCATATAGGTTAAAAATCTTGTGTATATGCCATTTCCTGTTAATTGGAGGCAGTGTGTTCCAGTGGTTTAGAGAGCTATCCATAGCAAATGTCCACATGACTCCCTTACTCTACCATTTATTATAGGTGAGAACTTATGAAATTAGTTAACCTTCTTGTGCCTTAGGCTCCTCACTTATAAAGCAGGAATAATAGTAGACGTAACCTCCTAGGGTTGGGGAATGGATTGAATAAGTTTTAACATTATACGTGGAATCTAAAGAACAAGATAAATGAATGAACAAACAAAATGGAAACAGACTCATGGACACAGAAAATGGACTGGTGGTTGCCAGAGGGAAGGAGGGTTGGGGGACTAGGAGAAAGAGGTGAGGAGATTAAGAAGTACAAAGTGGTAGTTACAAAATAGTCATGGGGATATAAAGCATGGGGAATATAGTCAATAATACCAAGGGGAACACTATGTAAAGTATATGATTCTCTAATCACTAAGTTGTACACTTGAAACTAATACAAAATAACACTGAAAGTAGACTGTTATTTAAATTTTTAAAAAAATTTTAAGCGTGGAGAAGAACTAAATAGCATATTAAAGAAAGTAATATAAAATTAACAAACAATAATTTTGGATAATGTTTTAAAAACAACAGACTTCACACAAAAATTGCTATACTAAACATCAATTAAGAAGTGATATCATAAATAAATTTCATTCCTTGTTAACAACTGTAAAATACCTGTCCTGCAAAATAATATCATTCATTTTTAAAATTATAGTGGAAAAATATTTGTAAATAAAGAAAAAGTTTTACACTAAAAGCTTTTAGGAGAGTAAGTACTCAACGGTATTTAACCAGTGTTTTCTGTTTTCATTGATGTTGACTTCCGAGCGCTAGACTCAGGCAATACTTTTTCGAGGATAACCTTAGGATGACGGATGCAACAGGGAAAGTCCAAAGCATTAATAATTACAATACTTGGAGGAGAAAAATCCATGTGTTGGACAATGCACCTGCCATCCTTATAGATAATGACTCTTTGAATAACAGGCCAGTGGGGACTGAGGAATGAGTGCATTTTTATCTCCCCAAAAGCATTTCCATGACACTTGTCTCTGGAGAACCAAGATGCGGAGAAAGAGAGAGATTAAACAAAACATCAGAAACTTGTGACTTATAACTTCAGGGGAGAAAACATTGCAGAACGCCCAGCAATTAGTGATGAAAGAACATTACTGTGAAGCTCCTTTGGGATGGAGCAGAAGCCTTCAGAAGACTTGATTTGTTTCCATTTAGAAGAAAAAGGTAGATGGGAAAATCTGGCGACACTTTGATCAGCTGGGACAAAAGTAGTTCAGCAGTCATCGTACTGTGTAAACACATCTAGTCTCTTCGTTAAGCCGAAACCGGTTTGGCTCAGTGGATGGAGCGTCGGTCTGTGGACTGAGGGGTCCCAGGTTCGATTCCGGTCAGGGGCGTGTGCCTGGGTTGCGGGCACATCCCCAGTGGATGTGCAGGAGGCAGCTGATCGATGTTTCTAACTCTCTATCTCTCTCCCTTCCTCTCTGTAAAAATCAATAAAATATGTTAAAAAAAAAAAAAAAGAGTAGCGAGGGGGATAAAAATGTGTAAGGAAAGGGGAGCCTGCATATTACCTGTTTCCTATGTGTATAATGTTTACACAAAACATCAGAGATTCTTCCAACACGGAAAAATATTTTAGGCTTCTTGGACATATCGATTGGTTACTTCAACCACAAGGTTATTAAAATAGATTTCTTTCCCCTACAAAATTTGCCTTAAATTCTCATCATCATTTTATTTGTCTATTCTTCCTTGTATCCTTTTCTTATTCAAGGCAGCATTCCAGATGCATGGGGATGCAGCTATTCACCTGCTATGCCCACCTAAGGGGGAGTCACACTGACCAAAATCATAGGCAATTCAGTTCAAGAATTAACTCATTATGATACCAGGAGGATCCTGTAGTCTAGGGCAGTGGTCGGCAAACTCATGAGTCAATAGAGCCAAATATCAACAGGACAACGATTGAAATTTCTTTGGAGAGCCAAATTTTTTAAACTGAAACTATATAGGTAGGTACATTGTTATTAACTTAATTAGGGTACTCCTAAGGCGTAGGAAGAGCCACACTCTAGGGGCCAAAGAGCTGCATGTGGCTGGTGAGTTGCAGTTTGCCGACCACGGGTCTAGGACTTTATGAAGACAACTAAAGGATTTCTTGGAAATGGCTGAAGTCTCACCCGCCTATTCACTCATAGTGAATGCTTAATGTGTCCCAGGTGGCCAATTGTGAAAACTCTGGCAGTATAAAAAGATGATGAGGCATTATTCCTACCTTCAGGAGGTTTCCGATTAGCAAAGTAAAACTGGAAGGAGAACCTAGGATTTTTGAGGATAAATTCAGGGCTGCTTAGGACTGCAATGACTTTAATGAACTATTTGTTTTAAAAACCTGTAGGGAAAGCACTGGAGTGCCCCTTCGGAAGTCATTGTTTTAATATCTCAACATCAGGACAGTCAAAGCATTTGGAAGGCTTCTTCTTGACAAGCATTCATAGATGACATGTCTGGTAGATGAAAGATCTCATGTAATCCATAGAACATGACTGCTTCATGGCCAGTGCTATACAACATCACGTAACAAGTAGTCCAGCAACTCAAACTAATTAAAACAATCACGATATTTAGTGTAGTATCTCTCAAAAAAGGTAATGGAAGGAGAAGTTGCAGAACGGCTGGCTACATTCTTGGAAGCCACCAAAACTCCTTTAAAAATACCCTTTTTTCTCATCACTTCCTTTCAATTTCTCTTTTATCTTCATAATTATCTCAAACCTCCTATTTCCCTACTACATACACCGCATAAATGCCCCTTCTCCCCACCCTCAAACAGCCCCTGTCTCTCTCCCTAACATTGGCCTCGCTGGATCAGGTTTTTGGCTTTGTTTTGTGTGATGCTTTGCCTTTTGTTTTGATTTTTATATAAACAAGGGAGGATCCAGAGTTGACCTAGCAAGTCATATGTCTCTCTGCTTCGGGAGACAGAAAGACGATGTGTAGATGCTTATAATTTAATGCCTTTCCTTTTATCCCCTTCACACTTGGATGTTTAAGCCTGGAGTCAATGTTGCATGCCCAAGCTTCAGGAAGGTGCTAAAAGCCCCAATCTGCTTTTTTATTCACATAAGAAATTTCTGTTCAGAGTCACCTGAGAGCATACCCCTCAGGCCTGCGTATACTGTAGATTAATTGGATGTTTACTAACTTTAGTAGCAGCAGAAATTTCCCCGGAAGATCCACATTTCTGGACCTCACAGTATGGATTGCACGCGTGCGCTGGGAGGGGTGGGCAGGTGGGAGAGGGCTTCACTTGCTCGCCTCCTCTCAGAGGCCACAGGTTCAGTCTATAACAAAGGGAATGTGGAGGGTGAGAGTTTGAGATTAAAGCTTTAGAATGGTCTGGACTGAAAATAGACTGTTTTAATAATCAGAATGGCTGCTAACCAGTGGGAAAGGAGGATTCAGCAGAGCAGTTAACAGTACCTGTGGGAAGAATACATTTAATGTGTTTGTACCTCACAGAGTTGAAGCTGTTCCATCACCAGGGAAACTATTCTTCCCCTACACACCATTGCGATTGTGTGTGTGTGTGTGTGTGTGTGTGTGTGCACATGCGCGCACACTTGGCAGGGCAAAACCACTCCTATTTCTCTTTTTTCTTCCAGCTAAAATTTATAATAATGTTTCAAGTTGTAAAACAAAAATGTCACTTATTTTAGTGGAAATGCTGTAAATTCATAGATTATTGGAGAATTTGGCATCTTTACAATGTTAACTCCTTACAACCAGAAAGATGTTAGTTCTCTCCTCTTATGCAAATCTCTTTATTTATCAAAACAATTTCTTTTCTTCAGTTATTTTCTCCATGTTTGAAGATGTATTTATTCATTCATTAAATATTTATTGTACATTTACCATGTGCTAAACACTGTTTTAAATACTGAGGATATAGAAGTGAAGAAACCAGACATGATCCTTCCCCTTATGGAGCTTAAATCTGACTGGAGAAAAAAAAGACAGAGAATGAGAGGAAAACAAAGAGTTGTTCTCAATGATCATGCCTAGGAATTTAATGTACCTTTGTATTGAAAAATTTGTGTGTACATTTCAGATTATTTCCTTAAGAGAGAGTTTCAGAAATCAAATTCCTGCATCTAAGATCATGAACAGGCACAAAGTTCAGTTGGTTTTTGCAAAGGTTTAGATTTATTAATATATCCTTGGAGAAGTGATCGATTTTGTCTGGATTACATTGCTGGTCACATTTCATCTAAGCCTTAAAGAATCTGCAAGATTTTCAGAGCAGAAGATGGGAGAAGACATAGAAAAATGGGAAAGTAAGCCGCATTTGAAGGGATGAGTGGAGCTGAGGGGATTTGGTCAGAGATATAGACTTGGTGATGACGCATCACCCAAAACCCTGAGGAGGTTGTGCTCTGCCCTTCTCACACTGCACCCCTAAGAAATGCAATAACGTGCCCTGAAATCTCAATACCTGAGAGTTTCAGGAATGTTCTCTTTTTTCCGTGGCACCTACAGGGCAACCCTGTGGCCACAGTGACCCAATTCCAAAGGGACTCCTTTGGCAGCCTGTGTAGACACAAACTCATTGGAAGGAAGAAGCTTCTTAAACACAGAGCAGCAGGAAAACACTCAGCCATTTGTTTGGAGGTAATTCAGATTTTTCCATGCTGTCCTGAGCATCCGGGGACCTGGAGATAAACTGATGTTAATAGTTGTGCTCATTCCGACCTGAACCTCTCCCAGACCACTGACTTAGCCTCCAACAACAGCTAAATTGCTCCTCAAAAATCCATAAAATCTTTGCATTCGAAGGCTGATGAAAGTACTGATATTTATCATGTTTTGATATATTCAGTGATACTACAGTAAATATTTGACAAATCATTAGAAGTCTCTCAGAAATATGGAGATTGACAGGAGTTGGCTGCCACAACCAAGATGTATGCTTTACCCCTGTGCAATTCAGGTGTCCTGGGAATGTTCTCTGAGGCCTTGGTTTGTGTGCAGGAAAGGTACCAGATGGCACTGTCAGGGGGAAGACCTGTGGAGAAGTGAAGGCAGAGGAGCAGGCTGAAGGGAAGCAGTCAGAACAAAGGCCTCAGCTGACTTCACAGGGACAGGGTGGTGCTGAGCTGGGTGGCGCTGCAGCGTCACCCACACTGACGCAGTGGGATATTCCTTCATGCCTCTGTGTTGACCAGTTCCTCCATGTGGGCTGTGCCCGGGAAGGGGACTGGCCCTCGACAAATGGGCTCTCTTCAGCTGTTTCCAGTGCTCAGAGCGGGGCACAGTGTGAGCTGTTAGCAGCAAGAGGTGGGGGAATGGGTGCTTTGGTGCTGAAGGAAGGGATCTGGGTGACACACCACAGCACCCACTGTGTCTCTTAAAAAAAGAGAAAGCTGCGGGTTTTCATTGCTTGACACCTCTTGTTTCACTTCTATCTTTGCAGTTAGGACTACTACCTCTCCCTTCTGCAGCCTCTGCTTCCAGGACTAACCCTGAACCTGTGGCCTAGAGGGGCCTACCCTTTAATTAAAACAAGGCTGCGAAGCCCATTGTGGGTGTGATGTAATATGAAGGTGTAATACACCCTCAATCCCAGTTTCTGGCACTTATAATTGTTACTGTTGTGGATATTGTGATCCTATTGGTTTTTCTGTGGACTTTATAAATGATCTCTCTGGTCCAAAGTAATGTAATATAGTAAAAAGGTATAACCAGATCAGAGTTCAATTCCATCTTTGCCACTTGTTAGCTCTGTAACACTGACAATTTATTCAACCACACTCATCTTGGTTTTCTCACCTATAAAATCCTATAATATAATTCTAATAATCATAATTTAATAGCATACGATTTTATGAGGAAACATTTGTGATCCATATAAGACTCTTTAACCCTTGAAAAGTAATAATAAAAATGAATAACTATTACAGCAACCAGTATTTCCAAGTGTTTTCCATATCCCTTGTATAATCTAAGAGCTTTGCGTTGGTTACTCATTTAATCTTTACATGAAAACTATAAGATATGGTTATATACTGGGATGGTAGACAAAATAGTTACCAAAATATTAGAGCTCAGGTACAGATAAATCAGAAATGAAAACTGTTGAGACAAATGTGAGTATAGGCACTTCATCATACCCATTTTATAGATGGGGATATTACAACGTAGAAACTCAAATAGCTGCCTGAGAACACAAGGACTATAGGTGGCAAGGATGGGTTTAAGTAGCCTAACCTCACAGACTAAAATTAAAGGGTTTTTATACACTACCTCCCAATATCAAGTTCTAGCCAGGGTTGCTTTCCATCTTTAATTTTATTCCTGACCTGTCAATATAGGAGGGATCCACCAGGCCCAGCCATCAGCTCTTTTCTTACTAGCAGCTCCCAAGCCCTTCCACCAAATACAATTGCTAAGGTTTATTGGACGGAAGTCTAATGCTGTGAGTCACTCTGAGCCAAAGTGATTATTGTAATTATAAGGGATAATAGCAGTTATTAAGAGTGATTTTGGAAAAAACAAGCTAAAAATTGAGTTTATTTAAATAGTCCAATCAGGAGCAGCATTAGAATCCAGACTTGGGAGAAGAGTGACTCCGAGGTCTGCCATAGAGTGAGGGTGACATTAATGACAAAGAAGCCCTCAATTAGGAAATGACTTAAAATGTTATAATCTTGTCAATACTACTTCACACGGGCTCTTTGACAGTGGTAGCACTAACACTGGGGGCTGTTCCCGAGGCAGAATGCAGAAAGCAATACAGAGCATCATGATAGAGACATTGGGCAAGCATAGAAACATATGCAAATTTCTCTCATTTTGACTGAAAGCAACATGAAAATGGAATTCCTAGGGAAGATTTCCCTGGAAACCACAGCTGGCATCTCTACAGCAACTCTAGGTGACTCATGCCAACTATGAACTTGTGAAGTAGAATCACGGTTTGTGTGTGTGGGGAGTAGGGGGTGGGGAGGGTGTCTCTGTGGATCTGTAGTTTGGGGGTGATGTTGGTGAGGAAAAATGTATAATTACCTGTTAAACTTATTCAAATACACATCATATGCATGCATCTCATAGAGTCACCCATGAAAGAATGCAGACGTAGGAGAACACCACCCATGAAACCTTTCCTGGCAAACCCCACTCTGTATCTAAATGTTGACCCACCTCTTCCTTCTCTGTCTAAAAATTCAAGCACTTCCTGTACTTTCTTTGTCTGCTTTGACTTGACTTACTTGTGCCTCTGACCTCCCTCACTCAACATGTAATCTCCTGCTCATGCCTTATCTCCCCCTACTAGGATCTCAGAAAATTTGATCTAACCTATAGCACCTGACCTCTGGCTGACGTCAGGAACCTAATGAATGTTCCTTATTCTTAGTCCAAGTTGATAACTCCTATTGATCTTGTATTGTGCTCATTCAAGTCAATCCAGCACACTCACAGACCATAATAAAGGGACATCTGGGACACTCCAATACTATTCATGGCAATTACCCATTTCTTCAATTTCTATTTTTTCATCCATCCAATAACTGATTCTTTAAAACATATGTTGATTACCTACCTACAGTCATTGTTCAATAAGAGAGGGTTAGGAATTTAAATAGAGTTTAATAAAGGTAGGCCCAAGTTTATGGAAACCAACAAAGACTAGTACAATGCTCTGGGCTAGAAAGAGGAACCCTTACCACTCACAGGGCTGAAGAGTCAAGGAGAAGGGCTGGTTACCTGGAATCCTGAAAGGGTACCTGTGGCCTTCAGAAGAGAGACAGAGCCAACCCATGGTGGATTGACTAGAAAGAGCCAAGACAAAAACATCTCAACCTCATTTTCTCCCCCTTTTAACTCTTGCCTGTGCTTCCCATTAGCCAAAGCTGAGTGGAACCACAAGACAAGAAATCCCAATGATGTCATCCATACAGTTCAGTTTCTGTGATGTAG
This sequence comes from Myotis myotis, assembly GCF_014108235.1. Classification (NCBI taxonomy): domain Eukaryota; kingdom Metazoa; phylum Chordata; class Mammalia; order Chiroptera; family Vespertilionidae; genus Myotis; species Myotis myotis. The sequence continues at coordinate 44,782,776 of NW_023416320.1, read as the reverse complement.
AGTTAAGAAGTGCAGAGAGTGGACTTGGGGGTGGTGTAAACAAAATATATACAGCACAGCCGCCATGTGCCAGATTTGTGAGATGTGCTAAAAATATAAGGATGTGTGAGTCAACCTTGTCTTCAAGGTGCTCACAGTCTAGTGGGAGCGAATCATATCTCCACATGGCATGTGTAATGAGAAAGGTAAGAGGTGGTTGCCATGGAGACACAGGGGCGCCCATTTGGTGGCATAGGGGTTGGGCATTAGCATTAAGGGATGATAAAATTCTGGAGCTGAGCCTTAGGGGCTGAGTAGGAGTTCATCAGGAAAAGGGGCTCATGCAGCAGGGGAAAGGGTACAGCTTCCGGGCTGAGGGGCTGCTATAAACAAAGCCTTAACATGGTCTGTTTGGTGTTTTATCAACAAAGTCACAAACTGCGGGTGTTGGATTTAGAGATGTGAGATAGAAAAAAAATTAGCTGTATGTCACAAAAGCTCAATTAAAAACAATCCAAGTTAGCCAGGCTAACTTGGTTGAGTGGTTGAGTGTCAACCCATGAAACAGGAGGTCATGGTTCGATTCCCAGTCAGGGCACTTGCCTGGGTTGCAGGCTCAATCCCCAGTGGGGGGCGTGCAAGAGGCAGCCAATCAATTATTCTCTCTCATCATTGATGTTTCTATCTCTCCCTCTCCCTTTCTCCCTGAAATCAATAAAAATATCTTACCTAATAATAGACAAACATGTAAATTGACCGTACCTTCACTACGCTAACCAGCCAATCAGGGGAGTATGCAAATTAACCCAAAAAAAGATGGCAGTTAATTTGCATATGTAGGCTCCAAGCGACGGAGCAAAGCCTGATGGCTCCGGGGCCAGAGCAGTGAAGCCGGACAGCCTGGGTCCCGGGGCCCGGAGCAGCGAAACCTGACAGCTCTGGGGCCGGCTCTGGCCAGAGCGAAGGCCTGGGTCCCAGGTGCCAGAGGCAAACTGGTGCCAGCAGCCAAGGGAAGGGAAGGCCTATTGCACGAATCTCTTCATGCAATAGGCCTCTAGTCTTAAAAATAAAAAACTAAAAACAATGCAAGTTATCTGCTTGTTTTTCTTGAACCCCATGAGGAAACCCCATGCTGGAACCCAATAGTTTCCAGAAATGTTTCTCAGTATTTTTCTTTTTCTCATCTTTGGGACTCATAAACTGCAGGTACTCCCAAACCTGCCCAAAAGAAACAAATAAAATTAAAGACAAAGAAAAACAGTCCTATGTGTACTAATGGCCCAAACCAACTCTTCTTCCCTCAGATGAAAGGAAATTAAGTGGTTCATGTAGCTAATATAGTTGGGGGGTGGAGGAGAGCTGTAATAGATCCATGGTGTTGATGGATACCCTCCTGACCTCTGCTTTGTGTCCTTCCATTCTCAGACGGCCTCTACCTTACAATGGTGAGATTGAGATGGAGCCATGGTTCTAGGCTTCAGCCTCCAGCTTTGGGTCCAAAGGAGGGAGGTCATTTTCCTCAAGGCCTTCAAGATCCTGGGATTTCTCTATTCCATCTGTCTATGCCCCATGTTTATCTCTGGATCACTGTAGGCAAGCAGATATGCTCCACCTCCTAAGTCAGGATTTCAGTCCTACCTGGGTCACATAAAATGGGAACCAGGGATGGTTCCTGAAGACATAAAAGCCAATTCAGCCAATTCCACCACAGCAGCCAGCCTCTACTGTTATTTACTTCATTCTATAGTTCCCACTGACTATCATTAAACCTAAGATTGGGCTTGGAAAACCAGGACACTTCTGGAGGGAAGGGTGCAGATGTGGACATGCTCCAGTGAAAGCTTAGTCTTTATCACGTGCATTGTCTCATTTCATAATCACAGCCACACTCTGACATAGCTGCGTTTTCCCAGTTTTATAGATGATGCAACTATGTTTTAGGGAGTAATGAAGGAGGCTTAATGTCTGTGAGGTTACACAGAGGGAGCAACAAGATTAGGTTTCTAGTTCCAAAGAAATGCTCCTTGTGCCCTGCTACACTGATGGACAGTTCCTTTCTCTCTCTCTCTGTCTTTCTAGTTCTCTCTCTTTACCTGCCTTGGCTTACAATAAACCATGACCTATTCTTTTCTCCTGCCCTTTAAAGATAACAGTAATGAATTGACTCCATTATACATGATTTCTCCCTTTTCATAGGCAATCACTATGACATCACAAAGCTTTCTTCTGTCACTAATTTCAACTCACTAATAGAGTGTATCTGTTTCTTTTTATTTGTAATTTATGTATTAATTCTATAGTGATATTGTTTTATTGTCTATTTCCTTTCTCATATAATTCTCTTATTTAGTCATCTTTGAAATCTTAATTGTCGGAATATATGTATTTGGAGTTATAACTTTTTTTCAGACTGGATTCATCTGTCTTTTTCATGCCATACTCATTTCTTGGGTTCATATTTGAGTTTGTGTTTAGCTATATTTATTTTGCATTGAAGGTCATGTCATTTTGTTAAGCAATTTTTTCAAATTTGTCATAATCAGCTCTGGCTTTCCACTGAACTCCTACGTTGTCTGGAATCCATCGATATTCTCATAGGTATAATCTGAGGTTAGCGTGTTGTAGTGGGAGGGAGAGGGCCATCCCTATAAGGCTTTATAGTCTCATCTTTCTTGGAGTGTTCCTTTCTTTTCTAAAAATATTTTTCTTAAATATGTTTTTATTGATTTTAGAGAGAGGGAGGGAGAGGGAAAGACAAAAACATCAGTGATGAAAGAGAATCATTGATTGCCTGCCTCCTGTGTACCCCCTACTGGGGATTGAGCCCACAACACAGGCATGTGCCCTGACCTGAAATCGAACTGTGATCTACTGGTTCATGGGATGATGCTCAAACACTGAGTCAGACTGGCGGGGCTCTGAAATATTTTTTTAAAAAATTTCCTATATCAGTATTTATATTTCATAGTTGGAAATGAATATATCATTTCCATGAGTGAATATGCTTAAATTTTGATCGTTCTGCTGTTCACCATTCTCTGAGAACATACTATGACTTCTAGAAACTCTGTGTGTGTGTGTGTGTGTGTGTGTGTGTGTGTGTGTGTGTGTGTGTAAATCTTGACATATTCAGGATAAAGTTTTTAATCCCATGGATTTGAAAAAAGTTCCCTTGGTCTGCCTATTAATAATCTGAAACTAGGGGTATTGATGAGACTTCCCAGAATTTTATTTACTTTCCCTATTTTTCTAGGCAGTAGAATCGGATGCGGGAACTGTTAGAGACATTGAGTGTCTTCTTTGGCAGTCACTTCTACTCTTTGTGGGGCTAACATTATATCAAGCTTCTTGCTTATTTGCTGCTAGTGGATTTTTTGCTGACACTGTTTGGTTGATGGTGGGTGGTGGTGGTAGATAATTGGAAGGAAAATGGCATGACCCAGACTCACTCTGCCATCTTACCTGTAAGTCTTCAGAGCTAAATTTCATGCTCACTTACAGCAATCACCTTGGTTCTGGTTCTTGGCAAAAGTGATTCTCTGCTTCACAGATGGGTTGTTGAATCTCTTCATATACAGGGTGTCCCCCCAAAATGTATACTCACTATAACAGCTGATAGCTCAATTTAGGAAATGAAATGTATTTTAATAAACACTGCCTTCATAATTATTCAAAGTATGTGTATACATTTTGGGGGAACACCCTGTATATCATCATAGTCCTCATCATCACATCATCATCAAGTTACATACATGTTTTAAGTCAAACTTACCTCAAATAACTGTTGGAAGTAGGAATGTGGAACCATAGAAGGCGAGAGGAAAAGCAGATATCTGGTTTTCTTCAAATCCAGTTTGTACTTGAAGAAAATGGATCTAGAGAAGTTAAATGGAAGTTAATTCATACTGCTGATTATTTCCCAAGGGATTTTTAGATGATGAATGAAGCCAACTTGGCATTAAGGCCTCAGTAAGTGCCGTGACTGGGAATTGGACCCTCAACCGTTTGGTTTAGGGCCGTGGTCGGCAAACCGTGGCTCGCGAGCCACATGAGGCTCTTTGGCCCCTTGAGTGCGGCTCTTCCACAAAATACCACATGCGGGCGCGCACATACAGAGCGATTGAAACTTCGTGGCCCATGCGCAGAAGTTGGTATTTTGTGGAAGAGCCACACTCAAGGGGCCAAAGAGCCGCATGTGGCTCGTGAGCCGCAGTTTGCCGACCACGGGTCTAGGGGAAAATGCTCCAACCAACTGAGCCACATGAGCCAGGGCTTATTTTCATCTTCAAGAATAAAAAATAGTTGCTAATATTTATCATTCCTGTTTTTCTTTACTAAATGTGAATAAGTAAATACTGACAGGACTGAAGCACGTTTAATGGGAAATTCCGTTTGATATATTTGCTAATTAGTATCAATTAGACTTTGAAGGGACAGGCGAATGGTGTGTTCACACAAATGTCTGAATGTAACAAAGCCAGTCAAGTTTGCAAAAAAAAGTGCTACTGCCCAGCAAGCCAGACACCAGTGAGAGACGTCCTGTTTATGAGAATTCATTGAGAACACAGGGTGGCATACACTTTGCATAATGTGGAGGTCAAGACAACACGGTACAGCACGGAGTAAATGGGAAGATGAGATGAATGGTTGGAAAACACCATTAAACAGGGGAGAAAGCTGGCTTTCAGCAGTCTAGCTAAGGTATCTACAAATAGGAAAGTAGGACTCAGCCAGCACTTTGCTTTCAGAAGGAATTCAGTGCAATTCAACAAATGTTTCCTGAGTGCCTTCTACACCCCTGCAACTGGAGATAGAAGATTCTAGACAGAGTCTCTGCTGTCAAGTAACACATAATCTAGTGGAGGTGTCAATATGTATACAAAGTAATCGATTAATAGGCTGATTGTGATCGATGGTATAATGAGAATAGCATGGAAAGGAATAAATGAATTCTGAGTGTATTTATACTGGATGGTGATTAATGAAGAAGATTGGGAAAGGGGGTAAAGTTGTAATTAATTAAATTAATATGAGATTTCTGAGTATTCCAGAGGGTGAGGGGAGAGGGGGGTTGTTGAATATCAGTAATAGAAAGCTGCTGAGTGCAGGTTGCATTTGGGTACTTTGCCTAGGAAGCACTGGGCCTGTTTAATACATTGCTCTGAGCAAATCTTGTCCTCATCTCTCTGCACTTTTGTTAAGTTGGTACAGTGGCTACAGGCTATTGGGCACCGAAGAAACTGATCTCCTCTGATTGTGTGAAGCAGTGAAGTTAGCCCATGATGAACTGTGTTTCAAGAGGATACGTGACAACTAAATCAGGATAGAGAAATAGCCCCTGACAATGTGGGACCTGCTTTCACCAAACTTGTATTCCAGTGGGTATGACAGATTATAACTAAATAAATAGTAAAGGTGAGAGCAGATTGCAATAAATGCAGTAAGGAAATAAGAGGGGTGGCAGAGAAAACATGGACAGGACTCGTTAGATAAAGTGCAGGGTGTACTAATCAGAATATGAGGGGTCCTAAACTTGAAGGTAGGCCATTGGAGTGCTCCTGATTTTATAGCACAACCGGGAAATAAGTGGTCACCTGATCTCATACCACAACCAGGAAGTAAGTGGTCCCCTGATCGTTGTCCCTCTGGAGAGGTACAGGTAGGCCCGGCAAGAGAGAATTTGGACACGCCATTTAAATGTCCGAGCCTCAGTTCCCTGTCTGTAGAAGGTAAAGAAGAGAGATGTAATGGACGCTGCACAGAAGTCCCTAAATAGGTTGCCCAACCTGACTTGAATAGCATCTTGATTCCTAAGAATCTCAACATTTATTAAAAAGTCAAAGTGACCTTGTGTCTCTTAGGAATACATACATTTTTTTGTATGCTTGTTTTGTTATATTTTTCTCAAATTTTTCCTAATCATGAAACTCATCCCTTTAGGGGGCCATTCAATAAAAATATAGATTCCCAGGCAACTCCCACTAAAGGTTCTGAAAAGGAGGTCTGAAATGGGAACTTGTAAATGACACTAGACATGAACTCATAAGGCCTGAATTCAGTCACGTCTGCATCTGATTAGATTCATTATATTGGACAGGCCATTCGGCTTCTCATCCTTAACATGGAGATAAACAGGGTTGATGTGAGAATAAAATGACAGCCTATCCCTAAGTCATCCAGCACCCAACCCAGCACATTGTGGGTGCTTACTGAGCCAAGTCTGAGCTGTTAATATTTGGGGCTCAGGTGAGCACAGTGAAGTCTTCCATTTTCCTTTAGGAGTCATCAAATAGCCATGGGCCTGAGTGCCCGCCCCCAAATGGAAGTACAGACAAAGTTCAGCTCTGCAACCGAGGGTCCTCTCTGGACTTGATTTCTCTACTAGAATTCTTACAGCTGGGAAAGTTCCCAATCGAAAACATTGACGTTGCTGCTTCTGAGACGAACACAGCTCCCACTGTGCCATAAAGGAAGAAAGTCCACAGACAGCATATCCGGGAAAAAAGAGAGGAAATCTATGCCCAGGCTTGACATCGGGCATTCTGAAGATATCTCCAGTACAGCAAGTTGGACATAAACATGACGAAGAAAGGAATGCCACCTACTGAGTTCCAGGCATCATCCTTATATCAGCCCAACATTACAGATAAGAAAACAGGCTTCACAACATTAAATAGGTGGAACTTCAAATGGGATTCTAACGGGCACAAATGGAAAGTCCGGAGCTGGGGCTAGAACTCTCGTCTCTCTCATTCCCAATCTGACATTCTTTCCACTATGCCAGGATGAATATAGCACCATTATTTGATTGTAAGTGCTCAGGAAGCCCATGCCCATGTTAAAATGCTGATCTAGAAAATATAGCCCAAAGTCCTAAGATGTGGGTATATAATTCACTCCCTGATAGATGATGTGGTGAAACAAAGAATTGAGTTAGAATTCATGGTGTAAACTAAAAGTGACATCCCTAGCTTGCTGAACCTTTGTCAAACAACATGCTACTCACTGGACAGCTTGGCATCTCCTGGCTGATGGCAGTGGCATGGGAGACTTCATAAGAAGGGAGGAGAAGCGAGGGGGTGGTATAAATAACATGCATGAATTGCTGGGTGCTCAGTAGCTCATGAAGAGCAAGCCTTTGTGATATATGGTGACCCTCATCTGAGACCATGGGGCGCTCATAAATGCCAGCGAGTGACAGATGACTATGCCATCTCCAAGCCAGCGCTCCAAAGCCCAACTCCTGCGCTTCGGCAGGTGGGAGGTCGAGTTGCAGAACGACAGAGGGCAGCTGACCGTCTGTCCGCTGCGTGAACTCACCACTGCACATCCCACCCCCCTGCAGCCCTAAAGTAACTGCTTTTTCCCGGATGCCCATCTTTTATTTCACCTTTGTTTATGCTACCCCCTTGCCTAAAACACTCTCTCCTTCTTGTCACTGAAGCCAGAGTGACATGCTCTAATGTCCAGTGCAAGCTTTGCCATTCCCATTAAGCTTTTCCTACTCCATCCAAGTTGGCCTCATCTGTACTTGCCTAACTTCCCATGCATTTTCTCAGTGCACTTAGACGCACTAATAAAATATGATTATAATTGCCTTTATGTGCTTGTCTCGTCTGCTAGGCTCTGAACTCCCTGAGGTCAGGGAACCTGTCTTTTTCTTTTCTTTTTAAATCCTTGGTGCCTGACATACAGCTTACATAGCAGTGCTTCTCAAATTTTAGTGTCCATCTGAATTACCGCGGACCCAAGGTTTCTGCTTCAGTAAGACTGTGGCCGGGTCTGAAAGTCTGCATGTCTAACAAGTTCCCAGGTGATGCTAATGCTGCTGGTTTGAGAACAAATTTTGAGACCCACTTGCCATGCCCCATGGTTAGTTCTTACTAAATACACTCATGTTATCTTTCATAAGTGGTGACGAGCATCAGCTACGCAGTCACCCGGAACTGGGGTTGAAATCACAGTTCCCCAAGTTGCAAGACCTTGGACAAGTGACTTAAGCTCCCCAAGCCTCGGTTTCCTTATCTAAAAAATGGGTGCAATAAGAAAATACTAAAGCATTTCTGATGATGCTCCACCTGGCGTCAAGCTCCTGCTGGTTTTGAGCTGGACGTAGCAGCACCAGGAGGAGAAATGGAGACATGAGAGAGAAGGCAGGATGCAACAGCTCAGTAATCCCCGAAGGAGGACCAGTCTCACACACGGAGCCCGGCAGTGACTTTAATTAAATACTACACACATTTTCTTGCTGAAGTATTTTATTTGCTTAACATAAACTGATAAGAGATCAGTAGGGCACGACAGCCCCCAGGGTGCTGAGAAGAATGTTTTGAATTTTGTACATCAATCAAGCAATTCATACACACCCCCTCTTCTGCGATGGCGTACAGAACTGAGTCTGGCGGGTTTTCCATCGGGGCTTCCTACTGAAACCCTCTCATTAATAAATAATCAGCCTCTACTGATCTGCTCCTACGCCGCCTTCCAGAGCAGCTGTTTCCTCCTGTGTTGTGATTTAAGTTCTGCTAACAGTGATGAAAACAGATTTGTGTTGCTTCTCTTCTCATTAACCTTATTACGGAGTTGGGCTCCCAAGACACATACTTGGAAAACATAGATCATATTTAGAAAAGGGTGAAAACTTTTTTGACCTTGGCTGGCTTGATAGTTCTCAATATCTGCACAAAGACTAACCAAGTTGGCCAATTTTCAAATGATGAGTTTTATGGAGGGGATGCATCGTAGTTCCGGCCTCCAATTTTCCTGAGTGAGGAGACGGAAGCTTCAGAGAATAATAATGTCTAACAACAATTGAACTGTGACTGGATAAAGCCAGGCGCAGTGATTTGTGTATGGTGGGTAGAGACCAGGGATGCTGCTACACTTCCTACAATGCACAGCGCCGGCTCCCCATCTTCCACTCTCTCCACTGCCCCAAAAATGTTAATAGTGCTGAGGAAATCCCAGAACTAGAGCCTTAACTCTTGGTCTATAAAGAAAATGATGGAGCTTTAATAGGGCTATCAGCTCTTGAGTCATCCATGTTCATTGGAAACTATCCCTACTGACCATAGGTTGTTCTGTGGGGACTCAGCAGGTGAGTCTTGCCTTCTGGGGCATTGTCTTGACTGCCTGAAACTTCTCCAGAAAAAAATGGGAGTCAGTCTGTCTTCATGCTACTCAGAGGAGAGGTTATAACTTTGTACAGGGGGTCAGGGAATGGTTAAGGGTAGGGTGGAAGGTAGGGAACAGATGAGCCAAATCCTAAGAGTTAAAAGTCAGCATGAGTGGAAGGTGTACTCCAGGAAGAGAAGGCCCAGGGGAGAAGAAGAACCTGGCATGTTGGAGGAACCACCAGATATAATATGATCAGAGAAGAGAAATGGTAAGAGCTGCGGGCAGATCAGAAAGCTCTTTGTGTCCAAGTAAGGAACTTGAGTTTTATCCTCAGGCCAATAAGAGGTCAGTGAACACTTGTAAATTATCCAAATGTTTGCTCTTTCTCTGCACACCTACCTCGAAACTCAATACCCTCGCCCGGGGAATGTATCCCTGCCTGTCACCACCATCTCTGTCTTTAAGACTAACATCCCTCCCTAGAACCTCAGCCACAGGTGAATTCAAAGCCCCACTCCACCCAGGACTATGGGTTACTTGCTTGCACGTACAAGTATTATTTGTCTGGATCTTTGAGGCTTGAGGCCAGTTTGCTTTTTCTTAAACGCTTTCTGACTATCTGTTTCGGTGCCTCCTAGGGCACTGTGCCCTCCGATTTAGGCTGATTCTCACACCTCTATCCTGTTTCTCCCCAAACCTCTCATTCTCATTCTCATCAGCCTGCCTCATGTGGCTTTTTGAACTATGGGCGGCCAGGTCACCAGCCTTCTCTAGGGTGACCAGCTGTCCTGGTTTGCCTGGCACTGGGAGCACTCTAAAAGTGGGATTTCCTATTTTAAAACCAGAAAAGCCAGGGCAAACCAAGGTCAGTTGCCCGCCCCCTACCCCGACCCATCCTGCAACTGCAAGTAGCTAAACCCACGTAGTCCTGAGGTCAGACCATTTCTAATTCATCCTGCCTTTCCTGCGATGTTTAAGTCAGGCAATTTTGAGTTTTCAAATTTCAAATAGCTTTCAATCCCGCCCCTCCCCACCCCTACCCTCCACCCCCACCTCCAGCTCAGCTTCCCAAACTGGTGGCACCAGCAGGCAGAGGCATAATTAATTAAGCACAAAGGCAAGGTGAAGATAATCCTAAACAGGTTTAAATCCAGCCTGGGGGGATCTATTGTCAGCGGTTCAGAAAGGTAGACAGCGGCAGCATGAGGATGGTGATAATGTTTCCCCAATCACATTTCTAAAATGCTGTCTTCTCAGTCCTGTCCTTGATTTTTTTAGTTAGAAATAATGTCTATGTCCCAGCATGACTTTCGGCCACGTTATATTGTTCCAATGCCTACAGCTGTTTGTACTCCAAGGGCTCGATTGCAGCTAAACTGTGTTTACATATTTCAATTTCGAGGTGAGTCAGCCTCGGGCAGGATGAGGATGTCAGGTAAGATTTGTTTTCTTAGCTGATTTCCCTGCCCCATTTCCTGCCTCCATTTCTGGGGCTCCATGGGGCCGGACCCAGCGGTGGACCAGGAAACATGCCGGTTTAGAAATGCAGAGGATGAAAAGCTCACTGCCACTTTGTAACAGCTTGACGATATTTTGCCGAAATCTGACATGTCCTCACGTAACCCACTGGAAAACACCCATTCACATCCCTACCCTCTTCACCTCCCAGGTTATCTTTTCGTAGGGATGTATCCTTTGAAGCAAGCCGAGTCCAAGCATACGTAAACGGGGAGCCCAGTGATAAAATAAGGATGCAATGGTTGTAGCTTTGGCCCACACATGGAACTGAATGTTTTCCAAGAGAATTGAAAGTTGATTCACAGCTCATCACAATCTGGCCACAATCTGTCTTTCCAGACGCATCACCCCACCTCCATACATGTTATGCTCTGCCACGCAAAATAATTCTCCAAAACCCATTATGCCTTTTCATGCCTCCATTCCTTTTTGGACTTGCTGTTTTCATAACCCCCTTCTGTGCCTGCTAAATGCCTACTGATGTTTTAGGATCCAGTTCAAATAACACCCCTAAAGGTTTTCTGGACTCCAGCAAGGAACTATTTATTCATGCCTCTGTGGGTCAGACCCTAGCCATAAGCTCTGGGACCTGGGCCAATTCGGTATGTCTGGGAGCACATAGCAACATGGTGTGGCAATGAAATAGTGTGTTGGCATGAGGGACCTGAAGCTCTGTGTCAGGCTACTGTGGGACTGATCACTTAATGTCTAAGACTCCTCAGAAGTTGAAAATTATTTTCTCCTTTTCACCGGATAGTCGATTGTGATAGCTTATATTTTTGTTTCTTCGGTCCCCTTTCCATGAGTCTTTTCCCAGCGACAGGTCAACTCTGTTCCTGGCCACAGTGCATGTTCAAAGGCCCTGCCAGTCATGTCATAAAACCCCTTCTCTCTACAAGCAGTGATTGGTTCAAGGGATGGGCACATGGCTGGAGCAATCAGAATCCTCTCCTGAGATTAATATGTAAACAGTGGGAACAGCCATTGGGGAGTCTGGTTAAGGGTGTGAAAAAAGAAGTTCTAGTCCAGGGGTGGGCAACCCCTGGTACGCGTACCAAACATGGCACGCCAGAAACTTTTGCTGGCACGCGAAACCCTCTCTTATAATCTTCCATTTACAATTTTTTTCTTAATATCGACTTTTTTATTTTTCAGATAAATTCAGTGTAGGTGCATCTTAGATAAATAAATAATTTTACATAACAAGTTATCTTAAAGACCATAGACATGGATTGACGAGAGAGGGGAAGAGCAATTTCTATGCCTCTGCCTTAACTCTCCCTGCCTTCCTAGATCTGACCAGTGTTTTGGTTTCATCCACATACGCTTGTGAATCTTTGTTCTCAGTGATGAATTTTGTTAAGTCTTGTAATAGGAGTAGCCTGACGGATGAAAGTAGTAGCTCGTGCATGTCTCTGAAGGTCACAAAATATAAGTAAAATCTCAGTCATCAGTGATGCAGCAGCAAAAGTTCCACTGATAATATCAAATGGAGTCATAAAGTTTTCTGTCAGACTATCAGTGTACATGTATACATTTAAAAATATATGCACTTTTTTAATCATATACTGTTTTTGTCGCTCGAATGAATTTTATTATTTCTTCAAGGTTCTTCACATACGTACACCTTAAGAGATATCAAGTAGGCGTAACATGTTCTCAAAAAATTAGGGTTGGCACGCAGAAGAATTTTGAGTCAGAAATTTTGCTGGTTTTGGCACACACTCACAAAAAGGTTGCCCACCCCTGTTCTAAGTTGAGGCTCAAGGAATTGAGGGTTGTTGCCATGGTAACATGACAGGCAAGACAAGCAGACAAGAAGGAGCAAGTTCTTTGACTCTGCCTTTCCATCTCCCTCTATTGCCTCCTAGTGGCAGAACCTAGAAGAAAGTCAACTGGCAAAGGGGACATTAGTAAGTTTTAACTCAACCTCACAGAGCAGAGCATGCATGGAAAGGCTATTTGGAGCTGAGATGCGATAACTTGTACAAAGAAGAACAAATTTACTTATATGTTAATTACTTAAGTCCTCAAAACAGTCCTAGGAAAGGACATCATTGTCCCCACTTACATCTGAGAGAATAGAGTATGTTACTTCCCACAGGCACACCATTAGTGAGAGGCAGCCCCACCAGGTATATTAATGCTGTTTTTGTGTTTTAGGCAGAGTTAATGCCAATTTGTACAGCTTGATTTGAGATTTCAAAGTCAGTCAGTCACCTTGTCATCATCTTTAAGTTAAATCAACTGAGATTGTTCCTGAGAATGTATGACTTAGTGTGCTGACTACACTAGGGTGCAAAATCCCCAGGGAAATGTCCATGCAGAGCAAGGAAAAGAGCACTCTGTACTTAACCCTCCTCCCCAGGCCTCTCACCTCTCTTCCCAGACAGGGGTTATCACGTGGTGTGTGTCTAAAACCTTGTGAGATAAGATAAGGTCAGCTTGGGGGGAACCAGAGATACATGGCTTTATAGGGCTTAAGCCAACTTCAATTCTGTTTCCTCCGCCTCACAAGATAAGAAACTTTGAGCTGTGTAAGGGAGAAAATTAAAGCTGCAGTCTGTTTGGCACCAGGGAACTAGAAAGATCAAAGCCCCTGGACACCACGAAATGGATGACATCCAGGGGCTTGTGCTAATAAAATGGTTCAACACAGAACAGGCACCTTTGCACCATTTGCCCCAGTATAACGAAGACTTCCTAATGATGTCACCTGTGCTATATAAATGTCTATGGCCCTTAAACAAGGGGCAGCTCTGTAACTGATACAGGAGACTTGCCTGGAAATAAAGATTTTAAGTAGGGTATTCAATTCCACTTGGCTCAACCATTTTGGTTTCCTAGAAATTCACTAGTAAGGCTCATGTTAGTCCAGCCAAAACACAGTGGCCTACTAGTCACCTGGGTTTGTGTTTAACTGGCTACATGGAAGAAAACTGCCCTTCAGTTGTTTGTCAGCTCATGTAATTTGGAATTCATTGCTGCCTATGCAGTTTAAAAATGGTTAAGTTTATGTGATGTAAATTTCATCACAGCTTTTTTAAAAAAGGAATAAAGTACTGATACATGCTACAACACAGATGAGCCTTGAAAAGAATCAATGACATATTTAGGTCATGCTTGTAAAAAGCCAAGAATTTAACATAAATTAGTGGGGAAAAAAGATATATGAAGTTGAATGGGAAAGGAAGGTGGGAGATACATACAAGAAATAGAACTTTTCTCTCTTCTCTTTTATCCTGAATATCTTTTGTTATAACGCTTATTACCAACTTATATTTTACATATTAATTATATATTTTTTAAAGACTTTGTTTGACAAAGTCTAGACTTTAACACACTTTTTTTAGAGCAGTTCTAGATTCATGGCCTAACCCTATCTACTTCTTATCTAGTCCCAAATCTAGATCTCACACAAATGCTATGGATTGGAACAAAGTAAGTCACATTTCTACCCATAGCCATAGGAAGGCTAGAAATGCATTATGGGGAATTACAGTTTCTGAAATATGGAAGGCCATCTAGGAGAAAGTAGGGATGAATGTTGAACAAGTCAGTCTATACACTTTCCACAGTTTTACAATATGGATAAGAGATTAGAGAGAAGCCAGATTCCGAATCGTTGATCAGGCTGCATAGAACCTTCAGCCCCCCTTTTGTTATTTTTGATCATCTGAAGTAGTCAATACATCACTTTATGGGCCTTCAGCCAACTTCAATTGTGTATTTTTGTCACTTGCCAGAGTCCTGATACAAACTTTAAGGTTTCTTCCAACTCTGATGTTCTTTGTTTCATTTTACTTTGCTCAAAAAAAGTTACCAGAAATGATTTTGGTGGGAAGGAAATGCAATATTAAACAGGAATGACCTAGGTCAAAACTGTGAATAACCTGGAATCTATCTCTCTCTTTTCCTTTTATCCTATTATCGTCCCGCAACCTTACTTTGGCTTACCATCTCTAGCAGGAGCAGTGTGCTCTAAATGAGCCATAGGATATTTAGTTTGGCAAATTTAGAAAAGATTTAAGCATTTTTAGTACCCTCGTAAGAGGACTCTAGACCTGTCTAACGATTAGAAGTTCAATAGGACAGGTTACAGGGTGTAGACAAAGGGATAGTTGAGTTGAACTTCTTTTCCTTGGGTAAGAAGATGGAGATAAGAATGTTGGGGTAGATGACAGTACCCAGGGGGAAAGTTATACTAGATAAAAAGGAAATACGCTCTTTTTCTCAATGCAGTATAAATGTGCTTTTATTAAGTTCTGGGACTACAAAGACAAGTAATACAGAGCTGTTAAAAAAAACTACAAGGAAAGCCTGGCCAGTGAGAATCAGTGGTTGAGCATCGACCTATGAACCAGGAGATCATGGTTCCATTCCTGGTCAGGGCACATGCCTGGGTTTTGAGCTTGATCCCCAGTGTGGGGGGTGTAGGAAGCAGCCAATCAATTATTTTCTCTCATCATTAGTGTTTCTATCTCTCTCTCCCTCTCCCTTCCTCTCTGAAATCAATAAGAATATATGTTAAAAAAAAAACTATAAGGAAATTGTTCCTTGTAAGGAGAGAATGGTAAGATTGTGGAGAGCAAATTGAGGATAAACTTAGAATTTCACATTTCCATTGGGATGAATCTTTCTTCAAAGAGTAGAAAGCTATGCTTTTGGTTAGATTTTCTCTGTTATATATTCTCCAAACACACTGCCTTTTCCCTTGATAGCATTTTATTACAGTTGTGCATAATTATTTGAGTAATTGCTTGGTTAATGGCCGTGTCCCGTTGTAAACATCAAGTTCTATGGGGCCAAAGGTGCTATCTAACTTGTTAATATCTATATTCCCAGAACTAGCACAGAGCCTGGAAAACAATAAATTAGATAACATTTTTTAAATGTTGTTGAGTGAAACTATTGTCCTGATTTCAAAGTCAGGGCAAAAGTTGGAAGCCATTACCTTCTAAACTTCCTTCTCACTCTTCTACATTCAAAGCAAAATATTCCCCAACTACCAAACTCAAGATGAAACAAAATAGCATCTTTTCTCCCTAAAAATCAGAAGTTTAAATATCTGGAGAGTACTATGTTTCTGTCACACTCATGTTCCCTAACTACCATTTATTACATTCGCTATGAATCTGATACCCATGTGTTGGCTTTAATTATATGATTCAATTTAACCTTTTTCATTAACTTCTAAGACTATCTTCTAAGATAGGTACCACCATTTGACTGATGGGAAACTAAGGCCCAGAGAATTTAAGTAACTTGTTAGAAATGGATAGAGCTAAGATATGAACCCAATTCCTTTTAATTCCAAAGTTGGAATCAGTCCCAGGTTGGCTGAGCATATAATTTCCCAAAAATGAATTAGACCAAAGAGTCTTCTCCCCCTGGTTTAACTAAAGAGATGTTGGTATAAATCCTAGTTCATCTCTGGCCCTAGTAGCTTTCAAATGTGATTTCTAGCAGTGCAATAATCATCCCCAAATCCCATTACAACCACACAGCGCGGACAAATGAAGAAGTTTATTCCAGTGGGATTTTATGTGACGTAGGAAGACCTGACCGCTCTCCCTGGAAGACAAGACAGATGGTGCACACTCTGGATACGGGTCCCACACCGCTGATTCTGGCCAAGGTGTTTTATTTTAACTCTAAATCTTTAAAAGCTCCTTGGAACAGTCATAGCAAACACTCTTGGGTTTGCCTTGTTTTCAGGGTGGAATGGTGGCCTGCACCTTTAAAGTTATGATCTCTCAGTGGTCCCCATCCCTTCGTGACACAGCACAGTAGGAGCCGAACATTTTTATTTTTAATTTCCCAGTGACAATGACAGTAGACAACTTGGATGAAATATGCCTTTGAATTACTCGGGAGTGCCACAGGAGGTAGGGACACGTTATGTTCTGATACAGACATGCTCTTTCAAGACGCCATGCAGCAACCCTGGTTTTGTAAACGCCTGGTGAGAAGACAGAATAGAATTGTACCGTTTCAGGAATAATGATGAAAAGTGAAGGCCCTCGTCAAAGAACTTTACTTTTCTCGCTCTGCTCTGCTTTCAAACTCCTGAGGCTGGCGGAGTAGAACTCCCAGCGCTCTGTCAATAATGTGGCTCACAAGCAAATCTGATGTGTTTTCTCAGCTGTAACAGAGCATGTCTGCACACAGCTCCCGAGGGACCAGAAGAAGTCTGGAGGCTGCGATGTGCATTTTGAAGACTGCAATTATTTTAAAATCTTGTATGAAGGTAGAGAACATTTAGTGAGACCCTTTGGAGCTTGAATAAACTTCCACCCAACTACTTGGTCCAGTGTGCAGCTGCTAATGCTACTCCTCACAGAGGAGCCTCAGAGGAAAGAATGGTTTCAGATCCATCTAATCTGGTCCCAGTTTTAGAGTCTTATGTGGTCCAGTCTGTGCATGAAGAAAGATCATCTGTGACATCCATGAACAGGGTTTTACTTTAGTATCTCTCATGGCTAAGGAAACTTGACTTTTGGGAGCTGTTTGTCCTGTGTTAAAGCCAGCAGTAAATGACATAATGACACCTACCTGGGAAGCTTCCCTCTTCCATCTGCAGCAGGCATCCGGCTTCCTAAACCAAGGATATCTAAGTGTGTCCTAACCTTGGGAGACATCAAAGTCTGTGTGAAAATTCTATCATCCTTTAGGGAAAACAAGACATAGCCCTTTTCCTTTAGAAAGCGGTGGTATTTGATTTTTGGGAAATAATGCTGAACACTATAGAATTGTGTATATATATATATATATATATATATATATATATATATATATGGAATAGAGAAATATGCAAATTAGCCCCAACACCAGAATGCATCACCACTGAACAGCAGGGACCTGAGCAACCGCAGGCTACCAGCACTGCCAGCCCCAGAGCAGCCAGCACACCCTCGGGCCTGGAATAATGATGCATTCTCAACCAGCCCCGAGTCACTGCACAGGGGGCTGCAGATCACAGGGCTGCAGATCAGAGAGCTGCAGATCAGGGGGGCTGTGGATCAGGGGGGCTGCAGTTTGGGGGGAGCTACAGATTAGGGGCTACAGATCAGGTGGGCTACAGATTGGGGGGGCTGCAGATTGGGGGGCTATGGACCAGGGGGGCTGTGGACCAGGGAGGCTGCGGACCAGGGGGGCTGTAGGAGGGGAAGGGAGCTGCAGATCAGGGGACTGAGGCACTGGGGACCTCAGCTCCGAGCCCAGAGCCTGGCTTCAGGGCTACAGCTGTGGCTGTGCTGCCCAGTGGGGAGCCCCACAATCTGCCCCCACAGACTCAGGAGAGCCAACGGGTTCATGGGGACGGCCAGGAAGAGGCCTTGCCTGGCCAGACCATGACCAGCAATCAGTGTTTGAAGAGGGAGCCCTCAGCCCCGTGGACTTTCTCTCCCAACGAAGCTCCCTCCGGCTCCTCCCTGCACTCCGCCCTGCAGATGGCCCTGCCGGCCCACGTGGCCGCTGCCCACACGCACTGGTGTCTGCAGTCCCGCGTGGGACAGTCAACCGTGTCTGAGCCACTCTGAGGTGGAGCCCATGTCACCGCTTTAAAGTTTTCATTTTTGCTGATCGGACCTTTGCCTTCTGAAGCGTAGAAGCCAGGACGGTGGGCGCAGTGGAGCCCGCAGACAGGCACCCAGGAGCTCCTCGGCTCCGATGGCTTCATTCACAGAAGGCGCTCCCCCGCCACCCACCCCCACCCCGCACCGCTCACCCCGGCCTGCGGCCTGCGGGGAGCAGCACAGTCACCACGACAGGCAGGGCCCCAAAGCTGCTCCTGAACCTCGCTCTTCCTCCCTCTGCTCCCAAAGCCCAACGCAGCCTGTGGCCACACCCGCAGAGGGTTGGCTGGTGCCCCCAGCGCCCTCCCCAGGGCCTCCCCAGTACCAGACAGGACCAGGCAGCAGGGGGGTGAGGTTGGCCTGGGGCACACTTAGCCCCTGCAAGCTGTGTCACAGCAGATCCTGAGCAGCAAGAACTTACCAATAGGGATGTTTGTGCAGACATTTTAAACAACTTCCACTTTTAAAACTGAATTGAAAAGCATAGATTGTTGCTCTAGAGCCATGGTCGGCAAACTGCGGCTCGCGAGCCACATGCGGCTCTTTGGCCCCTTGAGTGTGGCTCTTCCTAAGCCTTAGGAGTACCCTACAGTGTACCTACCTATATAGTTTAAGTTTAAAAAATTTGGCTCTCAAAAGAAATTTCAATCGTTGTACTGTTGATATTTGGCTCTGTTGACTCATGAGTTTGCCGACCACTGGTCTAGAGAGCAGTGCTTCGGCGGGACCCTGAGGTCACCTTGGAGGCTAGAACGAAAAGTTAAATGGTAGCAAGTGTTGGCAAGGATGTGGACAAATCCGAGCCCTCACACACTGCTGTCGGAATGGAAGTGGTGTGGCCGCTCCTCAAATGATTAATATCGGTCACATAGGACCCTGCAACCCGCCACTCCGAGGTATACACCCAAGTGAGGCAGCCGGTCACAGAATGCCTATTGTGTATGGTCCCGTTCCCATGAAGTGTCTGAAACAGCAGTGTGCAGATGGCTGGGTGGGACAGGCCACTAGATGGGGAAGGTTTTCTTCTAGAAGCAATACAATGTCCTAAAAGTGACTGGTGGTGCCCTACCTGGTTTGGCTCAGTGGATAGAGCATCAGCCTGCAGACTGCAGGGTCCCGAGTTCAATTCTGGTCAAGGGCACATGCCTGGGTTGCGGGTTCATCCCCAGTAGGGGGCGTGCAGGAGGCAGCCGATCCATGATTCTCTCTATTATTGATGTTTCTTTCTCCCACCTCCCTTCCTCTCCGAAATATATATATATATACACATATACATATACACACACACTAGAGCAGCGGTTCTCAACCTGTGGGTCACTACCCCTTTGGCGGTTGAACGACCCTTTCACAGGGGTCGCCTAAGACCATCCTGCATATCAGATATTTACATTACGATTCATAATACTAGCAACATTACTGTTATGAAATAGCAAAGAAAATAATTTTATGGTTGGGTCACAACATGAGGAACTGTATTTAAAGGGCCAGAAGGTTGAGAACCACTGCTAGAGGCCCAGTGCACAACATTCGTGCACTGGGGGTAGAGGGTCACTCAGCCCCGCCTGCGCCCTCTTGCAGTTTGGGACATCTCCCGAGGGGTCCTTAGCGCTGTGGCAGAGGTGGGAGAGGCTCCCGCCACTGCTGCTGCCAGTTGTGAGCCCGGCTTCTGGCTAAGCAGCACTCCCCCTGTGGGAGTGCACTGACCACCAGGGGGCAGATCCTGCATTGAGCATCTGCCCCCTGGTGGTCAGTGTGTGTTATAGTGACTGGTTGTTCCACCATTCAGTCAATTTGCATTTTAGTCTTATAATATATATATATATATATATATATATATATATATATATATACACACACACACACACACACACACACACACACACACATATATATATGTATATATATATATCCTATCTAATAAAAGAGAAACATGGTAATTAGCGTACGACCGCTATCCTTCCCATTGGCTAATCAGGGCAATATGCAAATTAACTGCCAGCCAAGATGGCCGCTGGCAGCCAGGCAGCTTGAAACTAACATGAGGCTTGCTTGCTTCAGTGACAGAGGACTCCAACGTTCCCCGCCTGCCGCTGCAGGCCTCTGAGCTGCAACTCTAAGCAACTATGTTACAAATATAGAAGCTAAACAAAACCCCAGAAACCTGCTTTAGTCCGTCGGGCTTCAGCCAGCAGGATTGCACCATTGTTTCAAATACAGAAGGTAAACAAAGGCCAGAAACCTGGTTTCAGCAGTGGAGGCCTGAGAGCTGGAGCCTCAGAGCTAAAGCTGGCCCAGAATAAAAAAAAAAAGAAAAAAAGGAGCGGTTGGAGCTTCAGTCACCCGCCAGCCTGAAAACAGCCCTCAGCCCCTCACCCAGACTGGCCAGGCACCCCAGTGGGGACCCCTACCCTGAAGGGGGTGTGACCAGCTGCAAACAGCCATCATCCCCTCACCCAGGCTGGCCAGGCACCCCAGTGGGGACCCCCACCCTGATCCAGGCAGCGCCCCAACCCCCACCCCACGGGCCCTGCTCTGTGTGTGATGGGGTAGAGCCATAACCTCCCCATCGGCCCTGCCCTGAGTGTGACAGTGGCGGCGCCCCAACCCCCTGATGGGCCCTGCTCTGTGCGTGACAGGGGGCAGCGCCCCAACCCCCTGATTGGCCCTGCTCTGTGTGTGACTGGGTGGCGCTGCAACCTCCCCATCGACCCTGCCTTGAGTGTGACAGGGGGCGGTGCCCCAACCCCCCAATCAGCTCTACCCTGAGCGTGACTGAGGGTGGCATCGCAACCTCCCAATCTGCCCTGCTCTGTGCATGATGGGGGTGGTGCCCCAACTCCCCAATCGGCCCTGCTCTGAGCCGGACCAGGGGCTGCACCTAGGGATTGGGCCTGCCTCCTGCCACCCGGGAGCAGGCCTAAGCCAGCAGGTCATTATCTCCCGAGGGGTCCCAGACTATGAGAGGGCACAGGCTGGGCTGAGAGACCCCCCCCTCCCCCCGGAGTTTACAAATTTTTGTGCACCGGGCCTTTAGTATACACACACACACACACACACACACACACACACTAATAAAAGGGTAATATGCTTATTAAACCGGATAGACCAGACGTCATTCTGGACATCCTTCCTGACAAAGCCGGGGCCCAGCCTAGGGGAAGCTGCCCCGGGTCCCGAGTGCCTGCGGCCGGCCATAGGGAGGGAAGCCCTGGTCCCTGGTGCTGGAGGGAAGCTGGTACCGGCAGCCCAGGGAAGGAAGGCCTACTCTTGGATGAATTTTCGTGCAACGGGCCTCTAGTTTTCTAATAAAAAACATGTTGGAGTACATTCAGGTATATTTAGGGACCAGGACAGAAACAGAATAGAGTCAGGGGTAAAGCCACAGACCTTGACATCGACAGACCCCCCAGATTTAATCCCAGCATTTTAGCTCATTTCTATGTGACCTGGGATTTGCCAAGCATCAGTGCCCACATTTACAATGTGAGGATTTTAATATTATCCATCTCGTGGGACGGTTATTGGAATCAATTGATGGAACACTTCTAAAGTGTTTAAATGATTTCTGTCTTATTGTAGACCTATACTACCTGGTAACTGCCTCGCCCTCACTTAAAGGGTCAGGATTGATGTTATCAATTAAAATGAGGCTTTGTCTGTCTCCAGAATGACTGGCAATCTTTTCAGCCTATGATTTGTTTCCCTATGTTGAAATAACTTCAGGTATGACTGCTTCCAATGGGGAAAGAAATTTGCATGCATCTATTATCATTCACTAAAAGAATTACCTAAATTAAAAATACCATGAGCCCTGGCTGGTGTGGCTCAGTTGGGTGAGCATTCTCCCCTGCACCAAAAAGTCAAAGTTCAATTACCGGTCAGGGCACATGCCTGGGTTGCAGGCTCAATCTGCAGGCATACAGGGAGCAGCTGATAGATGTTTCTCTCTCATGGATGTTACTCTCTCTCTGCCCCTCTCCCTTACTCTCTTTCTCTAAAATCAATTTTAAAGTATTTTTTAAAAAATACCATCAGATTTAAATAAATGAGGAACAATCATACACACCCCCACAAATACAGACTGAAAAATGCCAATTAAGATTATTTTCTCTTATTACCTAGCAAGCATGTTGCTTAAGAGGATTTTAAATTTCTCAGGGGATAAAGAAGAGAGAAATAAAGTAGGAAAAAATCCTTTCTACTCTCAGCAGAAATTCAAAGTGGAAAAAGCCCTTCTTATGTTGATCTCCTCTGGATTTTTATTTTACTTTTTCTGCCCACGGGAAAGCCAGGGAAAATTGCATAAGCAAGGCCTGATACAAACTTCAAGCTATGTATCAGGAAGAATTAGAATAAAAACTGCAAATAACAGGTCTTCTCAGTTGCCTACCTCTCCCCCAAGGCAGAATCAGTCATTCCTGGTGCTGTGGTTCTACTGTGGGTTGTTCCTGCTGTTTTAACAATTTTCACATTGTTTTCTAATTAGTTACTTACCTTTCTGTTTCTATGGTGTTCCAAACCATTGTTGTTTGCTCAGCCAAATTAGCTGTTGTGTCACACTGGCCCGGAGACTCTATAAGGTTATGGTTATTTGGCCCCAGCTATCTTTGCAGAAATAATATCTAGATCTGTGGTTATCAAACCCACGAAGGGATGTTTGATAAATATTCAGAGACATTTTTGATTGTCACCACTGGGGTGATGCTACTGACATCTAGTGGGTAGAGGCCAGGGATGTTGCTAAAAATCCTACAATGCACAGAACAGCCTCCACAATAGAGAATTATGCAGCCCCAAATGTCAAAAGTACCAACAAGGTTAAGAAATCCTGGTCTAGAGTGAAGACTTGCTCAGGACTTTGGTCAAAGAAATCTAGTCACGCTGAAGCTTCAGTGCATATAACTATTACAGCCATCCTCCAGGGCAGACCATGCCGTACATGGTCAATCAAAGAGTTTTACACAATATTGGCCTAGATTTCCTTGTGAGGTTAAAGCTCATTTGATTAATCAACACCCTTTCTCATGCTGCCCCTGGGAGACTTGGGTTGGAATCCATAGAAATTAATTCAAACCTCAGAAACTTCATTCCTAGGTTCCCCTCACTGATTCATGGAAGGGGCCAGGCTTCTGCTTTCATTTCTTTATTTCTTCATGATGATTTAATTCCTGGGCCTATTGCTTCTCCATAACTTTTGGTGAGGGCCAGTCTTGGTTTCCCTAAATTTGGATCTCTGAGAGAATGGTTTAGGGACTTAGTGGTTTTCCTTGTCATGGATTGCTTGAGAAAATTGGTCCACTCCCTTTTTAGGTGTCTACATTCCTTAGGGAATTAGAAGGTATACTTTTGCTGAGGAAGGAAATTCTCAAGTTCTGTTATATCTTTCCCTGGGTCATAAGCAAAGAGATCATTGATTCTTGCCATAGTCAACAAAGTCTTCATTAACATACTGACATCACTTCTAAGTATGTGCTCACATGACATGGAAACCTCTAGAATAAAAAGATTTTAAGAGGGTTGCTTTCCAGACCAGTTACAGATTGAGTTTCCAGTTTTGACCCAGACATCCTAGGCTACAGGAGAATGGATGCGTCCAAGGAAGACATTGGCTACTGACACATATTTGGCACTTGGTATATATTATCTCGCTTACCTACCTCACTTCTTATAAGAAAACTCCTCTGTGTGATGCCTTGTCAGTCATTCATGCCTCAGGATAAGTAAATACAACACTCATGTCAATTAGCTTTTCCTTCAATATCAAGGGTACCCTTGGGATCAAGGATAAGGAGAAATCTCCCACATAGCATTGGTTGATATCTCACTGGTAAATGGGAATTAATGAGGCAAAAAAAGAAAGAACAGGCTAATTTTTATGGAGGAAGAGGTGATCGTTTGGGGCTAGAGGGAAGAAAAAGTGAAAAAAAAATTGAGGTATGGCTAGAGCAAAAAATGGAGTTGAGGAAGATTAGGTTACTGTCCTCTCATATGTTACTTTTATTCATGACCTCTTTCTAAAGGATTTGCTTTCTCCAGTGTACCTTCAACACCCTGAATCACTCTGTTATCTAGATTATCCAGAAGGGTAGGGGAGGAGGGGGAAAGAAACTACTTTTAAGCCAAAAATCCATTCTATTAAATTTTCTAAAGCAAGTTCTCTTCTGAGAAGCATGATTAAGTATTTGCTAGCAATACTTTGGGGGACTCTTCAGGGCAGCCAAGTTGTCAAAATTCTAAAGACACTGCATCGTTCTTAGACTGTGACCTTCAAGGAAATTAATTGTCACTCCTGTTCGTCCTTCCTTGAAGACATTCCAAGCCTTCAGGTTTTGTGGTGTTTTTGGCAGCATCTACCTGAATTTTTAGACTGTTAAATCTTAGTTGAAGAATGCCAATGCAAAATGAGATTTATGCCAGCTTATCTAACAGGCCTGACAAGCAACTCAAATATTGTTCCAACCTGAATGCTCTCACATCTCCGAAGATGAAAATTAAGTACCACCTGGGCTCAAGAGGAGTATTTCCAGGGTGAAGTCTTCCCCAGCTCCCATTTTCCCTTTCTGTTTTCCATGATTAAATAATAAGCATCCTGCTGAGAGAGAACATTTAAAATTCTAAGTAATGATGTGCATAATGCAAAAATAAAGGGAAGATCAACAAATGTGCCATATCAGTCATTTTAATATTCTTACAATGCATCTTTTTTCAGTACTGTTGTTCCCTTCAAAGCTGCAGAAACAATCCCTTAAAAAGTAAATTTATGAAGCATCTTGTATGTGCCAGCTACTTTGTTCATTATTAATGAGAACACAGGATAAAAACAGATATGGTTTCCGCCGTCAAAATGGTGTGAAGTACAATTTCAGATAACAGTGCAAGATATTTGTCAGGGCAACATAGGAGTTAGTACCATAAGTCAGCACCAACAATAAATGCTATAAAAAGTTTCAGAACTGAGTGGCTCTAGCATTCCTACTTGTTTTGAGGGGTTCTTTGGAAAGAAGCTAAACATTTTCTTAGGAAGCAAAAGGCAAGACTACTTTTTTTTCTATATGAGTGTTATGCTTTTTATTTAATGTTTAGGTTATAAGAATGGTATTATACAAATTACTAGGGATTTTTTTTTTTTTGCTTTAAAAAAGTCTTGCCCGTTGTTAAGCTTGTTGTGTAACCCTGAACAAATCATAGACCCTTCGTTTCTTCATTTATAAGACAGCAATAATGACACCAACTTTTAGTGTGATTGTGAGACTACTTTAAAAAAAAAAAAAGTAACATCTGAAAAATAACTTACTTTTCACAGCAATAGGCTCAAATGCCTCTGGGTTGACTCTGTGACCTTGATTTTGCATTGATGGTTTCAATCACCAAGTGTTGCTTAAGAGGGCGAAAAAATGTGAACAACATTAATTAATTGCTTCTTTTAAAAGATCTCTCCATTAAGCTAAACAAGCATAATTGTAATTGATGTCACTATTGCTCCCCTCAAATTTTGGGTATGGCTGTGCAAACAAGTGTGACACATGGCACTTCCATGTGGAAAAATTCAGTTGTTGATACTTAAACCTTCAGCAGAAATGACTGTGGAGGTGTGGCTTGTTTTGGAGATTCTATGCTGAGCTATAACACAAAAAGCAGCTACCCTAGAGAGAGGCCCAAATGTGTAGCAGACTTTTTGCGAGGGTAAGACTTTCTGGCCGGTGTGGCTCAGTTGGTTAGGTGTCATCCCATGCACTGAAAGGTTGC
The DNA here is from genome assembly GCF_014108235.1 of Myotis myotis. NCBI lineage: Eukaryota > Metazoa > Chordata > Mammalia > Chiroptera > Vespertilionidae > Myotis > Myotis myotis. The sequence goes on along the minus strand of NW_023416320.1, from coordinate 44,756,839 downwards.
TGGTTCAATTCCTGATTGGGATGCATGCCCAGGTTGTGGGCTCGATCCACGGTAGTGGATGTACAGGAGGCAGCCAAAGGATGTTACATTCTCACACCAATGTTTCTCTCTCTCCCTCTCCCTTCCTCTTTCTCTAAAAATCAATAAACTAGTCTTAAAAAAAGAAAGAAACCCAAACCTTTGTTGTTTTCATTGAGACACTGGGATTACCATAATAAGCCTCAAAAAATATTGCTGGTAGCTTCACATTAGTAATTTGGTTTTCAGATGAGATTAAGAAGATTAATGTAATACTCTGTATTATTAATAAGGGACTTCATACTCAAGCTAAAAAAGGGAAAATATGCCTGCTATCTAAGAGACTAATACATTATTCTCTCAAGCATGACAGTGTCTGACTAAAATCTCAAATAATCAGCATCGATCATCTGAATTCTATAATGAAATGTAAGCTTCTTCTCTGATTGTGCTCATTATGTAGATAGGGATATGAAGCCTAAAGAAGAAAAAATTGGATTGCAACACCCCATTCTTGCCAACAATGCCATCTGGTTTGGTAAAATTAATTCTTGAGTGAGAAACTCATGGAATTTCCAAAATGAACTTGGAAACTTTTGGAAACCAGAAAGCATCCTTGGCCAGAACTTTGCAATCTGAGAAACTTCTCTAACAAACAGGGTGCCTTTCACTGTCAACGCCATGAATTAGCTTTGTGGCTTGGTCCAATCACTTTCACTTCTCTGGACTCTAGTTTCCCAGAAAGTGTTGGGTTACTGATATCCAAGGTCTCTTTTAACATCCTATGCATCTACAACCTGTACTTTCAAATGGGAAAATAGGACATAAACCTCTCTCCCCATAAGTAAGAACTTGTTACTCTGGAGAAGTTAAAGCCCATGATGAAATCTGAACACTTCTCTCAACTTAGACACTAACGAATCACAGAAAAGTATAAGAAATGACCATTATTGCATATTGAGTAAAAGTGTGAAAATACCCCTGAGATAAAACCATCTTGAGGGCAAGTGTCCTCTTCCTCATCTTTTTATATCCATGTAACAGGGTGTCTGGGCACATGGAAGGTGTTCAAATTATTTATTGAATTGATGAATGGATTGATAAATCTGTGGATAGTTATATGGAATGGATGAATACTGAAGATATTCCCTTGGCATTTTTTTGGTCCTATGTATATGTAATTTACCATATAAAATGCTCTTCATGATAAAAAAAAAACATAGTGAGTATAATTTTTAAATGCTTGAATAAGTACAATGCAAATAGAAGTAGGATTCAAGAGACCTTAGTTGCATTAATTCGTGGTGTGACTTTGCAGAAACCACTTCACCTATTGAACCTCAACTCTCTGATCTACAAAATGGCTATTAAAATTTTATCATGTATCCTGAGTAAGAGTTGCTATGAACATAAAATGGGATGAAACATGAAGAAGCTTTGAAAAACAAGATACATGTCTTTACCATCGGTAACCAGTCAGCGAAGAGCAGGGTATAGTTAAGAGGTATAGGTTCTCAGAAGCAGTCACCCCACGCATCTTTTGTGGAAGCTGAAAATCATCTTGCAGTTCCTTGAAACTTGCATGTTATTAGGAGCCTAGGCTTTCTGTTCTTCCTTAAGCAAAATTGCCTTTTGGAATATCTCTGTCCTCAAAGTAGACATTGGTGTTACTTTTTCTACTAATAACATTTTCTTGACTCTCTTTAAAATTCTTCAGTCAGATTTCCCTTCTCTTGCCAAACTCTAGATGTCAGTGTGTCTCCAGCTGGACTGTTTCTCTATGTAAACTCTCTATGTCATGTCATTGGGACCTATTATTTCAGTAAGCCAATTACTCCCAAATTTAGGTTCACCTTTTATCTTGCCCTGAAATCTAGACTTTCATTGCCATCTGCTTGCTCAGTATTTCTAGTTGTGTATGTAATAGGCATCTCAAGCTCAACTCTGAACCATTTCACAACTCCCATGTCATTGCTCATCTCTGCAAAAGGCACCAAGCACCCAATATCTAAGGCGCAAAACTTTGGAATTATCTGTGGCTTCTTTTTCTCCCACATTCCACATCCAAATTAGCCATAAAAAGTTGTCTAATTGCTCATCTCCCCTATTTTCTCTCTCCTTGACGACTTCAAGAGCCATCCAATTGGTCTCCCAAGCTTCCACTCTCACTCTACCGCCAGAATATTTTTCATACCATGAACAGACTCATCTTTTAAATATGTGAGCCAGATCAAAGCATGAACTCTGCCTGAGATTAATTACACCTTTGCTTGGCTTCCCCCACTTTCCTCTCCTGTGTTCTGCACTCTTTACTAGCTTTCTCTGGCAATCATTCCTTAAATTCCTGCACAAGAATTCATAGTTTGGGATTGACTTCTAAGGAACTTATTGACTTGGTTACCTCTAATTCTCTCAGACAGGAGTAACACTCCAAATTTGGAGTTCCTGATATTGGCTTAGATGCTAGAGAGGCAGGTATGTGCAAGTTCTCAGGCAGCTCTCTATGTAGTTTCAGACCTCTTTCCCTCCATTATCCTGGGCCCTTGGAGGTTTCCCAGACTTTCTTGTGCACCCAGAAATGCACTTAAAATAAATGTGCTGTAAATTAGCCAATATCTGCATTTTTAAGGCAGCTGAGCTATTTTTAGAACACTTGGAGGGCCCTATTGCTGGAGGTCTAAGACTTTTCTGCTCATTATTTCTAGATTTTAAGTTAGCTCATGTATTTTTGGTCTTTCTAGCTTTCTTATCAATGAATTAAAAAATACATATGTATCTATTAATGTCTCACACATGGTATGTATTGTTTCATTGTCATCTACCTCTAAGTATTTTGTCATTTATTATATATCTTCTTTAACATGGGTTTTCTGTAAGTACTTTATTGGTTTAAAGACATAAATGACTTAAAATTATACCCTTTTGTATATTCATTTCTAACTTTATATATATTGTGTATAAGAGATACCGTATGGGAAAATGTTAAGAAATGTTTAAAGATAGATTTGTGATCTAGTACATGATAGATTTTTGTGACTGTTCAAATAACTATAGAAAGTTCTCTACATATCTCTGTATTATATTCACTAATCAACTCATACAAATCTATGATCTTGCTTATTTTTGTCTCTTCTTTCTACCAGTTTCTGAGAGGGGTGTGTTAAAATCTCCACCTACACAATTAATCACTAAGTTAATCTATCACTTGTTGTTTAACATATTTTGAACACACACACACACACACACACACACACACACACACACACATATATATATATATATATATATGTAGTTATTTGCATGTCTTTGCTGATTGTTTTATCTTCTGGATCTGTTACTGTTTTTCATAGTAAACAGCATTCCTCTTTGTCACTGATTATGCTTTTGCCATAAAATCTACCTTGTGCTATACTAAAATCGCTATTCTGTGTTCCTTCCTGTTTACATTTGCCTCATGTTTTTACATTAACTTTGTTTTTCACTCCTGTCTGTCCATTAAGAATGTCTTTTACCAAAAAAAAAGAATGCCTCCTACAGACATCAGTGATGAAATATAAGTTTATTATATGTTTATTGTTGCTGGGGTTTTTTGCTCTTGTTACCTAATACAGTCAGAGTATTGCAATTTTTAACCAATGAGTTTAACCAGTTTTTATTTATTAAAATTTATTTTACATTTAGCATATAGTACATAATATAGGGTGGGGCAAAAGTGGGTCTACAATTGCCCATATGGAAAAGAATACAATAAATAATAATACAAGAATAAACTTTGTGTTTCACATACTCACAACTGTAAACCTACTTTTGCTCTACCCTGAATATAGGTGTGTAAATGTAAATATCATGATTTATTTTTGTGCCTTAATTTTCTGTTTTCCAGTTACTAAGCTCTTTTTGCTTTTAGTATTACTTCTTTCCACCTTCTATTAGAGAAATTTAATACCAACTTAGTGATATTCACTTAAATTATTTTTTCTTTCAATGCCCAAAATTTAGCAATATGTATATTTCTCTCGGAGTAGCTCTCATCTCCCACCGTCACTCTTAGATTTCCAGGTTATTAGAAATATTTTTATAAGGAATTCCTTATTGGGGACATACTATACCTTATTGAAATCTTTGTTTACTTATATTTCATATACTTTATTATTAATTTCCAGATTTATGCTTTATCTTATTAGGGTCTACCCATCAAAAGCTCTTTCGAAGAGCTTAATGTGGTCAAACTCTGAAAAACTTTGCATGCATAGGAATCATATTATGTTCTTTTGTTTAGGTGGGTTCTTAGTTAAATGTAAATTCTAAGTCCCAAGTTCTTTGCTTCCAATAGTTTAAAGATACTTCACCACTGTTGCTAAAGTATTGATGGTGAAAAGTCAGGTATCATTCAGGAAATTAATTTCTCTAGGCTTTCAAAAGATGCCTTTGTAAAAGGATGAGGCTATAGTAGACAATGTGTTAGGGGTTTTACATTAGTTAGAAATATTCCTGGTGGCAAGGAAAACATTTTTTTTTTTTTATTATTAATGATGGGTTAGTAGACACATGGGAATTTATTGGCCTCATGTAAAAACAAGTCATGGGGCAGGAAATTCAGAGTTAGTTCATAGCTCAACAAATCCACCAAGAGCCCAAAGTCCTTGAATCTCTAGCAAAAAAAAAATTCTAGTTTCCTCACCTTGAAAATGGAGGGATTGCACAAGATGGCTACTAAGATCGCTTCTAGACCCAACAGTCTATTGTGCTATGAACAATCATAGCGCACAATACCACCCAAAGGGCTCACAATAACCCAGAGTTTTCAAGAAATTAATATAACATGCAGTTTGATAGAGACATTTAAGGAAACTGGATGATGTGGGGATTTTAGGTTTTGTTTTGTTTTTTGTTTTTAGCCTTACAAAGGCTGACAGATTACCCAGACAAGTATATTACACAGGTGAGAAAGTCCTACAGAGGTCCCTGTATTTCAAGGTCTAATTTTCATCTTTCTTTACTTACAATAAAGTTACTAATATATCCAGTGGTAGTGCAACTCTTAGATACTGGATTCCGTTACTGACCTATAAATGCTAGAATGACAACATATTCAATTATAATCAAAACAAAATAATCAAGGGAACTACTCTGCCTGTTCCTTCTGCTCACTGCATTCTCTTTCTATGGATAATTTAACAAGATAGACAAATTTACTTTCAGAATGTGCCTTGATGAGCATGGGAACGGAGCCAAGAAACAAGATAAGGATTCATTTATTTGTTCATTCATTCAAATGTACTATTTTAGAGCATACCATGTGGTAGGAACTTCTGAGAAATTAAAAGTATAAGCAATTTTTAATTTAAAGAAAAATGTACATATAGTCAAATGCAAAAATATTGTTTGGCTCAATGAATTTTTCAAGTCTGTATCTGTATAACTGCCTTCTATGTCAAAATATCGTATTTTCAACAATTCAGAAAGTTCCTGCTGCCAATATCTCCCCCCAATTATTTGACCATTATTCTGACGTCTATAACATTAGGTACACTTGGTCAATTATTGAACTTCATATTCAAGAAATTTTATAGGCTGCAGTTTTTGTGTTTATCTTATTTTGACCAAAAGCATATTTTAAAGATTTATTCAATACTTTTAGGTATATAAGTGTATTCCTTTTAATTTCTGAGTAATGTTCCATTGTGTGAATGTACCGTAATTTGATTACTTATTATTCTGTTTCCACTTTTAATGTGATAAACAAAACTGCTATGGATCTTCTTATGAAGTATTACATGGATATATGCATTTATTTATCCTTGGTAAATACCTATGAGTATAATATCTTGGTCACAGCATAGGTGTAGCTTTAGTTTTTTTAGAAACTTCAAAAAGTTTCCCAGAGTGATATTGTTGTTTTAAATTCCCACAAGCAGTGTCTCTAGATTATTTATTTATTTCTGCAGTAAAAGTTTAACTCAGCAGATTTGGGGTGCTCAAACCAAAGAATCCAAAGAGTCAACTGGTCCCTGACCAACTCCTGAGAGATAACCTCTCCATCCTCAGAATATCCTGCCTGGTAAGGGTGACTGTACCCCTGGGACTGGGTCCATGCAATCAGTTCATGCTAACAGTCTGATTTATGATGGGGACTTGGCCCTTGCTGTGCCAGTTTGACCCCTGGAGAGACTGGAGACCAAGTAACTAAGGGCAGCCACATGAGCACAATATGCAGACGAGACCAAATCCCAGTAAAATCTCTGGACACCAATGCTGCGTGAGCTTCCCTGATTGATAATATTCCATATGTTTGTCACTCATCATTTCTGGGAGAAATATTCACCCTTCTTACAACAAAACTGGGAGAGGACGAGTGGGAGCTTGTGCCCGTCCTATGCAGGAGAGACCTATGTGCTTCTTACTTCCACTGATTTCAGTCGGTATCTTTTTACTGTAACCAATTGTAACCATGGGTGTAGCAGCTGGAAGTCCTAGCAAAGCAGGGAATCTGAGGGAGCCAGAGTTATAAACTAGTAAAAATCAGAGTTGAGATTCAAACACACATAGACCAGCTCTGGAGTTAATGAGATTGACCACTATGCTTTACTGCCTGTCAATCTATCATTCTGATCAGTTATTCTCCATAATTATTTAATTGTACGGTGCTAAGTTACCCTTTTCAGAGAATTAGTGCAATTCAAAGTTCCATTGTTTTGTCGTAAATGCTGATAAGAAACTGCATTTATGTTCTTTCATTACTAAAATTGTGGTGGTTGTTTTTTTGCCTATATTCAGATCTGCCAAAAAACAAAGTAATAACAGATACTTAACACATTCTTCAACTGACTGGCACGATATATTTAGGTAAAATGCAAGTTTTTGTAAGGTAAATATTCCTCTTAAATTTGTTTTTCCTTTTAATCCCTAAATTTGTACAATGCCATTTGAACTAAAACGTATTTTAAGGTTAAGATTTCTAAACCTCAGAAATAAATTCTTAATCCAATCAGGTCAAGGACTGGCTATTTCAGTTAAATGACCTTCTATTCACCTGCGGGGGTGGATACTTTTTCTGTTTCTCTCTTTTGTGCTTTGTCTGCTTCCTTGTTCATTCATGTCACTTGCTATAAGAACAAAGTTTCATTTGCTTTAATCTTTTCAGTGTTTTGAAGAGTTCATAAGTCTTGTTATTGTCATTGTACATGTGGAAATTGCTAAGTTTTTTGGGGAAAAAACACCCCTTAAGTTCTATTCCTCTCATCAACAGTGGCAAAAAAAAGTGCTATAATTTATTTCTAAGTTATGAGATAGGAGACAGTACATTTTATTCATTTTCACCATTATCTCATCCCCTACCATACATACTTCACAATGTTTGTAAAAGTAATCTGAAATTGAAAATTGTTATTGTGGTTATAGGCTTTTGTGTTGTTATATTAAATATCTTGTGCTTATAGAAAATACAAAAAATCATAAAGTACCAGTGCCCTCACCCCAGTTTGTGAAACGAAGCTTCATGAAGACCAATGAAGGTTTCACTCTGCGCATCAATGTGAACTGCTATCCGAATTAGTTTTTCTTTTCCTACAGTTAAAAATGTTACTACATATACACTTTACTATGTATGTGTGTGTATGTCTTTGTGTATAAACATATGTATGTATTTATGCACATATTCCATAAACTATATCTATTGTGTTTTGCATGTTTTAATCCTCATGAATCCACAGACTATTCTGCAACTTATTTCACTCAAAATTGTGGTTTTTGCAATTATCTATGTGGCATATGTATCTTCATTTGGATAATTTAAAGGTGGCATTAAATAGACTGACACTAATCTGATTGTCTTCCTGTGAACAGACATGAGGTTCTTTGCAGATTCTTACTCTTATGAGCAAGGCCGGGAAGAGTCTTGTGTGTGTTTTCTTGTGAACCGATCTCCAGGGTCAGAGCCTCAAAGTGGAATGCTGCGCCAGGCATCTGACTTTCCCTAGATTTTTCCTTTACTGGATAGTGCCAAGTTCTTCCCCAAATGACTGCTGCAGTTTAAACTAGCACAGGCAGACTTTCCACGTCCATTCACATCCCTGCTAACATTTTCTTTTGTCAGAATTTTTATTTCTGCCGTACTGTTGCATATAAAATTTTTCTATTATGGGTTTTATTTTTACCTCCCTGGTTACTAGCCAGGTTGGACATCTTTTCATTTTTTATTGGCTATTAAGGTCTTGTCTTTCCTGTGCATTATTAATTCCTTTTTTTTTTTTTTTTTTGGATTGCCTTTTTCTTACAAACTATCAGGAGTTATTCTACTTTTTATTCTAGTTACAAAATTTTTATCAGTGGCATGCATTACTATAATCTTAAATCTACTACTTGCCATTTTATAATGCCTTGTTTTGAAATAAGTATAAACTTTAAAAATAGTTTTAGTCATCTTTTTTTTTTTTTTGAATGATTTGGGTTTTGCAGTGTCTTAAAATATTCTTTCCTTCCCAAGGTCATAATTTTTCAAAAGTTTTACTTTACACATTAAGTTATTAATTTGCCTAAAACATATTTTTGTATTATGTAAGGAAGAACTATATCATTTTTATATGTTCATAACAAATTATTGGGCAACGTTATTAAATAGTCTACTTTTTTCCCATTGGGTTTAAGTGCCTCATTTGCTATGTATCACATTTCTATGCTAATTTGTGGGTCTTTTTCTGGGAGAAATAAATTCCCTTGCTCTAGGTCTATGTACCAATTTCTGGCACAATGTTATACTTGCTTAATCGTTACATGTCAAAATACATCTTGATATCTAATAATGAGGCTTATATTATAGAACTTTGTAAGTCAAAAAATTAGAAGTATCCCTTTGCCTCAATTTTGATCAGACCCTTTTCATTCTGAATACCGGGGGGAGGGAGAAATTCAGCTCAGGAAGATTTTCTTAAATTAAGTTGTTGATTATTAATGTTCCAGAACATTTACCAAGCTGAATTTTCCATCTTAGTCTTCTCTGTCTAGTGCCTTTTGTTTTAGCCCATTTATCTATTTCATTACTATTCCTAGAAAGTTTATCAATTGTGTTCCCCAAATATCTGATCTGACATTTTATACTTTCAATTTGGCTTTCACTTTCTGCGTGATAGACTTTAATTTCATTTAATTTGCATTTTCTGTGGCCATTCCTTACATCCTCTATCCCCCCTTCGTAATTTATGCTCTTATAGTCCCCGTCAGACTGTTCTCTCCTAATACCATTCAACAACAGTAATAGAGCTTTCTCTTTGTGTTCAATACTGAGAATTTCAGAGTCCAAAAATTTAATTCTGAGTCCTGCAGTAGGTAATTCTCAGGTATAGTCTTCTTTTCGACTTTCTCCTCATTCTCATTCTCCACTACTTTCTCATAGGCTCTGTATGTAGGCTGTCCTCAGTACTCAGTTGAGGCGAGGTTTAGACAGCCACCCAGTGTCACTGTTTGCCAACAAGCAGGGAATGTGAATTGTGAGGCTTCTGGCTGGATACGCTTCTCACATCCACACCCACTGGACAGGCATCATTTTAGCAATTTTCTAGGCATAGCAGATATGCATCTAGTGGAACCCATCTAAGAGTAGATAGGAGGAGGGCATGGTGGTTTTTTGCTGGCTCTGTGACTTGTTTCCTCTTGTTGTTTTTGCACTTCAGCTGAATGGAATTCTGTTTCGCTATGCTGGGTCTTAGCTATAAGAGGGAAGTAAAGTTAGGAAGGGGTCAGGTCATACCTTCAGTCAATCCTGCTGAAAAGCCAGAGAAGCAGAAGCAGCTAATAAGGCAAGGTAGCTCCTAAAGTGATCAGGCCAGATGTCAGGCTCAGTTTGTGAATGCCACACCGCTCCACTGTCCATCAAAGGCATGGTTCTCTGACATCAATGCAGAAAATGAATGATTTTGGTCCCAGGATAACACAATGTGAGAGAAATGACTTGCTCGTCTTTGGGGATGGCATTGAATGAAGGTCAAGTTTGCGTTGTCTTTTCAGAAAGGAAAAACAGTGAACATTGTATGCTAACCAAGAAGAACTTCAGTATGGTTTTCTCTTAACACAAACAGGACCTGGAATCTATAGTGCAGTTTCAGAAGTACTGTCCAGCTCCAGAAATTACTGAAGCCAATGCCCATAAATCTTCTCTGGGGTTTGGATTTGTGGATCAGTGCTCAATAGATTTGGAAGGTTGATTGTAATTCCTTCCATCTCCCTCTACAAAATGTGTGCAGCTGAAGAGTAACCAGCCCTACCCGGTTTGGCTCAGTGGATAAAGAATCGAACTGAAGGGTCCTAGGTTCGATTCTGGTCAAGTGCACATGCCCAAGTTGCAGGCTCAATCCCAGTAGGGGGCATGTAGGAGGAAGCCAATCAGTGATGCTCTCTCATCATTGATGTCTCTATCTCTTTCTCCCTTTCCTTTTCTCTTTGAAATCAATAAAAAATATATTTTAAAAAATAGTGAAGTAATCAAAGCAGCTTCAGAAAGACATTGGGAGACATGAGGAAGAAAAAAGGATTATGTAATTTACATGTTTTGATGAAAAAACAAACACACACAGTCTTTTCCAGCTTCCACGGGCTGCCATATGCCTTACTCTGTGGCCTTTGCCTCCAACTTCAAAGTCATCTTCTGTCTCTCTTCTCCTTGTAAGAACTCTTATGATTTCATTGGGTCCAGCTGAACAATCCAGAGTAATTTCCCCATCTCAAAATCAGTTGCTTACCAATCTTAATTTTATCTGGAGCCTTAATTCCTCTTTCCATGGAACCTAACATAATCACATATTCTGGGGGTTAACACATAGACATCTTTGGAGGACCAATGTTCGGTCTACTGCAGTCTCTTAGATGACCAAGCCCTAATTTTACAAATCAGAAATTTGAGTTCAAAAAAGTTAAAGTGGTCTGCCTCAAATCATATACCTAACTCTAATCTTGCTTGAGTGTGTATTGAATCAAATATTACTGTCTCTCTGACCAGAGTAATTTTCACATGGCAGACCCAAAACACATTCGATACTTCAGTCCTCCTTCCACTGATAGGATATAGACCATTATAAAAGTTTAACACACAGTATATAAATTTCCTTTTAAATTCAAAATACAACGCCTAATAGTATGTCTAGTATACTAGGTGGCATGAGGATGGCAACAATCCGAATCATGAGGCTGAGATATGAATGAATATTTCTGCCAGTCAGACTCGATGATCTAAGCACTGATACAAGAAGGAAATTGTTCTTTATTAAGCATCCATTGAATTTGTGCCTGTCTAAAGGGACTTCCTGTCACAGCACTGAAATTCAGCGTTTGATCTTCAGGTTCAAATTTAAACTGACACACTACAGATATCCCTCTTTTTAAAATTAATTAGTGTCTGAGCTTCTTTTTCTTGGGAAGGTCAGTATTCAGTAATGTCATTGAAACATGTGTCCTTTTTTAGTCAGGTGAGGGGAGGGAATGCCAGCTCTTGGAACCATGGGAATCAGGAGAACTGAAGAGGTCAACACATTGGCCAACATGACACTTAAGTACTGCATTACACAGAGACCTCTTCAGTGATCTTTTTCCCTTCTATTTTGACTCCAGAAAAAAAAAAGGTGCTGTCAACCTCATTTAGAAGGTTATTCTTCATTTTTACTTACTGGTGACTTTTCACTGACCTCCTTTCTTTTTCTATTAGAACCGGATGTTCTTGGTTATGATCATTCACTTCCATTCCTACATTTTTTCCTGAACTTGTCTGGATAATTTTGATCTGTGGAAAGAACCAATTAGCTTGTATGCTCTAAAAAGGTCTTCAGCCTCTTTGGAGAAAGATGAGGCAGGTAGAGGAGAGAGAATTAAAAGACCAACTCCATGGCTGAGTCTGAGGCCTGAGGTTAAGAAGAACTGGGATTGTTCTCACTGAAAATCTAAGGATCCCTGAGTTCTGGATGTATCCAGGGAGAAAAACAGTTGTGGACAGGGAGGTTTGAAAGGATACTATTGGGCTACTGGGGAAAAGTCCATGGAACCTGATTCTACTGCATACCACCAGGTGCCTTTCTAGGCACTGAAGATATTGAGCTGATAATGTATGGCCCTGTACACCAAAACCTTACAGTGTGAATATGGAATAAATCAGGTCATTATTTTCTAAGTATATTTGTAATGTCAGAGAAACAAAGAAACGAAGACATCAATTCCACCATGAGCCAGGAGAAGGAATGGGTCAGTTTTTAAAAAAAGAAATGTTCTGCCATGACCGGTTTGCTCAGTGGATAGAGCGTCGGCCTGCGGACTGAAGGGTCCTGGGTTCGATTCCGGTCAAGGTCATGTACCTTTGTTGCGGGTACACCCCCAGTGGGGGATGTGCAAGAGGCAGCTGGTCGATGTTTCTCTCTCATCGATGTTTCTAACTCTCTATCCCTTTCCCTTCCTCTCTGTAAAAAATCAATAAAATATATTTGTTTTAAAAAAAAGAAAAGTTCTTTGAGGGTGGTGATCGGGTCTTCATTGTAATTCAAGTGCCATGCAGTGTTGGGAGCCTTCAGTGTAATATTAAAACTTGATTTTCTTTTTCCTATTTGGAGAAGAAATGTTTAGTGGAAGAAAGGAAAGACTATAGTCATACATACCTTGATTTGAAAATTAATAGTCACTATCTGGGGAGGTTTCAAAAGGTATTTAACCATCTTTTGTCTCAGTTCCCTCATTAGAGAGGGTAGCAAGCAAGGCTGTCTAGCTTATAGACTTGTTTTGTTGATAAGATGAGAAATTACCCAGACACTTGGAATTGCCCAGCATGAAATCATACAAATCATAGATTTTGATAGAGAATAGTGATTGCATTCCTTGCTATCTTTTTGCTTATCTTGCTTCCTCCTTTTCTCCCTCATAATGGGGCATCATTAAAGGTAATAAACAGAAATATAGTTGAAAAGATAATATCCTTTGAACTATTACGGACTCACCAAACTTGCTTCATCACCTCTATTTACTAAGTTTCCATCAAGATATCCCACCACTGTTTTCAACACTCAGTCCCATACTCCATATTACCATATCACATTTGATTAAAAAATTAGATAGATAGATAGATGATAGATAGATAAATAAATAACATTCCTCAGCTCAAAATAAAGCTCTTCAGCATAGAAATCAAATCTATCCACAACCTGGTCCCTGTCTACTTCTCCAACTTTGAGATATAAGTCTGGTCATTCATTCAACAAATACTTATAGCCAAGTGTGCACAAGGCACTACACTGTTAGATGATTAAACTTGAAAATGTTTTCAGGACAAGATATTATAGATATAACTTTATAGATGTACATCTTCATGATTCCTAGCTTATTTACTCATATATAATTACCTTTAAAATATATACCAGGTCCATATTATCCTTGAAGCTCAGGAAACGAAATAGATTTCTCAAAATAAAACAGATTATGAAGATGACAAGCAGAATTTGAATGATAAATTTTTAAATTTGCAAATTTTGTTTCTCTTTGGTCTTTAGGTAAAAGAATATATTTTGTCTGTAGCTTCCCTAATGAGTCTTGATAAAGATTGTAATGTTTTCAGAGATATTTTCATTTAAGTGGCATTTAACCAACATTTAAGGACTCTTTTTCTACCCTCCATAACCAACAAATGAATTTTCTACTTTAGCCAGAAAACAGTGAATGGCACAGATGAGCAATACAGTTCCTGAATTTTTAGAATTATTTTCTGGCTTAGAGTTTTTCTCCTTGGGAGGTTCAGAAGCATTATTTATACATGACATTTTGAGGTTAGTGGCTCTCTTCAGAAATTTCCTTTCCTCCCAATGTCAAGGAAAAGAAAATCTCTTTGCATACTTTCTGTTTTAATCTCAAGAACTCTCTGACATGTAATCAATGTTGGCCCATTTGAAAACATGGTCTCTGTGACCTTGTTAACAATATCCCGAATTTCCCAGCAGAACCAAAGAAGGTCGTAATGACTTCAAACCCTTGTCAAAATGTTCTCACTCATGATGCTGGTCCGCCTGACCAGTGGCCTACTTATGAAGGAGTTGGTTTGGTTTTGTGTTCTTTGTCTCCTTGGGTTCTAGTGTAGAGTGAGAATGTTGTGCTTCTGCCAACCAAGGGCAGGATGATAAATCAAAGGGTAGGAATGTGCCCTCAGTATCTGAAGGACAAGACTGTCCCTTTCTCCTCTGGATTCTCTCCTCCCTTGAGGTCTTTTCTCAGAACTCTAGTGCTGAGGAACCACATCAGATTAACGCCCAGAGCTGCTGGGTCTCCTGAGTTCAGGTTCCCTTCTCTCTTCTCTAGTCCTGTCTGTCTGAGTGACACCAGGTCACATGAGATTTCCTGTTAGACTCTCTGATGCATTGCTCTGCAGAGTCGGCTTAGGGCAGTGATGGCGAACCTTTTGAGCTCGGCGTGTCAACATTTTGAAAAACCCTAACTTAACTCTGGTGCCGTGTCACATAGAGAAATTTTTTGATATTTGCAACCATAGTAAAACAAAGACTTATATTTCTGATATTTATTTTATATATTTAAATGCCATTTAACAAAGAAAAAGCAACCAAAAAAATGAGTTCGCGTGTCACCTCTGACACGCGTGTCATAGGTTCACCATCACTGGCTTAGACGTAACTGCAGAGGGTGCTGCTGAGATTGTCTTTTTGAGAAGGCTACTGAGAGCGACTGCCCACACCATTCTCCCCTGGAGGGACTAGCCACCCAGGACACTGTCTTTTATGTATAACCCGGGTTCCCACACCCTCCGCTTTTAGCCAGAAGTAGACATCAGATGAGAATATATGGCTATATGGTCAAGTGCCAACCTATTCTGGTGGCAAACCAATGCATCACTTCCCTGGTTGCCATCGAATTGCTTCTTATTCTGGGTATATAGGTCACTCCCAGGTGGGCAGGCTTTTGCTGCCAGCTTCAGTTTTATTATCAGGCCTCCTATGGTGGCTTGAGCTGAGATTTCTGTCTTCAGTTCTATGTTGTCTATTTTTAAGCCTTTCTGGGATTGCGCACAGTGCCTGGTGCATGCAATGACTCTGTGCACCCCCGTTACGGCTTTAGTTGTTTATGTGCCTTCTTGTCACTTTGCACTTGGAACAAGGGCGGGAGGTTGTGGCAGATTTCAGGCTGCCATCTTAAGTCATCGATTGAATGCTTGCTCTCTTGAGGCTCAAGAGCTCACAAACATCACCAGCTAGCCTTGACAGCTAACCCACCATTTGCCTTGCCCTCCACAAATTGGGCAATGGGAGTAATGTTTGTCTCTACATCTACTCCAGGCTGATTCCTGATCTGTGGCCAGCAGGAGAGAAACAAAAGTGCAGCTGTAGTTTCCCATTCCTTCAGGAACCCTCCCCTTCGTGGAAACAGCCAAAAGCTAAAGGGGAATATGCACCCTCCATGATAAGCAGCCGAAACAACCCAAAGGTCTGACTGTCATGAGACTCGCAGGAATCAGAGGTCGTATCCATTACTGGGATTTACTAATATTTTTAAGGATGCAAGTAATTATAAACACAGGCAAAGCAGAGAGAGGCCCGGGACCCTGCTGCTCCCAGGCCCATTCCCCCCTCATTCGATGAACTATGGTCCAGGTTAAGAGATGCTGTTAAGAGGTATGTGATCACCCCACTCACTCCTGAAACTCCTGGGTTTGCTACCTAGCTTATCCAACCTCTTCCGGGGAAGCACCCCTCATAAACGCATACACTCCAGATTTGTTGGCTGTAAACAATGCTAGACCACAGGCACAATCTGCTAAAAGCATTCCTTAGATAAGGATTCCTCTGCCGGCAGACACCATTGAGTTTGATTGACAGGAAGCCGAGCATTAGTATGTTACAAGGGGATTAGACTGGGTCACAGGCATCTTTCTTTCTCAGGAGTGTCTCCCTCTCATCTCTCCACCACCACCCTCATAAAAGGAGGAAATGGATGGGGGGGCTTGCTGTTTAACTCTTTTCTTTCCAATAAACTATCAGCACAAAATCAATTTTATTTTACAAAAGCCACTATTGCTTTGAATTCTAATTCAGTACACTAGTAAGTTGTTGTTTTTAATATTTTCCTCCAATTCTCTGAGAATTGAATTGAAAATTCAAATTAAAAGCACAGAAATAAAGTCATTATGAGGATGATTATTTATCGGCATAGAACAGATTTTTCTTTAGTTTGTATTGCTACATATGTTTTGCAAAGCATCTAGTGGACTGTCCCCCATACTCTACCATTAAATATGTAAAATTCTAATTGTTACAATTTTACCCTTACACATTAAGGTTTCTCATCTACCTAGAGAAAAACTGGTAATTCTCTAAGTCAGATGCAAAAAAGAGTTTCCATTTTGCTTGTCAACTCCTGTTATTGGATAGTGGCTGACTCAAACATTGTGTTGGTAAGATAGCTGGGGAGACCAACCTCCACTTTCCCCATTAACATTCTTTTGCAGAAAAATAAGCCAGTAGATGCATTTATCAGCTCACAACAAGGTCCTACTGCCTGTTCTGTAGCCTGATCTTTAACCACTGTGAGGAGGAAAGTGGAAGAAAAATAGAAGCATAGGGTAAAACCTATTATGAGGTTTTAGCAAATAAACTCCAGGGTGGACCCTTTTTCAAAAATGATCTAATTTGTTTTTCTAAAATAGAAATTATGCCTCGCATGTGTAATGACTAAGGCCTTCTGCAAGCACTTTTCTGATACATTTTAGCATTAGAATTGTTGATGCCACTTAACTGCAGGTAACGTGTTTTCTAAACCACATTCTTTCCCTGGAGCTCATTAAAAGCTCTCATTCCTCTAATGATTTCTGGGCCTCGAGTTGGACTTATTAGTGCACAAGGAGCAATAGATGCTTAAATGTCAGGTCTATTTACCGGCTGAAAGGATTGTTGCAGAGAGGCGTTTGTCTTCTGTGGGATGTGCTGACTACGGCTGGTTAATTTTATTGTTCCTGATGGGAAAGAGTTCTCCTGAATCCAATACTTAGTCCAACCAAGCCTCAGCATGGAGAATGACATTCTGGCTCACGCAAGCTCCTAGTGTGTTCTGAACTGGAGTGATTACTGCTGTTGTCACCTGGTCTTCCCTGCAGGCCTGAGGCACCCCCTGGGCAGGCATTGAACCTGTGTTTTACAGGTCCTTGTTTTTTTGGTGCTTGTTACACAGGCTGGGACACAGGTAGCTGTCCGATAATGGTTTGTCTGCTTAAGTCTTACTTCTCTTTGCTTCTTTCTGTATCATCTGCTTCTATTGAATCAGTGTTTGACAATTTTAGATTCTTATCTTCCTTAACAATTCTCAAATCCAGCCACTCTCTGCTCCATTCTCTCTCTTATGACCTGAATCCAGGCCCCACCATCCCTCAACTGGATTCTTGGGCAGCTTTCTAATGAATATCATCCTCTCCATTCATTCCCCACATGGATTGCTGCATTCAGGCTTAAAGCATCACAAGGACTCCCCTCTGTCTTGCAATAGGAAACAATAAATCTAAACTCCTCAGCGAGCACCCCAGGCCTTTTGAATCTCATCCCTCCATATTTTCTAGTCTTATTTCTTACGTAACATCTCTAGGCAAGCTGCGGTTCAATCAAGCCAGACTCCCATTCCAAGAATACTTCATGCACTTTCCTTCATCATGTCTTATTGCATTATTTTTAAAACATTCTTCCTGTCATCTTGCTTCATCAGAATCCTACTCTTCTTTCATGATCCAGTGAAAATGCTTCCAACGTTCCCAAATTCTTTTCTACATCTTCCCTGTTTAAAAAAGCTGTTCCTCCCTGTGTTTCCATATTGCACCCTATTGATTCTATTAAATTTCAGCCGGAAGGTAGTGGAGCATAGGGGTGAAAAGCCCAAACCTGAAGGCTGCCTGCTGGGTTTGAGCCCAAGCTCTGCCACTTACTGGCCTGGTGACCTTAAGCATGTTACTGTATCTCCTTCTCTCGGTTTCCTCCTCTGTTGAATGGGAATAAGAACAGCATCACATCATAGCAGTGCTATGATAATTAAATGACTTAATGCCTGATACATTGAAAGTCCTCTGTAAGCATTTCTTCGATTAAGAAAAAAAGAAATTAGCAGCGGAGGCGTGGAAGAGCATTGCTCTCTTAACTCACTGATGAGTGGCTCTCAGAGTGTGGCCCAGCTGCATCAGCCTCGCCTGGGAACTTGTTGGAAATGCAGGTGACCAGATCCCACCACCGACCAGCTGGGTCAGAAACGCTGAGCATGGGCCCCAGTGTCTGCTTTCACAAACTCTCTGGGTGATGCTGGGGTCACTCTATAGAAGATCTTTAATTTAAAATGCCTTTCAGCCCAGGCTGGTGTGGTTCAGTGGACAGAGTGTCGGCCTGTGGACTGAAGAGTCCCAGGTTCGATTCCAGCCAAGGGCACATGCCCGGGTTTCAGGTTCAATCCCCAGTAGGAAGTGTGCAGGAGGCAGCCGATCAATGATTCTCTCTCATCATTGATGTTTCTATCTCTCTCCCTCTACCTTCCTCTCTGAAATCAATTTAAAATAATAATAATAAAATAAATAAACAAAATGCCTTTCAGTCCACACCACCTATAGACTGATTACAATTCCCCTGTACAGAGCCATTGAAAAGTAGAATTGAAGACAATTCTAACAGGTTGGAGAGGGCAGTAAGGGATGAGGTCAGAGAGCAGGAAGTGAAGAGAGAAGCCAATTATCCATTTGCATGAGGGAGCAAAGGATGCAAGAAGGAAAAAAATTACAGGAAAAAAAAGCCGAAACTTTTCTTTTTAGCTCTTCTTATGAAATCAGGAAGCTTCACATGGGATATTGTTCCAAAGATTTACTCATGACTTTTTAAAAATATTTCTATAGCCCTAGCAGGTTTGGCTCAGTGATTAGGGCTTTGGCCCAAAGGCTGAAGGGTCCTGGGTTTGATTTGGTCAAGGGAACATATATACCTCAGTTGCAAGCTCGATCCCCAACCCTGGTCCAGGCTTGTGTAGGAGGCAACCAATCGATGTGTCTCTTTCACATCAGTGTTTTCTCTCTGTCTCTCTCCCTCCCTTCCACACTCTCTAAAAATCAATGGAAAAATATCCAGTGAGGATTAACAAAAAATAAAAATAAATAATAAAAATATTTCTATAGTCGATTTTTATGTTTTATACCAGTGGCCTGGCGCACAGATTTGTGCACATTGAAAGGAAAGTAATTAGAAGAAATATTTTAATATCGCTATTTGCCCTTTCTCTATAATGGAGTGTCAGAGATGAAAGAAAATTAGTAAAATGTATATGAAAAAATATATAAATTGATTAATAAATGAACAATAACAACATGATATAACAACAACAAAGACATGATATAAAAACAACAAAAACATGATAAAAAACAACTTTGATAAAAACAATGAATGATAAATTGATTAAACTTATTCTAATATCTCCCTGTACACCACATTAAGAGTAAAAACACTTTCAGAGTGCTTGACTAATTTCCCTTGTGATGAAGTATTTACAACTTTAACATCACACACTCCTCGAACTCGAGAGAAAGCAACATGTAACTGACCATGTCCGAAAACAGGTTCAAGTAGGAATATTCCTACTCTGTCTAGAGTTTGTCCTTGTGATTTATTAACAGTCATCACAAATGCTGGCATCACAGGAAACTGTCTTTGAATTCATTTAAAGTGTCAGATGGGGACAAATATCATGCATGCGTGAGTCAGCGTTTATTTTTAAATTGCCAGTGCACGTCATATGTACTGGCTGGTCGGTCAGTACATAGCCTTTTATAGACAGTGGGTCGGTCACTTAGCCTTTTATATATATAGATACTCTATATTCCTATAAATAAAAATACTTTTGTTTCTTATATGTTAATAAGAAATTTTAAATTATGAGAAAAATATTTTAATAAAACCCTCTTTTCTTCTCCTCCTTGAACAACTGGGATTTTTTTTTTTAAAGAATAATGGGAAATTTTACTGAAAAATACAACACAATTTAGCATATATCTCCCAACATAAATGCAGGGTACCCCCCAAAAATGTATACACACTTTAATAGCTGACAGCTCAATTTTGATAATGAAATGTATTGTAATGAACACTGCCTTTATAATTAATCAATGCGTGTATACTTTTTTGGGACACCCTGTATGGGTGGAAAGCTAAAATAAGGTGCAAAGGGGACTGAATGTAGCACCAGGATGCAGCAGAGTTCTTTGCAAGATTGACTTCATACGCAGATACTGTTGCCAAAGCTAAAGGCATTATGAAATATTTCAGACACAGGAAAAGGTATGGAATAACTAAGTATCTGTGCACGCACCCAGCACCCATTACATATACTGAAATAGAGTTTAAAGGGCTCAACGGGGTCTGTGCATCGAAGTGCTGCCTGGCTGTTAAAATTTAGTGGACAAAGCACAGCGCAGGGCTTAACACAATCAATGCTCATCTTCTGTTTCCGTCTTTGCAAACTGTGTAAACAAGCTCTCTGGCAGCAGGGTTTCCTGACAGAAAGATGTGTTTCCGGGCAAGTTTGGGGATGGTGAAATTGTGACAAGTGAATAAAACAATTAGCGCTGTTGTCCTTTCCAAATGAAGTTGTGTGTTCTTACGGGAGACTTATTTTCCCCTTTTGTAAATAAAGATTTCATCCAGAAAATGCTTTGGAAAGCTCCCAGGGATGATGCCATTATTCAAACACTGCACTAAAGATTCTGAGGGTGGAAAATGAATGATAATTAGCTCTGTTGACTGTGGAGGTTTTTGTAATCTCTCTTTTCGTTCAAGCAGGGGGGTGGGGAATAAGGCCATGTGAACCTATAGAGAAATTAGCCAAACGTATAAAATCAACTATGTCTTCTTTCTATGGGTTCTTCTCTCGATTTCTCTGGAACTCTGGGTTAACAAGTTAAAAAAAAAGAACATAAAGGAACATAATAATCATAGTTATGTTTATTGACCAGCTTTCAGGTGAGAGTCATCAAACTAAGTAACAGGTATTCATTTGTTTAATCTTTACAATGGCTCAGACGACAGGTACATTTCATATACTTTTTCCAGCTAAGGAAATCAATCGCTAGAGAAGTTGAGTAATGTATCCAGTGGGGGAATGGTAGCACAGGGGTTCAAATCCATGTACCACTGAGAGTATATTGTCAAAGACTGGGGATCCCAGACATGTAGGGAGCAGTTGGCTAAGGTAGTGGTCGGCAAACTGCAGCCCCTTGAGTGTGGCTCTTCCACAAAATACCACGCATAGGCGCGCACGTACAGTGCGATTGAAACTTCGTGGCCACACTCGAGGGGCCAAAGAGCCACATGTGGCTCGCAAGCTGCAGTTTGCCAACCACTGGAAGGGATGGCTCATTTAGTCCAATCTCTTCCTTTGACAGGTGAGCAAATTAAGGCTAGAATGGGAAGGCGCTTCTGCAAGGTTGCAGAGCAGAGGCTAGAATTCAGGATTCCCGAATCTCCATTCAGCCCCGTTCATGTCCTCTTCACATGACCAAAATGGAAAGGCCCTTCTTTGCCTCTAAGGCAGTGGTTCTCAACCTTCCTGATGCCGCGACCCTTTAATACAGTTCCTCATGTTGTGGTGATCCCCAACCATAAAATTATTTTCGTTGCTACTTCATCACTGTAATGTTGCTACTGTTATGAATCATAATGTAAATATCTGATATGCAGGATGTATTTTCATTGTTATATTGAACATAATTAAAGCATAGTGATTAATCACAAAAACAATATGTAATTATATATGCGTTTTCCAATGGTCTTAGGCAACCCCTGTGAAAGGGTCGTTCGACCCCCAAAGGGGTCGAGACCCGCAGGTTGAGAACCGCTGCTCTAAAACCTGTTTGTCCAACCATCTTCCAGATCACACGGCAGCACCACAGTCAGCACCAGCGGGGTCTGTTCTCAAGGCTGGCTACACTGTCGGGTCATCTAGGAAGAGTAAAAGAATACCCAAGCCAGCGTGTCACTCAGGAGAGAGTGATACATTGTGTTCGGGAGGGGACCAGGAGTCCACACCACCTGCGCACGTGAATGTACCATAGGGTTCTTCGAATGTCCTTGTACACAGCGGCCCTCTTCATTTCCAGCTCCTCGACCTCAGATCTGAGTCTTTCTCAAAAATAGCACCACAGGGGGTTGCTCCAGCCAGAAACCCAGCCTTCGTCCTTCATTCCTCCCTTTTCCATCCATCTACATTCAATCCATGAGCTTGTGTCTTGTGTTGGGTAAATGTTTGATAAGCGAGGAAATGCAGACATTTAGTGTGGGGTTCATTTGGAAGGGGAAATTTCTAAAAATTATATTCTAGTACATTGTGGGCACATGCCCTTTTAGGACTGCTTCTTCTGTCATTCCTACATGCCCTCGAGGCCCACAGCCCCGCTCTGCAAGGGTTGAACTTCAGGCTCCCTGAAGAGAGTGATACTCTGACACCATGAACAGGTGTGGGCCTCTTCGGAGCGCTCACATTTCTCAGCGTTATTCTTCCCACCCATCTCTCCCTCCCGTTTCAGCCCTGGCCTATACACACACACACACACACAGGTAATTTGCATGGCCCTGGAGATAATGCTCAGGTCTGGAAAGAGCTGATGGAGAAAGGTTCTTTAAAGCAATAATATCCAGCACGTTTTAGTCAAGCAAGCAATAAATGGCTGCCAGGCTTGATTAAACAGGCCAGTCAAGCAGAGGCTTCTAATCAGTCTCAAGTGCCGTATCTGGAAGGCACTGCTTCCCATCCACAGCCTCAACTCCCTTTGAATGTGTGAACAGACCTCGCAGACCCTAGGCTGGGACCAGCACATCAAGAAGAGTCAATGGCAGCTAACAATTTAAAAGTCAGAAAGCCATCAAGGAGATTTTTTCTGGATGAAGATCATTTGGTCACATGGCAGGTCAAAGTTCGGGCTTTGTAATTTTGTGTAAGAAATAAAAATATACTCGAGATTTTATTTTGTCAATAAAAGCAAATAGGAAAATTGTAAGTTTTCTAGCAGCCACATTCAAAATTTTGAGAACATGCGAGATTCGTTTTAATAATGTTTTATTTGTCCTCGTGCGTTTAAATGAGTGAATTGTGTGGTGTATGAATCGATCTCAATCAAGCTGTTAAAAACTACGGGAAACAAATGAGCCATGTTTGCAGCTGTTTAGCTCTTTGGAAGCCAGTTTCCTGAGCATAAGAAGTTGAGAGCCCGTTCTGAACGTTGTCCCTTTGAATTCAAGCTGCCAGCATTTTCACCAATGTGATTCTCTTTAAAATTTTGTGGATTTTCTAGGAATCTGATGAGCAGTTCACTCTGTATCCCAAAGCCACATCCATAATTATTTTTGAGTTGAACCTGCATCTAATTCTGGCTGCCTATGAGGATACAAAGGATCATTAGAAGCCCTTTGGTCTACATGAGAGGGTCTCCTAGGCACCACCTTCAATACTTCTGAGGCCTTAACAAAGATCTTACAATGATTTTTATTATATTCACAAATTTGAAACCATCGCCACAATCAATTTTAGAACATTCTCATCACATCAAGAAAAAATTATATGATGGCTGCCCCTCCCATCCCCTGCCCATCCCCCATCCTTCCCAGCCCTAAGCATTTCTTAAGCATCACTTGTTTTCTAGTGACACAGACCATAGGTAAAGTTCAACATTGTCAGCCTTTTGTTCAATATTAATGAACACAATAGGTTCCTAAACAACTAAGAGATGAGTATAAAACTCCTGAGTAAGAAGAAGCAGGATCTGATTAATAGTCTTTCTGGGACTTTTGTTGGTGTTGTTTCTGTAAAATAAGTTAAATCATATGTTGAAAGGGAACAGCACAGCTCAGTTGTGGTAGAATTTTGAAGTCTGGGCATCTTGCATAGGATTCCTGGAATGAAAAAGATAAATATTAGTATAAGAGTTTGAGTCACGCCCTATGGAGCACAAGTCTAGTAGATTCCAAAAGGTTCGTGGAAGAAAACCTTTTGATTAGGCAGCACTGCCGATAAAAGAGATGAAGACCACCCGCATAAGCACGAGCAACGACTATTTATTCAGAGCCTGATGTATAGCCAGGGAGTCAGCCACCACCACTTACATCTGGCAGAGTCGAAGCAAACAGAGCCGGGTGTTGTGGTCACGAAGGAAGTAGTACTCAGCAGGCACACGCAGAGATCTGGGGAAACGGGAGGTAATCATGACATGAGGTCAGAACCAAGACCTTGCATCAGTTTGGCTACATATTTGGATCTCTATTAGTCTCTTCCACATGGCAAGTATTTGGCCCATTGTCCTAAAATGGCTGTGAAAATATAACTTAGAATTACATAGGGTATGATCAGTAGATTGTAGTAATTGGAGAGATGGATACTGGTCAAGTAATTTACCGGTTGATTTGTTTAATATCATCTTTCCATGTTGGTGCAAGTAGAAATGCCATCAGCTATATCTCCTTGTGGTTTCATTAGAAGAGATTAGAATTGCCCAGGGGTTTTATAATGGAGTCCAGTGATGCATGGCATATCCAGCAGTCAGTTAGACTGAGGGCAGTGGCTACTATTAGAGATAATTTAAGAATGGCATTAAAATAAATATATTCTGACTAACAATTATTTAAGGAGGGGGGGAATAGGATAAAAATTACTACTGTATGTGGATAACAACCAAGGGTCTATAGAAAATGAGAAGAAGAGAAAGAGGCCCTACTCTAACATCTTGGGCAGAAGCTGCCCATTGTCTAAAGCAGTGGTTCTCAACCTTGGCTGCACAGTATAATCACCTGGGAATCTTTTTAAAATCCTGATTTCTAGCCCTGACCGGTTTAGCTCAGTGGATAGAGCGTCAGCCTGTGGACTGAAGGTTCGATTCCAGTCAAGGGCATGTACCTTGGTTGCAGGCACATTCCCAGTGGGGAGTGTGCAGGAGGCAGCTGATGGATGTTTCTCTCTCATCGATGTTTCTCTCTATCCCTCTCCCTTCCTCTGTAAAACAAACAAACAAAAAAATCAATAAAATATATATATTTTTTAAAAATCCTGATTTCTGGGCCTCATATTCTGGAAATTCTGTTTCTTTATTACTAATGTTGTGGCCTCACCCCATAACAAAGAAAGAATTTCCAGAGGATGAGGCCCAGAAATCAGGATTTTAAAAAGATTCCCAGGTGATTCTAACATGCAGCCAAGGTTGAGAACCACTGCTCTACAGTCATCTGCTTGTTCCAAAGATCAGCTGTGTCTACAAGACCTCTGAGTGTCCTCAATTTGAAATCCCATGTTGGAGTAGCCTTCCAATTGTGTGGAATTCTAAATTACTTCTTCAGCTGTTAAACATGAATCCAAGCATTGACTCTGTCTGGCATGTCACTGTTGTATTTGTTGTTTACAGTACCTGATAAGGTCCTTTCCAATGAAGTCAAGAGCAGCAGTTTTCCTATGATGTCTCTTCCAATAAACGAAATATCCTGTTTGAAGATCATGAACAGATGGTTTAGGAAAATGTGTTGGAAAGATACACTAAACCTATAAGTGAAAGAACTGGGTATAGTCCAAGAGTCCCTTGCAATATTTTCCCATGTCACCATGCAGTATGGCAAGTGTCTAATATTGGAGTAAAATCCCCAAATGCGTGGACCCTCCAGTTACTAATTCATAAATAACCAATGTGTCCCCAAGGGAGTGGCCATAGAAACTATAAAAGCTAGTGAAAGTACCTTTGGCCAAGGGAGGTCAGGGTTTCTGAAAGTTTTGCTAATTTGTATTTAAGGATTGCCATTGGTCTTTTCAATCTTTTCAGAAGATTGTCCTATATAATAAAAGGCTAATATGCAAATAGACCAAACGGCAGAAAAACCAACCAACCGATCGCTACGACATGCGATTGACCACCAGGGGGCACACGTGGAACATAGAGGGCATTGGCAGCAGGTGTCAGAGTGCCGAACATGGTGGGTGTAGGCTGGGGCAGGATGGTGGAGCAGGTGAGCGGGGACACCAGACCAAGGCAGGGCGCCAGTCATTGTCATTGGGGCGAGCCTCTGGTGGTTACTGAAAATTCTTTGCTCCCGTGCACCGTGGTCTCACACGGTGTTGCACCCGCTTCTGGCGCCAGCTCCACTCGCACCCACAGCTGGCGCCAGAGCAGCCACTTGCACCTGCTGCCGGCTCCCAGTGCCAGTCCTGATCACCCCTGAGGGCTTCTCAACCTCCCCCTGCTCCTGAGGGGCGATCGGAGCAGCAGTCCCTGCTCACACCTGCTAACGGGACCAGCCCCACTCGTACCCATTGCTGGCACCAGCCCCAATCGCTCGGTGCTATCAGCGTGTGGGAGCGGCGGTGGTGGGAGCAGGGCTGCTGGTAGACAGGGAACTGGGGCTACAGTGGGAGGTGCCAGTTGGGGGTGCAGAGGAGGGCCGAGACCAGCCCCTGTGCCCACAGCAGCCTCACGGCCCATGGTTCCTTTCAAGGTGCACGAATTCGTGCACTGTAATAAGGACAGTACAGTTTCTGAGCAGAGAGTAGTGTCTTACAGATTCTTGTGGAGTGTGTACTCCTAATCGCTTGGTATAAAAGTTGGGATGCCCCAAGTGGAAACCACAAAATCAGGCAGCTTTTCAGTGATCATAAGGTTTGTAGCTTTTCAGCAAGGAAATACTTACGCCTGCCCTGAAAGACGATACACAATAACCAACACATATTCAGATCCCATAGAGGTTGGGTGAATTCCATCTGAGCTTGTTGAATGTGTCATTGAGGCCTTGGGTCCTTTTTTTTTGTCCCACCTTTGCAGTTTTAAAAGGACTAAGTTGCTGACAGGTGATACATGACCCGAAAGTAGCCTCAGCTGTGTTTTTAAGGTTTCCTCGCCAATGTTGATTTAAATTAACAACCCAAAAAACAAAGCAAACTGACACACAGAACAGAAACAGAGGCCTGGAGACATGGAACAGACGGACAGCTGTCAGAGGGGAGGAAGAGGGGGGACTGGATGAAAGAAGAGATTCGCCAAAGAATGTTATGTTTTTAAAAGTAAGGCAGAATATTGGATGCATTTTTCTCCCTCAGAGCACCCTCACTGACAAGGATTGAGGACATTTTTTTGTCTTGGTTTTTCTTTGATAAAATTAGACCCTCCTCCACCCCCCATTTTCCTTTTTACAATATCTGCAAGAGTCCTTATCAATAAGTGGTGTTTGGGAAGTGGTCTACACAGCTGTTTGATCTTTAGGGTCATGACTTTATTTTGGATCTTATCTCATTTGTATTCTAAAGCTATTTCAAAATGTATGCCAGGTTTTTTTTTTGGGGGGGGGGTTCAGATAAAGGGGTTATTTCCCATTATAATTTCTTTCTGTGAATTAGATGACCAATATCAGGTTTAGCTCCACTGACAAAATGAGATGAAGGGGCTGCTGTTATATCAGCATTTTCTTCAACTCTCAGGTGTTTTCAGAAGATACTTTCTAGTCTATACTTAAAACCTCCTATAGTTTCATCTTTAAGCTTTTTTACATGATTTAATTATGGTCCAATCGATTTTTATTAAAATGTTTCAGATGTGGCTTCTAGGATACTTTGCCTTATTTTTAAAGCCACTTTTTAACTCTTAAGTTTATTGTGAAAGGAAGGATACAGTAGGTCCCTTTCTGGGTAAATCCAACCAGCTTTTACCCACAGAACCTAGCATCTGAGGTTCCAACCAACCAACATGTGTACAATTTGGTACAGATCAAGTAACAATGGGTCATATGCACCCAAAAGAATTCTTAATTATTTTATGACTATTTGTTGGTCTTATCTGTGTTTCAAGAAATCTTTACAGCTTTTAATTCAGCTTGAGTCCAAGGTTAAAATTCTATCATTTCCTGCACACCTAGCACATGGTAAGGATGAATTTTTAGAGGCAACTGGCATTGATGGTTTTAGGATAGTTGGGAAAAGGGAAAAAGTCTGGACAAGGGAAAGAGAGGATGCTTGACAGAGATGTGAAAGAAAAGAGATCAGAATTGAAGGGTAAGAGAGAAAAAAGGGCAGGATGTAGGGAAGCAACTGGAGGACTAGAGGAGGATTTACTAGGTAAATTAGTCTACTTTGTTGCTGTGACATAAGTTTGTCAAGTGGCGTGTAGCTTTGGCCAAATATTCTTTTAGTGGAGCAATTTTTTTATTCAGATTTTTGTTTGGAGCCTCTGAATACCCATCAAAAAATGCTGCCCATTTGGACTGAGAAGTCTCATTCCCTTTCTTTTATAAGGAACCTTTCAAATGAACAATTTGTTAAGTCCAGTGCTCCCTAGGATACCCACTGAAGGCCTAGTCATAATCATGTCATTGGGAAAGATAGATAAAGGAATTAGGACTGTAATGAGAGTAAATATAAAGAGCAACAATTTCCCTGGAAAAGGAGATTTGGGTTTAGATGAGCCTCTGAGAGCTGGCAATAGTTTGTACAAAGAAAATGCTGTGCATCTCATATGTCAGGTCCCCAAACTGATGACTGGTTGCCTCCAAACACAGACCCAACAATCTGCACCCCCAGGCAGAAAGAATGTTCTCTCTGAATGAAAAAATAAAGCTCTGAGGACTAAAACTGGAGTCGGAGGGAGAACCTCATCCAGTTTTATTGGTGACCTACAACACAGCTTGTCCAAATGGACAGTTCTGATAACTACAGGGTCACTGGTCTGCAGACAGCCAGGACAACAGGCTGATAAGGCATATGCCTGTGTTCTATCCAGTGATTGTCCTTCTTATGACAGATAACACCTTGAGACAGCACACCACGAAATGGTAACACAAATGCAGCAAAAGGGAATGAAAAGAATTGTTTGATTCCACTAAGGAGGTCAAACAAACGGGAACCGATAACACCTGGGTGCAGATATGAGACTAAATAACCAATTCCACACAAAGAGAGTGGAGGGTGGACCTGGTGCTGACTTACCACATTGTTGTGGACTCGACAAGAGGTGAGCAGCAAAGCACAAGGGCTTCCACACTTGGACGAAGACTGGAGTCCATGCTCACGACCAGTGGAAACTGTATCTTAGTGGAACCTCCAAGGAAACTATGGAAATAAATGAAGATCACCTCAATGAAAACAAGCAAATGCTATTTACTCAGAGCTTGCTATAGGAAGAGAGTCATCACCATCACTTGAGTTTGGCAGAAACTCAAATGTGTGTAGTGTAGTGGGGAAGCGCCAGTGCAGGGGTGGGGAACATCGGCCTGTGGACTGTATAAGGCCCACAAAATCATTTGATTTGGCCCAGCCAAGGCACTAGGGGTGAGTTACTGAAATGTTTGACCAAATATAGCAGGCTGACTTTTTTAAATATATTTTATTGATTTTTTAAAGAGAGGAAGGGAGAGGGATAGAGAGTTAGAAACATCGATGAGAGAGAAACATCAATCAGCTGCCTCCTGCACACTCCCCACTGGGGATGTGCCCACAACCCAGGTACATGCCCTTGACCAGAATCGAACCTGGGACCCTTGAGTCCACAGGCCGACGCTCTATCCACTGAGCCAAACCGGTCAGGGCAAAGGCTGATTTTTAAGTTGATAATTTTGTATAGCCCACGAGTGATGTTGTAAATATCTAAATGGCTCTTGGCAGAAAAAAGGTTCCCTACCCCTGCTCTAGTGGGAAAGGGGGAAGGTTTCAGGTGTGCCCTACCTAGAGGCTGTTGGTATGAAAAGCTGGAAGCAGGCTAACTAGAAGTGGGTCATCCAATATAATTTGTTAGGAATACATATTTGGCTTTCTATGGTCAGTCCTAAGTTAAAAGTAGGGGGAAAAGTTAGGGAAGCTGGCAGTTACTAGGACCTGATTTGGGGCTGATCTTGTAGATGGACTCAGACTGGTAGCTATGGAGGAAGTGTGTCAGAGTTTTACTTGTATAGGGTGTCCCAAAATTCACGCAAGATTTGAATTTTGCGTGAGCATTAACAACAACAACAAAAAAAAATAAAAGCCTAATTTTACTTGGTTTATTGAATCAGATTCTAATATCTGTTGCCCTTTGATTTCAATCCCTTCAATTTAATAAGCATTACCAAGTACCAATTATGGCCCAGGAGCAGGGACAATGAAGACCAGGGCTTTGCGTATGTGCCAGCAAAGCTGTAGAGGCCATTTACCTGATGTGCTATTCCATATATAATCCTATACTGTATACTTTATGAATCAATAAAAAATTTACAATTTTTCATTATAAAACCTGTGTTTTCTATCAAAATTACTTCTTGCATAAATTTGGGGACACGATATAGATATAGATATAGATATAGATATAGATATAGATATAGATATAGATATAATCTTGTCATTGCCTGTTTGTATATTTAATCTCTCACCTTTCACTGAGGCTTTCGAAGTTATGATGTTGACTGCTTTGGTGATGTTGTCCAAAGTGTTGGTTACCTCTCCAGCCAGGGCATGGGTGACCTGAGAATTTCACCAGACTTCCACAGCAGTCCAAACAGCAGTTTATCCAAGGAAAGAGCTGTGCCATGAATGGTCAGCTGAAATGATGAGTCCTAGTCATAGGCTTAAACAAGTCCTCAGGCTTGAACTTGCAATGAGTCTTCAGTCCGAGGGGGGAAGCACCAGTTACAAGGCAACCTCAGAGTCTCAATAAGTATCTGGCAATCAGGTTTTAGTTCTCAGTGACTCCAAGTCAAGAAGAAAGGAGAAAGAATGGAAATCTTAGTTTGAAGGCGAAGGTGAGATTGTAGCCAGATATTGAAGGGGTCTGGAAGAGCTGAAAACCTGGTAAGGATCGACAGTCTGTGCAAGGTGGAAGAATCCAGTTCAATATCAAACTGATTTTTCCACAGTGAAAGAGAAAGCTTGGTTACTAGATCAGACAAAGTCAGTCGAAAGCAATTACAAAAAGGTGCAACATAGCTCAAAGACAATGAAGAAGATCAGAATCTGAACATCCAGAGAGTAAGCTACTATTTCCTATTGAAACAAAATTTCTCACTACAGTCTCTCTTACCATTCTGGTCAAACACAATCTCAAAGATAAAGAAAAAAAAATATTTTTTAAAAGATCAAACACAATCTCAAAGAAAAGTTATTCTTGATCACAAAATAAGGCTGGTCTCATTACAGTGGCCTGGTTATTTGCATAGATGCACCAAGAATGACAATTTACCACATAGGTTTTAGATTTGCTTTGCTGAGAGTTTTCATAAAGAATCTCAGATTGGACTTTTCAAAGCCTCTTGAGGGTAGGAAGCCAAGCCAAGAATTCACCCCCACTTTTCACCTGCAGCACCCAGTGATTTGATGGGCATTCCTCTCTTCCCGAGGTCCCCCAAAGCAGCCTAAGATTCCTGAGCCCACCAGGAAGTGACCTTCCTCACTCACCTGTAAGGCTGGGAACCCTATGAAGCCAGTTACCAGGCCAGTCTTCCCGAGAGAGACTCGGTAAGCATGAGCCCCCACCAAGTCAACCTTAGTGCCTAGAAGCATTTGGTCATAGCTGGTTAAATGAGCATCATTCTCAAATACGACATTATAGGCAAAAGCTCGGTTGCATAACCAATGTTCCCAATTATGGTCCACTTGTTAAAAAGATGGACGGACTCTTATTGAATCTATGCAGATAACTGTATTGCCATGAAAATAAGAGTACTCGATAAGAGTTTCAGAATTGTGGAAAGGTGAGTCAGGGTGGAGCAGATAAATGTTTCATTGCTATTTACAAGAGCACAGTCTACTAAATTGTTATGAGTGATAGATAGCTTATTTGAAAGTGGTCCTTATACCCAGAGAATAGAACATTAGAGCATCAGCACTATTCCAAACAAAGCCCATATCCATCCATCAGCAGTTCATTCAGTCCTGTGCCATCAAACCTGCCTCACTTGAACTTGGATTAGCAGTCTCATAAATCCATCTTCTTCTCAACTAAGGTTCTGGAAATCCTGACTGAGTCCACCAATAACCAAAGTTATTTAAGCAATGCCATCAGGAGTCTGTGTGCAAGAGTAGCTGGCATAGTTCTTCCCCATGGGTCTCTGAGACTGTCCTTTTTGGCTGAAGACAAAGCATTCAGGCAGGTAGCTGATCATTTCTGTTTACAAGAGCACCGTCTACTAAATTGTTATGAGTGATAGATAGCTTCACAGAAAGCGGTTCCTTATATCCAGAAAATAGAACATTAATGCATCAGCTATTCCAAACAAAGTTCCTATTCACCCAATTTACTCAGTCCATTCAGTCCTAGGCAATTATTTTTTCTTCCACTTGAACTTGAGTCAGTAGTCCAATGAATGCACCTGCTTTCCAATAGAGGTCTGTAGCTCCTGACTTGATCCACCGGTGTGATTTTGTAGTTGCTTAAGCAATGCCATCAGAAGCCTGTACCCAAGAGTCCCTAGTATGGTCCTTTTCCACCAGGCTCTAAGACGGTCTTTCTTTATTGAAGATGGAATTTCTGTCCTATAGCTCATTGCATTCGATTTCATGGAAACATCAGGAGTAAAACAAAACACACAAACAAAACTATCTATAGATGTAAAAAGACTAAAAATGGCGATTATTTCCTTATTATTGATATTTTTCAAAAGGGAATAATCTAAAGAGGGTTTGTTACAACAATAATGCAATTAACAAGCATATCTGGTTGTTCTGTGGCATGCAAAACAAAGTCAACCCAAAACAATGCTATACAAAATATCTATAAACACAAAGAGTTAAGTCTATTTTCAAAAAAAAGGTGGATATTATATCTAGCTTATGAAAATGGAAGGATATCATCTTCACAGAGAAAACATTTTCAGATATAACATATAAAAATTGGATGCCACCTATAACTAGCACATCCTTAAAATATGAAAAGACTACCAAGCTTATCAAGTAAATAGATTCAGCACATCTGGAATTGGCTTTAAACACCAATAGATTAATAAAACTCCACAGATAGCCAAAACCGGTTTGGCTCGGTGGATAGAGCATCGGCCTGCGGACTGAAAGGTCCCAGGTTCGATTCCGGTCAAGGGCATGTACCTGGGTTGCGGGCACATCCCCAGTAGGAGATGTGCAGGAGGCAGCTGATCGATGTGTCTCTCTCATCGATGTTTCTAACTCTCTATCTCTCTCCCTTCCTCTCTGTAAAAAATCAATAAAATATATTAAAAAAACAAACAAACAAACAAAAAACTCCACAGATAAGTGTTGTGAATTCCAAATAGAAAACTACTGGCCTGCAATATATTAGATTCAAATTAAAGAAGTTACAACCAAGTTAATGTTTTCAAAAGTAATTGAAGCTATGACCAATAACACTATGCTGCTTTTGTCTTATAGGCAAAGCAACACAAGGACTTGGGTAAATAGAAACAAATCATTGACAGCAAAAACATTGACAGTCCTCTGGAACTTTCTCATACAGAATATAAGTGTTTAAATATTAATGTTAATAACATTTTACCCACACAAATTTAACCTAGGAAAGTTTAAGCGTTTCTTCAGATTTGACAGTATTTTTAATGTAACTCATCATCGGTAACATATCAAATAGCCCTAAGTATTTCTAATATTTCTCTTTTCACAGTGGGAAAGAACAAATCTTGGTGATTTTCCAGGGACTCTCTTGGAAATCACAAAGGCAATTTTAGGTGTTGACAAGGCTAATCAAATTTTGAGCTTGACACAACGTTAAGACCAAGGGGCCTTCAATTCTATGATAACTTCCTGTCCTTTAACTTGTTTGTTCCATCTTAGGTGCAGACTTGGCCCGTGTGCTTAACCACAACCAACATTTCCATTTCCTGTCTTGATTTTTTGGTTAGCAGAATATTTGAGGGAGCTTCTTACGTTTCAAAAACCCCCTCCCACCACCAGCTTCACCGCCGCCCTCCCTCCTACGTTCTACAGCTATCTCTGCATTTAAAGGCTTTGTCCACTCATCTCCCCTGAGACATTTCTGGCTTAGTCTTTGAGCATCTTTCTATTCTAATACTCTCCTGCTCCCACTGCAGTATCCTCTTAATGAAATCTTTCATGCTCACGTCCAGACTGTATTTTTTTCTTTGACAGTAATGATGCCGTGACTCTGATGGAGTATTGACTACCCCTCCGACCCTGCTTTTTTCACTCAAGCATTAAGGCTGTTCTATTACACTCTGTGTCCTTTCCTGGCTGGGGACATCGGGATCCACAGTGGTAAGTGATACCTCCTAACCCAGTGTTCCAAATGTTTGTCTATTGTCGCATGGTAAGGACTTGACTTTATTTTCTCTTTATTTTTGTCTTTTTTCTTCTATTTCTCTGTCTTTTTATTCTGCCATTTTTTAGTGTGGTTAAAGCCCCTGGTTCTCTCCCTGGAAATTGTACCTGGTACCAACAGGTGTTCCTTTCATTATCATGGGAGATTGTCAGTCTAATGATTGTCCCTCAGATCTCTTCATTGTGGGGTATGTCCTACAACATTGTGGTATAAATTCCACCCAATTCCTTAAAAAATGGCAAAATTTTAGTAACAACCACTTAGAATTTCAATGGCCTTTTGAGGAACGTTTTCTCTCCTCTGTCCCTTTCTAAATTTTAGACCATTTGGGCTCATTCTGAGCAGAGCTCTTGAATCCACTGATTCCAATATCTCACCCAACAGTGAACTGCTTTTATTGTTTGGTAGAAAGAAACAGAAAAATGTCTCTCCCACAAAAATGTTTCAGAGACGATTGTTTCTCTTAAAGAATATCCTCCTTCCTCAACAACTTTTAAGACCTGTCTCTTCTCATCACTCATCCTCCCAACTTCTCCTTTCTCCTTCCCACCCTTAATCTCACTTGAACCCTTTGGTCTCCCCCTTCACCACCTCTACATCCCCCCTACTCTGCCCTCCCTTGTCAGACCTTTCTTTTCTCACTCCAGCCCTTCAACCTCCCTATAGTCATTGGAGACTTAAGTCCCTCTAACACTGCTGGCTCCGGTGGAGCTCAGAGACATGAAGAGCAACAGCCTGAAAACTCTAATAGGAAACAGGCTGGGTAATTTTTCCACTCAAATGGACTTTAGAGCCCCCAGATGGCTGCGTGGTCTCTCCTCCATCCCTCTCCCGAAAATTAGTCCACAGTCTCCATAGGATTGCACATCATGGCAAAGGACATCTTCAAGGTCTGCTCCACAAACTCTAGTAAAGATTCTTTAGCCATCATATTGAGCTAGTTACTTCCATTTTCCCCATCTGCCAGGAATATAATTGTTGTAAAAATGTAAAAAAAAAATACAACAACAAAAAAACACCCCAAATGTAAAAGTGAGGCAACAATGCAAGTCAGCTCTTTTACATGAGCCAGTGAGTTTTGTATTTTGGGGTTTATGCCTAAACCATGGCTAAATTTTTAAAATTAAAAACTAAAGCTATAAGTTACTTGTCTGTGTTCTTCTATATGTGTGTGCATGTAAGTGTGTATATATATATATGTATGTGTGTAGAATGCATGTGTAATATTTTCCTAATTACAAATTGCATTACCACATTAAATTATAAAATTATTTTTAGAAACTCCTGTTTTATCTGCCAAGAGATAAATAAGAGGCTACAATTTTTAATATTCCTGAAATTCTCAGAAGCTAAGAAAATTAAATTTCTAATATACACAATGTGTGGGGGGTACTCTTACATAAACTTCCCAAAATGTTTTAAACATTCAAGCTCACATGATATGAGTACATCTTTGGCAAATGAGACGAGTTTGATGTTGTTGGTTTAATAAATACACCTAGGTCTTCTGAGTTATCAGTCTTGCAAAAATGCATTTTTATTCTAATCAGATATGTTTTTCTTAAACTTATACAGCTTTACTGAACCTCTTTGTTTTATAACCTAGATATAGTACTGCTTTATTCTAACTATATGCTTGCTAAATGTGTAGTATATTATGTTTCAGGATTATTACATTTGACTTTTAACGAATGTTCCTCCATATTCATAAATTGGATGTAATATCCACTATTCTTTGAAAATGAAATAAATCATCATGTTTATGCACATTTTTAATAAATTTTTGGACTAACTTAAGTGTCACATAGGAAAATTTTCTTGTCAATTGTATTATTTTTATAGTGAACTCTCGTCACCTATTCCCTTTTGCAAACTATTGAAAATATTAAGCATGAGCATTTTAAGTCTTTTATCAAATACAGATAGTTTTGTGTTTTACTCCGATGCTTTACAAAGCATACAGATTAGCTACCTGCCCGAGTTCTTTGTCTTCAGTCAAAAAGGACAGTCTCAGAGACCCATGGGGAAGAACTATGCCAGCTACTCTTGCACACAGGCTCCTGATGGCATTGCTTAAATAACTTTGGTTATTGGTGGACTCAGTCAGGATTTCCAGAACCTTAGTTGAGAAGAAGATGGATTTATGAGACTGCTAATCCAAGTTCAAGTGAGGCAGGTTTGATGGCACAGGACTGAATGAACTGCTGATGGATGGATATGGGCTTTGTTTGGAATAGTGCTGATGCTCTAATGTTCTATTCTCTGGGTATAAGGACCACTTTCTATTAAGCTATCTATCACTCATAACAATTTAGTAGACTGTGCTCTTGTAAATAGCAATGAAACATTTATCTGCTCCACCCTGACTCACCTTTCCACAATTCTGAAACTCTTATTGAGTACTCTTATTTTCATGGCAATACAGTTATCTGCATAGATTCAATAAGAGTCCTTCCACCTTTTTAACAAGTGGACCATAATTGGGAACATTGGTTATGCAACCGAGCTTTTGCCTATAATGTCGTATTTGAGAATGATGCTCATTTAACCAGCTATGACCAAATGCTTCTAGGCACTAAGGTTGACTTGGTGGGGGCTCATGCTTACCGAGTCTCTCTCGGGAAGACTGGCCTGGTAACTGGCTTCATAGGGTTCCCAGCCTTACAGGTGAGTGAGGAAGGTCACTTCCTGGTGGGCTCAGGAATCTTAGGCTGCTTTGGGGGACCTCAGGAAGAGAGGAATGCCCATCAAATCACTGGGTGCTGCAGGTGAAAAGTGGGGGTGAATTCTTGGCTTGGCTTCCTACCCTCAAGAGGCTTTGAAAAGTCCAATCTGAGATTCTTTATGAAAACTCTCAGCAAAGCAAATCTAAAACCTATGTGGTAAATTGTCATTCTTGGTGCATCTATGCAAATAACCAGGCCACTGTAATGAGACCAGCCTTATTTTGTGATCAAGAATAACTTTTCTTTGAGATTGTATTTGATCAGAATGGTAAGAGAGACTGTAGAGAGAAATTTTGTTTCAATAAAAAACTATAGCTGGCTCTTCTGGATGTTCAGATTCTGATCCTAGTCATTGTCTTTGAGCTATGTTGCACCTTCCTGTAAATTTCAGGTAACAGATTAATATACAAACTCTGTCTTCTCTGGTAGATACTTGATTGGCTTCCTCTCCACTGTGGATAAACTAGTTTTGATACCTATTTATGGTTTGATTTGGATCTATTTACATCGTACACTTAGTCAACTTAGCAAATCATTCTATTTCCTTCAATATCTAGCTACAACCTTCCAAATTAATCTACCTTTTCTCCCTTCCTCTTGACTTTAAGTCACTGAGATCTAAACCCTGACTTCCCAGATCCTTATTGGGAGTCTAGATTGCTTTGTAGCAGGCCTTTTCCTCCAGGATTTAAGAAAACACTACAGGCTAAAGCCTGGCCGCTTGTTATAAACCTGGGACTCATCACTGCAGTAGACCATGCATGGGCCGATTTCTCCCTTGAAAAGCTGCTGTCTGGGACACTATGGAATTCTGGAGAAATGTTCAGGTCATGTTTACCCACATCAGAATAGTAATTTAGATGCAGGACAACATTATAATATGATGTACAAAGCTGTGCTTCGTAATTAAATGGTTTCATTCACTGAGCTCTTGAAATTCATTAGTTCAACTTCTGGCTCTTTATTCCTTCCCTTTGTGTTAACATTTCTCTTTTTTATTTTAGGAATCCCACTCTTAAGATGCCTGACCTAATGGACACTGAAATGACTGGTCTTTGCCAACACACAAACCAAACATTTGCACCAGTCCTCTAGGGACATCACTGAGAAAATGCTGACTCTGAGGACCGTTCCACTCAGCCATCCCATGTTTGAAATATTTCTTATCCCTGTTTTGTTCAAGGACAGTCTCTCTGAGCCTGCCTGAGCCTGCCTTGAACAAGAAGAGGGACTGACAAAGCTGATTACACATCTATAGGTGGCTTTGCTGAGGACCACTAGGCCCTCAACCCCATGTGAACTTCCTGCACTTGAGCTTGTTTGCTCCATGTCAGATGCAGAATCCCAACCCCATGAGCTTAATCACACACCAACTTTGCTGCCTCAACTTTTCTCTTAGTACATTATGTGATACAGTTCAAGTCTAAGGGCTCCTCCCACACATCAGCTTCAGCATTGCATCTCTCTTCCACTTTCCATGGGCACCTATCAATCTACCGCAGGCCTCTGCCTATAAAAGCGTGGCTTGCACACATCTTGCCTGAATCTTCTCTGGCTTAGGCTTTGAGCATCTCCTTGTTGCAAAACTCTTCCTTAATAATGTCTTTCTTTACTCAAGTGTAGATTTACATTGTTTTCCTTGACAACACAGAAGATATCATTTAGGATTTGATTTTTGGAAGGTAAAGCATAAAAAGTTGTCAAGAAGTTTGAACACTTGACTCAGTAGGATCATGGAGTGCGGAGAAACTCTATTTAGTTATCTATTTAACCCAACTAATAATAATACAAATTTTTTAAAGTAGGCATAGGCCATACCATGATTATGAAGAACTTTTAAGTGAAAAACCTTGTTCTCATAAATTATCAAGGATGTGATAAAGTCAACACAAAATGTAGGAAAGTACTCTGATAAGACCCTTAATAGTTGTCTTCTAGGTAGATTACTCAAAATGTAAAGAAAAATAATCCAAGAAAAAATTTGTCATTTTAAGAGAGAAAATCCAATTTTAGTTTTTAAACTAAAGTTCTTATTGAAAATCTTATAAATAAACTCACCAAACCTAACACAAGTTTGACTATAAGAAATCAAATTTCCTTCCCATGAATCACCTACAACTTTCTTCATCTAGGCATGTGTTGTTGTTTTTATACAATGTTCTCTCTCTCATCCAGAACGCCTAGTCATTTTACTTCAGAATAAAATTATTGTCATAGTCTTTAACAAAAGATAGTCTGCCCTCTTGGCATGTGAAGTTTTCTCTCTCTGCGACTACTGCTCCTATTAGAGTCTAAGTCACATATGTTCATAATAATTTTATAACTACAGTCACTTCAATTGCACAGAGAAAGCCAGGAGGCAGTGCAAGAAAAAGTTATGCACTGGTTACCGTTGAAATAACAAAACAGATCTTATTAGAGTGACTGCACTAAGGAAAGGAGACTTCAGTGAAGAACTGAGCTCAATTTCCAATTCGGCAAAGATAGCTGGGCATGCAGAGCCAAGGGACAGAGTGAGGAGTCAGTAGATAGAAAATTACTAAGAGGAACCTGATTAGATATCAGGGGCAGGGGGATTCTTACTAAACTGGCGTAACAGAATTTTTACAGGCCAAGGTCTTAGACATTCAAGGCAGGGGATGTGATAAGGGGTTTCATCAGATATTGGGGGGCCAGGGGGTGCTTCTTAAGATTCTTTGCTAAAACTGGGTGTAGTAGCCTAATCTACAAGAGGACTCCTAAGAGCCTGACTGAAGTTTGGTCAAGGAGGGAATCTCTGTAGATAATTGTAAACTACCTTCATACATCAGTATTTTCTAGTAGACTAGCAGAGCTTATAAATATACGTCTCATAACTTTCTATAGCTATAAATAACTTCTTAATGTGGCAAAAATAAACATGTGCCTTAACAGACCCAAATATATAGCCTCTCTATATTACATAAAAGTCAGAGCAAAAAGTATGAAAAAAATAAAATGATATTTTGTAATTAATGCTTCAGTATTTTATCTTATTTAGATACGTTCTGGCTATCTGATGAATTAATTGACTCAGTTTAGCATCAGTCCAAAGTTTTAAGTTATTAAAGTATTTTTGAAACTATCTTCAAGCTGATATACTATAAAACATAATTATATTTTCAGTAAAATTTATCAGAATAATGAATTAATTTGACAAAATACAAATTTACATTTTTTTATAATGTTAAAATATAATACCTAAAAGGAGAGCTTATTAAATCAGCAAACCTTTATAAGTTGGGGAAGAATAAAAATACAGGGTGTTCCAAAAAATGTTTACACGCTTTTAATAATTATTAATTGATTTATTATTGGTTGATATTTATTAATAATTATTTATTATTAATTGTTAATACTACTGATTGATGTTTATTGATAATTATCAATTAATAAATAATAATTATTCATTCCAATGGGTTAGAACTGAAAATAAAGAAACATTGGAATTAGTAATTATTCAAAGTGCGTATACATTTTGGGGGACACTCTACATATGTTTGTATTATACCTAATGATGATAACTCAGAAGCTATAGCTGTTTTATCAGTTAAACCAATTAGAGGCCAGGTGCACGAAATTCATGCACTCGAGGGTCCCCTCAGCCTGGCCTGCACCCTCTCGCAGTCTGGGAGCCCTCGGGGGCTGTCCAACTGATGGCTTAGGCCCGCTTTAATCAGCCATCCTTAGTGCTGCCACAGAGGCGGGAGAGGCTCCTGCCACCGCCGCTGCGCTCACCAGCTGTGAGCCCAGCTTCTGGCTGAGTGGTGCTCCCCCTGTGGGAGCGCACTAACCACCAGGGGGCAGCTCCTGTGTTGAGTCTCTGCTCCCTGATGGTCAGTGCGCTCCACAGCAACTGGTCATTTTGCCATTTGGTCGATTATTAGCCTTTTATTATATAGGATAATATTAAATTAGTCTCATTTGCCAAAGTTGACTTCTATTATGTAAACTTTAATTTTTAGAACCTTTAAGTTGTGCCTATAAGTATATTTTTAACACATTAAAAGTATTAGAAATTTAATTTTGTTACTATCTGGGAATTTTGGGGAATATGCCATTTGTATAAGGCCTTATTTAGTTAACCAAAACAGTGCTCTATAAATTTTTTTTATACACTTACACAATGGAATACTATACAGCCATAAAAAGAAGGAAATCTTACCCTTGGCAACAGCGTGGATGGACTTGAGAGTATGATGCTAAGTGAAATAGCTAGTCAAAGAAAGACAAACGCCATATGATTTCATTTATATGTGGAATCTAATGAATAAAATAAACTGACAAACAAAACAGAAACAGACTCATAAATACAGAGAACAGACTGACAGCTGTCAGAAGAGAGGGGGAGGGGGACTGGGTGATAAAGGTGAAGGGATTAAGATAAAACACAAAAACAAAATTCATAGATAGACAACGATCATTACCAGAGGGAAATGGGGGTGAGGGGATATAGGAGAGAGTAAAGTGGGTAATAAATGGTGATGGAAAGAGACATGACCTGTGGTTGTGAACACACAATACAGTAACAGATGATGTATTATAGAATTGTACCACGTAAGGCTATATAATTCTATTAAGTAACGTAACCCCAATAAATCCAATTAAAAATTATAACCTAATCTAATTCCTAAAACTAGGAAAATAGTACATACCCAAGACTCATACATATACATCCAAGCATAGAGAACTTATAGCTTCAATGCTAAAGTTTCAGGCATAAATCCAGAAATAAAAAATTCACTTTTCATATAAAAAGAGTTCTTGCCTTCCCAGTGGATACACATTCTTAATTGATTTGAGTCCAAAATAGGGAAAAATAAATAAGAGAAAAAAGTAACAAACTTGATTTTTTGACATGTTTTGCCCAATAGAGATAAGATACCTGTGAACCACTTAATTCTTTATAGAGATTGCCAAATGATCAGACTATAAAATAAAAAAACAAAACAAATCCAGTACCAAAAATTACCTAAGTATTCCCAAAAAGTCAAAATCAAATTCTTACCATTCTACCAACAGACAAGAGGCTGGAACATAGGACCAGGGTCAGAATTTGCCTTTAGATCCCTGGGTTGCCTGTCAGGAATGGAGCACAGAAGGCTCCAAGTGGCCTGTTGACCTGGCAGGAGCAGACTAGAATCTGAAGGCAAGTCAAGGCACCAAACTGTCAAAGACAAAAAACAGACAAGTTAAGTTAGGAGACTAATATTATTGAGACTCTTGCTGTAGGGAGCTCACCCAATCTGAAGAACTTCAGATTGGTCTCAGCTTTTATAGGGAGAAATGACGAAAAAATACTCAAATTATGATTTCCTGTGTGGTTAAGTAAACCACAAGCTTGGAAAAGGATTAGTCATCTAAGAAGGAAGTGGTTTTTTGAGCTAGCTTAAGCACACTGAAATTTCAATTGCAGATAGTCAACCATGCAACAAAGAACAGGAAGCTGAAGTCTCTGTGGTTTGCCTTGTCAGTAGATTCCGGAAAAGGGGAGGAAGTTCGTTCAGTTTTGTCACATGAGAACGAAGATCGTATAGGAAAGAGTTTAAAGCATTTAAAAATAATGGCCTCATCTTGTCTAGTCTCTCTAGACCCAGCATGTCAAACTTGCGGCCCTCGGGCCTCATGTGGCCCACAACAAATATTTTTGTGGTCCAGCCAATATAACGGTAGGTAAGAAATGTTTTAATAAAAATTTCATAACTTAATTTTTACAATATCCTGTTATACATAACTAGTAGCCTGGTGCACAGATTCGTGCACATTGAAAGGAAATTAATTAGAAGAAAGATTCATGCAGTAATTACGTTACTGCAAAAAATTACATATCAAGCCGAAACCGGTTTGGCTCAGTGGATAGAGCGTCG
This sequence comes from Myotis myotis, assembly GCF_014108235.1. Taxonomy (NCBI): domain Eukaryota; kingdom Metazoa; phylum Chordata; class Mammalia; order Chiroptera; family Vespertilionidae; genus Myotis; species Myotis myotis. Next base: position 44,713,937 of record NW_023416320.1, on the reverse strand, counting down.
GCCTGCGGACTGAAAAGTCCCAGGTTCGATTCCGGTCAAGGGCATGTACCTGGGTTGCGGGCATATCCCCGGTGGGAGATGTGCAGGAGGCAGCTGATCGATGTTTCTCTCTCATCGATGTTTCTAACTCTCTATCTCTCTCCCTTCCTCTCTGTAAAAAATCAATAAAATATTTTAAAAAATTACATATCAAAATAGTATATATAATATAGTATTATAAAGTTAAAACATGTGTGCAATTGGTGCCAGCGAGAGCTTTATATGTATCACACATGTGCAAGTCAATGTTTATTTTAAATTGCCAGTGTTCATCATATGTACTGGCCAGTCAGTCAGACGGTTGGACAGATGTATGGTCGGTCACTTAGCCTTTTATATATATAGACTACAGGCCCGGTGCACAAGATTTGTGCACTGGTGGGAGGCATGGCCTGCGCGGATCGGCCCACTGTGGGAGCACCACTCATCCTGGTTAGCCAAGCGGCTGCTTCTGCTGTGGGAGCACTGCTCATCCCGGTCAGTCGCATGGCTGTGTACCCACCTCTGAGCGGCTGCTCTCACTATGGGAGTGCCGCTCATCTTGGTCAGCCAAGCGGCTGTGGACCCACCCTCTGAGGAAGTGCATTGACCACCAGGGGCAGCTCCGGTGCGTGTCTGCCTCCTGGTGGTCCGAGCATATCATAGCAACTGGTCAATGGATCGCTCTGGTCATTCCGCCATTCAGTCACTGAGCTTTTATTATATAGGATTATTAATAATGAACTACAAGTTCACTAATGACTGATGACTATAATCGTGTTGCATTTATTTCTCTTATGCACCTTATGCACAGGCACCTCATTTCTCTCCACTAATACTAGCAGCAAATATTTTAGCAGCCAATTGCCATGTCATTAGTCTTGTACTGACTTGTTTGGTGTGTATAACAGGAAATATTTCGCTTTTGGAGAACAAGAAAAATAGGTTTATTTGGATTATGCTTATTAATTTTTGCAGTTATTCAGTGTCTGATAAGTTAATGTTCAAGAAAAAATATTAATTTTTATTATTATGTTCTCTTATTTTATGTTAATGATTAATCATTTGTTTCAGCCCTTTGTATTCAGCATGTCTCTATTGAAATAAACCTACATTCCTATGAAAATCGAAGCTTTGTCTTTTTGTGGCCCACATAAACTTAAACCTTGTTTATTTGGCCCCTTGTTAGCCTTTGAGTTTGGCATGCTTGCTCTAGACTCTAGTAATGAGTCTAGACCACATTTTGATCTAGTCTATAGTCCTCTAGACCTGAATCTAGGCTAAATCATGTCTCCTTCCCCTACCCTGCTGATTCTGCATGTAGCTTACTTACTTTTCCTGCCCCCCAACCTCTTTAAATGTAGCCTCTCTTTCTCCCACTTACCACCTCTATTCATATCTCTCCATTGGTCAAAATGCTGATCCAATTATTATATCACCTTATCCCTTTGAGGCTACTGCACTACATTACTAAATGGTCTTCTTCCTTGAAGTCTTTACTTACAATTTGTTCTCCAGGAAGCAGAGTGAACCAAAATGAAAATCTGATTTTGTTACTAATCTGTTCAAAATTTTCAACCTTTCCATGTTGCCTTTCAAAACTAGTGTGACCATGCCAGTATTAGGCTGTTTGATTACAATAGCTTTATAGTATAATTTGATATCTGGTACTATGAGCCCTCCTACTTTGTTCTTCTTTCTCAAGATTGCTGTGGCTATTCAGAGTCTTTTTGGTTCTATATAAAATTTTGGAGTATTTGTTCTAGATCTGTGAAATATGCCATTGGTATTTTAATAGGCATTGCATTGAATCTATAGATTGCTATGGGTAGTACGGACATTTTCATGGTGTTAATTTTTTCAATCCATGAATATGGTATACTCTTTCACTTGTTTGTATCGTACACTATTTCTTTTTTCAATGTCCTGAGAGAGAAGCTTGGAGGTAGTAACTACGTGAGGCTACAGAAACCAGCCAGTGAGCTGGACAGGGCAGACAGGAGAAGCTGCTGGGCCAGAGAGCTCAGATACTGCTACGATGTGAGGCGGTGAGTCTAGGAGCAGCATGCAGCATCCCAGATACTAACTGTGGGTACAGAGACTATTGCTAATTTGTGATAAAGGTGTATATTGTTCACCAGCCAGTGTGTGGCTACCTTTATGGAACACTGCTGTAAAGAACTGTTTTGTCTGATGGCTATATGGCCACTGGCTTCTGCACTAAAGACTCATTCTTTTACACCTCTCATGGCATCTCTGTCTAAGACCTGGCAACCAAGAAGGTCCAGCCCATGGCTCAACAGTTACTGTAGCAAGTAGGGTTCGAGAGGGAACCTACTCTGGTGTAGTCGGGAAGGATTTAGAACAATATATGGACTCAGAAGAACTCAGAGCAATCGTACTGAGCAGTGTCCTTGATGGCTCTGAGAGAGCATTTAACTTTCACTGTTTTATATTTTGTTCCTAAGAGTAGTCACTCCTATAGCTCTCAAAGAGTAGAAAGTATGTCACCTTCATCTTCATTTCCATAGTTCCCAGGCCACTGTTCTATGTGCTTTAAATGTGTTCACTCATTTAATCTTCACAATACCATAAGGAGGGTTTTACTTTTATCCTCACTTACTTCACACTTAAGGAGGTTACGGGCCCCAATCATGATTATATTCATGATGTCAGGTAGATGTGAAAGTAGGTAGTCTGGCTCCAGAATCCATGCTCTTAATTTCTATACTGTACAAGAAAGTAATTTAATTTTCTTCTTAATTCTGGAGTCTAGTTTCAGAATAGATTTATATATTTTTATCTCCTTTTTCTCTTTTTAAAAAAATATATTTTTATTTATTTCAGAGAAGATGGGAGAGGGAGAGAGAAATAGAAACATCAGTGATGAGAGAGAATCATTGATCAGCTGCCTCCTGCATGTCCCACACTGGGGATCAAGCCCACACCCTGAGCATGTGCCCTGACAGGGAATCGAACCATGACCTCCTGATTCACAGGTTGATGCTCAACCACTGAGCCACACTGGCTGGGCATCTCCTCTTTCTCTTGATTCTTTCATTATTGCTTGTATTCTGTGATCTATATTTATTTTTGTAAAATAAAATAATTTTATTGCACTCTAAAAATTTTAGATATTAAAAATCTCATATGCATTCATTTTTTTTAATTTTTATTTTTTGATATATTTCTCTTTTTTATTGCTTAAAGTATTACAAAGAGTATCACATATGTCTCCTTTTTTTCCCTGCCCTTGACAATATGAGCAACATTGGAAGAGAAGAGTTTTCCTTTAATTTTCAAGTTTTACAATCTTAAATGTGAAGATTAGCCTCTCCAAAAATGCTACTTTGGCAAAAAAAAATGCCTCTGACCTCCCCCTATTTGCCTAAAAGCAGGACATAGATTGATGAGTGAGTCCCCTCTCCCTCTCTAAGAAGGATAAAAGTTCATCACCACAGCCAGCTTTAGGCCTTTATCAGTCTTCAGGGGGCACCAGAGAAATCTACATGACAAACTTTCCTAACCAGCCCTCACCTACTATTAGCTGCGGTGATGAGAAAACAGCTTTTCTGAGCTGCTGCCTAGGCATTGTAGAGTAGGACAGCTGCTCACATTGAGTCTGGACATTCACGTAGGGACCTGAGCTTAGGATTCCAAGTTCTTACTTTGCTTCTTCCAGAGCATCTTGTAAAATAACCATAGAGTTGACCCTGCCAGAGTTAGTGACCTCCACCCCACCCACCTTGTCAGTACATAATGGATGCTTGCTACCCTGCTCTCTAGCTCCTGCTAGCTTGTGACCTGGGACAGAGGACTGCTCATTGAGCAATCCAACCCCCAACCCTGTTTCTGGGGTCTGTAAGTAATAAATCTTGCAACTCTACTTCCTGTGTTTGGGTATATTGGAACTGCACCTTCAATCAAAATAACCCCCGCCCTAACCGGTTTGGCTCAGTGGATAGAGCATCGGCCTGAGGACTCAAGGGTCCTGGGTTCAATTCTGGTCAAGGGCATGTACCTTGGTTGCGGGCACATCCCCAGTGGGGGGGGTGCAGGAGGCAGCTGATCGATGTTTCTCTCTCATTGATGTTTCTAACTCTCTATCCTTCTCCCTTCCTCTCTGTAAAAAATCAAAAAAATATATATTTAAAAAAAAATAACCCTCAGGGTCCGGGTTTCAATTCCCCAAAGTGAGAGCTTGGATGCAGAGGGAATTACATGCTGACTGGTATCGGTGGCTTGTGCCCCCTCATTCAGCAGACCATAATCTTCATATTCTTTTATTGTATACACACAAATAGAATATATATTGTATACATATACATTTTATTTTTTAATTTTTATACATTGATTTTAGAGAGAGAAAGGAAGGGAGAGAGAGGAAGGGCAGGGAAAAAAGAGAGAGTGAACATCCATTTGTTGTTCCACTTATTTATGCATTCATTGGTTGCTTCTTGTATGTGCCCTGCCTGGGGATCAAACCTGCAACCTTGGCAAATCAGGATGATGCTCTAACCAACTGAGCTACCCGGCCAGGGCCAATCTGCATATTCTTAATTTAATACACCAGCTAAAATTTAATCCCCCAACACAGTTTCCTTTCTATTTGCCTTCACATAGTTCACCCTCCCTGACGACCTAAAGTTGTCTCCCTGGTCTTGTCACTTTTCTAAACATTTATTGTTTCCTTGCTAAGCAAGTTCTAACCAAGCCTTCAAGCTACTCATCCCTGAGTTCCTCCTATACATTTATGAGATATACATGTCAACGGACTTCTGTTTGTTTTCTCTTGTTGATCTGTCGTTGTTACAGAGCCCTAGTCAAAACCTAAAACAGTTGGAAAAGATTTTTTTTCCTCCCCTGCATATTCAAGGACATAATCCTACACAGGTCCAGGGGGAAGTAAGTAATATTGAAGATACCAGAATGCGAAAGACTTCACATGTTGCCTCTGAGACCTGGAGAAGTCGAAGGTTTAGATGAAAAGCAGCACACATCTAAGATAAACAGAACAGCTATGCTGAGCATAGGGCCCCAGCTGTGCTCATTTTTGCCTCGCAGGACACAGGAAACAGATATAATATGTAGGATTTTAAAAGACTGTAACTGAGTCCTCCACGTTTTAAAAAAAATAGAAGTAATTAAAGATTCAAGAATAAAACTAAGTGAAATATATTTTAAATAAACACTATGATTTTTAAAAAGGAAGCAGTGAAATATCAGAAGAAAGTAGTCAATTAGGCATTTCATTAGGAAAATCTTGAGGTATAACGAAAGAATAAAAGAATTTCTGACAATCAAAACATGCCCTCAGAGATTTATATCAAGGAATAAAGGAGAGCAAGCCTAAAATATAAACACATTCACTTTTTAATGTGACTTTTATCATTTACTTAAAAATCTGCAATCAGGAAATATAAAGTGAACTGCCAGAGCCATTGTTTTTCAGCAATTGTTTTGGAATCCATGGAATGGAGTAGAATAGAATAGAATGGAGAATACAATACAGTACAAAACAATACAATACAAGCATATAGTTTGAATTAGGGGGAAATAATATACAAGGTAAAGGTAGATAGCAGATATGATAGATAGATAGATGAATATACCGATATATAGAAAAATTTTAATAAGTGTATGTTTAAAAAGATTAGTCACAATATTCTCTTGGAATGTTTAAATTTGGAAAAGTACTACTTCAAATCCATCCACAAACCAAAGCAGGCCTGTGAACTTCTTATTACCCACCTATGACAAGATGAGTATGGAAATTGAGAACAAGTCTTGAGAAACTTTTGTAGGAGTCTGAAAAAGAAATTGCATGTCTATTCTATCTAATAATAAGAAAAAGTTTAGAGTTTCACTTTCTGCCTTTTTGTAATTTTTCTAGTAATTCATTTTATTATGTTTTATAAAAGAATCAGCAGACTATGATGGATTAGAAATTTAAAGAATAAAACTGTCCCTTTCCCAGAAGTAGTTTGAGGAGTAATAGAATTATATTTGGCCAAGGCAGGTGCTCTGGATTCTTTAATTCAGCTCTCATTTTTATCTTTCCAGGAAGGGGAATTGTCTACTCGCACTATAAGAGAAACTGGAAACAAGAGAAAGGGAAAGAGGACCTTTCTGTTTAGCAGGTACAAGCTGGAACTGTAAGTCCAGTAAACACCTTAGGATTTCCATAGTCAGTGTGAGGCCAGTCATTTGCCCATTTTTACCCACTGTCCTAAGGTTACTATTATTGCTATTGTTATTTGGCTCTCCACGCTGTTCTTCAAAACACGGTGCTGGATTTCATTCAATCACTCACAGACACCACACGATAACTCTCCCTCTAACTTCCAGGCTAAGGAGCAGGGAAAATGTGGGGACCCATTTCAGCTCTGGGGAGTTCAGGTGGCGCCCTGGTTTGCATCAGTCCCCCCTGTCTGGTGGCACTTCTATGGATCTGGATTGTTGTCTGTGTAGGGAAGAGCAGACTTTTGATGGGATATGTGGATCCCGGAGGTGCTCAAGAGTGCTTTGAGCCTCAAGCTTACCCCACCCTTAGCTACAAACCACAAAATGTACACAAAAGACACTTTCTCAGATTTTTTTTTTTTACTTTTATCACACGTTTTCTGAGAAGAGACAAGAGCTAACTTTCGAATCCACTTCTCGGAAAATTGACAAAAGCTCTTTGATCTTAGAGAACATCCGCCTGGCCCCTCACACCGGATTCCTGTTTCATGGTCCACTGGTCTCATGAGCAGCCTCAGGGCCCCTGGGACCATAATGTACAAAATCTCTGCTCATTGCCAGATGTCAGGACCCTGTCACCTTCAGACAAATCCTCTTACTAAATAAAGCCTTGTCTTTTATTACCTCCACATCTTTCTACAAGAGACTTCTGTCAGAATTCAGTCCACCTTGCTGCCAGGCAATTCTTTCTCTGGACCTCCTCTATGTACACGTCGCCTGGGAGCTGGAATGTGCAGGCTAATGTTGAGTTCAATGATGTGTCCTCCAGCTGTTGGACAGAACAACTTGAAGAGAGTTTGGCCATTGACTGAGCCCCACTTTCCAAAGATCTGTAGCTCAGCATGTCTGCAGGACCCTGGGAAGGGCCTACGGACACTCTAGACAGTTCTGTGTAAATTGACATCATCTACTAGCAGAGGCTGAGGCCAGAAGGCTGCCCAGATTCTTGTTTCTCAGAGAGTAGAAGCGATCTGCTCATTCAAAACCCGAAAAAATAAAATAAAAGGGAAAGTAGAAAGAGTTCTGAAAACCCATGTTAATATTTTAAAATATAATGAAAGTTGGATGAGTTTAAATGAGTTTTAAAAGGGAAGAGAACGTTTTAAAGCATCTATTGCACATAAAGATGTGTGAAGAGAGAACTCTAGGAATAGCAAAAGTAAATTCATAGGATAAAAGAGAAAATCCCAAATGGGAACATCCTGGGGGTTTCTTTGTCTAAATTTCAAAATAAAATGTAACAAATTATAGTCTCCAAAGCTGTGTTTAATATAACAAAATGAAAACATGTTTTCAAAGCACTGGAAATAGTATGGAAAGAGTAATTAACCAGCAAAAATGTAGTAATTTATGCTATTACTATTACTAAGGAAATACCAACACAATAAGCTTACTCTCTGGTATGTATGAAATAAATATTTAAAAGCGAAAAGGAAGATGACAACATAAAGTCATGAATAAAACAATAGAAAGATAAAATAAAAGTAATATCTGATAATGCAATAGCAATACTAATAGTACTTTAGAAAAAATTATAAATTTATGTATTTGAATTTAATCAATTTATTAAAAACTTAAAAATGTAACAATTAACAAAACTTGAAATAAGAAATGGGAAATCTAACAATTTACTTGATCTGTATATCTATTATTTTATTGTGTCTGCATTGATTTAAATCATTGTCTGTCTCCACAAATAGAGACTTTCATAGGGATGGTGGGTGCTTTATGTTCAAGTTTTGGTCACCCACATAATAAGTGCTCAATAAATGTTTGTAAATAGAAAAGAATGTGAAAAAAAGAGATTTTAAAGTTATAAAATAAGACTAAAATATTTAAAATATAAAAGTTAATAGTGACTTAAAAATAAGAGCACCTAAATGTGACATATTTACTGGATAATTTTTTCAGGCATCTAAAAAAGGGGAGTGGAGATAAGAATGAACTATAATTTTTTTGAGAGATAATATGTGTAAGGCACCATGCTCGGATTTTTTAGACTTAAAAAAAAGAAGTATAAGAGTCAGAATAAAAAACACTTAAATACCAATGTTTGTGGATGATGTGATGATATAACTAAAAAATAAGAGGAAAAGTAAATCCTAAAACAAATTAAGCTTTTTGTTATATGATATAAAAAATAAGCATTGCATTTAAATGCTTAAGTACCACTGATATCTAGAATGTGAAGTGAATGGATTCTGTTCCTGAGAGCAAAAACAGTAATTATGAATTAATACATTAAGAATTAGATGTTCATTACATACACACACACACACACACACACACTCACCCTAAATGTACAAGAACACACATCAATGAAGAGGAAAAGTCTCCATGAGGTTAAAAGGCTTTAGAAATACCTGCACTATTCTCAGTAGCAATTCATTCCAGTAATATCATTTCTGACTTTTGCCATTCCCTAATCACACTCCATCCTAACTTCTATCACCAGATTGATTATCTTAAAATAGGAATTTATAAGCCATCTAATGGTCCAACTTCATCCACCAGACCCCACCCCTGTCAGAGCACAGAAAAAGGTCAAAATCCAAAGTCATGCATAATCCTTTCATCCATTATGACCAATCTCCACTTCCTTGTTAAAATTCGTAATTATTGGCAGTTTATTTTTTACTTTAGTGAGAACATTTACCATGAGACACTTTTAACAAATGCTTAAATGTACAATGCAGTACTGTTAACTATAGGCATGATGCAGTCCAGTAGATCGCTAAATTTCTTCATCTGCAGAACTGAAACTTTATGTCCCGTGACTAGGAATTCCCCGCTCCCTGTCTTCCCAGCCCCTGGTAACCACCAGGGGTTTCTGTTTTCTGCTTCGATGAGTTTCAGTTATTTTTGGATTGCTCATATAAGTGAAATCATACACTGTTTTTCTGCATCTGATTTATTTCACTTAGAATAACATCCTACATCCATGTTGTTGCACTTACTTTTATATCCATTTTCTGATTCCTCCAAAGTTGCCTATGTACTGACCTCCTGTGCCTGTGCCACATGCCCCCCACGCTGCATTTTTCTAATTATGTGTATTTCATGAAGCTTTCCCAGGTTTTTCCAACGTAGGCAACCTATCCCTTCATCATAGAACATTTATTCTTATAACATTGGCCAGCCATTTGCTGAAGCCTCACAGTTCATTGTGACATTTCTTCAGGTTTCATTTTCACTGCAACTTAACAGTCCATGCGTTTGTGTGTAACATTTCTAATTAGGTCAGACAACATATTCCTCATAATATTTAGCTCAATGTCTCACACAGTAATTATGCAGTAAATATTGTTTAATCAATCGAATGGTAACAAACTCCTTAAGGGAACATTTCATTTACCTCAGTATCCCCAAGGCATAGGAAATACTTGACATGGAAATGCTTGACATGTAGTAAATGCTCAATAAATATCAGGTAGTATATGGGGAGAAACAGAGAGAAAGAAAGAATGAGATGATTTGGCTGAGAACGCATTGCTGAATACAGAGGTCAATTCTTAGTTCTCTTCCTTTTTTAATAATTCTTTTTATTTTTTCAATTACAGTTGACATACAGTATTGGTTTTTCTTGGTTGACCTGTCCGCAGCATCTGACTCAGCTGGTAACTCCTTCCCGCCAGAAACACCTCTTTCACTAGACTTCTAGGACTCTCACTCTCTACGTCTTCCTCCCGTGTCACTGGCTGTTCCTTCTCAGTCTGTTTTACTGCCTATGTCTTCTCCCAGCCTCTTCCCCTTGCAATGCCTCAGGGGTCGGTCCCTGGTGCCCTTCTTCTATGTTTTCTTCTCTAACACTTATTCCCTTGAGTGATTTCATTAATTCATGGCTTAAAAAAACACACACAAAAAAAACCCTTGTGTTGATAATTCCTATAGGTACACCTCCAACTCTGACACCTTCACTATTGCCTATTTAATATCCTCACTGGGGTGTTCACTCAGTCTTCCTCCTTGAACTGGCTCCTGCAGCAGGGTTCTTCGTCTCAGTTAAGAATCAAAAGAGCATTTTCCCAGTTTCAGGCATTCTTAACTATGTTGTTCTCAATTCATCAGGTAACACTCTTTGTTGTACCTACACAGATGCCAACAACTTCTCACCTTCCACCCCTCTACCAACTTGATTTGAGCCATCATCATTGCTCACCTTGATTGTTACAACGGCACCTACAATTTATTCCCCACGCAGCAGCCAGAGAGAGCCTTTGAGAAAGTACGTCAGAGCCGGTCACTTCTCTCCCAAAACCCTGCAACAGCCCTCCATTTCACTCTGAGTAAAGCCCAGAATTGTTATGAGAAAATATCCAACTGGACTTCCCATGTTTCTCTCTGACTTTATCTCCCACTAGTTTCCCTCTTGCTCACCCCCTCTACTTACAATACCCTCCTTGCAATTTATTTCAGCCATTTACTGCTGCTTAATAATCCACTCCAAAACTAAATGCCTTAAGACAACAATGTGTTATCTCTGTGGCTCTGTGGGTGGATTGACATCAGCTGGGCATTCTTGCTGAAGGTTTCTTGTATGGTTGAGGTCAATGTCAGCTGGATCCGAAGTTATCTGAAGGCTCAATGGACTAGGTGTCCAGACTGGCTCACTCTTGTGACTGGCCGCTGATGCTGGGCCTTAGCTAGGGCTGTGGACCAGAGCACCACCACGTGGCCTCTCTAGGGGCCTTGGACTTCTCACAACATGGCAGGCAGGAGATGCAGCATCACAAGAGCATGTGTTCCAGGAGGCAGGAAGGAGATGTTTCTGGGCCAGGTAAGGGCCACACCTGGAACTGACATAGTGACACTCGGGTCCCAGTCAATTTGTTTAAGCAGTCTCAGAGCCTGGCAGGATTTAAGGCCATGGATAAATAAACACCTGTTCATGGGAGTGTGGCAAGGCTGCACTGCAAAGAGCATGTGGGCTGGGAGGTATAACTGGGGCAATCCTTGAAAAATAAAACCTATCATTCTACTGTTCAAACACAACAGCTAATGCCTTGTGCTAGCTTCTCCCTCTGCCAGGAATGGTTTTCTCCCAGGATCAGCATGTTTTGTGCCTTCGTGGTTCTCAAGTCTGCTTTCTAACCTACTTCAACTCTGCTCATATGTCGCCTTCTCAATGAGCCCACCTTTGACCACTCACTTAACTTTATACAAAAACACCTCCCCTATGACTGAGTGCTCACAATTGCCCATGACACAGCCATTGGGTTAAAGCTTGACCCACTTTAGTCAGGCTCCCCTCCTCCCAGAAGCCCCTAAAATTTAGCTTGGCCTTGAGTTTCAATAAGCACTAAACCACTAAGGTACGAAATGTCACACCCTCTTAACAGCTAATTCTGAGAATTGTACTGACTAACCACAAAGAAAAATATTTTCCTCGTGATGCCACCTGTTTGCCCCACTGCTTGCCCCGCTCCCCACAAATTTCCTGCTATAAAAAAACTTACTTTCTTCTGCATAATGGTGCACTTTTCTGAGATCAGAGCATTCTCCCTATTGCAATAATCTTTTTAAATAAAGTATTGCTTATTTTAAGTCCTCGAAAAGCATTTGCTCATTTAATGGATAAACTCTCACCTGTGGTGTGACAAAAGCAGGTCCACCTAACACATAAAGATATAGAATCAAAAAATATTTCTACTGCGCTAGCCGGTCTGGCTCAATGGATAGAGCATCAGCCTGCAGACTGAAAGGTCCCAGGTTTGATTCTGGTCAAGGGCACATGCCTGGGATTCAGGCTCAATCCCCAGTGTGGGGCGTGCAGGAGGCTGCCGATCAATAATTCTCTCTCATCATTGATGATTCTATCTCTCTCTCTCCCTCTCCCTTCCTCTCTGAAATCAATAAAAATATATTTTTTTAAAAATTGCTACTGATCTTACGGTGCCCCAACCCGCGGGGCATGCAACGTGGGTACCGTGACGATTCCTGTAAGGGAATGAGAGGATAGGAGGCGCGAAGAAATGGAGGCAAGACAAGATCCTGATCAAGCCTCAAATTTTATTCTTCCAGAATATATATTGTTTTAGGGACGGGGGTGGGGGGGTGAGGGGGGAGGGGGTGGAGAAGCCTATTAGCTTATCAACAGGGTTGTAGCAGGCTCCGGTTGTGGCCGTAGTTGCTTCAGGGTATAAGATAATTATCTTTAGCTGCTGACCAAACCTCAGGACTTACGTGGTTTCTGGTAACTAGGAGTTCCTACCAGAAACTTATTGTTCTTAAGATGGCTTTGTCTAGGCCAATATCTCTAATGGCTCCCAACATTACAGGGTCTATTCTCCACCCCCCAAGTAATTGAGTCTCTGACATGTTCCTGGAGCCAGCTTTTCATTTCAGTCACGTGGTCTCTACAAAATTCTTAGTAGTGCTCTGCCTTGTTTTTCTTAGTCCTTCCTAACTCCTTTCCCTCTCTGCTCTTGAACCTGCTCAGAACTGGAGCCTGGTTATTTAGGAACGGTTTTCTGTAATGCTGCTAGCTCACTGGATTTTCAATCATTCTCTCTCGGAACACCCTTGTCAACTTGTGTTAAGTTATTATCCTATGTAATCCAAGCCACTAGTCTAGACCTTCCCTATAGTTGGCTATGTGCTCTCAGGCACAATATGGTGATCTACCTGGCCTGGACCCCTTTCCTCTTCTCCTGCTGACCTGTCCACCAAGCTGGCCCTGACTCACTGGGCAAGCTGCCACTGCTGTTTCTGACACCTCCTAGTCTTCTACATCCTACTTCAGTAAATTAGGTTCCTTCTAGACACATCCTGGGCCAGAAGAAAAAGAGACATTTTTTTCTTCGTGATCATGCATAGGTGATCATGCAAAAAGATAGGAGAGCACAGTGATTTCTATGTTCCAAGGTATTCCTCCATTCCTAAGCTGTAGGCAGAGAGAGAGAAAGGTGGCAAAAAGTCAAAAGTCTTATGGTCATAATGAATTTCAGTTCATGGCTACATAATGCACCTGTTATTACACACTGCTGCTCCTTTAAATACAGTTGCAGATCCCCGTTAGAATGAATGAAATACTAGTGCCTGAGAGTTTCACCCAAGCATCACGAGTAAAGGGGCAATCTTCAAATTGATTCCAACTGCACAAATCTCTTGAGTTGCAAGATAGAGCTGGAAATCAGTTGAAGAAAATGTATGGGATTTCTGGATTGATGGATGTTAGGACACTCTAAATCAGTGGTTCTCAACCTTCTGGCCCTTTAAATACAGTTCCTCATGTTGTGACCCAACCATAAAATTATTTTCGTTGCTACTTCATAACTGTCATGTTGCTACTGTTATGAATCGTCATGTAAATATCTGATAGGCAGGATGGTCTTAGGCGACCCCCGTGAAAGGGTCGTTCGACCGCCAAAGGGGTCGAGACCCACAGGTTGAGAACCGCTGCTCTAAACCGTGGGGAAAATCTTCCCTCTCATTAAAGATGAAAGTTTGCTTTCAGTGCTGCTCTTAAACATAGGAAGTGACTCATGTTTTTATATCTTCTTTGTCTTCTTTTCCAATTTTACGCCTTCAGGTGAGGCAGAGGGTGAAAGGAAAGGCCTCTGGAGTCCAAGTAATCACCCTGGGTTCTACCTTCTCCCACCCAACTTCTGAGTCTCCTCTGTGTCATATGAATAATAATTTATGTACTTATCCCATCAGTCATAATATGGATTCAACAAGAGGACAAGTTGGAAATATTTTTAAATATATATTTTTATTGATTTCAGAGAGGAAGGGAGAGGGAGAGAGAGATGGAAACATCAATGATGAGAGAGAATCATTGATCAGCTGCCTCCTGCATGCTCCCTACTGGAGACTGAGTCCATAATCTGGGCTTATGCCCAACCGGGAATCAAACCATGACGTCTTGGTTCATAGGTTGACATTCAACCACTGAGCCTTATGGGCTGGGCTGAAAATATTTTTAATAATAAACTTATAACCAATTGCAGGACTATATGGTAACTTAGAATGAAAACAGCAGCAACACTGTATAAGTGGAAATATAACTGTATTGGATAATTAATATTTTAAATGCCATTTCCCCCAAATTAATATAGCAATTAAATATATTTTAAAAATACTTGAAAATGAATCTAGCATTTAACTAGAATAGTAAATGTATGAGAATAACAGACATGTTTGAGAAGGGGCAAAGGAAGAATAAGAGTGTGTTTGTTCTGTCTAGTATATAAAATGTAATATTGGGCTGAAGTGGTAGTTCTCAACTGAGGGCAACTTTGTCCCCCATGTTATTTGATAATATATTTGAGATATTTTTGCTTGTTACAGTTGAGCTGGGGTGAGAGTGGGGGTGTGTTCTGACATCTAGTGGTTGGAGGCAAAAGATGCTGCTAAACATCCTACAGTGAATAAGACTTCTCCCTGCAGCAAAGAATTACCCAGCCCACCATGCCAATAGTGCTGGGGTTCGGAAACTGAGCTTGTAATGTCAACCTACAAGCCAAGCGGTTCATTGAGAGATGAAAAAGGGGAGAGTTAATGGGCACGAACACTAATATTGAGACTTACAGCTCCACTTAGCAGAATGGAGCTGAGCTGGGTTTACTCACACTGGCAAAAGCCACCTTTCTAAGCTCTCTTGCCTCCCATGCACGTTTCTTGGAGCTGACTGAATCTGTTGAACCAGATTTTCCTGGGGCAGAACTCAAATGTAATTGAAACTACATAACCACTTCCCACCTGGGGAGAGAGACATTTCAAGGGAAATCAGAATGAAATTAAAATTTGAATTTTGAAATAGAAATTGAAAGGAAATTTCCTTTTCAATTGAAATCACAGAGAAAGAAAACAATATTGCCATAATCCAAGTAGTCTCAGGAAAGAGTCAGATTTTAGCAACTTGGATAAAAAGGAGGTTGAAGAAGCTAGAACGATGAAAGAAATAGTAGGAGATTTAGAAAGGAAGTGATTATAGGGGCTGGCACCTGAAAAGGCATAATATGATCTACCTCCTAAACAAATCAAATAATAGCAAGTACTTATGTGTCAGGATCTGTTCTAAAACTTTATAAAATAAATATTAAATTACTTAGTCCTCACAACAACTCTGCAACTCTGTTATTACCCCCATATTACAGATGACAAAACTAAGTCAAAGGCAGGTTAAGTAACTCACGTAAACTCACAGGGCTAATAGGTAGGGAGTCAGACTTTAGATCCAGCCATCTAAGGTCCCTGCTAGCTATGATATACTATGTCTGTGCTTATAGACCTTAAAATCAAAAAAGGAAAGGAAAATATGAATCAACTGATCCATTAGAAAAAGCAGAGCTGCAAATGAGTGAGGGGCTCTGAAGGAAAGGACAGGCCTCTGGCAGTGATACACAGGAGGCTGAGGTGAGCATCAGGGTTGCATGCCTTGAGAAAGAGAGGTGTCAACCGATGGTGGATGGTTGTATGGGTGTTGGCACCTATTCAGTGTACTAATGGGTGCCAGTGATTGAAATGCAAAGCTTGATGAATGCAAAACAGCTCAATTGTGATACAATATGGCTGTATGGCAGCCCTGGGGCCTGGCCCCTCACATCTACACAGCTCTTCTCTGCTCTGGCCTGTCCATTCTGTGCCAGTCTGTTCTGGCCTGCACTGGTCTTCCTGCTCTGCTGAGGCACCTTCCGCGTCTCAGCTCAACCAGGGAAATAGTCTTCAATCTTTGGTGGAAAGGGAAACTGTGCTCAGAGAGCCAGTGGGGAACTGACTTCGATAGAAGTCTCTGATACCTAAGTGGTCTGGCCTCATGCACATAAGGACTCCAAATCCTTGCCATTTGATTGGTCCAAAAGGCACTGTCCTGATTGGTCAGAATGGAGTTGCTCTGATTGGTCAGTGAAGATGTTGATGGGATATAGCTGTGCAGCTCCCATTAGAAGGGGAGAGCTTCATTCCTATTGGTTGAAATAGGATTCCAGGAATCCTTTATCAGGGCTGGCTCCGATGGCAGGAACACAGTGCAGGCAGGCAGTTCAGTGCAGAGGCAGGTAGTTCAGGGCAGGCTTCTCCCTGAAGCACAGTTTGCATCAGAGGCCCCTGTATAGAAATGGCTGCTGGGCTCTGTTTTTAAAAATTGGAGCCCAGTTAACCACCAGGAGCCCTTCTTAGTAAATATCATCTTTCTCAGAGTCCAGAGGCTTTTCTGAGAGTCCAAGGATGAAAAGGCTTTAGTGAGGTGACATAAGAGTGACGAGGGGAGAGTTGTAGTCAGAAGAAGCAGTACTTGCAAAAGCAAGAGGGAGCAGAGCAGACACCGAGGCTGCCGGGTGTGCTGGGCTCCGAGGCAGGAGAGCGGAAGGCGGGGGGGGGGGGGGGGGGGGGGGGGGGGGGCATGAGGCTGGAGCAGGAGGCAGTGGCAGTCCATGCACCACCTGATCGCACCATGATCATTGTGCAAAGGGCACTGGGAGGCCACTGAGGCCCCGGCGGTCTCTAATCTCTGTGCAGCTGGCTGTTTGGACTCTGCATAGGCATGACAGCTGGGTAACCCCAGCAAGTGAAATCCTCTCTGGAAGCCCCCATTTCTAACTGCACAAAAGACAGTTGTCGAGTCAATTGATTATTAAGATAATAGATCATGTTTCCCACACCATACCTAGCCTTTGATAGATGCCCAATAAGTGGCCGTTTAATCTGAATTCAGCCATTCATTCTGAGTTATATCTTTCTCCCATTTGATCCTCACAGTGTGACATGGTTCTTATTCCCCCCAATCCATTTTGCAGATGATGAATAACCAGTGCCCAGGCTAGTTACGTAGCCTAGCCATTGCCAGCAAGCAATGGACCCTTGACTCAAGCCCATTTCATTCTGCTCATAGACCAAGCATCCCTCCAGCGTCTGTTCTCACAGTTTGTGAGAGGCCTCATTTGTGCCTGTTGGAGACACACAGATCCTGGGGAGCTGCAGGCAGGTAAGAGAAATATTAAGAAAGAGGATGTGGTTAGAGTGAAGCTCTGCCTTTCCCAGCAGCCTGGGTAGGTAAAGGGGAAAGGGCGGGTGCCTGGACCAGCCCTGCTAGGGAGAGAAGCCTCATGGTGGCTACTTGCCTCCATGAGCGCATGTGGCTGTGCAACGGGCATCCTGTAAGTGTATATGATGATGTGTAAGCCAGTTACCCCTGCAGGGGTTACTCTGGCCGAGATGACCACTGGCACACAGTAGTACAGCCTCTTGGATTGTAGGACATTTCAGACACTGGGGCAAAAGTGTCATTACTTTCCCTAAAGCCTTTCTTCCTCCTCTTCCCTTTGCTGCATTCATCTCAATCTGGGCATGGTGAATAGGCTAACGTTTTAGAGACGATTCTCTGTCTGTTTTTGTTCCATGGGCCACCATGTCTAGCAAGCTGTTTACGATGTTGGCGTCCAGATGTAACACAACTCTGCCACAATCTATAAGCTCCATCCACCTCCAAGTTCCTAGTGAGCATGTGATAGTTGTGCAATAAATAATTGCTGAAATAATATGGACTTAGTGAGTGAAGGTCACTATCCTCCATTGGCTCTGCTCCATACCCCTCTCCAGAGGACAGTCTGCAAGGGTTCAAAGGCTTGGCTCTCCTTCTTAATTCAGGACAGCGCTGGAGGGCCCTCCCAGCTCCAGAAATGCCTGGCGGGTCAGCTTCTGCTTTGTTGCAGCCACTTTCACCCAATCCTGCTTCTCTCACTCCCTGGCAGATGGGTGTACACAGAGCCCTGCCCAAGACTTTCTGGCTTCTACAAGAAAATCTCCATTTCAGAGTCCATTTCCTGGAGTCTGGACAGTTCCTGTGAAATTCACTATTTAGAGTGAAGAGTTATTCAAAGGTCAAAGTGCTACACAGATAATTATATGTGGTGGAATTGGGATTCTGAATAGAATCTTGTGATTGCAAGTCTAAGCCTCCTCTTGGCTCTGCCATTCTGTCCTGTACCCATGAAATGGGGAGGAAGAAGTCACAACACAAAGATCCATGTATTTCAGCTCATCAAGAATCACCATATTCTGATCTTACTGGTAATTTTTGTCAAGATGCTGGCTGCGCTTTCATAATCAATGATCTACCCAGTTTTCCCACCACAGAGGGAGACAGCCTGGGCCCAGTCAGTTACACTAAGCTTTCGCAAAACTTGAGATTCATTTTTCTTTTCTTTTTTAAGAAGTTGGAGAGTAAATAAGTTCTAGGGATGTACTGTGCAACATAGTGACTGTAGTTACCACTGCTGTACGAGAGATAAAAAGTTGTTAAGAGAGGAAATCTCAAGAGTTTTCATCACCAGGAGATATTTTTTTCCTTCTTTTTTCTTTTTATTGTATCAATATGAGGTGAACTTATTGAGGCAATAATTTGTAATATGTATAAATCAAACCACCATGCCATTTGCCATAAACTTATACAGTGATATATATCAACTAATTCTCAATCAAACTGGACAAAAAGAATGTGGGGAGGTAATATTACAAATGAGCAAACGTCTCTGCCATTCATTCATTATTCATACTTCTTTAATGCACCCAGCCATCCAATCACGATGTGAGGTGTATTTTCTATGTGCCATGTGAGAGACCAGTCGGGAGCCAAAAACCAGGATCACAGGCTTTATTAGGGGAAAGAGACCTGCCGGGCTGTCTCGCAATGGGAGAACAGCAACCCGTGCAGAGGTGGGCACACCTTTTGAGGGGCAGAATGGGAAGGAATGGGGGCTTAGTGTACTGGGCGCGCGCTGATTGGTGGCTTAATGTATGGTCCATATAGGAACAAGGGCTGAGGTTATTTGGCAGGTGTTGATTGGTGGTTCATTGTATAGTCCATATAAGGTACATGGTTAGTCACTCAGGTATTTCCGGGCTGCAGGTTACATCATACTCCGCCCACCAGTTGGGGGAAGGGAGGATCTATCACCATGAAGTTCTAATTACTTTTTCATACATGTTCTCTGCTCTCATCTTTACATCACAGTATGAAGCTTAGGAGGTGCTGAAACTTGTCCAAGATGGTCCAGATGGGAGGAGGCAGAGGGAGAAATAGTCCCGGTGGCTCCCAGGACCATTGTATCATAATGCCCTTCCCACCGGTCCATCGTTAAAACAAACGCCAGGCGGTGACAGTGATGGGAAGTTGGGTTTGAGTCCTGTCCTTATCACTAGCGTGTGACGCTGGCCCCCTTACTTTAATGAGCCTTTATTTATTTTGACATCATGAGAGACCTCACTGATTTGCTGCAGAACTTTTTATTTTGAACGGATGAAACTAAAGAGGGGGAAGTATGAAAAACGTCTATTCCGTACCTGATGACATTGTGGACATTTACCAAATGATGCTTGATTTGAGCCAACTCAGATCCCTAGGTTGTAGTAAGAAAATGGAGAGAAGTTTATTAATCAGCTTCTCCAGATTGTGTCTAAGAGCAAACTAAGTCAAAGGAGGACTTTGCTCTTGTCCTCATAGCTCATGTTACCCAACCGATCACGAAACCATACACTGGCACGTGCACATATGTAAACATGCACACACAGAGAGGGAGACACTCAAGCAGGAGCCACAGACCCACAGGGGGACGAGCTTACAGTGTTTAGGCACCGTAATAAACTTTCACATGGAGTACAGTGCTGTAGTGTTCTTAATTAAAATCTCTGAAGAACTCTCCACAGTATCACCACCCAGAAGCCACATTTACATTGTTAATTATTCAAGTCACAGGGATAAGAAACAATGCCCGGGCTTCCCATAAAATTTCCAAAAATTAAACCAGGGGAATGGGCAATAAATGCCATTTGAAATGGCACTGATGCCAGTTAATTGCAAGACAACTGTAAAATAATGGGGCGTGAGGTGCTTCAACAATGCCTAATTAGTAACTCTATGGATATTTTCTTGGGGGGAAAATGGCAATTACATGGTGCAAACACTTAGCTGTCATCATCAGAGGCTCTTTACCAGTATTAGCTAATTAATCTTCCCCACAGCACCCAGGGTGGGGGCAGAGGCAGCACAAGTCCTCCTGGAGAGAGGGAGAAACAGAGGCCAAAAGATAAAATGGCAGATTCTCTTCCTGCTGCACCTCTAAAGTGCAAGGTGGTGCTCCCAACCTAAAGGCACCCAGGGGACACCCTGGCAAGGGGAGAAGGATTTTTCTTGGTGAGTGACTTCCCCTGGTGATGGGTAAGATTGGTGAGGTGAATTCCTGGCTTCCTCCCGAGCTCCGGCCATGCCTCATGTACTGGCTGTACCTATCAGCTCTTTGCCTTCTTCTCAACAAGAGAACTTTTTATTTTGAACGGATGAAACTAAAGAGGGGGAGGGAGCTATCCCTCTTTCCATAAAGCTACACTTACTATATTAGAACTGGTCTACCACTTTTGGCTTCAACCCAACTATAGGGTCTAGAATTATTTCCAGGGTATGATTGATTTGGGTTAGGTGTAAATATTAAAAAGGAGTGAATTATATTTTATAGGCACTAATTGTTAGGTTAGGTGGCTCAGGAGGCGGCATAAGAAATAAAGAGTCAAGTGAATCAGAAAAGGAAGGAAGGAAGGAAAGTTTATTCTGCGTTCCAGGGATACCCCGGTACCCCCAAGGACAGGGCACGTGGATTCATGCCAACAGGGAGGGGGGCGCTTTTTTTATACTGCAGTTGGGTGAGGGGCAGGGACATGAGCTGAGGTATTCAGTTGAGGAAGTTTCAGCTGCAGGGGGTAAGCAAGGTATTCAGGAAGGAGTCTGTGCGGGGTCATGGAGAAGCCAGTATCTGTGTCTGGCATGCTGATCTGTTAGAAATGCCAGGGGGAGTCCATTATCTCGTCACATGTCTGCATGGTCTGCATGTATTCGATCCTGGGCTCTCTCCGACCTAACACTAATTTAAACCACATTATAAATTTTATGATAACAATAAGAAAGGGGAGAATGCAGAGGAGCAGGAAGAGGAAGAAGAGGAGGGAGAAGAATAAGATGATGAGGAAGGGGAAGGAGGAACAAGAGCAGCACGTGTGAGGCATGAAATTCAGTGCTTTATGCATATTGGCCTTTAATCTTTATAGCAACACTATGAAGTGGGTGTAATTATCATTTCCATTTTAAGATGAAGAAGCTAAGGTGGGGAGAGGTTTAGCCTCCCAGGTCCCACAGGTAGTAAAATGGTGAAACAGCCCCTGAAACCATCTCTATTTGATCTTAAATTCTTAGTTTTTTTCCACTTCTTACTCAACTGAGGAATCCCTACTTCCACATTTTTAACATAGTATTCTTGGACATCTCTTAAAAAGGGGGGGTTTGTTAAGCAACTGCTTTTATTACTGAATAATTCTAACATTCTTCCACATCAGGGTAAATTAACATTTGCCCCCTTGTCACTTCCAGTCCTAAATATTGTCCTTCTCTCTGGAGCTACATAGAATGAAGTTTACTTCTACAAATAGATGTTTTCATATTTGAAGATAACTCCTTTCTAAATCTTTGCTTAGCCCAAAACTTGACAGGTCCTCAACTGTTCCCCTTCAAAATTATCTTCATATCTCTCATCATATGAATGTCTTCTCCCGAGTGTACTCCAGTTTTATGTGTTTCTCTTAAGCTATGGGCACCTAAATCTGGACAATCCTCTAATGGCCTTTAAGGAAATGATAGATAATTCCACAGCCCCACAGTGGGACTTTCTGCAGTAACGTCTTCTGTGCAATAGAAAGGCCATGGGTCCTCTGGAAATCAATCACTTAATAAATATTCTGCTATGATGAGAAAATAAAACAGTCACCCAGGAACATCTACCAATGTTTATTGACCCTGAAGGATTCTAATATAATTTTGAGTCTGCACGCAGGGAGGATATTCATCCACACCTCACTCCCTTAAGAGTCAACTCTCCAAATCAGCCATAAGGTTAATTCCTAAAACACGTTCATCATCAGCTATCTTATGTGCCAGTCCCAATCCAGATGGCATTGGGCTGAACACTTTATTGGCTGACAGAATGGAGATCTCTGAAAATGAAACTTGTCTGTCTTCTTCTTTATATACATTTGGACTAATTTCCAGTCCCCTAATTAAACCTTTCTGTGATTGACAAAAGCTTATGGCAAGCAGATCTGCTGATGCAACTCAATATTTTCAATTTTCTCTTCATGACAGTAGACATCCAGAATAATTTTAGAGATCAGAAATTTGGCGAATGTAGAAGGATATCATATAAAAAAGGATATAAGCAACATGGATGGCCCTTGAGGGAATTTCACTAAATGAAATGAGTCGGATAAAGACAAATGATATATGATCTCATCTAGTGGAATCTAAAAAAAAGCCAAACTCATAGAAACAGATCAGATTTGTGGTTGCCACGGGCAGGAGTCAGGGGAACTGGGTAAAGATGTAGTAGGATAAATAAGTTCTGGGCATGTAATGTACAACATGATGACTATAGCTAACAGTATGATTTTGTATATTTCAAAGTTGCCCAGAGAGTAGACCTTAAAAGATGTCACCACAAGGAAAAAATGGTAACTGTGAGGTTAATAGATGTTAACTGTTGCTTCACAACCCCCCTCCCCCCTTTTTTCAGAGATGTTCAACTAAACAATGCGGTAATCCTCTCACAACATATACAAATATTGAATCATTATTTTTACACCTCAAACTTATACATTGTTATAGCCAATTATATCTCAATAAATAAAAAATGTTTAAACAGATAAAATAAAATAAATTAAATTAAATAATAAAATAAAATAAAATGGATATAAGCATGGAGACAGCATCAGAAGAGGCCACTTACTGGATGGAGGAAGGATGCCAGGAAATGTGTGGAAAGAAGTGATCCTCTACTCACTCACTCTCCGGGAACTAATATTCCCAAGGCAAATGCACAAATATACCCTTGGACAAATAACTTTACTTCTGCAGTGAAAATCAACCACTCTTCCTTGATCCCACAACACAAGATGGAATGAAGTAATGAGCACTAGACACAGAGTACATAGACTTGGGTGTGGGAACTTAATTCTGCTTGTTATTGGCAAAGCATGTCAGTCTCCTCTCTAAACTTCAGATCATGATAACTATTGGGTGAGCTTCAAGCTATGTCAGTTGTTGAAAAATGCTTTGTGCTGCTGTGAAATGTTATAGAAAGGCAAGACATTGATGATACCCGATTCTGCCTCATATAACTGTTTGTACACACTGCCTGCTAGAATGTAAGTGCTAGACAGCAGGAATTGCTGTCATCTCAGCCCCATCCATATCTAGCATAGTGCCTGCCATGTAGTAGGAACTTAATAAATGATTGTTGAATTGAATTACTCACTCACATGGCCTTTGGGGCAATTGTAGAATCTTATTTTACAGCATCACCATCACCTTGCTCGATGCTGACATGAGGAAGCATTCAATAAATGGGGAGTGAATGAATTGAGAGGACCTGAAAAGATGGTTCTCTTCTTTGAATGCACTTTAGAAGCAGCTGGGGTGCTTTAAAAATCAATCTTTGGGATCCTACTCCAGAGACTGGTTTGAAAGTTCCCCAGTATATTCTAATGTACAGTCAAGGTTGAGAACCAATGACTTTAAACAGTAGGGAAATATAAGGAAGAGTCTCCCCCCCCACCCCCACCCCACCTCACTCCTTTTTAACACTAACTACTGTATGATTTACTGCAAGTTTTAGATTCTTGAGCGGAATAGTGTTCTGAAAGCTGTGACACTCTAAAATAAAAGAGTGATGTTGTTCCCACTTTTTAGACAACACTCCTAGTTGGATGGCTGATGGACCTCTTGGTAGCTATCACCTTGGCAAACACTTGACCTTGATATGGCTGGGCAATGAGGACAAGATCAACCACCAAGGCAGTGGCTCAGGATTCTACTTAGCCCTGATGTTCTAAGAGACTGCCACCTTGTGGTCACTCTGCCGCAATGGTTAGAGCAGCTTCCTTAAAGCAGGCTTATCTCAGACTGCTGTAGGTTTTATTCTTTCACAAATTATATGCAAAGCCTAGCGGTAGATATGCTGATATTTCTGGGAATCAAATAAGGAATAGAGGGTTCTGTGTTCTCCATGATGAAAAGAATTCTTCAAATATCAACACCAGGTATGATATAGAGGTTTTAAGAGCAGGTGACTTATTTATCACTATTCAATAACATGTGGCAGAGGTCAAGAAAAGGTGGTATTCTCAGTAAGAAACCAAGCTTCATTCCCAAGGTCTAAGTACTGGTCAAGTCAACCCATTTATAAATCAATATTTCCACAAGAAGAAAGGAGGTGAACAGTAATGTGGCCAAGATTCCCCTTTCACAGGTTGAGAGACGGAGGCCCCAGGAATAAATAATCTTTGTCAAAGTTGCATGGCAAACTGCTAGGTGAACTCAAACTGGGAACTGACTATTTAAATCAAAGTCTTCAAAAATGAGATTACTTTTGACCCTAAAAAACTAAAATACAGCAACAAAAGTAACATTTCAAGACTGGACTTATATGTGTGTACATGGGAGGGGAAAATGCACACATGCTTTATACACATACCCATATATTTTTATTTTTATTTTTATTTTTATTAAATATATTTTTATTGACTTCAGAGAGGAAGGGAGAGGGAGAGAGAGATAGAAACATCAATGATGAGAGAGAATCATTGATTGGCTGCCTCCTGCACACACTGCACCGGGGGACTAAGCCCGCAACCAAGGCATGTGCCCTTGACAGGAATTGCACCTGGAACCTTTCAGTCCACAGGCTGATGCTCTATCTGGGCCAAACTGGCTAGGGCCCCACACATTTTTAAAACTTCATAATGAGGACTAATGGGATGACAGAAACTTTTACTTCATGAAACACTGTGCTTGATAACACTGCTAAATAAACACATTTTCTTCAAAGACACAAGGTAATTCAAACAAATATTTATATTTTCAAGTCTTGTCAAACCTGCTCTAATGAACAGATAAGACACCCTGGTAAAGACACCTGGAATTCAGACATTAAATAGTTCACACCAGCTTGACTTTAAGGAGGATTGAATGTGTGAGAGGTGGAAAGAGCTATCCCAGGGGCCAGACAGGACTGGATTTGTGTGTCAGCTCTACTCTTCTGAGCTCCAAGTTCTTGCAGAATTTTCTTAAATTCCCTAGGTTCAGTTTCCTTACCTACAAGTAAGAATGGTATTGACAACATGCTAATAATTCTTATTGCTCTTAAATGGGGAAGAAATGTAACCAGACAGAAGTCCTGTGACAGGAAGCACCAAAATACTAAATGAATGAATAGAGCATCATGCTCCTTATCTACACTATGATTTTCTTATAGAGTTTGGACTCATTGATCAAATTGCTAACCAACAGGTACCAGCTATGTTGGTACTAAACCATTCTAGGTTCCCATGATTCTATAAGGGTGCAAGAAACAAACCATTTACATCATCAGGAAACAATATGAAAAGGGTCTTTCCGACAGCTGAGAGGAGTTGGGAAGTGCTGAATGGGTTACCACAGTCATCAGAGTGGTTAAGTACACATTTGGGTGCAGTTTGGGGAAGTAATTTATTGAGCAGCAGCTTTAGTAAGCAACCCTGTACTCAGCTAGCAAGGAGCCTCAGCCTCTTGACTCCCACCTGGCTGGGTCATGAGCGAGCTGGTGTCTGGAAAGTCAAATGTTGAAGGAGCAAGGCTGGGCTTTGAGCATCACAGGCCGTGCACTCAGAAATCACTGCTGAGCAATGCAGCTGCAGAGGCCGAGACACAATGACGTCCCAGGCCAGACACTAGGCACGGGAAATTTCTACAGATACGAGGACACCTTCCCAAGGGCCGCCTTAAAGTACTTGGTCTTCTACAAATGCCTGCACTCACCCTATTTCTTCTTTCTTTTTTTCTCCAGCACCAGCAGATGGAAGGGAGCATGGTGTTTGTTCAGTGAGTGAGCACACAATGATGACATGGGTAGTGTCTATACTCACAACACATGGGGATGAGGAGACTAGAGATAGATGATGAAAGCCTTTAAAAATGAAAGCATTACCCATTTTAAGAACAGAATGTAGATATAAGGGCTTAAAGCACTTAATGACTTGAAGCACTTTAAAAGCTATTGGCCTTAACATCTGTATCAGGTTATAAAAGAGGATAAGATAAGGCTCCACTTATCAGGAAATGTCAATGTCAGTAACACAGGAGATGCTCAGTTTGCTTTGTGTTCTAAACAGACAGAGTGGATACTTACCCATAAGGTATGGTTTGAGGGGCACAGCATAACCACAGACCCCCTTAACCTCAAAGGATTTCCCTACCAGAATTCTATGGACCTGACATTCTTTTTGCCAGTTTAAGAATCATCCCCAAAAGGATTCCATTAAAAAAACAAATATGTTTCCTTGGGAGAAGCTTTATCTGACCTGGCTTACTTTATCATATACTAATATAGAGAGAAAAACTTGAAGTAGAAAAAGGAGGAAAGTGAGAAGAAAAGAGAGAGAAGCAGGCTCCCAATAGCTATCCATCCAGCCTCTAGACCTGTGCTGTCCAATATGATAGCTTTTGTTCACAGTTGGCTATTTAAATTCACTCAAATTAAGGAAAATAAAAAACTCAGCTCGTTCGCCATGTTAGTCAGTCCTATTTCCAGTGCTCAACAGCCCCATGAGGCTAGTGGCCAGTACCGACACTTTCATCACTGTAGAAATTTCCATTAGGCAGCTCTAGTGAGTGACTCTTACAGGACCGTATCATGGGCTTCAGAGGGGTGGGCTTAAAGTAAGAGCTGGGCACACTGTACTGGAGAGTTATAGTGTTACATAGCCTTTTCTAGCTTTGACATGGAAATACAAAGAACCAAGAAGCAGATATTTGTTGCAGACTAACCTATATGGGGAGAGAACAGGATGGGTCACAGAGAGCAAGATTCAGACACGAGAAGCCTGACATGAGAGTCTCTTTCTTAGCAAGCCCACATGAAAAGAGCTCACCAGTGGAGAGTGACATTGACATTGAAACACACTTTGTTCTGTAGAGCTGATCACTCTAACCATGAGTTGCATATGAAGTTCTCACGGCGAGTGGCCTCAGCCTCTCACAGATTTCCTTGGGCATCTTTATAATTTCCAGGTGATAGAACCTCTCCATATATTTTATAGATAGGGTGACTGCTACCTGACCATAGAATTATATGAGAATCAAGATTTTGGAGGTTAAATTTAAAAACAACAACAACAATTAAGCAATCTGCCCTAGTCAGGAGTTCAGTTGGTTAGAGTGTCATCCCACTATGCCAAGGTTGTGGGTTCGATCCCCGGTCAGGGCACATACAAGAAGCAACCAATGAATGCATAAATAAATGGAACAACAAATTGATCTCTCTCTCTCTCACTCTCTCCCCCTCCCCCTCCCCCCATCCCTCCCCTCTCTGTCTCCCCCTTTCTCTCTCTCAAAGTCAATCAGAAATGAAGTCTAAGTGACAGAATTTGAACCCAAGTCTATGTGACTCAGAAGCACAAACTTTCAAATCACACCATGCTGTCTCTATGATGAGGAGAAAATATCAGGAAAAATTGTTTTAGCCCGAAATAAGTTCAGGGAAAGCCACTATGGCAGGACCCTATGTATGGCTTTGGCAATGTCGGGGACTCATGGCTTGTTCATCATTACAATAGGTGCAGGACATCTATAGTTTCGCTGGATCTCAGGATCCCCTCCTGGAAGTAAAGAGATTGGACCAAATGATCTTAGGCCTCTTTCAATTCTACACAATTGTTTAATGCTCTGGGTTTCTATAAAGCATCCAATGTGAAGCCTTTCTAAGTGAGGATTGCTTAATTATCCAGTAAAAATGGTTTATATTGGCCCCTGTTATTTTAATGCCAAGAAAGGACACCAGTACGCATTAGCTAGCCACAAAATTGATGCAAACTCACTTAAATATACTCTCAAGCCAATTTTCCCAGTGCATGGAACCCTAAAAGGATTTTCAATTAAAAATAATTTTTAAAATGGGACTATCATCAGTGTTTCTCAGATGCATCACCTGAATAGTTTTTGCATGTACATGTCATCTTCATGTGCATGTCAGTCTCTGCCCCGCCCATTCCCACAAGCTAAACATGCTTATGCTTGACACTATTTCATGAATCCCAAGAAAGCATTTGAAGAACATTAAAAATCTTTGCCCAAAGCTATAACCATCACCAAGGTTGGTCATTAACTTTCATTAGGAAAGTGATATCATGTATCTTTATTACATTTTGAAAGCATGAATAATATATGTAATGGTCCAAGGGCTGAGCTGTGAATGTTGCTTTATTATTCAAACATAAATGGAATTGTACTATATTATCAATTAGTGCCCAGTTTCATTGGAAGATTGAGAATAGAATGTCAGACCTCAGCTGATGATTTACATTCTCAAACATCATTATTCACAAGCCTAAAATGCAAGCTGGTAAAGTCGCTGAAGCAGTTGCCAAGACTACTTTCCTCTGGATTTAGTGTTACCACACCAGGCAAGTGCCGATGAGGAATTTAATTAACAAATGCCTCTTCCTCTTTGGCCCCCAATGGATGGATTTTCCTTTAACTCAAAGTCCCTAAAGAATGAGGCTCAATGGAATTGGGGTAGACACAGACACACAAGATAGACACACACACCCACAGATGCTGGTAATTACACAATAATGAAGCCAGTTTGGGTGTTACATAGGATCTGCCTCAATAGTTCATACATGTTTATTGAATTAATGTGAATGAATATGTAGCTAGAATGTTCTAGATATAAACAACAGGTACATATAGGTATACAAATTGTATATTTATTTGTTTCTTTTCCTTCTTTCCTCTTCCCAAAAAGAAATAGGCAGTTTATAAGAAAGTTAATTGGAACAGTAAATTAGCATCAAATGGAAGATGACTCAGATATAAAATTAAAGGCATTTTAGAATGGTTAGGACTATACTTTTCAATTGATTCTGAGCTTCCAGGTAACCATGGCAATAATGGATAGAGAATAAATTGCATGGCTTACATTATCCCTCCTCCAGGGGAATGCTTTTACTCTTCTAAATTCTAAAAATAAATAAATAAAACCCCACATTATTTGAAGGGGTTTTGAAACCATGTATATTTCTAACATTACAAAAGCCCTAATGTAAGTACCAAACTTGGAATTTAATGTTCTTCAGATGCTTTTCCCCCCATTTAATTATTACTCTTGTATCCTGCAACTTATCTATTAGTCTAGTAGCTTTTTTATAAATTCCATCATAATTCACAAGCTATGCAGGTCGCTTTCCTGCAGAGATAATAAAGCCAGCTTTACTTCATCCTTTCCAATCTGGAAGCAAACACTTCTCTTTTTCTTGCCTAATTGCACTAGCTAGAACCACAGTTCGATGTTGCATGGAAGTGATGAGAGCAGATACCCATGTCTTGGTTCTGGTCTTAAGCGAAAATAATTCTGGCTTTCACCATTCAGTATAATGTTAGTTATAAGGTGTGTTTTTTCACATATGCTCTTTATAAGGTTAAGTTCTTTTTTTCCTGGTTTGCTGAGAGTGTTTACCAGGAGGGAATGTTGCATTTGTCTCTGCCCTTGTACAGTTTTCTCACATATCTGCATTCATCAGGACTCAGCTGAAGGGACCCTCTGCAGTGTTCAGGGTTATCTCTATGCTGCTCGCTCTGTGTCCAGTGCTTTCCTCTGCAAACTCTCACCACTTTGGCCTTCTCAGACTCCCAAGCCCATTTCCCCGACGCAGGGAGACCACCAGCAACACAACCTGGAAACTCTCTCAAGACAGTAATCCAGGATAGGGCTCTCCTGTCTGTTTCCTGTCACGCAGGAATCGTTGTTCTTTGTTGTCTGATGTCCAGTGTCTTAAAAACCATTGTTTCATGTGTTTTGTCTGGTTTTTAACTTGTTTCTGTGGGAGAGTTAATGTAGTCCCTGTTTTCCTGTCTTGATTGGAAGCAGAAATCTCTCTGAGGAGCTTTAATACATGTACATCCTCAGGTCTTCCTCTGTGCAGAAATCATGGGCTAGCTCTTCAGAATCCAAATGTTTTCGAAGTTCTCCCTAAATGTATTGACTCCTGGCTTGTGAGGCACAGATTTACCCCTTATTTTATATCTAGGGAGGCCTGAGCTCTGTGGGGTAAGTTTCAGAGCATGACTAGGACCCTGGACCACATTCTCTGCACCCTTAGCCTTGACTTGTACCATAGGTTTGCCCATATGTACAATGTCCATGTTGGCTACATTAGCCCTAATGCTGGGAATGCTAAATGTATGTACTTCAGTTATGCTTAACATCTACGTATGGAAAAGACTAACTGTAATAGAAATGAGGTTGCTCTGGAGAAATTGGACTTTCATGCCCTGTTGTAAATATTATATGCTTTTAACATATGAGGAGAGGACAATGATAATTCTGTTATATGTATATAACAAATTATATATATACTAGAGGCCCAGTGCACAAAAATTTGTGCACTGGGGTGGGGGGGGGAAGGTCCCTCAGCCCAGCCTATGCCCTCTTACAGTCTGGGACCTCTCAGAGGATGTCTACCTGCTGGCTTAGGCCCGCTCCCTGGGGGATCGGGCCCAAGCTGGCAGTCAGACATCCCTCTGGCAGCCCAGCAGCCCTCAGGGGATGTCCACTTGCCAGCGAGGAGCGGGCCTAAGCTGCAGTCAGACATCCTTAGCGCTGCTGAGGAGGCGGGAGAGGCTCCCACCACCACCGCTGTACTGGCAGCCATCAGCCTGGCTTGTGGCTGAGCAGAGCTCCCCCTGTGGGAGCGCACTGACCACCACAGGGCAGGTCCTGCATTGAGCGTCTGCCCCCTGGTGGTCAGTGTGTGTCATAGTGACCAGTCATTCCCAGTCGTTCTGCTGTTAGGGTCAATTTGCATATTACCCTTTTATTATATAAAATAGAGGCCTGGTACACAGGTAGGGGCCAACTGGTTTGCCCTGAAGGGTGTCCTGGATCAGGGTGGGGGTCCCGCTGGGGTACCTGGCCAGCCTGGGTGAGGGGCTGATAGCTGTTTTCAGGTTTCCCAAACCCCCTTCAGGGTGGGGGCCCCCACTGGGGTGCCTGGCCAGCCTGGGTGAGGGGTTGATGGCTGTTTTCAGGCTGCCCAAACCCCCTCCAGGGTGCGGGGGCCCCACTGGGGTGCCTGGTCAGCCTGGGTGAGGGGCTGATGGCTGTTTTCAGACTGACCAAGCCCCCTGGTGACTGAAGCTCCCAGACTTTCCTTTTTTTGTTGTTTTTTTATTCACTCCAGCTCCGTGGCCATGGCAACTGGAAGCAGGTATCTGGGGTTTATTTACCTTCTATAATTGAAACTTTGTTGCCTTGAGAGGAGGCAGCAGCCACTGGAAGCTTGGCTTCTTCCATCACAAGGGCAAGCAAGCCTCCTGCTCGCTCCAGCTCCGTGGCCATGGCCTGCTGAAAGCAGGTATCTGGGGTTTGTTTACCTTCTATAATTGAAACTTTGTTGCTTTGAGTGTAGCTCAGAGCAGGCCGTGGTAGGCTGGCTTCCTCCATCACTGGAGCAAGCAAGCCTCCTGCTTGCTCCAGCTCCGTGGCTGCCGCCACCATCTTAGTTGGGTTAATTTGCATATAGTCGCTCTGATTGGCTGGTGGGGGTGGCTTAAGGCATAGTGAAAGTACAGTCAATTTGCATGTTTGTCTATTATTAGGTAAGATATATATATATGATTTTTTTTAAAGGGAAAATAGTCAAAGCTCTAATGTGGTGCATATTCAGCAAGACTTCAATCCCTTTTGTCCTTTATGTGTTACTGAATGCCTAGCCAAGATAGCACCACCTCACACCTGTATTTCCCAAAGATGTTGGTTACTCTTAGACACACTTTGAAGCACAGCTGGGTAGTCACCTGCTCCATGATGTCTTCTCACAAAATTCTAGGTGGCTTTCATTGCTCCCACTCCCAAAAGTTTATTGTGCACAGCACATAACAGTATTTTATCCTTCTTCACAGTGTACTGAGAATGTGTATTTATATGAATAATGCTTATATCAATACATTCTCATGTGAATTTCCTCAGGTATCCAATTTCTTGGAGAGTGTTGATCTGATATATCCATTACTCCTATGCAGTTACTCTAGAAATATTCAGAAATCTAGAATATATGGTAACATATATATATATATATATATATATATATATATATATATATATATCACATATATTACATAATATGAATATATAATTTTGAATATATTTATGATTATGTAATTTAAGTATGCATATAATATGAATATAGAGTTATTTCTTCTCCGGTATTCTGTCTGGGAATATATGAAAAGCAGATAACTGAATTATATTAAGTTTAATTAATATTAAACAGCATTAAGTTGGCAAGTCCCCTGTCTCTTGTGCTGCCAAACTTCTGATCTCAAACTGGCTTACAAGGCTGCATGTGTGGGGAGTCATTTCTATTTTGGATTCTTCAGTCATGAACACATCCTGATACTACAGCTCCAGTTTCTTAGGGTTGTCCCTGTGCCCTCCAACACACCACCGGTTTTTAGGGAGTTAAGAAAAATCACCTTTGGCAGAGCCTTATCCCTCCATGCAAATGTTAATTCACTGAAATTTTATTCCTTTGTTCTTCAGATCATCTTCTAAATTATTCCTAGCCTGTCAAACTTAATGCATAAGCAAAAGAATAGAATTTTTTTTCTTGTTCAATAGTTTCATGTAATCCCAAGATCCACCTTACTTTCTGCCCCAATTATTGGCAGTCTAAAAGCTACTCACCCTATCTTCCCCTTGGCCCTGAAGATAATCTAAATAAAACAGCAAATCTTGGTATATTTTCAAAGTCTAGACTCCTTAGTGTCATTTATATATAAAATATCAAGAGGAAGAAGAAAAGCAGGTTTGACACATCAGAAACAAAATTCCATATTGGAACCTAAGAGTTAGAATGGGAAATGATGTTTCCAGCTGCAGTGTGGAGAATGTTTCTTGAACCCAATCACAAACAAGCCTCTGAGGCTGGTTATGAACCAAAGGCTGCATGTAAACCAAAGGATGACAAAACCTTGGGGCTCTTGTGGTAACACCATGGAACCCTTCTCCCCAGGTGCAAACGCAAACTGTTGAATAAAAATAAACGATGGACTTCACTGCTTCACTTTCTTTTCCTCCGTGACTTGATAATTCCAAGAATCTCGGTTTGCCTCTCTTAAATACCAAAACAAATGAGGTCTTGGATGCACAGATTTATCCAGAAACCCATTAACTGATGATGAAAAAGAGGCAGAACCTTGGAGGCAGGAACCATGTGGCTCTCACATATTGAAGCTTTAATAGTTTTTATGGTCAAGAGCCCAGGGGATGCTGAAATCAAGAGCTTAGAACAGGGGTGGGCAAACTTTTTGACTCGAGGGCCACAGTGGGTTCTTAAACTGGACCGGAGGGCCGGAACAAAAGCATGGATGGAGTGTTTGTGTGAACTAATATAAATTCAAAGTAAACATCATTACATAAAAGGGTACGGTCTTTTTTTTTTTTTTAGTTTTATTCATTTCAAACAGGCTGGATCCGGCCCCGCGGGCCGTAGTTTGCCCATGGCTGGCTTAGAAGAAGAGAAGAGTCTGTGATAGATATAATAGCACAACAGAAATAGTGAGAGTGGAAATTCAGGGCAGATTTTATGAAGATCCTGTGACTCAAGACCTAGATTGATATGAGTTCATGTGAGAACCTGATTCCATCTCATGCCATCATAGGACAAGAAGAGGGCTAAAGAAAGAAAAGTATAGAAAGAGTGGCCTGGGCTCTGCAATTATGCAGGTCATGGTTGGGACCCAAGTTGTAATTTCAAATTGACGGTGTGATTTCACCATCCTAAGAATCTTAGGATGACAAGTAGTTATGAAGCCACAATTATCCTGTGATGTATCCTGCTTCTTCCCCTGCCATTCTGAGAATGAAAGAAACTGGTGGAATCATTAGCAGTTGCCCCAGTCTCACAGTTGTCTTTGTCACCTTCTTCACCAAATCACTCCACCTCTTGTTCTACTTGGTGACTGATGGGTGGGTTGTAACTGACAGAAGAATCTAAATTACCATCTTGTCAAACACAGGTTTAAACTAGGTCTGCATGACTTCACCACTTTAGGTCAAGGGTGAAGAAATATCTAATTTTACCAGATGGAAATTTGCAGAGTGATGAATAATTTTTAATTATTCAACACTAGATCTTGCTGAGACAACCAAAGCACCTTAAGTGATTTTTTTTTTAAAAAATCACTTATCTTCAGGTTTGTGTACTTCCTGGTCTTATTTATGGTCAGACAGGCCCAGGCTAGCATTTCAACTTTGCCACCAGCTGTGTGACCATGGTCTAATTATTCATTTTTGAGGATCTCATATTTCTCATTGAAGATAATAATAGCTATCTTTCAGGGATTACATAAAAATTAAATGAAATAATACAAATGCAAGGGTTTGGTGGAGCCTATGCTCTCCTATAGTTTTTCAATTACTATTTGCTTAATGACAAATGATTGCTTGAATGGACAGTCAATAAATGGGAAAATGTTTCTTTTCTTACACATCCTCATTCCGGGATCATCTAAGACATAAACATGAAAAATAAACACTGTGTTTATACTTACATAGGAATTTATCATTCATAAAGTGAGACATTACTTCCTTTAATCTTCATAAAATCCTTGAAAGACAGTTTAGGCGGCGTTTGACATTTGTATTTTATAAGAAGAGAAAGTGAGGCTAAGGGCAGTAATTTTAATTATCCAAATTCATATAGTTAAAAGAAGTAAAGGGGGCTCAAGCCCAGGTCTTCTAACTTTAACACCAAATTCTTTCCATTTTAGAAAACCAGCAGCCCACATAGCTTTGAACACTGAACCAACCCATCTGGATTCAATGAACCAAGTGTTAACACAGTCAAAATAGATATTTCCTTCCTGACTAAACTTGATTAATTGCTTAATTATCGACAGTATCATTTCTGGAAAACACAAAAAAGGCCTTTTCATATGAAGTTGTCAGAAAAAAAAATTCAAGCTCAGAATAAGCCATCTTTTAATCACCTTCTGTTGTGTTCTTTCCAAGATGGCTCCTAGTGGAACAAAGATTAGGACATAGTCATTTCATCATGTCATTCTCGATGTTCTTACCTGCCAATCAGTATCTAGAACAATTTCACATGAAGCTGTCTGTGTCAGGCTGATGATGAAGGACAACATTTATATTAGACACCAAAGGATGGACTCAGAAATTCCAAGAACACTTGGCTACTTACATGGAATGATATCCTGAAATTAAGTAGTAAAATTAAAGGGGGAAGAGATGTATTAATATTTACTGAATGCCTACGACATGCTAAGCACTAAAGTGAAAACTTTAAATCAAGTATCCCACGCAATCTCCCCACATACGTGAAAGGTAGATATTTTTATCCCCATTGTACAAGTAAGATTCTGTAGCTCATAGAATTTAGGTAACCTGTCCAAAATTAGTGGCTGAGCTTCAGTTAATACCCTGACTTATCTGAACCCAGAGTCCATTGATTTATCATCTGATCAGGAATTCTCAACTAGAAATCCACTGAGCAGAGCAGAGCTCTCAGGAAAGAAAAAGCACAAATATCCATAACCCATTCTAGCACCAATATTCTGATTCACTACAGCTGAAATAGAGCTCATACTTCTGTTGTTTTAACAAGTTTTTGAGGTTATTATAAGGGACATCTAGGTATGAAAAATGATTCCATGTTGTCTACTCAGTGGGAAAAAACATATTTCTTAACAGTGGTGGAACTTGGTGTGTTTGTCAGTTAGCTGGCGTAATGAGTATGGATTGCTCCTTGACACCTAAGGTGCAAGAAAGATCCCATTTCTCTGTATTTGAAAATCAAATTATGTCCTTTTAAACTCTCCCTTATCTGTGCTAATCAGTCATTTCTATAACCTCAGCTCATGCTAGAAGCTCTCAGAATTACTAAAAAAAATAGGAAGGGACCTTTACTTCCGGCCACTCACAATCATCAATCACCATTACTCAATCTGTCACATAGCATTGGTTCTTCCCATTTGCACAAAACACAGAGTCACCAGCTTTTCACACAGACACTATGGCTCCCAAGCTATTGTCCCAAGCTCCTATCCTTTTAAGATCATGACACTTCCTGTGTGCGCCTGGGAGTAGTTCTACCTAACTCAAGGGACCTAGAGGTCTAATATTTCTTCTTAATCTCATGGGAACTCCCTTAATCTCCTCCAAATCTACCAAGTAAAGTAGCCCTTATATTCAACCCTTGGACTGCTGTCCACTTGTCTTTCTCCACATTTTCTCTTTAACAAGGAAATGCAATGGTTAAGTAGGATGCATAAAACAGTTTAGGTCCAAGAATTATCAAATAGCATTTTTGCCTTTTATGGAGATAAAATCAGTTTAAAGATGCATGAGTTAGTCTTCTATCCCCAAGGATGAACAAGTACTTTCTCAAAGCAACAAAAACAAAACACAAATTTGAGTCTTCCTATTCTGCTACATTAAATTCTCATTAACTCACCTTGCCATGCTGTTTATAGACTCTAATGCAAAATGAGATGGTATTCAAATCAATGTGCATATGTTTGGTCATAACAGGTACCTAATAACAAATTAGCAGAATATGGTAAAACAAAACAACTAAAAAACATGGCCCCTTCCTCACATGGCCTTATAGCCCTGTTATGAAATGCAGTATATGGAGAATGACCCTGAACTTTCATACATTGAGGATTCTTTCTCTTTTCTGTTATTTACTACTATGAGCACTCTTTGAATCTAGGATTTCTACCCTAGAGGGGGAAATTAAAACATTGATGTTGTGGTACAATTATTCTCTTTAAACAACAAAATAAGGTGTGACAAGGTACTTTGAAAACTGTAAAATATTTTACCAATGTACCAGAAGTTCTAAAAAATAAGAAAGAAGTAGAGAATTTTGTCATTGCCTTCTGCAATAACCTCACCTCTGGCTTCTTTTTATCTTTTCTGCCCTAATTTCTTCCTTGTTGCACTGTCCTCATCCACTTTGGTTTATCTTTAATTGTGTTTTATCTTATTAAGTTCAGTGTATTCAAGGAAAATGCTTCACATCCTATCTGTAATAACATGAGATATTAAACCAGCAAGCATAGGGGCCTTATTTATAGATAATCTATAAAGCGATGCCATTTCAAGTGCTGAGTAGAGGTATAAACCTTTCAAGGAGTCAAAGATGGGAAGGTTGAAAAGGAGGAGATTAGGAAAGGCTACGTGAAAGAAACAAGGTAAATTAAAGAAGATCTAGAGAAAGGGGTAGGTTTGGAACAAAATGGCATATATAATAGACAGTGGGGTTGCCTGGCATATTGGTGAACAGTAAAAGACAAAACTCTACTTTCAAGGAGGTGAGGCATAATTCTTCCCTCTTTAAGTGTGGGTTGCATATAGCAATTTCCTTCCAAAAGATACAGGTTGGAAAGCAGATAAAAAGAATAATTTTAGAGTGGAGAAACTCGACAAGCAATACCTAAGCCAAATAAATGAGGTTAGCCTCAATAGTGACAAGTCATGTTTATAGAACACACTCTTCATATGATGTGACAAAGATGACACTTTGCTTCCTCTGTGGTCTTCCTCCAAGAAGCCCATAGCCCAATCTAATCAAGAGAGAAGCATCAGACAAAACCCAGTTGAGGGGAGCTACAAAAGTCCTGACCTGTAGTCCTCAAAACTGTCAAGGTCATCAAAATCCAGGAACGTCTGAGAAAATGTCACAGCTGAGAGGAGCCTAAGAATACAGACTGAGTATAACTTGGCATCCTTGATGGGATCCTGGAGCAGAGAAAAAGACATTGAATAAAAACAAAGGAAATCTGAATCAAGTAGGAACTTTAGTTAATGACACTGTATCTATACTCATGCATTAATTATAACAAATATGCTATAATAATGTTAGTAATTTAGGAAACTGGGTGAGGGGTATGTGTGTACTGTACTCTCTTGCTATTTTCATAATATTTTTGTAAATCTAGAACTGCTCTAAGATTAGAAGTTAATAAACAGAGGCTTTTTTAAAATGGTAACTCTAGGAAATAGAGGCTACTGAATGTCAAAGGGCCTAGCCCAAGGTCATTCAACTAGTTATGGCTAAGTTAGAATCAGAGCTGAGATCTTCTGACTCCAGTCCTTGCATAGTGAAGCAAAGAATCAGAACAGGAGGAGACTATGGCTAGAATACCTTCTCTCAAATAAAAACAGAGACTTCAACCTACCCACCCGTAAGATATTCAGAGAATACAAATGAAGCTCAGACAATGACAGTGTGCTAACTGATGATAATGTA
The DNA here is from genome assembly GCF_014108235.1 of Myotis myotis. Lineage (NCBI taxonomy): Eukaryota > Metazoa > Chordata > Mammalia > Chiroptera > Vespertilionidae > Myotis > Myotis myotis. The sequence goes on along the minus strand of NW_023416320.1, from coordinate 44,675,324 downwards.
AACAGGAAGAAAATTAAAGTGTGTTTCTTTTTCAAGTTACACAGGCTTTCTTGAGTTGGCTTAAACTACACTAAACATTCCACCCTCAAACCCTACAGGAAGCAGTTATGTTATAGATATAAAATCTCTATTTTTACAATTACGTAAATGTTTCAAGATTTATAAAAGGCATGGGTTTGTCAGGAGAGTGGGGTCACTGTCTCTGACATTCGGTCTGATGCTAGTTCCACATGCAGGGGCTCCTGTCACGAGCCATACACTTTGCCAGGGCTTTTTCATTCAGCCCTCCAAATAACGCCATGAAGTCAAAAAACATCACACCTGTTTCCAAGATTGGGCAAACTGCATTTCCAAGAGGTTACATGATTTTTCCAAAGTTATACAAGTGAATTGGAACCCAGGTATCCTCAGTCAGAAAACCATAATGCCTTTCTACCTCTCTGACCTTAGATGAATCATTACATTAATTTTCAAATACACTATGATGCTTATCATGTGCTGAGTATGATTGAAAATGCTTTACAAATATTACATTTTTAATATTCACAAAACTTACTAGGAAGTTGTTATTAATGTCCCCATTTTAGAAACAAAGAAACCAGCTTACCTTCTGAATCTCTTCCTCTTTTTCTATAAATGATTTCAAAGAGTCCCCTACAGCCATTGCAGTCACCAAGTCAACAATAGGCAGTATGTCTCAAAGTCAAGTTCCCAGCCTTGAGCCTGAGACAAAGACTACTTTGAGGACTGGGCAAAATCTTTTGCTGTGGCACCTTGATCCTCAGGCCAAAACTCTGGAACAAAAATTCATCAAGTTTAATCTGCCTTGGAAAAGCTATAGCAGACAGATGACATCAGCTGACATTTGTGAAATTTGCTACTTTAGTACATATTCATTTGAAAGGGTGCCTGAAAATATAATAAAGAAGTGAAAGCGTCCAAAAAGCTTCTGTCAAAAGGACTCAATCTTTCATCTTTTCACTTAAAAAGAAAAATGAGAAAAAGGAAGGAGAAGGGAAGAGGAGAAAAGGAAAGAGAGACAGAGAAAGGTAGAAGGAGAGAAAGAACAGAATGTAATCATATTTGACCTAGTAAAATCCTTCTAGAAGTTAATGATAGACTAAATAAGCAAAATATCAAGTGTAATATAATAGACCTAGTGTCATCTAAACCTGGGATCAAATCTCTCTTCCATCCCTTAAGACCATTGATTAGTTCCTTAACCCCTGTAAGTATCTGTTTCTTTGCCTAAATAGTCAGAACAACTACTTTATAAGATTTTGTGTGATTAAATGAAATAATATATGTAAGGAGCCTAGTATGTGCCTAGCATATAATAGGTACTCAGCAAAAGTTAATCCTTTGCCAGCCACTTCTTAAATGTCTCAAATAGTGGTAGATAAGTCCAGGGAGGGAAGGTCTGAGAACATAATAAAAATGCAAATGGAAAACCTTACATTGAACCAGCACAGCAAAGAGTAGTAGTTGACGGTCATTCTCAGAACACAATGGAATCAGATGACCTCAAGAATCATACAGAAATGTGCATTACTGCACTGAAGGAAGCATTGGTAATCCCAGCTGGCACGTTCTATTTCAGATTCCTTAAAGCAATGAGCAGAGTAAATGGAGGCTAAGATATTCTAATCATTGTCAGCCCACAAAAATAACAAGTATGCCTTGAGAGTTTCCTTAGTGGCATTGTTCAGTCATGTAAAATATCAACACCTGAGTCGAAAAATCACGCTCTTTTTTCCATTGATGAGACATGGGCTGTCTCCTATTGCAAATGCCTGAACTTCCATCAGGTAGACTTTCAATAATTAACCTATGTATTCCGAAAATTCTTCTCTCTTTACAACCTTCAGGCAACATTCCTTTCATGCTCACAACATCAAGCAGAGTTTGCTACTAAAGTTCTAGGTTCAAATTCCTGATGTTTTAGTTACTATACAAGCTCTCTGGGCCTCTGTTTTCTCATTTAAAACTAGAGGCTCAGTGCATGAAAATTCGTGCCTTGGGGGGGTGTCTCTCAGCCCAGCCTCTCACAGTCCAGGAGCCCTCAGGGGATGTCCTACTGACGGCTCTGCAGGAGGTGACTGGGCTGATCAGGGGAAGGTGCTGCCCCCATCACCCCACTGCTGCTGCCACTGCTGGCTGCAGCGGCTGTTAGGCCTGAGCCCTGGGCCTTGCAGCTGCTTGAGCCCACGGCTGCCTGAGCCCATGGCTGCCTGAGCCCCGGGCCTCGCAGCTGCTGTGGCTTTGTCCAGATGGACGTCCGAATGGACATCCGGAAGATGTCTGCCCTAATTAGCATATTACCCTTTTATTAGTATAGATGTAAAGATTATTAAGTATTAAGTATTAAGTTAAGAGTTAAATATCTTTATAGGGAATTGAATGAGCTAAAAGAGTCTAAATGTCCATCAGTGTCTCTACAGACATTTGTTACTCAAAACGTGGCAGGTACTAATTTATTTATTCACATTATTGTTTATTGTTATCTCTGAGTCCCATTCCTTATGAATGCTCTCAAACAACTCCAGCCTGAACTCATAGTGAACCTCCAGTTTGTTTGTGCCTCAGACACCATATTGAAAATCTGTCCTTCTGATACAGCATATAGTTTCCTAATCCAGATGACTCTGATCAAGTCCTTCCCCAAGAGCGTCTCAGGAAACTCTGTACTTGGGAATTTGAGCAAGAGAAGAAGTCCTGCCCAGGCTTTTCATAGGATTAAGAGCTAGAAATAAATGTGTTCTCACTGGCATTGCAAAGGGAGGCACGGCTATTTGACACATTGGTTGATAATCAGGGAGAAGATGCTGGTAGCCAAGAGGACTGATTTGCAGGCTATCAAATTACTCAGGTTCATCCAGAGAAAGATGGCCACAAGGGGAACTAAGGAAATTAAGACATTAAACAGCAAAGTGGAAGTGAGTACACAGGTCTCTACCATTGTTGAGCTTAACATAAACAACATGGGCATTCTGGATTTTGAATAGCTTATGACTGTTCATGCATTCAAATGGCATCCTTGAGATAATTAAAAACGTCTCAAAAACCAGTGAGTGAGTTGTCAAAGCAGATAACTCAATAGAGCTGTCAACTATCTGTACAATAGCCGTCAAAACAGTGACTAAGATTTAAGACTAGAATGACTTTCACTTTCCTTGCCCAATCGGTGGAATGACAGTGACTTTTTAACTAGCGTACGCTCAATAAAATGTAGGCTTTGGAAAAGAGGGAGAGGCTGGAAGGGAAGGAAGCTGAGCTGCTTGAAGGATTATACCCCCAAAAAGTCTACCGTGAACTATTGGAGAGACCTAGTTTTACCTTTTCTTCCTACACCAGAAATCACTTTCAAAAATACAAAGGTAAGTCATGTTGATCCCTGATTGAAACTCTTCACAGAGGTCACATTTCATAGAATGCATGGTCTTTTGTGACCTGTCTTTACATCATCATATGTACAGTTTTTCATGAGGCATGCAGACAATTAATTGGCACCCCTTCCTCTCCCTCCAAACCTATCATTTATTCTTATCTGCCATGTGTGTTTCTCTGGGATATTTTTGTAAATTGTATATCCTGGTTCAAGATCCTCAGTAAGCTCCCCTTTTGTGGCGGAGAACTCCAGGTAGAATGTCCTGTGCTAAGAACTTCCAAGGTGTCTTTTATGTCCGTTAATGAGGTGACTTTGGGAAATCACCTAGGGATGGAGGCTGTTTTTCAGTGGAGCCAACCATGTGACTAGAAGGTTGGAACTTTCAGTCCCACCCCTGACCGCCCAGGAGCAGAGAAGAGCTGGTGGTTGAATCTATTACCAATGGTCAATGATTTAATCAGACATGCCTCTGTGATGAAGCCTCCATTAAAAACCAAAAGCTGGGGTTCTGAGAGTTTCCCAGTTGGTGAATATGTGGAAGTTCTGGGAGAGTGGCACCTAGAGAGGGCATGGAGGCTCCAAACACTTTCCCGTATACCTTGCCCTCTGTCTCTCTTTCATCTGGCTGCTCCTAAATTATATCCTTTGACCATAAACCTGTTATCTAGTAACATGTTTCTCTGAGTTCTGTGAGCTGCTCTAGCAAATTAATCAAACTCAAGGAGTGGGTCTTGAGAACCTCCAATTTGTGAGTCAGAAGCACAGGTAACAATCTGGGCTTGGGAATGGTGTCTGAATTTGGGGAAGGGAAGGCAGTCTTAACAGGTTGAACCCTTACCATATGGAATCTGATGCTATCTCCAGGTAAATAGTGTCACATTGAATTACATTGTGGAACATCCAGTAATTGGAGAATTGCTTGGTGGTGTGGAAACATTGCAAGGCAATCTCACAAGGCTGATGGTATAAGTGTGGGGTGTGCAGGGGGTTGGGCGAGGAGAAGGTGAAAGACAGAATCCTCACATAGTTTCTCTATAACCTTTTGCACTTCTGTGCCTTTCTGAGTTTAGATAGATTGATTTCTGCATTTTCCAGAGTGATTATGCCAAGAGTCAAGGGCCAAGGGTCCCTTGTCTTATGACACTGAGTATGATAATTGATACCATTTCAATACTTGTTATGATTGAATCTGACTTATCTATTCCTCATTCTGAGATGTTGTGCTGACTCAAGAACCAATCAAGGAATGTGAAAGAATTTGGTGGGTTTGCCAAGACATTCTACATCTTATCTTACAAGTTACTGACAGCCGTGGGGAGTGGATTGAGCTACTTAGGGTTGAGTGACAGTGGAGTCCATTTAATTAGTAGTAACAAATTTCAGTAATAGAAGACATTTATATACTAACAAAGACTGAGTAGTAAGGCTCTATCACTGTGGAGTGCTGGAAAGAGTAGGAGGAAGAGAATGTCCAAGACTTTGTACATAATAATGATGCACTTCACTGAATTTTTGGCATTGTTTTGCTTGGGCAGTTTATACCTCTCAAAACTACCACTGCTTATGTGTACAAATGAGATCAAATAATATCTAGGGTTCCAACAACTGTTACCCTATCCATTAAGGGAATCATATTAATATAAACCATATGATCCTCTTAAAGTCATGCTGTTTTGTACTCTGGAGTCTTTAGCATGCTCATGAGTCATCTTTCTACTAGGAAATGATGCCCTCTAAAACACAAGGGTTTTGATGCTAGTCAAAACCCTCATCAGATAATCAGCTCTGCTATGGGTCTTCCGGACGACAGTATGGCATCTTGTTATGAGGATAAGGGGGAGTTACCGAGTGCATTTGCAAAATCAAAAGCAACCTGCTGATGACTTACCCAGCTCAAGTTGATGCTACTATCTGTCTTACATTAGCAGTATACTTCTGTTGCCAAATGACACATGACTTCCCTCTTCCACCTGTCCCTACTTGATGACTGTTACCAGTTATAAAGAATGGCTTATAAAATCTTTGCCAAAGAACCAGGAATGATTTTCAAATTCACGTTTACAAATGAACACACTGTTAAGATAAAGGGGGAAGGATGAGAGAACAAATGTTCGCATGATTTCCCTTTACCAATAATCCTAAAGTCTCTTAAGTGGCCCCATCCTGTGCCTTCCTCTTTCTGAGCATCCAAATTCTGCCAATTAGGTGAGAATTAGCTTGTAGCCTACCTCATCCATGAAGCCTTCTCTGATCATTCCACCACCATTCACTCCATCTGTCCATGGAAAAACTTGAGCAGACAAGGCACAGCTCATCATCGAGTCAGGGGTGGGCAAACTTTTTGACTCGAGGGCCACAATGGGTTCTTAAACTGGACCGGAAGGCCAGAACAAAAGCATGGATGGAGTGTTTGTGTGAACTAATATAAATTCAAAGTAAACATCATTACATAAAAGGGTACGGTCTTTTTTTTCAATAGTTTTATTCATTTCAAATGGGCCGGATCCGGCCCGCGGGCTGTAGTTTGCCCACTGCTGACTAGGTCTTCTAGAATATGTACTGCCTCTTTTCTGTGCGATTTAGTCATTTTTTCTGTCCATGTTGAATAAACTTGAATCACAAGCTAGAAGATATTAAAAGGGAGTATGAAAAAAATGAAAATAATGTGGCATTTGGAGTCAAGGAGACATAGATTTGAATCCCAACTCCACCACTTAGTAGCAGTATTAGTTAAGAATTGATTAAACAAACTAACCTGTACTACCCCTGGCTTATTCAAATAGGGATTAATTTTTCTCATATAACTAAGAGTCCAGAAAAGGTAATCTAGGGCTGGTGCAGCTGTTCACAGATGGCATCAAGACCCTAGACTCCGACTGTCTGATTGCTCCTCCCTGCTAAGTGTACTTTGATTTCATCCTCATGCTTGTAGCCCATGGTTGCATGATGCCTGCTGACTTCTAGATAGTGCTTCTTTGTTTTGTGTTTTTATTATAAGATGGAGAAACCACTATAGGTGGAGAGGTAGACAATATAGGAGAGAAGGAGGATATAATTTACAGAATAAAGCAGGCATTTATCTTTCCTCCATATCCATACAGAATTTTCTATACCTTATGTATCTCATTTAGTACATTATAATATACTTACTTTCACCCACTATACTAGGATCTGTACAAAATCAGGGACCCATGCAATGTTCAAATTTTATCCCGTGTGTTTAGAACCATATAGAGCACACAGTTCACATGTAACTGTTGAGTTGTTTGAATTGAACATTTAAAAAACTTTAAAAGCCTAAACCCTTTAAATATCATTCTTAATTAACTTAAATAGGAAGTGTCTAAGTGTTAATGCATTTTTAAAGTAGCAATAATATCTCCTACCTACTGTGTAAATGCATCTTTCTATTGGTGCGGGTCAGAGGGGAAGCACAGATGGTTCTTGCCATAATTATGTTAGATAATTAGCAGACCTAGATTCGGGTGGCCCCTAGGACCTATCAGCTTGTCAACTCATTATATAAATAAGAAAATCCAAATTAATACATACACAGCCCAGGAGTTCATAAGCACAATGAGATTTTGAGACATCCCAAATTATCTTTAAGACTTTCTTCTTTATATGTCTTTCTTCTCCTTTGAAGTATCTGCTGTGAAAGATGATTAAAATGCAGCTTATTGGATTGGAAATCAAATAAATCAATGTTGTTTTCTTTAAAGCTAGATTTCTTGCAAGGAACAGTTTTTACAATGTTTATTTATCTTTCATCATCGCCAATGGATGGGTCTTTACAACTGATCTGTTGAGGGTCAGTGAAGAATGGGGGAAACTCTTCTTACTGTTCACCTTCGTGGGGCCTTTATTGCGTGTTGCTCTTTGTGTTGTTTGTTTCCTTTGTGGCGGAAATGACAAGCAGCATTACAAGAAAGATTTGTCTGTGGCTTGCATTCCTGGAGCACTGGGGGAATGTAAAAAAAGGTGTTATTAATGGAAAAGCATCATTCTCAGAATTCTCCATAGATGCATTGAATCCAGACTGGCATGCAATTTTTTAAAAATAGCGATTAGTGAAAAGAATCTTTAATGTGAGCCAGTGCAGTGCTCACTTTGGGGGAAGTTTATGATTATGAAGATCTCTGATTCTATATTGAGGAGCTTCAATATGTGCTGAACAACAGCAAAATACCAAATAGACCAGCGGTTCTCAACCTGTGGATCGTGACCCCTTTGAGGGTCGAACGACCCTTTCACAGGGGTCGCCTAAAACCATCAGAAAACACATATATAATCACATATTGTTTTTGTGATTAATCACTATGCTTTAATTATGTTCAATTTGTAACAATGAAAATACATCCTGCATATCAGATATTTACATTATGATTCATAACAGTAGCAAAATTACAGTTATGAAGTAGCAACAAAAATAATTTTATGGTTGGGGGTCACCACAACATGAGAAGCTGTATTAAAGGGTCGCGGCATTAGGAAGGTTGAGAACCACTGAAATAGACTCTTTCATACCAAGTATTAGGGCTTCAGCACTTCAATTTCAAGAAAGAAAAATTACAATAAATAACTACAGTGTAGTTGGGGAAAATTTGGCCTCCAGTCCTAAATACAACTTAGGGTTTATCTATTAAAATGGAGGGGATTTCTATAAATAGAAATACTGTCAGAAAATCAAGCCATTCTTAAATCAACACATTAGAACTTGTCCAAGTTCTTGGTCAACTTAAAGTGGTCCCTTTGGGACTACATCAAAATAAAAAGCTTCTGCACAGCAAAAGAAACCATCAACAAAACAACGAGAAAACCCACTGTGTGGGAAAACATATTTGCCAATGTCATATCTGATAAGGGCCTAATCTCCAAAATTTATAGGGAACTCATACAACTTAACAAAAGGAAGATAAACAATCCAATCAAAAAATGGGCAAAGGACCTAAATAGACACCTTTCAAAAGAGGACATTCAGAAAGCCAAGAGACATATGAAAACATGCTCAAAGTCACTAATCATCCGAGAGATGCAAATCAAAACAACAATGAGGTACCATCTCACACCTGTCAGACTGGCTATCATCAACAAATCAACAAACGACAAGTGCTGGAGAGGATGTGGAAAAAAAGGAACACTCGTGCACTGCTGGTGGGAATGCAGACTGGTGCAGCCACTATGGAAGACAGTATGGAGTTTCCTTAAAAAACTGAAAATGGAACTCCCATTTGACCCTGTGATCCCACTTCTAGGAATATATCCCAAGAAACCAGAAACACCAATCAGAAAGGATATATGCACCCCTATGTTCATAGCAGCACAATTCACCATAGCTAAGATCTGGAAACAGCCTAAGTGCCCATCAGTAGATGAATGGATCAGAAAACTGTGGTACATCTACACGATGGAATACTATGCTGCTCTAAAAAGGAAGGAACTCTTACCATTTGCAACGTCATGGATGGAACTGGAGAGCATTATGCTAAGTGAAATAAGCCAGTCAATGAAGGAAAAATACCACATGATCTCACTCATTCATGGATAATAGAGACCATTATAAACTTTTGAACAATAATAGATACAGAGGCAGAGCTGCCTCAAACAGATTGTCAAACTGCAGCAGGAAGGCCGGGGAGGGTTGGGGGGCAGGAGGTAGGGGGGTAAGAGATCAACTAAAGGACTTGTATGCATGCATATAAGCATAACCAGTGGACATAAGACATTGGGGGATAGGGGAGGCTAGGGGACTGTCTAGGGCGGGGGGATAAAATGGACACATATGTAATACCCTTTGTAATACTTTAAGCAATAAAAAAAAAAAAAAAAAGTGGTCCCTTTGGGAAACTCCAAACTTATTCCCACAGAGTTGCCATAATAAGGACACTTGGGCTTTCCTCTTTTGGAATTCTCTCTAGAGCATGAAATGCATCTTTTCAAGTAGCTTCTGTGGCAGTAACAAGATCTCATGCTCAGAAAGGAGATTTATTTTTGATGTTGATTATACATTAGAAAATGTCAAAAGCCACCAAGAGCTGAGCTTGAACAAAAGGCTGGATGACTAAGGAAGGGTCACAACTCTAGTCTGACTTTGACTTTGTGGGCTGAATTACTGAGCAATGCTATTAGAACCTGGTCAGAAAGGTGACTGCCCAGGGAGGGGTCACAGAAATAGCCTCATTGAGAGAAAGCCAACAGGAATAACTGTGTGGACTCCTAAAGAGATGGACTTTGGACAAAGAAAAAATGTAATCATAAGTTTGACTCCAGACATGCTTGTTGAAAAGCCTTCTTGTTCATTCATTCATTCACTAATTTAGCAGCGTGTTCAGCAAGCATTATGGACGACCTACCAAGTTCTGACCACAGTAGACATTCAAACAAATAGGACCCAGTCTCTTCCATGGAGTGTTCACAGTCTAGTTGGTGATAAAGAACTTTTAATGGCGTATTATAGAGGCAGGGAAAGCTCTTTGGGAGAGATATGCATAGGCATCACAACATGAGACTCTGACCAAGAGAGTCAGGGTATCATAACCTATTTGGGGTCCTGGACACTTTCGGTGACAGTATTCCATCCCTGTTACACACATTGCTAGAAGACTTAAGTGATTTCTATATGACTCCACTGAGAGAGGACAACTAGAATCTTACACCTGATCTCTCCTGCACTTCATGCTATGTGTCTATTTCCTTTGCTCATTTAAATCTGTATCCTTTCACTGTAGCGGTATAACAGTTTGTTTGGTTTTATGAGTCCTTTTAGGGAACCATCAAACCTGAGTGTGCTCTTGGGGAGCCCCAATACAAGTGAAGAGTTTTTGGGTTTTTTTCACAAAGCCTCCCTTCCTCCTTTAGTCCAAATGGTTCTCTGCTTCTAAGCTACCCTAGAACATACAGCATAGTCTGTGGCACACATATGATTTATATCATTGTTCAGTTTTTTACCTGCTTATAACTGGGTACTTTATCAACTAGACTCTTAATTCTGCAGGATCTTGCATATATTTTATACGTCCTGTAGGTCCCTCACCACCAGAACTGGGCATACAGTACACTCTCAATGTATGCTTGCTGCAATACAGGGAATGTCTGGCTGTTTATGCGAAAGCGAAAGTCAGCATGGCGGGGGGAGTGGAATTATCGCAATTAATCAACTGAATGTGTTAAGGAGGAACAAACCAGATCCTTTGCTTTGGTATAGAAGGCAAACAAGTTGGAAAGTAAAAGGACCCAGGGAAATTAGGCAGGTATGAGAAGGAATCTTCCTGGAACAGAAAAGGAAACGAATAGGACATCTGCAGCAAAGAGATGACAAAGAGATTATAGTGGATATTGCAGGATGAAAGGGGAGATGAGAGGAATGAAATGACATAACAATAAGCCAGGTCCCAGCAGAGGCGGTTGTGCACTCAGTGGGGGACAGAGATGGTCTCTGTTTTGACGGATCAGGAGGGAGGATGCCGAGAAGCATAATAAACGTGAACTGTCTTGGGCCCATGGCTAGCTTTGGAGCTCTTGGGCACTGTAATGCTATGAATGAGATAAGAATTGATTAACCAGAGGTGGAAAGAGGAAAGGGGGTTTCTAGTAGGTACACATTCTAACGAGGTCAAGTCTGGATTAGAGGGAAGGCTATCACAGGCCAGAGAGCATTTCAGAGGCTCCCACCCCAAGCGCAGGCTGAGAGAGGGTCTCCCTGTGCCTGCAAACATCATGTTATTCTCATGGAGCTCCTGTGTGTGTGTGTGTCTGACCCTGCCAGCCTACCAACCACTCTGCAAGTTAAGGGGCTAAGGAACCAGCATTTTTCTTCTTTATTTAGGGACCTCACTCTAACCTACTATTGATGTCCTGTTTCTATTCAGTTCGACAAGGACCTACTGAATGTCAGGCACCATAAAGAAGATTGTCAATGCCCTGAACAAACCCCTAGATCTTCCCCAGAGGGTAACCACAGACAGGTCCCATACACCATATCTGCCTGAGGGTATTCTCCAGCAGGGGGCATGTGTGGCCAGCTCAGGGCACAGGCTAGTGCAGGGGAGTCAACTCCCAGGAGCCATGCTTAACACATGAAAGTTTCACGTTGATGGACAAATACTCCAGCTTCCTTGACCCTCAGTGGGACAGGTCTGAAATGGGTTCTACAGAATTTATCACAACCTGCACATTCCCATACCCTTTATTGCTTTTAACTCTCTTCCTTATCTCATTCTGCATCTCTAACAGTGCTTTCTGGGATTAATTCTCAAATGAACTACTTTCACTCTAATCCTTAACTCAGGGGCTTTTTATTTTTTTATTTTTTTTTTTGAGAAACACAGCTAAGACATCAGTCTGGCAGGAATGATAATAGAAAGAACACAGCAGTTCTTGAGTGCTTACTGTAGCTAAAGACTTCATAGGTATGAGCCCCACTTAATCCTCACAACAAACTGTCAAGGTAGGCATGATATTATCCTTAAATTAAAAGTGGGGGGACTAAGGTTGAGAGGGATGAAATAGCAGAGCACTAGGTAGGAGCTGGCAGAGCTGAGTGTTTAATGGATGCCTGTCAAATTCCAAATCATACCCCTTTCTACTGCATCACACAACATTTCTGATCAGCGGTGCCATTGTGAGACTGGTGGTTATTCAGGGTGGATGAGAGGGGAGGACATTGCAAGCCAGGGAGTATTTCAGAGGCTTTCACAAACAGCCATTCTAGAGGAACCTGAATTGGCCATGTCATGAAAGTGATTAGGGAAGAGTTGAATGCAAGACAGGGGAGTCAGGAGCGTCAGAACCTGGTAATATATAATGGGAAGGAAGAGAAGGAAACTGACAAGATGTCCCTGAAAAAGAAAGTTGGGGCAGAATTCCCAGGTGGGGAACTGTCTCCCTCCCGCGATCCTGAGGAATCTCTGGGCACTGCAGGGAAGAGATTTTGCAGATGAATGTGGGAGATGCATTATTAGATAACTTAATGCTCTTTTGCTGGCTCTCCCAAGTGCACTGTTGGAGTCTCCACCTAAAGTGCATCCTCAATGAAGCAAAAAAGAGATAGGTCATTCAGAACTTAGATTATACTCTTCAGGGATGGAAACTCTCCAGAGTTAGGGCTCCATTTGGACACTGACTCCAAGAGCCCCTTAAGTTCCCATCATTGATTGGGGATATGTGATGTCTATTGCAAAATGCCAATCCTTACAAATCTTGAATTCTCAGTCTTGGTAACAGCCGAGGTTGACTTAGAATCATAAGCTTCAAAGACCTGTCCAATGAGTGTGATAAGGATAATATTCCACAGGGAATATTCCAGGTCAGGTAGATGATTATTACCCCTAGATAGTACATCTATTTCAGAACATGACTGAAGCCAGCAGTAGAGAAATAAGGTTTCTGAGGAGAGGGCCTGACAAAACTTATGTAGGCAAGACATCAAAACTCCTGCCATGTATAGAAGGTGTGAGGAAAGAAATTCAATCTCAACAGTATAATTGAAGTGAAAGCCAAGACCCTAAATTTAGCAAGTAGTACAAATAGAGCATGACTTAGGTAAAGGATGACTCCTGAGTGAGATCACAGCGGCAACATAATTGTTACTGATCCTCCTAATAACCTACCAGCCTCAATAGATTCAGTTACTTGGACCCGGGGAAGAATAAAGGTTGAAAGCTCCTACAATTGCCCACTTTCCATTCCACTTTAAGTAGTGAAATCTCAGCTAGGGCAACATGGCATTAACTCTCAACCCCATAGGGTCCCTACCTCTATAAAACTTGTATGTAATACCTCAGGATAGGGTACAGATCTGAGATCCAGTCCACCAGTAAAACAAAAGACTATTATAGTTGAGTATATTCTCATGTGAGATTGAATATTAAATACCCTATTCATTAATTTCCTCATCATTATATTTTTTATTATCTCTTTTCTACCATGAATATTGCTAGATACAGTAGTCCCACTCATTATTCCTAGTTTCACTTTCCATGATTTCAGTTACCTGTGGTCAACTGTGATCTGAAATATAAAATGAAAAATCTCAGAAATGAACAATTCATAAGTTTAAAATTGCACGCTGTTCTGAGTAGTGTGATGAAATCTTGCAACATCCCACTCCGTCCTGCCTGGAACGTGATTCATCCATGCTATATACATTTCCTACCCTTTAGTCACCCAGTAGTTATCTCAGTTATCAAATTAACTGTCACAGTATCACAGTGCTTGTGTTCAAGTCACCCTTATTTTACTTAGTAATGGTCCCAAAGCACAAGAGTCCTGATACTGGCAATTTGGATATGGCAAAGAGAAGCCATAAAGTGCTTCCTTTCAGTGAAAAACTGAGTACAGTATAGTAACATATCTTGAGAGAGAGACTCCACATTTACATAACTTTTATTACAGAATATTATATAATTACTAGAGGCCCAGTGCATGAATTTCATGCATGGAGGAGGGGGAATCATCCCTCAGCCCGGCCTGCACCCTCTCTCAATCTGAGACCCGTGGCTCCTAACTGCTCGTCTGCCTGATTGCCCCTAACCCCCTGCCTGGCTGTCTGATTGCCCCTAACTGCTCGCCTGCCTGCCTGATGGCCCCTAACCCCCTGCCTGGCTGTCTGATTGCCCCTAACCACTCGCCTGCCTGCCTGATTGCCCCTAACCCCCTGCCTGGCTGTCTGATTGCCCCTAACTGCTCGCCTGCCTGCCTGATTGCTCCTAACTGCCTCTGCCTCGGCCCCCGCCACCACGGCTTCATCCAAAAGGACGTCTGGAATGACATCCAGAAGGTCATTCAGCTGGCTGGTCTAATTGGCATATTATGCTTTTATTATTATAGATTCTATTTTATTATTATTTTAGTGTGCCTAATTTATAAATTAAACTTTATTATATGTATATATGTGCGTATAGAGAAAAAAACATGTTATATATAGGGTTCATTATTAACCATGGTTTCAGACATCCACTGGAGGTCTTGAAGTGAAAAAGTCTTACAAAAATAGTAGCTACCATTTATTGAGTACAACTTGTATGGAGGACTCTATACTGAGTAGTTCTTTTCTCTTTTTCAAGCCTCACAACAAAACTCTAAAATAGAAAACATTATTCCTATTTTACATTTCCAGGACCTGAGAGCTGGATTGTGTAAATAATTTGCTTGGCATTACCAAGATAATAACCAACAGAGTGATATGTAAGCCACAGCCATTTAACCACACAGCCTTTTTCCCTCCTTACTTTGCTACTTTCTATTAATTATCATTCTGAAAATGCTATACATACATGAAAATTTCATTAAATATATATACCTATAACACTTATCAAAAAAGAAATAAAGTCTATGCATCAGCTGTTTGGGGATAATATATTGTTTTAATATGTAAACAGCCCACTATCGATGAAGATAGAGAGTTCTTGAGAAAAAGTGCAGGCAAAACTTCTCCATCAAAATTCTAACCTAGGACTTTGTTGGAGAAAACCAATGTGATTTCATTGAAATAGACAATAAGGAATGTAAAAAGCATTTGGTGTGGGATTTAAGTGGACAGGAAACAGTGCATTCTGAATGTATGCTTAACTTCAAAGAAAAAATTGTCAATCAGAGTTCAATTCCAAAAACATGAAAGAAAGCCGAAATACCATCTCAACAAATCTACAGAAACTGACATGTCCTTTTGAGAACAATCATCACAGTACAAATACCAGAGGATATAAGAGCCTAGAAATGTACATCTGAATGTCACAGGGACATTCATATTTTACAAAAGTCATATCTAAAATCTGACTCCCAAATGACAGAGTGATACTTGGAAAAGTGAAGGTCAAACTTTATCTCATCATCTTATATATTTTCAAGACCCTGGAAGTTAAAAGTAGAGGTAGGCCACAAGAGCTTCAAGAAGGGGACTAGAGTTCTTTCCTTATCTACTTGTCCTGAAAGCTCAACTCAGGGATCTCTAGGTCAAAGAAAGATTGTCAGGAATGTATCTAAAGAGAAACTCTTGGCCAATAAAAATGTCTTTCTGGGCCACTGTTTGGGCACCATTGATACACAGAAATAAGAACAAGACTAAAAGACATGTGATTTAGGTTCTGACCATGGCATCTACACTTCCCTCTCCAGATGACACTGGGCAGATTAGTCACCTTCTTTGTATTTGGTTTTCCTCCCTTTGAAATAACCTGATAATGTGAAAGCTGCCAAACTCACATAATCTCCATGAGGACCAATGACATAAGGGGTGTGAAAGTACATTATAAAATAATATGCTTCATATGTAAAATGATTTAGTAACTCTCTTTTCCCTTAATATTGAACCTTTGTTCCAATTTTTCAATTTTTAATTTTTTAAACTCATTTTAATTATAATTCTAGATTACCATAAAAAAAAAACCCAATATGCATATAGTTTCTTAAGGTTGAGAGGGAACCTAGGAGAGAGGCGAGCATGGGTGGGGACTACTGCATTTTATTATTGTGCTTCAGTGTCTTTGATTCTTTTAATATTGCACATTTAATTCTAAGTTAACCACCTACAGACAGTTAAGTATCAATTCACACCACACCAATTCCCCTTCCCCCAAATACACTTATGTCATTATGTTTTCCTTTAATTGTTGACTGACCTTACATTTAAACACTGCATTTCATCCTTTATTTTTTTTATTCATCAAATATTGATACTAGCTCTTAAGCAACTTTTAAGATAAATGGATTAGCAACCTTGGCCTTCCTTTCACTTTTTCTTTCCCACCCCAAAGTCCACTCATAAACTCTGTAGTTTGTGTTTACATTGTCAAGACTGATAGCATTTGCATTTTGTATCAACATTGTTCTAAGTATTAACTACTGCAGAAATAACATCCCTAAGACTCAACTCTTTTAGTATATTTGGGATTCCTAGGCATCTGTGAACCTCAACAAACATGCAATCAAAGGACAAAACAAAAGGGGGTTGGGATTTATGCTTGCCCTCCATGGAGTGTAAAATTTCTTGACCAACAAGGCTGGATTACAGATGCGATATTGAAGGGAAACTTAAATGCCAAAAACATTCTTTCCCCCCAGAAGTTCAGGACAGGGATGTATGGAGCACTGTACATGAACAGTATAACTCTACAATTTTGTCTAGTCCAGGTTGCCTGCCATGAACTCCAGCCATAGGTGCAAAGTATGTATTGAATAAGTTTCCTGTTGCACAGTAATGGCAGGTACATTACATACATCAGTTAAACTTCCTGGAAGTTGGCTCTTCCCAATCACTACCTATTTAATCTTTCCCGTAGAACTGACACATCTAAAAACAGCCACCTCATCACTTAGTAAGTTATATGTTATCTAATCACTGGAGTGTACACCTGAAACTAATATAATATTGCATGTCAACTAATTGAAAAATTAAAAATGATTTTAAAAATAAAATGAAAATAAAAACAGTCACCCTGGACTCAGTGTCAAAACCCTCTAGGGCAATGGTTCTCAACCTGTGGGTCGCGACCCCTTTGGCAGTCGAACGACCCTTTCACAAGGGTCGCCTAAGACCATCCTGCATATCTGATATTTACATTACGATTCATAACAGTAGCAACATTACAGTTATGAAGTAGCAACAAAAATAATTTTATGGTTGGGTCACAACATGAGGAACTGTATTTAAAGGGCCAAGAGGTTGAGAACCACTGCACTAGGGTTCTCTTACCAGCCATAACTAAGGTTTTTCTGGATACAGTGCCAGTATAGAGCTGTTTCATTGGCATTTGCAAATTTGTTAAGGATTAAGGATTTCATCAGATGTAATCTTAGCAAATTTATACATGTAATTCTCAGCTGCTTCGTGATCAACAGAAGCTTTTTCACCACAGATTATCAAATATTTTTACACCATGACATTTGCTAATTTTCTGCATTCTACTTTCTGAATATGCATACTCACCTTCAACATTTACTTCTTCATAGAATAGCCTGGCTGGTTTTAGGATTAGCAAGCAAGTCAGTGGCAAACATCCACTTTATTGTTCTCCAACCTAGGGAAGACAGATAGAGAGGTAGCCTTTCCTAATGGACTGCTTTTGTGTGCATATTATTTCAAAATATTTTAAATTATGTATAAGTCCACTATATATGTGTGTATATATATGTATATATATACACACACACACATAAATACAAGATATACATATATATCTTGCCCCACCTTGTGTGGTCTGTGTGTGTGTGTGTGTGTGTGTGTGTGTGTGTGTGTCTTGGCCCACCCTATATGTGCTTATTTTTCTTTTTCAATTACAGTTTACTTTCAATATTATTTTGTATTGGTTTCAGATATATAGCACAGTAGCTAGAGAAATCATATACTTTACAAAGTGTTCCCCCTGATATCTCTAATACCCACCAGGCACCATACATAGTTACTACAGTATTTTTCACTATAATCCCTAGGCTGTACTTTGTATCCCTGTGACTATTTTGTAACTACTGATTTGTACTTCTTAGTCCCTTCACCCCTTTCATCTAGTTCTCCAATCCCCCTCTCCTCTAGCAACCACCAGCTATGTATTTTAAGGCTAAAAAACAAAAAAGGCACTGTACAGAAATATTATACTCTAGTTAGTAGATTTTTAACAGGAATATGAATTGACTTAAATATTATTGAAAAAATAAGTATTCACTTTGTATTCTAATACTAAACAGAAAAGGAACTATACACAAATATTGTGCTCTAGTTACTAGGTTCATTTTTCACAGGGGCATATTTGGCAATTTTGAAACTACTTATGTGAGCTTTGGGATTGAGCAAATAAGTTAATATACCATAGACAAAGAGAACCAGGTTGGTTACTGCTGGAGAAAGGAGTTATAAACAAGGAAAGAGGGAGAACTCTCATGAATCCTGCGGAGTTCCACTGGAATTGGATGTATCAGTATAAACTCATGGTTTTTAAATACATATATGCAAATTGGTATAGAAGTAGGTATAACTCTGCCCACTGAGAAGATTCTAAGCAATGGCATCCTAATAACCAATGAGAAGCTCTTGATTTCCAAATGTCATTCTCCAAGGCTTAGGGAAATGGTTGGTTCAAGGGGCTGCAGCAGGGAAAGTACAAGATTAACTACTTTGGTCACTGGGATGGGGCTAAAGGACTTGCCAGGTTTTGTTCCCCATTATGTGCCCAGTCATTAGCACAGTACCTGCCTCTAGTAAAGACTCAATAAATATTGGTGGCTGAAATCACTGGATTTAAAGCCATGCTCAACACAAGATTAGATTGATGCCCCTATGACTGTTAATGTGATTAAGTTTTCCTTCTTCTGAATCATGAGCAATATACAAAGACTAATTTGGCCTCTTCCTGGGCCCATATCTCTAGCTTACAAATGTACCTTTGTCACTTTCCTCCTGTTCTCTAGAAAACAAGAGTCCTGACACTGAGGAGCATTGTGTTGTGAATCAGCAAGTTGACAGTCATTAACATGGAACTTAGGCATTTTCCCATTTCATTAAGTGTTGGACAATGTGTGTCATTTATGAGGCTATCAAAGTAAGTGGCAGGAGAGCTGCCAATGTGTTTCTGAGGTGATTTTTGACAATCTATTTCCGTCAGCTTCATGTGGTTCCGCGCCTATTAACACATCCCTTTGAGATTCTATTTCATTCCAAACTCCATCCATTCAAAACCACATGAGTCAAATTCAACACTAAGACATGTCATCAAAATATTCTAATTTCGACTAATTTCATTTCAGTAGGACAATTTCAAACACTGAAATTTATGTTATTCTTGCAAGAACATACATGAACTGATTTTGCACCCATCAGATCCTTTGCTTTTTGCTTCTCTTGTGAAGTATCTCTCAACATGTTCACTACCACATCTCTATAACTTCTACAATATCTTCTCCATTTCTAGTCATTTGAGAGGGCCAACGTGTTGCTATGAGAATCTTAATCACTTCCGCATTAGTAGCTAGGGTCTCAAATATTAAAACAGAGAAGCCAGAGTGGTCTCAGGGAACTTTATGGACCACTTGAGAGCAGATAAGAGTAAACATTGTGGCTCCTAAAGTCTAACTCAGTGCAGCTTACATGGTATTTTTCCCACATTAACATCTTCTTCCATTTCCTCCCACTTTAACCAAACCTTCTACCATTGTAACAATCTGTATTCCATGATGAAAAGCTTGACCCAATAATTAACATTTTACAGGCTCTTTGACTCGGTGTGTGAAGGAATTCTTACCTTTTTTTGTTTGTTTGTTAATCCTCACCTGAGGACATTTTTCCATTGATTATTAAAGAGAGTGGAAGGAATAGGGAGAGACAGAGAGAGAAACATCGATGTGGGAGAAACACATCAATTGAGCCTGCAACTGAGGTACATGTCCTTGACCGGAATCAAACCTGCAATCCTTCAGTCTGCAGGCCAATGCTCTATCCACTGAGCCAAACCAGCTATGGTGGAATTTCCACATTTTGATTCCTCTATGTAGAAGAAGAAGCCATACACTTACATTTCCTGCCTTCCCAAAAGCAAAGCTCAAACTAACCTAGGCTCCACAAGACAGGTGCATCTGGATGACAATGTGGTTTGAAGGAGAGGGAGGGAAGAAAGCATCACACCAAATTCACCACAAGTAGCATGCAGTGTTCCAAGGGGTCGGTGGAGGACATCCTGGAGATGTTGCCTCATGTCCAGCATCAAAACCAAAAAGCTGTGGTTTCCATGGCTACCAAGGTCTCAAGGGGACAGCCCGGGAGGGCCATTAGGATACTTTCTGTCTATATGGCTTCAATCATTATTTTCTGACCTTCCAGAGATTATTCTACAGTGCTTTGACAGACATATGAAGAAAGGGTTTTA
The DNA here is from genome assembly GCF_014108235.1 of Myotis myotis. Taxonomy (NCBI): domain Eukaryota; kingdom Metazoa; phylum Chordata; class Mammalia; order Chiroptera; family Vespertilionidae; genus Myotis; species Myotis myotis. Next base: position 44,655,086 of record NW_023416320.1, on the reverse strand, counting down.
GGAAATGCAAGAGTGAAAGCAATGAGGTACCAGCTAGGAAGCTCCTGTTTTGGTGTAATCCAGGCAAGAGATTAACCTGGGCTAAGGTGGTAGCAATAAAGCTCATCAGTGAGCCTATGCTTGGCCACTCGTAGTAATGCTGACTACTAAGAATATGGAACAAAGGCCCATTCCATTCTTGGAAAGCCTAAATAGTTGGAAAATTCTTCTTTTAGTACTTTGACAAGGCCTATCAAGATTGTAGAAAATATCCACGTTCCTTGGTTAAGAAATCCTACTCTAAACAATTTATCTCAACCTTCTGGCCCTTTAAATACAATTCCTCATGTTGTGACCCAACCATAAAATTATTCTCATTGCTACTTCATAACTGTAATGTTGCTACTGTGATGAATCGTAATGTAAATATCTGATATGCAGGATGGTCTTAGGCGACCCCTGTGAAAGGGTTGTTTGACCGCCAAAGGGGTCGCGACCCACAGGTTGAGAACCACTGTCTTAAAGAAACATTTTAACCAAAAAAAGAAAAAAGTAAATGTGCGGAGCTATTTGTTGTGACATTAATTTTGAGGGTAAATAAAGCCTTAAATCTGGTCATAGAGAGATGATTTTTTAAAATATGGCCTGTAACTCAGTGGATGTGTATGCAGCCACTAAAAAATTAAAGTATGAAGAAACAGTTCATCATAGAAAATGTTTGTGTAGAATATAAAGCAAATAAAGATCACTGTAAAAGGTAGGTCAGCTTGTACCTGCTTTCTTAAAGTAGGTCAGAGTGTGAGCAAGGTTTGGAAAGGAACCTGGGGAAGTAATTACTGTATTATAAGGGTTGAGGGTGTTGTTGTTTTTTTAATTTTCCATGAATTTTACAGGCTCCTGGTTTCAATTTTGGCTTCTGAGAGATTTCATGTTCCCTCGAGAGTGGTGCCAGACCAAGGAAGTCAAATTGCTCTCTAGTAAGTAAAACATAAACTTCCCCAATAAATTCCACCGTAACCCTAAATGAATCAGGGGAAATTGCTCTTCTTGGGCATCATAAGTCTTTCTGCAGAGCCCAAGGCCAAGGATGAGAAGGTACAAATATAAATCTGGAGACAAATCTTGAGGCCCACATGTCATTTTAATGTATTGGAGCAAAGAATATACTCTTCCAGCACTTGTTTCTCTTCCCTTTTGTAATTCCTGCTTCTTAGTGGAGCAAAAAAACAAAAAAAGCAGCTCACTAGATAACCCCTCACATTCTTTACAGGTGCATGAATAGCTCTAACATGGCATAAGTAGAATCTCAAAGAGAAGTCAGTGAGGTCCGTTGAATGTCTTGCCCCATGAAAATCTAAGCATGAGATTTCCTGGGAACAACCAGCACCCCTACTGTAAAAATGATAGAAAACAGACAGAAGCCTACAACCTGAGGTAGGAGCACACGACACAGGCTGTTTTCAAACAGAATTGGGATGTTCCTAAAATAAAATCAAGAAGGGACGTGGCGAGACTTACTGTTATCACAGTGGTTTTCCCAAACCCATTGCCTATTATACTGAAGTTCAGGATTCAGAAAATGTCTGGAAAGAATGCCTGTGGTTTTGAATTTCAGGCAGAGATGGTTGAGCACAATTACAATGGTAGATGGCATACCCTGCAATGAAAATAACTGCTTTTTTTCTAACAATGGGAATTGGGATGCAGGAACTGATGAAGGGAGCATCCTGAATACCTTTGTCATTACAAAGGAGCAGGTGACAGGAAGCAGTTTGGAGGGGGCTCTTGAGTTGGGAGCCACTCTGTAGGTAGTTTTCTGTTTGCCTGGCCTCAGTGTAAGCTAAAAGCATCCACTGTACATACAACCTAGTGTCATAGAACCAGGGCAAGCCCTGCTTTCCTGGATAAATGCTATGGTCCCTCCTCACATGTAGAGGAGACTAGTCTACAAAAATTTTAAAAAACAACAACTTAATAACACAATTGTCTGACAAGCACATGGATGGTGGGAGTGTTAAGTTCATACATGCTTTCTGAAGAGCTGCTTGGAAATATTTAATATAAAAATCTACACTCAGCAATTCCACTCTGAAATGTATCCTGCAGGTATTCTTGCACTTGAAAATATGATATCCATATACTGCAGAATTATTTGTAGTAGCAAAAGTTAGGCAGCAACCTAAATTTCCACCCATAGAGAATTTGTTAAATAAATTATGGTGTAGCTAATAGCAATGAAATAATATACAGCCAACAAACAAATGAGAAGGTACTCTATGTACAAATATGGAATAAATCTTCAAGGTATATTGTTATGTAATAAAAGCAATATATAATGTATATACAGTAAGACAGTATGAATCCATCTATGTGTGTTTGTGTGTGTGAATATGCATTTGAAAACTCAGAGACCATCCCAGGAGGCATACACAAGAAACTAGCAACAGAATTTATCTCTGGAAAGGGGACGGGAAATGGGTGTCTGGGGAACAGAAATAGGAAAAAGGAGCTTTCTGTCCCATCCTACCCCCTGCCCCTATTCTGCTAAATTTTGCATTATTTGGTCCAAAAAATTGATGTCTTAAACTATTGCCTCAGGAAATTGGGACTAGACTAGGGACAGGGGAATGGGAGGTTTCATTTTTTTAATTGTAAGCTTACTTCTATATCATTTGACTTAATGTGTGTTATTTTTATCTTGGTTTAAAAATTAACCATAAAAATAATTTTAAATACTCTGTTCTATTTAAAACACTCTATCCCACTATGCAGTTGTTTGTGCCAATTTTTAAGAGTAGAAAATATGTCACTGGAGCTATAATAGTGACAAAATATTCAGGATATTATGGGAACAAAAAGAGAGATCAATTAATTCTGCAGTCGGGTGGATGGTTACCAGGAGACGCAGGGATGGAAGGCTCAGGTTAAATGGGCCCATAAAGAATGTTAAATTCACCAGACAGATACCTGCACAAAAGCTTTGTAGGCATGGACAAAAGCATGAAGATGCACAGAACATGTCATTTGGGGGAGCCACAAGCGATCTGGTGGGTGTGAGGGTAGGAATGGCATGAAAGGAATGGCTACACATCAGCTGGAAAGGGGAAAAGGGAGTTGGAAGGAATATCACCAAGGGTCTTGAATGCCATACTAAGGAATATTGACCTTGTTTAATACATCAGTGGATCCTAAACCTGAGTGGTTATCAGAATTACCTGGGGGATCTTTGTAAAAATACCAATTCCATGCCCTTCCAGCATACCAATTATATCTGACTTCCTGATGGATAGAGCTGGGAATCTGTAATTTAAAACTAAAATCCTCCTGCCTCAGCCATAGACATAGGGGAATCATTAGAATTCCATTTACGAGCACCATTCTGTGTGCAAGGAGAAAGAAATGGAGCCAAACGTCCCACTAGGAGGTGATTAAGAATTAATCATATGTACAGTCTCACTTCTTGTACCTGTCGGGCTGAAAATGAAGAGCTCTGTCCAGGTTCTTAAAATTCTGAACTCATTCTCGCCTGGGCTGTGCCGAAGATGGGACAGGAATGGAATTGCGGAGAAAGTAAGAGAAGAGGAAGAGCTGCTGTTTAATCTGCTGCCTTTTCCCCTGCTCCTCCCTCCAAGCATCCTCATTATGTTTGTGTTGTGAATACCTGGTCAGGAAGAACATGACAGATGCGGACAATCAAGCACATGTACTAAGGTTTTCCTTAAAAGCAAGGACTCTTTTCCTGTCTTTAGTTAAAACAGCAATAACCGTAACCCATAACCAGTCCATGTCCTGGGCAGCAAATTTTATGTGACCTTTAGGACAATATATTCAGTTGCTGTCATCAGGTCCCAGGCTGATGTTAAGGACACAAATGATGCTTGCCAGAAACTGGTGCTCATGGATTCCTCCAGAATCCTCCTCCCACTAGAAGTTTTGCTTCGTTGATTTAACACATACCTGTTGAGCACAGAGATATGAAGATGCATTAGACACGGGTCCTGCCCTCAAGGATGTCACCCTTCCCTATTGATGAATAGATCTATGATTTCTTCATCCTGCCCAGTATTATGTCAGAAGAGTCACCACAAAGTGATAACAACCCAAAAGGCAGGTCTTCAGTAGAACAATCCTGGCTAATTTCATTAAACAGAGAATATTACATTTGAAAAGAACCTTCAGTATCATTTTGTCCAAACACCTCAATCTATAGATGACACAACAAAGTGCAGAACAAAAAATACATGATTTGTTCAAAGTTACATGGGAGGCAGAGGGCAAAAGTCAAGTTGAATTCAGAAGCCCTGACTTAACACTCTGACTCTTGTAGGCTGGGTAAGTGCAATTTCAATCCCAATGCCTTAACTAATCTGCCTGAATAGAATATGAGTGGGCTAGGCATTAGATTCACTTTCTCTCTTGAGGGAGGTGAGGCAATTTGAGAACTTTAAAGTTACTGGGATAGGATATACTGACACACAGGAGGGAGATTATGACTTCACATGCCTGATTTCTACAACAGTTATTGAGTGTCAATGATGGATGATAAATAATACAGGTAAAGTCCCAGACTTTTTACTTGAATATTGCCAATTATCAATAGTGAATGTGGTTAAATGTGCTTATTCTCATCTGTGCTAGCTCCAAACCTATAGTCTACCCATGTTCCTTTATCCCATTCTCTCTCCACTACATTGTACTGAGACCTTAGAATCATTTCCCCACGCAACTCTAGACAATGACTGTCAATCCATCTAAGATGACATATGAGTGCAAGGATTTTGCTCATTTGCCTTCCTACATCAAAACCTAAAATAGAATGGCTTAAAGGATAGAATAGAAAGGAAAAGCAAGAGGAGTGTTCTACTGGGTAACACAGAAATGACTGGAGGTAAGACTACCTGCCGGAGTCCAACCCCAGCAGGTCCAGGGGTCCCCAAAGGTGTGGATGGAGTCGGCAAAGAAGGAATGACACGGAGACGGAGTTCAGTTGATCAGCAGCCTAGCCAGGATCTCCAGCCAGGATCTCCATCCAAGTTCTGGTCTGGATCTCCAGCGAAGTTCTGGTTAGGATCTCCAGCCAGGTTCTGTGTCCATGTTCTCTTGCTAGGTTCTCCAGGTTCTCCAGCCAGGTTCTGTAGCCATGCTCCCTCGCTAGGTTCTCCAGCCAGGTTCTGTCCAGGTTCTCCAGCCAGGTTCAGTCACCAGGTTCTAGTCAGGTTCAGTCCAGGATCTTTTGCCATGTTCTCTCCAGCGAAGTTCTTCTGTCTCTAGAGAACGTTCTGTGTAGGTTCTGTGCCTAGGTTCTGAGTGTAGGTTCTGTCTTCTTACATCTGTTTTTATACCAGTTGATTCCAATCCTATCAATCTCTATTACAAAGGTTAGGGCGTTTCTTATCTTCATTCCAGGGAGTAAAGATTATGTAGCTTAAGCACGATTGTTCGTAGTTAAAGTGATTAATTACCCGCCTGGCACTTAGTTAAGAGGTTTTATTCCCTCCCTAACTTCAGGGGAAAATCCCTACCTGGGGAAACAACCTTTCTCAGAGAGGAGACCTTGGTTAAAACACATAGTGCCAAGAAGGTGAGCAAAAATATTAAGAACAGTATGCCATATATGCCGGTCTCTTGAAACAGCAAGGATGGACCGGCTCCCGGCAACTACCCAGAATCAATTCAATATGATTCACTAAATGTTTACTGGGTGACAGCACTACATGGGATAAGGGGTATACTGGCATGATTCAACACAGTACCCATCTTCAAATGTTGCCACACCAGAGTAGGAAAGATTTCTATAAACAGAAAATTTTTAACCAATATGGTAGTTATTGTAACTGAATAAGCTCCATGCCTTTGGGTAGGGATCATGACTATATTTTTCACTGTTGTTTACACAGCACCCACCACCATACCCTGGCATCGACTAAGAACTCAGTGATATCTGTAAAATGGTTGAGGCAGAGATCAGAATACTTATTTTTCTGAAATAAATGGGCAAAATCCTTAAGGAAAAAAATCAGCTTTCCCTGAATCTTGCAAAATCAATAAAAGTTTTCCAGATGAAGAGGCATGCATAAAAAGAACTCTTATTGATAACTTTCCTCCAATATTATGATGAAAGACAAAATCAGCCATTTGTCCTTGCTTTGTTCATAGATAAAATACCAATCATCCATGTCCCAAATGATTTAGGAGTGCTGAAGGCATATATACAGGTAATAAAGTGAAAGGTATAACTATGTTTTCATCAAAGCTGTTGTAATCCATCTTTATTTGTGGGAGATACCCTAGAAATGCCCCCAGATCAACAGTGCTCCAAGGTTTCACCTGGGTACATGCTGGCAGAGTGATCTCGTATCCGGCTTCTTTGTGGAGTACTAATTAAAATCAATTCAGGTGACATGTCCTCCACTGGCTGGGTTTTCCCAGGGCATAACAACGAGACCGAAGAAAAGACTTGAAGGGGAATAACGTGCTACTTGTTTTTACTCCAGAAATCGCAGATGTCTGTTTCTAATGGATGAACAACTGAAATTTCAAAGCACTTATTTCAAGCATCACTAAGTCCCTTCCATCAAGCTGCGGCGTTCGAGATCTGATTAGCATGATCTCTTCTATAGTTGTGCTTGAGAGAATTCTTTCCTGGTGGTTTCCATGAAGAATGTCTTCACTCTTCCTTATCTTTGAACGTTGATAAGCCTTTGATAGCCCTGCCCCCATCTTTTGCACTAAATGACAGACTCTTTGGTGTGGTGTATTAAGTTTGTGTGGTAACTTGTGTGTCTACAGCGAGACTGTAGGTCCAAGGCAAAGATATCAAGCCTCCTGTTTCCTTTATGTCACACATGAAAGGAAGGAAAGAGAACAAAGAGAATAAAGGAGAGGAGAAAGGAAGGGAGGAAAACAAGGAGAAAGAGTAAGAAGGAAAGAGGAATGAGGCATGCACTGTTGTAGGTGGCAGGAAGGGCTCCATGTGTCTGACTGGTGGGGGGGGGGGGGGCAGGGGGCAGACCAAACCTGGGTCCAGCAACCTCAGTACTTGGGTTCTGGCTAGGAAAGAATTCAGAGCAAGATGCAAACTGTGAGAGAACATTTATTGGGTAGATTACAGAGGTAGAAGCAGTAATTCCTAGGAGAAACGGGTTTAGGAAACAAGGAGGTAAAGGAAGGGCCCTTGGAGCTTGGGGGTGGGGAAGCTAATGGTAATGTGCCTGGGGTGGAGGAGGGGGAAAGGAAAGGGGAGGGAATGCGGGTGCTCCCTGGAGGGAGAGGGGAGAGCACACTGGGTCCTCCATCCTAAGGATTTTAAGGGCAGAGATTTCAGGGGAGTTTCCCCGGAAAGATCTTAATAGAGTATTCAGCAGTTTTTCAGGTGTGTCCCTTCAGGGTCTGGGTCTCCACTGATTGATCGGCAGGCAAGGGGTCCAGGAAGCTGGTCCTAGCGTCAGCCCTCGCTGGTTTGTTGCTTATCTGGACCTGGAGCTGAGCTACAACTGAGGCCTAAATGTTATCACTCGGGAGGAAAGATCGGGGGGTCCGAGCATCTTGTGGGCTTCTTCGGAAGGAAGCTGCCCTGTGAAGGCCCCTTCTCAGGGGACAGCAATGGGCCGCCACATTTATCACATCAGACTCTGACTCTCCCCCATCCCTGCGGCCGAGGGACTGAGTGTTTCAGCATCTGAGGCAGGGCTATATCCTGTGTGAAAAGATTAAGCCATTCGGATTATTTTCATTATTTGCCCTCGAAAATAACTGAGAGAGTTAGTTAAGTGTGAGACATAAAAAATAAAATTAAAAAATGAAGAAATTCCCTGTCAAGCCACAGAGTAGAATGTATTTACAATACATGTCACCCAAAAGGACTTAGATATGGAATACACACACACACACACACACACACACACACACACACACACAGGCTGGGACAAAAGTAGTTTATAGTTGTTTGTATGGAAAATAATACAATAATTCATACATAATAATACAAGAATAAACCCTGTGTTCACAACTGTAACCTACTTTTGCCCTGCCCTCTATAGGAGAAAAAAATCAGACAACATGATAGTCAAAAGATTTGCGTAGCTACTTACCAGAAGAATATATTCTACATAGAGTGGCCATAGACTGCATTGTCCAAACTGGGACTACTTTTGAGGGTGAAAGGGGGCCCTACCCAGAATTATCCAGAACAGGAGTGAGCCAGGCTGACCTGACCTGAGACCTACCTTAGTATGGTAATGGCTTTTGTCATAAAAGCAAAAAATCCTCTTCGGATTTCTTTTGGTTAGCGAAAACCAGTACTAATGTAGGTCTTTTGTAAAAGCCAGTGGCATAAGTTTCAGAAAGTGGGGGACACCTGCATTGACCTTCTGATGATGTTTCAGAAGGGGAATCAAAACTGGCAGGAATTTCTTTTTCCTTCTTCACAATTTCACGTGTAGAAAATGTGTTCTCACTCCAGATCTTAGCCACCTCAGCCTATTGTTCTTCTTTCTTTATAAGTCAAGATCTTTCATCTTTTCCTTTTAAAGGAAGCACTTTGTGGCTTCTCTTGGGCATACCTGAATCGCCAGCCTCACTATTCTTGCACTTTGGGTCCATCATTAAGTAAAATAGGGGTGACTTGAACACAAGCACCGTGACACAGTGACAGCTGATCTGATAACAACGACAGTTACTGAGTGACGAAGCGGCAGTGAGCGTCTACAGTGTGGCAAAGGCATGATTCCCATTCCAGGCAGGATGGAGTGGGACTCACAAGATTTCATCATGTTACTCAGAGCAGTGTTCAATTTAAAACTTATAGATGGTTTATTTCTGGAATTTTCATTTAATATTTTTGGATCTTGCTTAATGACAGAAAGCAAAACCACGGAGAAGGAGGACTATTATAGTCAGTTATTTCATAGAAAGGACTATTAGGCTGAGCCCTGCAGAATGTCCTCCAGTTTACTGAGAGACAATGAAGGACATTCCAGGTGAAGAGAGCACATGGGGAAAATTGGGGGCATGTAAGTGAATGCATAATTTGTTCACTCTTCTCTTTCGCAACCCAGTCAATTAAAAGTGGGAAAAATGTGGGTGACCCACAGACCACGAAGTAAATACCTTACTGGTCTCCAGAATCAGCTGATCAATTCTGTCCACACGAAGTGAAAAGGGATGGAGAATTATCCAGATGCTACATGCCACGAGATAAACAAAAGTAGCTGAGGATTAAGTATCCCAGTTTACTGATTTTACCAGATGGACTTCGGATTGAGTTTCATAGTGCCCTAGGGTATGTCCCTCTGGATTGAGTTTCATAGTGCCCTAGGGTATGTCCCAGAGGGACCGCCACAGAAGCCACCCGGAGTGAGACCAAGGAGGAAAACAATGTCCCAGGGTCTCCAACCCTGATGTAACCAGAACTGCTCCTCTTTTATCTGTTTTCTGAATTAGCGTTTTCTATTTAAGATTTTACTCAGAAAGTCATTTTCCACGTGACAGGGCAGTTATTCTACTTTTTTAAAAATAAAGTGTTTAAACGACTGATCTATAAAGTGCAAATTCACAGAATAATCATACAGCCATTTATTGCACTCTGTGGAGACACAATTTAATCACCGTTAAGTAAAAAGAAAAATCGATTGATTTTTATTCCTTTGAAATTATAATCTACCTGACATTCTCTCTAGTCTATAGTGAAGTAACACCTACTTCTGATTTTTAAGAGAAGGAAGACGTCTATCACATGGTCTCAGAGATGAAGGAGCTTGTCAAGGCGCTAATCTTGCTTACCTCTCCTCACTCTCACATCCTGTACTGAGGGGCGGAGCAGGGTGTATACTTTGCACTGGGAACCATGAGCCCCTTCAAACCTGTCTCTGGGTTGCCATGCTGTTTTGGTGCCTGGGTGTGAGAAAAAAACATGATCTCATACTCCGCTCTCAGATTTCCCCATTTAGCCTCAGTTCGTGACTTTATTTGCATGTATTTACATTCTTTATTTCATTTATAAAATAAGTTGAGAGATTTTATAGGCCCACTTAACGTGCTAGCATGCAGGATGCCCAGCCATTTCTAGGTAGTTTATATATTCAAGTGATTCATTTCCTCTGTTCTGTCCTTCAACTCTCCTAGGGTCACAATTCTTCTTCCAGCAAATGGAATTTTATAGTTTTTAGCAAAGCAATTTCATAACTTCCTGAAGCAATAGATGTATGTATGTATATGTAATTAAAATTGAACAGATACATATATATATGTTTGTATACAAATATGATTTTACACATTACATATTCTATATTAGATATATGTATAATTTGACTATATCACCTGTAAATAAAAGACAGCAATCGTCAAGTCCCGTCCCCCCCCCCCCCCCCCGCCCCTTACTTACTAGTTGTAAGACCTTAGATTCCTGGACTGTAAAGTAGGAGTAAGTGTTATATAAATCATATTGACAGAGTTTGTATAAAGATGCATCATATTTGTATGATAGGATAGCATGCTATAATTGATCTTCATTTCTTGCCATTGTTCTTCCATGGCTTTGACCATGAACTGAGAAAATTAATTTTAATTAACTGTCGTTGGAACTGTTATATCCAGGTGAGCACTGTTTTTCCACGTGACTACCTTGGGAACCAGAAATTTATTTCAGTTGTCTTTGTTTGTGCAACAAAAAGTTATAGGCTACCACTATCTGGTATAGAATGAGTGAAAAATAGGATATGGTGTATTCCTAAAGTACCCGGAGAGGAATGTAGTATAGGACAAAGGCATCAGTTCTCCAGCCATAGTTGCCAGAGTCTGAATCCTGGTTTAGCCATTTGCTAGCTGTGTGACCTTGGGCAAGTTATTTCACCTCTCTGAAAAAACTCTCTGAAATAACTTTCTGAAATAACTCTCACCTCTTTTGCTGTCAAATTAAGGTAATAATAGAAACTATTATTGTGAGAGTTTATGAGTTTAAACCACTGGGCCTGGCACATAATACACATTACACAAATAATAGCTCTTAGAATTATCCCCTTGAGAAGGTGATATTGAGACATGTGCTAAACATGAGGGATGGATAAATGAGTGGCCTATATTCCACTCCAGACACTATTCTATCCTTACATTCAGTTATTACCAGTGGGCAAGCTAACCATCTGTTTTTCTCTCTCTGCTCATTTCAGCTCATCCATGGCAGTGACCATGAACATGACCCCACAAAAAAGCAGTCAACATAAAGGTACTTTTTAAGTGATAATTTAAGTGTATGAAAACAGCCAGTTTTCAAACATCGCTGATAGGCATATAAACTGATGGAGAAAGTGCTCTTCTCTGAACTTATCCCATAAAATAGTCATAAATATATACCGGAATTTACATAAAGGACACTCACCTTCTCTAAGGGGAATAGGGCTTGGGTCCTGCTGAAGCTTGGAGGCTACCATTTATTGAATATGTGCCAAAAAGGTAAAGATGCTCAATGTACATTTTACCATTGACATATCACAAAAACTCGGCAAGGAAGGTTTAATATCTGCATTTTAAAGATAAGTAAACCAGAAAACACAGTGGTTGATTTATTTTCCCATAGTTGTCCCCTGGTAAGTGAAAGAGCATGAACTTGAATCCAGGTCTGTGTGATACCAAAGCTGTGCTCATTCTAATGTGCCAATTACTGTTATCAGCATCCCAACCCCATGACTCCATGAGCCAATGATTCTGGGACTATCCCTCTACTATCCACAGATGTCCCTATCACCCAATCATCTGGAGGTCAACCCTTTAAAAAAACCTTCAGACAAGGGCAAGTAGGTTATTGAAGCTCATCTGTCTATTTTCTCAGCTCCACTCTTTCCCTTCCTTGGAACCACACTTTTTGGGCTCCTCTGCCCACTGGATTCTGAGTAGTTCTGTCTGGTGGAAAACAGTGGCAAGAAGTCTGGAAGTTAGAAAAAGAGAGAGATCAGAATATTTCTGTTCCTCCCCACTTTGAGAGGTAACTCCAGTGCCTCTGTAGTCCATCATCCTCCAGGCAACCCCCTGCCCTTGACACCAGTGCCTGCTACCTAGTCCCTCCTCCAGAATTCCAGCTCCTGACAATGGAGCACTGGCTCTTGGGTCCTGGCTATACTCTGTCCTCCCTTAGTCTGAGCCCTTGGACTGATGGCGGTTTCCTACAATTATGAATCTCCAAGTTGTCTCACCTTCCTGCTTCCCATTCCCCACCGACCTCTTTGACCAGACCCTGCAATTGACTACCTGGTATGGTCCTATTTTCCTGCCTGGCTACCAACAGATACAGAATGATGGAATGATAGTTATGATGTAGGTAGTTTTCTGGGGCTCTGACACAGATTTTCCCAGAAACTAAAGAATTGATGACAAAGAAGGAAGAGCACTGGTTCGGTAGAAATCTAGAGACTGGTTTCAAGTTCCTGCTGGACTTTGAGCACATCATTTGTCCCCTCTGGGTCTCAGTTTCCTCATCCAGAAAATGGACACATGGACACTTTCAAGTCCTATGAGATTAAATTTCCTGTCCTGGGTCTGTAGTTTTCAAAGGCATCACTGAACCCTTGCAAGCAGTGCCTGCACTGCCCTCATTAACCTCTGAGACCTTCAGCATAACAGATTGGGGGGGGGCCCTCCACTCCTGGTCTCCATGGTGCAAGTGGTCTTTCTCCTGCCATTTCCTTCCTACCCAAAGCCCAGGCCCTGTGCCCTGCAATATAACTCATGTAATATAACTCACTAACTCATTGTGAACAGTGGGGACCAGTGATTTTGCCCTGAAGATTTTCACTCAGAATTCTACTAACTTGGTTATGGTAATTAGCAGGAATGTACCTTGCTGTTGTTCACGTGGGAGCAGACTGACTGGAATATCATAGGCAGCTGCTCCTACCGAAGGCTGCAGGCACGCAAGCCCAGCAGACATCGTTATTAGCATGCGGAACAGTCAGCTGTTCTAAAGCCATCAGTGTCTTAGAAACCTCCTATGAGCCTCTGGCCTGACCCACTAGCTAGAAAGAGGCCCAAGGCAGGGAACTGCCCTTGAGAAAGACCCAGGAGAACAGAGCCTCAATCTATTTTTTTAAGCCATGCTCTCCTTCAGAAACCTCTCTTTTCCTTTCTAATCCAACACTGCAAATTAAATTTGAAGTGGATAAAGCCAATGCAAATATATTACGTGGCTATTGTGGATTTTTTCATAAAACAAATCAAAGCAATGATGTGCTTTTTCACAGCTGGTGATCCCCGTCTCCCAGGGGGTATGCTACATTTCCCCAGGGGTAGCTTCATCACCCCACCCATGCATGGTTGGAAATCACTGATCTGGAAGGAAAGGACTGTATCTTTCAGCATAAAAGAGACGTGCCCGCGCCCCCCTCGAGCTTTCTCAATTTAGAGGCACAAAGGAACCGTGAGGCAGTAGAGACAACTCAGGCTCAGGTGGTGGGCACACCTGGGTCCAAGTTGCAATCTGAAGAAATAGCAAACCCCCACCAAATGGGTTTGTTGTGAGGATTGAATTAGACGGGTGAACTGATACATGAGGTCAATAATACGTAGAGGCTTTTTCTACCTGAAGGGGCTGTGTCAAGTATTTTACAAGCTCACCTACTGCTCACAGTGACCCCACATGAGAGGTACACTACCCCAGTTTACAGAAGGGAAAACTGAGGCTCAAGAAATTAAGTCTCTTGCCCAGAGTTCTCAAGTCATTAAATGACCAAGAAGGGAATTAGACCCAGATCTGTCACACCCATGAACAGTGTTTTGGACCATGTGTTACATGCATGTTAGCGTCCTTCCCTCTGTCGGCAAAACTACTTATGCTGACACCCACCATGATGCCATTATTTCTATAAGAGCAGTTACATTAGTGTCACAGGCAGCCATAACAAAATACCATGGACGGGGTGCCTTCAACAACAGAAGTTTCTTTTCTCATGTTCTGGAGGCTAGAAGTCTCAGATGAAGGTTCCAGCCAGTTTTGTTTCTGGGGAGAGCTGTCTTCCTGGCTTACAGACAGACACCTTTTTTCTGAGAGAGCGAGCAGTGGTGCTTTTTCCTATAAAGACACTAATCCTATCAGATCATTTAACCTTAATTACTTCCTTTGAGTCCCCAGCCACACTGGGGGTTAGGGCTTCCACTTATGAATTTGCAGGAGAGGCACACGCATTCAGTCCATAAAGGCAAGAATATTGGATTAGTTCACCATTCTATCCCCTATGCTTAGTTCTGTCTGACACAGAGTTGATTGACACTCAGAAAATATTGACGAAATAAGTGAATGAGTTAATAAATGAATGAACACAAAATAAACTTGAATTAATATAAGACACTGATTCTAAACCTTTTCACCAGCAGGAATTCATTGTATTAATTTCTTCCCATGGGCCTTGCGCTTTGATAAATTTTGTCTTCCAAGCTGAGACTAGTAACAAATTGGTTTTTCCCATGTTTAATTAATCAAAGACAGATAAATTGCTAACCAGTACTTCTAATCAGCATGAAATATGTAAGCATTGTAACTTAGCTTGAGGTGTTTAATTCCAGGCTAACACAGATACAATAACCTGTTGGCTTAGGTGTCCTTACTGCAAGCAAATGAACAATGAATTACTCCTAAGACTTCAAATTCAAAACTAACTTATGAATCTGTAGGTATCTGGGGAGCCCATCTGGGGAAACACTCCCCTAGTGTGAGCCATATTATACAACAGAGTGGCATCTTATCGAAGATTTGGGTTCCAATGTAAGCAATTAAGAAAACACATGCATTTGGTCAAAATTATCTTTGAAAATGCATTAAATAACCCAGATTCAAGGTTTTGTATATGCAGTCTTCTGTAAAAATAAGTGTCTATAAATTTGCAGTACGTATTTTTTTAAAAATATATTTTATTGATTTTTTACAGAGAGAAAGGGAGAGAGATAGAGAGTTAGAAACATCGATGAGAGAGAAACATCAATCAGCCGCCTTCTGCACATCTCCCACTGGGATGTGCCCGCAACCAAGGTACATTCCCTTGACCGGAATCGAACCTGGGACCTTTCAGTCCGCAGGCCGACGCTCTATCCACCGAGCCAAACCGGTTTCGGCTGCAGTGTGTATTAATATGCAGCATATGACCAAGTATATTTGTGCTTACCGCAATTGACTATTGTGTTGTATAAGTATGTATAATTGAATATTCAGGATGCATGTATGACTGAATTGAAAGTTAGAAGTGCATGGGACATGACTCCATCATAATATTTTTCATATATACACAATAATGCACATAAATATTTAGATTATAAAGAATAATTAAATAAACACCAATGTACTTTCAGCCAGGTTGAAGCAATAGAACGTTGCCAAGAATTTTTTATTTCTATATTGTCCTCCCTACTAGCATTCCTCCATCTACCCTACCCTAGCTTAACACTGTCCTGCATTTTGCTTTGTTTTCCAGCTTCACCACATGCTTGCATTACCAAACAATACATTGCTTAGTTTTGCTTGTATTTGAGCTTGATGTAAATGGTATCATATGGTATGTGTTCATGTGATTTACATTATATAAATATGTTTTCCCCTAACATTATGCTTCTGTGTCTGTGCACGTGGCTGTAGTTCATTCATTTTACTGCTCTATAAGAAGTAATTTTTCAACTTATGGTGTTCCTTTCCCTGAGTGTAGTTATTTTTATCTAATTTACTCATGAAATGCATCAACATGAAAAAAACACACACAGTAATTACTGCAACCAACAACCCCTCATCTAGTGTCATTAATAAAATAAAAGTTTTATGTTCTACTCACATCAAAGTCGAAAGCAAGTGGGCAACCCTACTGACTGCTCTCCTCCAAGAAG
Source organism: Myotis myotis (assembly GCF_014108235.1). Taxonomy (NCBI): domain Eukaryota; kingdom Metazoa; phylum Chordata; class Mammalia; order Chiroptera; family Vespertilionidae; genus Myotis; species Myotis myotis. The sequence goes on along the minus strand of NW_023416320.1, from coordinate 44,639,255 downwards.
TAACTCAGGATCTAGGCTCCTTCCATATATGACACCAAGATCTTTAACATCAGACTTCTGGTAGCCATGGGGGAAAAGATAGAACCAGAAAGGTCTCTCGGGGTGCAAGGGTGGCTGAGAAATGCCTCCTGTGTGCCCAGAAAAGGACCTGAAGTTGCTGAACAGTGCCATGGTCTTTAAATGCTATAAGAGGATTAGAGATAGGCTTGAACAGACTTTAAAAGCTATCTAATCTAACTTTCCTTATTTTATCATTGAGTTAGTATTTTCTAGCACCCACTATATGCCAGGCAATGGTCAAGAGACCTCTGTAGCATCTTGGACGAGGAAGTGCCCATTCTCTGCTTGAATACGTCCCAAGTCAGGGAGCTCACTGGCCCCAAGGAAGCAACTCTGACATTTGCACATCAGATAGACTGATTCCTATTCATGATGCACATATCAAGCAGTTCCAAGGAATGACATGCGTCAGGGTGTGTCTGTGCTTGTGCCTAACTACAGAGGACCCAGGATGACCCACAGGACAGATTTGTTAAAGGGGTCACCAATGCTGAAGTCATCTATGATGATGACAGTTATTCTATATTATGAACATGACACCCCACTGTGACTTTTCCTTTTCGTTCATGTTCCAACTAATTGTCATATAGTGTTTTCCAAAGTTTGGATATATTAGATGTCTCCAAATCCCAAAATAGTTGAGCCAGCTGGGTTTTGCCTTAACACAACTGTTCCCCAGTTTTTTTCTGGACCCTGCCTCACAGACACAAACACACAGACATGTGCACATGCATACTGAGACCAATATATTATTGCAGCTCTTTACTTTTTAAGATTTCATAGCATTTCTGGTACCTAGCAACCTAGCACAAACACATCGTTTCTCTAACACGGATATTCCCAAGAGGTACACTTGATAATGTCAACAACTCTGTAAAAAACAGGGATTTTCATAGGAACACAGGCTCAGACGTTAAGGCAGGGCTCAGGTTTTCAAAAGAAGCACCAGCACAAATAAATCTCACTCCCAAAAAGTAATGCTGCAACTTTTCTCCACTCAAATGTACTTTGAACTCAGTGAATTTTTATCCCTGTGACTTATCTCTTCTGTTGCCCTTGGGTTTGGTTAGTTGGACTATGAAATCAAATGACCATTTTGCTTCTGTATGTATATGTCTGCATCTCATGGAAACATTTTAGGGTAAACAGCTTAAATTCAGATGTACTAGTTCTGTTTAGGTTAGAGTTGGCAAACTTTTTCTGTAAAGGGCTAGATAGTAAATATTTTAGGTTTTGTGGGCCGTTATGTTCTGTTACAAGCACTCAACTGTGCTGTGATAGCGTGAAATCAGCCATCTCCTCTGAAGCTTGACTGGAAAGGATCTATTTCCAAGGGCATGTAGGCTGTTGGCCTAATTTAGTTCCTTGCAGTTGTAGGACTGAGGACATCAGTTACTTGCTGATTGTTGTCTGGGGACCACCCTCAGCTCCTAGAGGCTACTCATAGCTTCTCTCCACCTGGGTTTCCCATCATGGTGCTTGCTTCTTCAACACCAGCAAAGGACCAGAGGCTCCAGCGAGGTGGACCGTACAGTCTTATGTAATTAATCACATCCGTGTCGTCATGACTATCCCATCTCAGCACCATGTGGTTGGTCAGAAGCAAGTCACAAGTCCTATCCACATTCAAGGGGAGGAGAATACACAAAGGCAACCCCAGAGATACAGCTCTTGGAAACCTCTGAAGAGTGTCCAGCACCCAGGGGACAGTGGCAGATCACCATGGGGAAGAAATAGTGATGACATGTGGTTGTGGCAAACAGTAGGAGATTTTAAAATGTCAGCCTACAGTTTGCCATAAGTTATCTACTTCTGTCATTGACCGAATAAACTGGTGAGTGAAGTGACAGATTCAAGCCAGGGGCTGGGAAGTCTTAAAGTTGTACACTTACTATTTGTGTACTTTAGATATGTTCTAATGCAATAAAATTGTTCTGGGGTTTTTCTCTTTAAGTGGGCATCATTTCTTTTTTTCCTAGTATGCTGGTTGTGTAACCAATTTTTAACGCTATTAGAGGCCTGATTATTTTCCTTGTTGTTTTAAATAACAAAAGAAATGCTAATTTAATTCCTACTCAACCAAATGAAACAAAAATCCCAATTTTAACATATCTTTGCCCCCTGAAAAAACTGAAAAAGTCAAGCATTCATTTTAATGCTTGATCTCTGCAATAAGCTGACAAACAAATGACATATTTTGATTGAATTTATCAAATGTTATTATTTTTTGCTACCAGCTATGTGGGGGTAATTATAGTGCTCTAATTCAGTAAACACTTTCTGATGTAAACAACTGTGGAAATTGCATTTTTGAATGCTCCAACTGTGCTCACAACATAATCAGAAGCAGTAATTTATTATTCAGAGTAATAATTAGAAGTAATTAACTACTAGAAGCAATTAGAAATAGTAATTTCTTTCTTAACATATTGTAATGAGCTGCTTTTTGAATGCATGTTTGAATATTTAGCAACCAGTAATTACTTTTAGAGGAAAGAAAGAAATGAGACTGTTTAGTTAACAATCCTGGATGCCTGGCACATGGGTATGTCTGGCCATCAATGTGGAGGTTTGACAAGTCACTGTGCAGAATCCTTCTGGAAATGAGAGCTCTATGACACACTTGGAATGACACTATCTCAGGATTCCATATTTATTCCAGCATCTAGTGCATATACACTGGGTGTCTGCTAGGTATTATGTCATCTGTGCTAGGCCCTGGTGACATAAAAGTGAATGCTATAGTTACAGTCGCTCCTCAAAGGTAGTCACACTCTAGAGAAATTTTCATTTTTTATTTTTAAAAATGCAGAGTCCCTTGGCCATCCCCAGACCCATTGTCTCAAAATTTTCTGGAGATGGGACCCAGTAATTTGCATTTGTAAGAGATATCCAGTGATCTTTTTGTCTATAAAGTTAGAAAACTACTGAACTAGAACATTGCAAAACTGTTTATTCACCTGGTAACAGAAAATGAGAATAGCAGCTGGGTGCAGGACAAACTAACTTTTCTTAATATAATGATTTTCACAGTAAGTGTATGACTTAGAGCCCTTGGAGAAGATCTAATCAATAGAGACAAGTGTTGGGTGAGGACTGAATTTGGCTGTGGAATCATTAAGTTTCTACTATGGAGATCACTTGGGAAAATCACTGACATTCTGAGCCTCAGTTTCTTCCTCTAAAAATGATGAAACTAATTCCTCCCTTGCAAGGTTGTCTTAAGCATTAAATAGAATTCAGGGTGGAACTTTGAAGAAGGTACAACTCTATGCATAGAAAAGATATGTGCCTTTGTTTGATGTGTGTTTTTGTGAGTTTTCATTCATGCTTCACCTCTAGCACAGGATGCCAGCTATTTGTAAACATCAAAATCAAGTCCATGACCATGAGGTCTTCACAAGTTTGAGTTCTCAATGCCCTCAGAGGCTGGTTACCTATTTAATTTTGTTGCCCCCCTTCTCCCCACCAAAAAAAATGGCTGCAGGATATCAAGCCAATTGCTGCTGGGAAGGAACACAGGTTAGGCCAGTGGTTCTCAACCTTCTGGCCCTTTAAATACAGTTCCTCATGTTGTGACCCAACCATAAAATTATATTCGTTGCTACTTCATAACTGTAATGTTGCTACTGTTATGAATCGTAATGTAAATATCTGATATGCAGGGTGGTCTTAGGCGACCCCTATGAAAGGGTCGTTCGACAGCCAAAGGGGTTGCGACCCACTGGTTGAAAACCTCTGGGTTAGGCCATGTAGACTTTCTCTCTTCATTCCTCAGTATCCCAATTTTTTCCTGTTGGCTCCAAAGCTAAGCATCTCTCTATCCTGTCCAACCCCTTCCCCCCAAAAAAACAAATTATTATCTGAAAAGCAAAAGTTATCTTTATGTATTTTTTAATGATATGCTAACACATAGTTCTTATAAAGTCTTTTTTTTTAATTATCTTGCCCTAGACCATCTCATTGTTGTAATATTTACTGGATTTCTACACACACATGAGGTTGGCTCTACTGTAAAAAAAACAAAAAACCCTTAATTAACTGAATAATTTCATCACTTCATCCTGGCTTGGACTGGCTTTCACTTCCGTTTCATCTAGCCAGTGTCCCTTCTCGTCCTGAAAGTATCTTATGTCAATGCATTTTTGTGGCCAATCAGCAAGCATTTATCCATAATGAATCTTGCTTCTGAGAATAGTTGAGTTATTTCACCCAAAAATTCTATTTGTCTTCTTCCTCTGTCTTTTCTTGGCACTATGAATGGGTTTAATTCCACTACGAATGAGTTTGACTAGTTTCCTAGGAAGGCAGGTTAAACCACCCACATGTGGTTATATGGAGCAGAATCTTGTGAACCTAAAGATGAAAGAGCAGGGGGAGCAAAAGGAAAAAGTCTTGTCTATACCAAGCACCTTCAACATGACAAGCACTAGTCTAAGCACATTAGATTTATTTCCTCATTAATTTAAACTCTGCTTTACACCCCCAGACCCCACAGGCTTCAGTCTTGATCTCTCATAGCAGGTCCCCACCTTTGGCTGCACTTACAGTGGAAATTCCGTTTTGCTGGACAATTCATCCAAGGAATCACAGAGCAAAGGGTGTTTTTTAAGAACACAAACTGAAGTCTCCATCACTCAAGCCCTAGCAAAAACGTATGCACTAACACATACTGGCCCCCTTGAGCAGATACTGTGCAAATATATGCCGGAAGATCAGTTGCATCACATCTTTTTGAATAGTTAAATTGCCGACTTTGCTAGGATGACTCTGACTCCACTCAAAGTCACCCATAGAGCTGGAAGGGCCCTTATAGATTATCTAATCTATTATCCATCTCCCCACTTTAGGCATGAGAAAATTGAGGGCAACCTGGCAACTAGGCAACCCCACAACTTTTCTACTTTCCTCTGCATCTGCAGGTACTTAAAGGGGTAGAAAAATTCCCATAATCCATCATCTAATATTTTTAGGTCTTCTATTTAACCTCCTATTAAAACCTATTTCAGTTGTTTATATTGGCTTACCTGGTTGTTTCATTGATTCTGGGGACCACTCCACACCTTGTTCTGAGCAGAACTGAGATGCATCTAAAGCACAGCAGCTTTCCAACAGCCAGAGAGCAAAGCTGGCCCGGCCTGTCCCTTAGCTGAAACCACAGTCCTTCGAGCTCAGCCTCAGGGCTTGGCCCTTCACAACACTATTTCCATTCTTCAGGGACATTCATCCAATACTACTATGCAGAGCTCAGGAGTAAAGAGGAAGCAAAGATTGTGGGCTTCTCTGTGTCTTTACAGTAGAGAAGTTGAAGCCTCAGCTAAGCACATCATTTCCTCATTGATTTAAATGGCAGTACGGAACCCCTGTCATAACTCTTGGGTTTGGGAGCCTATTTTCCAAAAGTTTCCTCGTTGGAGGAGAGAGGAGCCACTCACTGCTTGTTTAAGACAAGGGTCATTATGTGTTAGAGAAGAGAAATATGCTGAAGCTGTTTCAAAAGCACCCGGGGGTTCCATGGGAAGATCTAACATGATGGAAACTCACAGAAAGCCGAACACTTAAACTCAGATAGCTCTCCCAGGGCTGGAGCTGAGAAGCTGAGAATTTCAGCTACTCTTTCTGTCTCTCAGTCCACAGGTGGTCTCTCTGAACTCTGCTTCTCGCAGGCACCAGCTATCTTCTCTGGTCACAACCCAGCTCCACACCCAAGGCTCAGCTCCACATGACTCCCAGGTAAGCATTTAATATCCTAGCACTGCTGTGTCTCTTCATTCGCGGTACAATGATTTACCTTGGGTTATGTGTCTTTCTCTGGTGCAAACAGCAATGGCTAGAGAAGGGTGTTGACGTACATATGGCAGACAAGTCCAGGGCTTGGGTAGGAACTGATTAAACTAGAAGGGAAGTTGGCATGGAAACTGATTGTTACCCTTGATGCAACAGTATAAGTGGATTTTCTGAGACCTGTCATTATGGTTTCCTCCTCCCCTCTTGCCTCAACTTCTCCTTTTCCTAAAATACCAGAGGATGACAGAATCAGGAATAGCCCAAAATAAGATTTGGAATTTCTCTAAATAAACAATACATGTATGACTCGGAAAAAGAATAGAAATCTGTTTCCCCTAACACATGAGCATGCGCACAGGTGCATGAGCGTGCGCGTGCACACACACACACACACACACACACACACACACCCCTCACCTATCCCAAGGACTTAGCATATACAAACACATTTGTAAACACTCAACAAATATGCACTGAATGAAAAGTGAATGAATGAATGAACAAATAAAATGTGTATGTTTGTGTAGATGTGAGTTCCTATAGGCAGTAGTATCACAAAATCCTAAAGAAACATTTTGCCCATGTGTAATTAACTTGTCATCCTTCCATTAGTGTAAGTGAAGAGCATCATAGAATAAAGAACGTGGATTCTAGAGACAGACTTTCTGAGCTGGATTAGTGTGACCTTGGACAATTTACTTCACTTCCTTGTGCCTCTGGATCTTCATTTAGAGAATGGAGATGAAAATACTAGGATTAGCCAATAACAATGGATGAAATTGAAGCAGTAATAAAAAAAAACTCCCAGCAAACAAAAACCCTGGCTGGACAGCTTCACAAGGGAGTTTTACCAAACATTCAAAGAACTAGCACCTATCCTCCTCAAACTATTCCAAAAAAATCCAAAAGGAAGGAACACTTCCAAACTCTTTTTCTGAGGTCAGCATTATCTTAATTCTTAAACCAAATAAAGACACTACAAAGAAAGAGAATTATAGACCAACATCCGTGATAAACATAGATGCTAAAATCCTCAACAAAATATTAGCAAATCGGATCTAGCAATATATTAAAAAGATCATACACCATGATCAAGTGGGATTTATTCCAGGAATGCAAGACTGGTACAATATTTGCAAATCAATGAATGTGATACATCACATTTAAAAAATTGAAAGACAAAAATCACATGATCACATCAATAGACTCAGAAAAAGCATTCAACAAAATCCAACACTCATTTTGTATAGAAACTCTCAGCAAAGTGGAAATAGAAGAATCATATCTCAACATAATAAAAGCCATACAAACCGACAGCCAACATTGTACTTAATGAGCAGAAAATAAAACCATTTCCCCTAAGAATAGGAACAAGATACGGATTTCCGCTCTCACCATTTTTATTTAACACTAGAGACCCAGTGCATGAATTCATGCATGGGTGGGGTCTGGCTGGCCGGCCCCAATCCAATTGGGCCTGGCCAGCTGGGGGGAGGGGCCTCGGCCAGTTGTCGGGATGGCTCCGCCCCCTGATCAAACTCCCAGTTGAACTCCCAGTCGAACTCCCGGTTGAGGGGACAATTTGCATATTAGCCTTTTATTATATAGGACTAGAGGCCCAGTGCACAAAAATTTGTGCACTCGGGGGGGAGGAGGGGTCCCTCAGCCCAGCCTGTGCCCTCTCGCAGTCTGGGACCCCTCAGGAGATAACGACCTGCTGACTTAGGCCTGCTCCCGGGTGGCAGAGGGCAGGCCTAATTCCTAGGTGCAGCCGCTGGTCGGGCTCAGAGCAGGGCCGATTAGGGAATTTGGGTGCCGCCCCCTGTCATGCACAGAGCAGGGCGGATTGGGAGGTTTCGATGCCACCCTCAGTCATGCTCAGGGTAGGGCCGATTGGGGGGTTGGGGCACCGCCCCCTGTCACACTCAAGGCAGGGTCGATGGGGAGGTTACGGCGCCACCCCCTGTCACACACAGAGCAGGGCCAATCAGGGGGTTGGGGAGCTCCCCCCTGTCACCCACAGAGCAGGGCCTATCAGGGGGTTGGGGCACCGCCACTGTCACACTCAGGGCAGGGCCGATGGGGAGGTTATGGCTCTACCCCATCACACACAGAGCAGGGCCCGTGGGGTGGGGGGGTTGGGGCGCCGCCCTCTATCACCCACAGAGCAGGGCTGATCAGGGGGTTGGGGCACCGCCACTGTCACACTCAGGGCAGGGCCGATGGGGATGTTATGGCTCTACCCCGTCACACACAGAGCAGGGCCCGTGGGGTAGGAGGGTTGGGGCGCCGCACCCGGTCACACACAGAGCTGCAGGGCGATCAGGATGTTGGGGAGCTCCCCCCTATCAGGCACAGAGCAAGGCCGATCAGGGGGTTTAGGAGCCTTCTCCTGTCAGGAACAGATCAGGGCCAATAGGGAGGTTGTGGCCTCGCCCCCTGTCACACACAGAGCCACAGGGCAATCAGGGGGTTTGGGCGCTGCCCCCTGTCATGCTGATCCCAGTGCCGGGAGGCATATTACCCTTTTACTATATAGGATAGAGGCCTGGTGCATGGGTGGGGGCTGGCTGGTTTGCCCTGAAGGGTGTCCTCGATCAGGGTGGGGGTCCCCACTGGGGTGTCTGGCCAGCCTGGATGAGGAGATGATCGCTGTTTGCAGCTGGTCACACACCCTTCAGGGTGGGGGTCCTCACTGGGGTGCCTGGCCAGTCTGGGTGAGGGGCTGAGGGCTGTTTGCAGCTGGCCACACACCCTTCAGGGTGGGGGTCCCCAGTGGGATGCCTGGCCATTCTGGGTGAGGGGCTGAGGGCTGTTTTCAGGCTGGGACTGAAGCTTCCAACTGCTCCTTTTTTTCTTTTTCTTTTTTTTATTCTGAGCCAGCTTTAGCTCTGAGGCTCCAGCTCTTAGGCCTCCACTCCTGAAAGCAGGTATCTGGTTTGTTTAGGTTCTACAATTGAAACTCTGTATCAACTCCAGGTCTGAGATCCCGGCTAGCTGAAAGCTGGTTTCTGGGGTTTTGTTTAGCTTCTATTTTTGTAACTATGTTTCAAACTGCCAGCTCAGAGGCCTGCAGCGGCAGGTGGGAACGTTGGAGTCCTCTGTCACTGAAGCAAGCAAGCCTCATGTTAGTTTCAAGCTGCCTGGCTGCCGGCCGCCATCTTGGCTGACAGTTAATTTGCATATCGCCCTGATTAGCCAATGGGAAGGGTAGCGGTCGTACACCAATTACCATGTTTCTCTTTTATTAGATAGGATAGTACTGGAAGTCCTAGCCACAGTGATTAGACAAGAAGAAATCAAATGCATCCAAATTGGAAAGAAGGAAATAAAACTCTCATTATTCCCAGATGACATATTGTACATAGAAAACCCTAAAGATTCCACCAAAAAGCAACTAGATTTAATAAATGAATTTGGCAATCTAGCAGGATACAAAATCAACACTCAAAAATCGATGGCTTTTTTTATATACCAATAATGAATTCTCAGAAAGAGAAACTAAAAAAAAAAATCCCATTTATCATTGCAACAAAAAAATTAAGAGATATGGAAGCATGGTCCAAACTGATGAATCTCAGAGGGACAGGACGAAATTAATCAAAGAATTTATATGCATACTAGAGGTCCAGTGCACAGATTCATGCACCAGTGGAGTCCCTCCGCCTGGCCTGTGGGGATCGGGCTGAAACCAGCCCAGTGCACGAATTCATCCAGGGTGCATTTGGCCTGTCCTGCCCAGTCCCGATCAGCCAGATCCCAGCAGCAAGCTAACCTACCGGTTGGAGTGTCTGCCCCCTGGTGGTCAGTGCACATCATAGTGACTGATCGAACGGTTGAACGAGCAGTTGGACACTAAGCATATTAGGCTTTTATTATATAGGATATGCATAACCCATGGACACAGACAATAGTGTGGTAGGCCTGGCAGAAGGGGTTGGGGTGGGGAGACTGTGTCGGGGGGGGGGGGGGGAACATATGTAATACTTTGAATGATAAAGATAAATTTTGAAAAGAAAAGAAAATAACAGGATTAACCTTAGAGGAGTGGTGTGAGGATTGAAAGAATTAACATATGAAAATTTCTTAGAAGACTTTCTGGCATAGAAAGTGCTGTATAAGAATTGGTTATTATAATTAGACTAGACAAGCAGATTTTTCCCTAAACTTAATATAATTCAACAAATATTTATTGATATATGTACATCACAAATATATATATATATACACACACATTTATATACAGGTGTGTATCTGTGACCTTATAGGATATCATAAGGATTAGTCAAGGAACCAGGTGAGGGAGATAATTATATAAGCAACTAGCACAAGAGGTTTAAATTTTTTTAAAAATGCTACATAAAAGTACCCATAAGTTGATAAGAAGTTAATCCTGCCTGGGAATTTACCCCTGTATGGCTCAGAAATGTCAAATACTAGGAAAGTTTGCCAGGTTGTACAAGAACTGAAGTCAAACATGCATTGACATGAGCCCATTCATAACATGAAGCAGAGGTGAGAGGCCAAATGGAAGTGGCAAAGGCAGTTTGTAAATCCTGACCTAAAAATCAGAGGGCCTTGTCTATGAGGTTCAGGTTGAATTTGATCCAAAGAAAATAATACATTCCTCTCCAGTTAGCATTCTGGGTAGAGCTACTTTTGGCTGAGACAAGCCAGGTGTTAAAATGAATGAACAACACTTCCTGGCCAAGGATAATAGCTAGCATTGCCCTTTCCCAAAGCTCCATCTCTCACAACCTTCCACAGCCTTTCCTCACCCCATTTGTTCAGCAAATTCCAGTTGCAGCCATTAGCTGTCAAGAGATGTATTGATCCGGGAGGTGATACCTGTGGAGAAGCCCTTTCTCATCTCCCCATACGCATACAATGACATTGTCTCAGGTCTCCTCAAATGTAGCTGAGTCCTTTACTTTCTGCATGGAGGCCATGGAGGCCAGAAGAAATTATCTTCCTTCGACCAAGCTCTCCCTGTTGGGCTTCTTCATGGGGTTCCAGAGTGAAGTTTGTATAAATAAAGACTGACTTTCCAGTTGATTCTCAAAGTCATTGCAGGACTGCTGCATTCTCATTGGGTATTGATCTGCCATGAGCATTTGCTCTGAGTGTCTCGTCTCGAGCTTCAAAGCTCCGCCAGCGTCTGAAAGAAGAAACCGCAGTCTAAGAACTGCACATTTAATAGAGGCAGAGCAGAAAATGAGTTGGTTTTGAGAAAAAGTTGTGAACATTGTTACAAAGCCTGACTCAACAACAAATTTCATGTAATGAAAACAGCATGGCTTCCAGAAGTCAACACGCCCAGCGCTGTCCATCACCTGGATGCGTGGTTTAGCAAATCCCTGCCTCAAAGGGCTAAAATGAAAATCAATCAGACAACCTTTGTAATGTACCTAGCTCAGTACATGAACCAAAAGTTTGCCTCTTTCTCCTTGTCTCTCTTTTCATAAATGAAATATTCAGCAGAAACCCAGGACCTACAGAATGGAGATGTGGCTGTGGTGTGAAGTAGGGCAAATGTGGTAAGTTTCCATGCATTCCTCATTCAAAAAAATCTTTATTGCGGTTACCTCAATGGTAGGTTCCTACTCAGTGGTTTTACAGGGGTAGTATCGGATGTTCTGAGGTATACAAAACTTTAAAAAACAGACATGGATTCTACCCTCAAGAAGCTTCAAGTCTCATACATGCTAAAAGATGAAAGATGGCCCTAACAGGTTTTGCTCAGTGGTTAGAGCGTCGGCTTGTGGACTGAAGGGTCCCAGATTTGATTCCAGTCAAAAGCATGTACCTTGGTTGTGGGCACATCCCCAGTAGGGGGTGTGCAGGAGGCAGCTGATCGATGTTTCTCTCTCATTGATGTTTCTAACTCTCTATCCCTCTCCCTTCCTCTCTGTAAAAAATCAATAAAATATATTTTTTAAAAAATAAAAGATGAAAGATGTATATTTAAAGCAGTAAAGTGAATGTCGGGTCATAATTTGTGATCTACCAATAATTGCTTAGGGGTTTCAGAAAATAACAAATGATATGCAGTCACTACAGAAGAGGAAGGAACAATGGGCTGGAAATAGAGACACACAGGGAATGTGACAGGACCTGTAAACTGTCCTGAAAGGACTGACTTAGGGGCACCGATAAAGCTTCCGGCTAGAAGGAGTGCATAAAACCGTAGCCCAGCTTCCACGTTTTGAGGACCTACAATAAGTCATGTTGTACTAAGCACTTTTCGAACATTTTCCCATTAATCTTCCCCCTAATACTGCAAGGAAGATGCTGTATCTCCTGTTCACAGAAGAAACTGACTCTGAAAGAGTACAGGACTTGCCCGAGGTCACACGGGAGCTGAAGCTAGAATTTGAGCCAAATTTGTCTGAGTCTTAAGTGCCTGCCCTGAATCGCTGTGTTATGCACAGAAGAAAGAAAATGCAGGATGTGGACAGCAAACAGGGAATAGCCCAGCCTGACTGGAGTTTTAGTCTTTCAACATAAACAAGAAGAGACACAAGAAAAAAGGATTGGGGGGCAGAGGGTGGAGGGGCCTGGAGGAAATCTCCAATGTTAGCTTCAGAGTTTTGGCCTTTGTTTTGTATTTCACAATGAATTTAGGAAACAGACCCCAGAAAGATAGTCCATATGTTTTCCATTAAGGAAGGCTTGACGCACAAAGACAAACAATGAGTAAGGGGTCTATAGCGGGATTTTTCTATCAGCAAATGGGTCAATCAGTATGGGCTAGGCTAGGCTCCAGTTACAAATAACCGCAAATATCCGTGGTTTAAAACAATATTTTTGCTCATATTGCACATCCACTGTACTATAAATGTTTGCTGCATGACAGTGTATGGCACTGAGTAGCAGCACTATTAATAAAATTAAAAAGCTAAAACATCCTTTTATCATCTCCCAAAGGGTTTTCTCAGAACTTTTAGCACTTTTTCTTTCCTTTTGAAATCTTTTAAGAGAGTATTTTTTGATGCAAAAGAGAGATGATAAGGATATGAACTAAGGACCCCTCAGCCCCCACACCCTACTGAGAAGGGAGGTCCTTTAATGCATTTAGTGGCAAAGGTTGTCATTTAACAAGCATTGATGGAGTGCCTACAATGTTCCTGGTTCTTCACCGAGACCTGGGATGCAAGGATGAGTACAGATAAAAGGCCCTCAGGTAAAGAATATCTCAGGTCAACAAACTGAGTACCATGACTTCAAGGAGACTATGACCCAGTAGAAAAGAAAAGACATTCCCCAATAAGTATATTAGTACAAGATGTATATATGTTTCATAGAGCCCTACAGATTGGAAGTGCTGCTGAGACCCAGAGGAGGGTGAGGTCCCAAAGCCAAAATACTGGAAACTAAATATGAAATGTGATTGGTGCAGATGAAAAACCATTCCAACTTCTGCCAAGCTTGTGTTCTGTGCTTCCCATTCCAAGGCTACCATGAAATAGGCCAGCAAAAACAAGTTCTATAACCCACCTTATGAAAGCCTCAGACAATTGAAATCTTTCTTTGATGTCTCACACTTGTCCCAGGGAAAGCCTGTTTGTGTCAACTCTGATGAAACGCAACAGACCAGGTTTAAACATTCCATCTCCTCGAGTTGTCTTTCCGGAATGCACCCAATTCATCTTGGGTGAGGTGAAAGACGTGGTGGGATTTCTGAGTGATGAAATCATTCAAAAGGAATCTGGCCACCACAGGAGAGATATTGCTATATTAATATTTGACTCAAGGGAACATGGGACTTGTCATCAATAATTCATTCATCACTTAATATCAGAGACATGGAAGGTGCCCGACTGTTGTATTAGTTTACACACTAGAGTGACAGAGATGTAGTGTGTTATTGCCCCTGTCACATTTCTTACGTACACGATGACAGCACGGCTCATGAGGACCGAGATGATATACCTCCTCTGCCATCCCGATCTAGAAAATAATTGGGGAAGAGCTAGACCAGCCCTACAGGGAGGAGTTGTAACGAGGAATGTAGGCTAGGCATCTGTTTTCGTTTGGGTTCTTCTGAGATCTGGGATGTAGTGCAAGTAGTTTATTTGGAAGGTGGGAGGGAGGGGGAAATAATAGCAGAGGAGTGGAAATGATAAGGAAGGGAAGGCAGCCAATTAAAGGTATGTTATTAACCAGCTACCACGATGGGCATCTGGAGTTCAATCCCATGGGCTCACTTTGACAGTCAGTGTAAAATACTTCCTTCTGGATGAGGGTGTTTATACACAGCCCCCATTAGTCGTTGTTCCCTAAGAGTGTAATTCCCCAGCATTTTCAACTCATCACATGGGCAGGAAAAGCATGCCTCAGAGAGAAAGTTCTCACGCACAGGAACGTAGGGGTGGCAGGTGGAAATGGGGGATGTGGCAAGGCACGTGTCTTAGTCAGTGTAGGCTGCTTAAACAAAATGCCATAGACTGAGTGGCTTAGACAACAAGCATTTACTTCTCACAGGTCTGGGGGCTGCAAGTCCAAGGTCAAGGTGCTGTCTGCCTTGGTTCCTGGTGAGAGTTCACGTCCTGGTTTGCAGGTGGCCACCACCTCACTGTGTCCTCACATGGTGGAGGAAGACACTATATAGGGACACTGATTCCATCATGGGGACCCCACCCTCATGACCTCATCTAAATCTCCATCTCCAAATGCCATCACCTTAGCAACCTGGTGGTGCCTGCCACTCAGTCACAATGGCTGGCTCCTCATTCTGTCTCTGCTACCCAGACAGCCAGAAGGGAAGGGAACCAACATTGACTAAGTACCCACTGCATGCCACACACATTGCAGCTGTCAAACATCGGATCCCTACGATAAAGGCATACATAGCCCACTGTTGCCAAGTGAGTGAACTAGATGTCGAAGGAGTAAGTGACTTACCCAAGCCAATCCAGCCCCAGTAAGTAAGAGAGGACTGACACTCAATCCTGTCCAACCCCAAAGCTGGCACCTTTCCAATAGAGGGCCTTATAATTGCCCTGTGCGGCCGCCTCGGGCAGTGCAAACTCATTTAGGACATGTGCAGGCCTAACGTTTGACTGTTGGTTTTCAAGCATTCCCAGTTTTTGCCTCATTTTCCCCCTGCCTAGAATGTCTTTCTCCTTTTATATCTACTTATCTAAGTTGGGCTTCTGGGGACTCTGAAGCCAGCCTTCAAGAAAGACTAGGATTCCGACAAGCAGACCCAGGCATAGACACATCCCGCATGTAAGAATAGCATCCCTATGTTCATAGCAGCACAATTTACCATAGCTAAGATTTGAAAACAGCCTAAGTGCCCATCAGCAGATAAATGGATTAGAAAACTGTGGTACATCTACACGATGGAATACTATGCTGCTGTAAAAAAGAAGGAATTCTTACCATTTGCAACAGCATGGATGGAACTGGAGAGCATTATGCTAAGTGAAATAAGCCAGTCAATGAAAGAAAAATACCACATGATCTCACTCATTTATGGATAATAAAGACCATTATAAACTGATGAACAAAAATAGACACAGAGGCAGAGCAGCATTGAACAGACTGTCAAACTACAGCGGGAAGGCCGGGGAGGGTTGGGGGGAGAGGAGGAGAGAGATCAACCAAAGGACTTGTATACATGCAGATAAGCATGACCAATGGACACAAGACACTGGGGGGTAGGGGAGGCCGGGGGAAGGTCAAGGGGGGGAAGGAGACCTATGTAATGCTCTTTGTAATACTTTAAGCAATAAAACAAAAATTTTTAAAAAAATAGCATGGAGGTGGTGCTGGTACTTTGAAGGAATCTCTTCAGTAATACACACACACACACACACACACACACACACACACACACACACACCAGGGTTGGAGCACCACATACACAAGCAAAACCAAGAAGTGAGAATGTGCACAGATGCTCAGGAGAAACAGAATCATTGGGTTGTCGCTGTGGAGGGAGAGTCTCACAGGTGGGCAGATGGCCTTTGAAAGCCAGACTATTGACTTCGGTCTCCTTTTGGGGACAGTAAGCCACTCTTGAGGATTTCTGAGCAGGGAAAGGATCCTACACTAAATGTCATGTCAGGGGGATTAATCTGGCAGCCATGAACCAACGGGAGGACAGAGGATTGGAACCAGAACACAGGAACAAAATATGAGAAGCTTCTTGAAATTTCCCTTGGTTCCCCGGGGTTTACATTTTTACTGATTCACTTTTCCCTTTTCTATTTTAAATTAGGGATAAGCCAAGCTAGCTTTACTCACATCTTGAGCTGGGTTTCAAGTACTTACTTTGAGCAAAAGACACTCAGAACATTTCTTCTCCTGGCTTGGTGAAGTATAAAATCTAGCCAAGGCTCATTTCTCTTCCTTTTCACTCATCACTCTAGCTCATAAGAGATTTTAAAGAAGTCTTTCTCCTTATTATCAGAAAGTGGCTCTCCCTTCACCTCATCTTTATAGTAGTAAGTGTTTAAATCAGAGCTAAAAAGAAAAAAAAAAAGCTCTGGTGCCTCAAAAGCCCAGATGCTAAATGTAGAAACCCATTAGCTCATCTTGCCAGGTGAGTCACAAAACTTTCCCTGGGACAGTGGCTCACAAAGCCTGCTTCAGGTGCTAACACACACACACACACACACACACACACACACACACACACTCTCAACACCCAAAGGCCTGCTTTCTGAATCTACCTATTCTCTGAATGACATGTCAGACCTGCCTTTTATCTAAATAAGGGATATGGTTCTCAGTCCTAGGAGCCATTGGAAGACATCTCAACAACCTGAGAAGAACAGGAGTGTGTCACTCTGGGCCTTTTCAAACTTTTAATGAAACTCTAATTTGAAATCCCATATAGTAGTACGTCCATTCAGGTGCCAATCACTGGGGCAGCTGGTGGCCAACATCACCCTTTCCTGATGGATGGAAGTCCAGCCAGTGTTTTGCCAGCTATTCATTGGAAAAAGCCATTTTTTGCAAGAAGAACATGACTACCAAATGAAGACTAAGAATCATTTTGAATGGCAATTTTCCAGATTAGCCAAAACTTTAAAAATGACCTAAACTAAGACAGGAGAAGTCACTGGTTCAGGGAAATCAAATCAATATTATTGGACATTTTCAATGAGCACCCAATGCCTTCCTTCTTCAATTGGCTCTGAACAAAATAAAAAGTAAGATTATGAGCAGCAGGTGGAGGATCAATCTATCACCTTTTCCATCCTAACATGTAAGTCACCTAATCATCAAGGCACCGGCTTCCAAGTTCCCCTTCTGGTCCACACAAGAGAAATCAATGCATTGTGCAGAACAACAAGAGAGGGGCTTCATGGAACCTCATTGTCTGCTAACCTGGGACCCTATCTTCACAGACGTGTTTGGGACGCCTTTCAAAACAAATGCATTTTTAATTTAAAAGTAATATAAATGTCTTATTTGAGTGGCATGTAACTGAAATTATTTCCATTGTTGGTCAGTGTGAAAGATACAAATATATATCCATGTGATCTTGAAGGATGAGCAGTAAGCCAGACCAAATTCCTCAGATCAAGGCAGAAGTGCAAGAGGTTCTAGTACAGCAGGGGTGGGGAACGTCCAGCCCACGGGCCCTATAAGACCCAAGAAGTCATTGGGTCTGGCCATGCCAAGCCATAGGGATGAGTTAATTAAATGTTTGACCAAAAATAGCAGGCTAATTTTTAAGTTGATAATGTTGTATGGCCCGAGAATGATGTTATAAATATCCAAATGGCCCTTGGCAGAAAATAACAAAGGTTCCCCACCTCTGTTAAGTAAAGAGTGGCCCCTCCAGAGGGCACAGGTGGCTGGTGCAGGCCCCTGAAGGGTGCGAAAGAGGCTCAAGCTCAGTGGCTAGCAGAGGATGCAGATACCCTTCAAGCTCGCTTATTCCTGCCATTCCAATCATGCGGGCTTTGGCAGCGACTTTGCCTAAATAAGCAACTCCAGAAGATTTAAAAGGCAAAGGCGTTTGGACCCATCTACTTTCAGGACAGACCTTCTTCCAGTCCATTGTAGCATCTAACAGATGCACGGCGAAGATGGATCTGTGACTAGCCTTCTCTTTACAGCGCTACAAATGTGTGTGGCTAATTATACAACCACCTGCGGTGGTACAGATGGCAGCCCCTCAGCTCCAGCTGGAGCCCTCACCACGGCGAGGAGACGCCTAGCAGAGGCAGCTGCTGGCCCTGGCGGCCGAAGACTGGAGTGATCGGGCCAGTTTCCCTTTTCCGTTTCTAACTGCAGCTTGGGTGGACGAGGTTGGCCACGCTTTAGAATACTCCTACAGGGGGCTGGGCGGGCTGGCATGCCTGGCATTTTGCAGTTCTGGAGCCTTGTTTGCTTCCTTTTAATTCCGTGTTTTGTGGGGGAGAAGGGCATTTGACCAAAGGAAGTTACTTCACTGGATTTCTTTTTTATTATTATTATTCATTTTAGAAATGAAGTGAGAGAGAAAGAGAAATATCAATGATGAGAGAGAATCACTGATTGGCTGCCTCCTGCACGCCCCACACTGAGAATCGATCCTGCAACCAGGACTTGTGCCCTGACCGGGAATCGAACAGTGACCTCCTGGTTCCTAGGTTCAACCACTGAGCAACACTGGCCAGGCTCATTTGATTTCTTTATGACTTATTTTATTCCACTTTATTGAGCTCTGAAAAATATGAAAAGGTAATGATTTAAAAACAGATATGCCGTGTATTAGTTATGTCATAACAATGGCTCGTAGGCCTGTACCCTTTAGAAAGGGGAGGAAATGAAGGCACAGGCACCCATGGACAGAAAGAACCCAGAATTGAGTCCAGGCACTGAGTCCACTCGGGAATGTTCCATCACATCTCAGTGACCTTTGCCCCTTGAGAGCTTGCTGTCAACGCCTAGGAATTCCTATGTCATTGATGTTTGAGAATGTCTCCTCGATTATTTTATGAAGCTGTAAGTGTGAGGAGCAGTAATATGGGGAACACACATTTTATCTGATGCTCAGCTTCTGAAAATCTGAATCCCATTACAGACTGGCATTTTCCACTTCTCCCTGCTTGTGAACAGATCTACAGAGCCAAACTGGAGAGCAGCCCCCCCCCCCCCCCAGTCTGGCTGTGAAAGACAATGGAGGTGTTAATTTTATGTGGACCTACGGCCCCACGTGCTTCTTTTGAGATATTGAAAAGCAGCTTGAGGTTTATTGCTTCTCTTTGAAATGGTTGTTCCAGCACACAGCGCACAGCTATTTGGAACCCGCTAAGCAGTTTTGAAAACATGATGAGGTCAGACATCTGCCCAGGCCATCCTGTGACCATGGAGAGCCGTCTGCACTGAATACCCTTTGTAAGCCAGTCCCTGGAGAGATTTATGGTTTACCAGCCAAAGCACATGGAAGGCTTGCCAATTACATTAATTTCTGGTTTATCTATTCTTCTTTATCACATTCCTCGGGTAAAATGAGACATTACTCCTGTTAACATTATCATTCTACCACACTACCTCATTTCAAAACTTGCTATAAAGCTACAATAATCAAGACAGTATGACAATGACGTAAGGATAGGCTTAGAGACTAAGAAACGGAATTCAGAAATTAACCCTTTATTTGAGGTCAAATAATTTTTAACAACTTTCCCAAGGCAATTCAATGGTAAAGAATAGTCCTTTTTTTAACAAATGGTGCTTGGAATGATTGGATATCCATAAGAAATAACAGAATTTTGAAAACCTACGACCTTTAGCACATGCATAAGCAAAAATTGACTTTAAAAAAAATGGATGATAGACCTAAATACTAGAATTATAAAATTGGTGGTAGTGAGAGGCTGGGCCTGGGTCTTCCTGGGAACACTTTGCCAGGAATTCAATGTGTTTTCACCTAAACAGACAGTACAGAAGCAAACTTTTGAGGAGCAAAACCACAGAAGGCACGTGGACTTAGTGAATATTTCAGCAGCTTGAAAGAGATGAGCCCACGGCAGAGTGGAAAAGAGGAAATGTGGGGGTGCTTTTAGGGTGCAAAGGGAGAAAAGGTGAGACAAGAAATCCACAGATGAGAAGTTTTGGGAGGGTCAAACACCTGCAGAAATTATTCAACAGAACTTTAAAGACGGAAGAAAAGAATTCACATTTCTTTTCTCTGCCTCAGGCTTTACATGCGGCATCTCACTCTCTCCCCAATAGCCCTCTCAGGCAGTGAGCATGATTGCCACTTTGCAGGTGAGCTGAGGCCTCAGTCACCTGCGCTCGGTCACGCAGCCGGAAACTAGAAGCACAATGCAAACCTACGGGTGCCTGGCTCCACCTCCGCCTGCCTTTCCCAAAGTGTCCAGGATACATGCTGACACCCCGAAAGCAGGGAGCAGAGTGCCTGCCCCCTCATAAACCCTCTCCATCCATATTCCCTGACACTCTGTTTGCCCGAGACTCCCACACGTGACGTCTCAGGAGGCGAGGCCACCCAGCAGCTGTGCCTCGCTGCTCACTACAAGCAAGTTCAGGCTGTCAAGGTTGCTCCCCGAGCAGCACGGGACCGAGAGGCTTCCTGGAGTATTTGCAGCCAGGACCACAGAGCCCTTAGGGAGGACACCTTGCAGAGGGGCCCCGAGGAGTCCACACAATGAACAGAAAAAGAGGACGGGTGTGGAAGGCAGATCAAAACACAGACACACAGGAAAGGACTCGACCACCGGCCCGGAGAACAGTGAACAGCCCTGCTACAGTGCCGCTGTGATATTTAGCCTACCTTCTTTAGCAAATCTGTATACTTTGTCCAGTCATTCCCGTCAAAGGCCAAAGGACACGGATGAAGAAGGCAGTAGAAATGACTGTGTGACCTGCAGGTGTCAAGACAGGTGCGTGGTGCCAGCTCTGCATGCCGTCTCCTGGGCTGAAAGGAAGGATTGAAGACTTAGATGGCTGGAGGCTGTCTTTGAGCTTCAATAACTAGTCCTTCGGAGTGTTTGTGTTATAATGATAACAACTCAGGTTCACTGAACACATGTCGTGGGCCTGGCCTGGGTTATCTATTTATTATTCGCAATCTTATGCGAACCCACGATTATCCTCACTTAGATGAGGGACTGAAACAGTGCCAGCAGGTAGCCAGTTTAAAATTAGGTCTACTCAACCTTCAAAATGAAGCAATTCCCTATGGCTCGAGGTACATCCCTATCGCCCCAAATGTGGTCTAATCATGCATATTTTTGCTCCTCTCCTCCCCCCAAAAAATGGCAGTGGTTGTGGTTTATAAATAATCGAAACATCTCTCTTACTTTCCTGGCATTTCCATAGGGTTTCTGCTTTTAGAATATTCTAATTTCACTCTGGCAAAGTGCATTAATCACTATGGAAACGGTTAATTCATTGATAAGAGTGGAGATCTTTTATTAATAAGGATACAGCAGCATATGTGACCTGTCATCAGTAGCTCTGCCAAGAGAGATGCCCCAGAAACAATGTGTGGCAGCCTAGGCCTGTGGCCTCAGCACAGCCTGCTGCAGGATGTGAATGTAGGGCAGCCACTCCTGGCAATCACCCAGCATCCCCTGAGGGTTATTAAGTACTGGTCTCCCCAGACCTCATTCCCAACCCTGCCAAGAGCTCAGCTGCCTGCTGAGCACAAAGTGGTCCTCGCCCTCCTCACCCCAGTTTCCCCCGAGGGCTTTCAAGTGACTTGTGAGGTGGCCAAACAGTTTCAGGGCCTAATTAGCTCCCCCACCAACTGGAGCACTCCCTCCCCAAACCCTGTGGCCTTCACACAAAAGCTGCAAATTGCTTTCCGACCTTTGAAGCTATCCCAAGAAGTTCCCAGGCAGCCCACAGACAGAGCATCCTAGCTGTGCCTTCAGTGCCCCGCACCCTCTGATCAAAAGCCCCAAAAGCCCGAGCCAAAGGCCAGAGAGCAGCCCCTGATGGGCGGGGGCTTTGGAGAAGGGCTGACGCTTGAGGTCATTGGAGCCTGTTGGCTGAGGGACAACAAAGAGACTGCATGCAGAAACCCAGCCTCTGAAGTCTGCTATGTGGACCTGGCCATTCAGATACAGGTCATCCCAAAGGATCCTCCCCTCCTCCCTTTTCTCCTCTTCCTCCTCCTCCTCCTCCTCCTCCTCATTCGCCTCCTCCTTCCCTGGGCAGCATGGGCATCCAGGCTTCCAAGCTCAGAGGGCATCAAAGTCTGGGACAAGGGCACTTCCTGCATGTGGCGCTCTCCGCCTCCCCCGCACCTGCTGCTCTTTCCAGGCAGCCCAATTCTGGCTCCAACACCTTTTAGCAAAAGGACTCGGGACTTGTTCCTTGATGCTCCAAGCCTCGGTTCCCTGGTCAGACTGCCCGGTGTGCATTCTAGCACCACCACTCAGTAGCCCGCAATCTCGAGAAAGTAACCTCTCTCTGTCTTCTGTGGCAAATGAGAATAATGACAGCACCTACTGCATAGGCAGGAGCTGGAGCCCCAGGGGCCTGCCTACCTATGAGCCTGGAGTCAGAAGGGGAGGGCAGGGGTTAGGAGCTGAGCCATGACAGAGATGCAGACATCGCTGGTGACATCCCTCTTCGGCCTAACGGCAGCCAGTAAACCACACGGCCTGAGAAAGGCAGCTCGCAGAGTCCCACCGCTGCAGTACAGAGCCGAGCAGGGAAGGTGGCAGTGCATCTGAGCACGGACCCGCACAGGCCAGCATGCTGCCCCAGAGGGGGGTCTGCAGGGCTAAATGAGCCACACGTAGCCCCTCCCACTGGGACCGGCACCTTCCAGGTAATGGATGTGTCCTCTGGCCGTTAGTAGTTGTGATGGTTCATTTCATGTGTCAGCTTGACTGGCCATGGGGTGCCCGGATTAGACATTGTTGCTGGGCATGTCTGTGAGGGTGTTTCCTGGTGAGATTAGCATCAGAATCTGTGGTCGCAGTCTAGCAGGTGGCCCTCCCCAGTGAGGGTGGGCACCATCAGTCCTTGGGGGGGCTTGGATAGAACAAAATGGAGAGGAAGGAAGCTTCACCCCCTTTTCCTGCCTCACTGCTTGAGCTGGGACCTTTCATCTCATCTTCTCCTGCCCTCAGACCTGGATTTACAGCACCAGCTCCCCTGGTTCTCAGGCCTTCAGACCTGAACTGAGCTATGCCACTGGCTTTCCTGGGTCCCCGACTTACGGACTGGGGGACTTCTCAGCCTCTGTAACTGTGTGAGCCAATTCCTCCTATTGGATCTATATGATGTATCCCTATATCCCACTGGTTCTGCGTCTCAGCAGAACCCTGACTAACACAGGAGTCGCCGTCATCATGGTGGCAGTGGTGACAGAACCGTGCAGACAGCTAAGCCCCATGGCCACGTGTGGGTCTCCGTCTGGCCTGGGCCACTGTGTCAGCCACGGTAATGCTACCCTCCTGAATCCAGACCGCAGAAGCCCCTGCTTCAGTTCTGACTGCAACCCAATAACACACAAGCCCAGAACATGCCCCTTTGCCCCCTCTTCTCTCTTGTTCTCAAAGCCCAGACTGTTGTTGAAAAATGTCACAGAAATGTGCCAACCAAGTTGGCGTATCCATCCCAGAATGCAGCCCGCCATTGTTGGCTCACCTGGTATCCATGGGACACTGTCCTCCCTATGGCCCATCTCAGAAGATCATCCCTCCTTCTCTTTTACCAAATCAGAGTTACAGAAAACTCCTCTCCTCTCCCACAAGTCAGCTTTAAGTGCAGGATAGTAGTTAAGGGTATAGACGCTGGAATTGGGTCTGAAACCCGGCTCTACATGGACTTGCTATATAACAATGAACAAATCGCCTAACAGACGAAACATGCTTGGTGGTGGCCCTATAAAGTGACATCATCTTTGCAGAAAGCTACTTTGCAAGCGGTGACAGGAGTCATAAAAATGTTTACACTCTTTGACCCAAGAATATCAATTTGGAGAATTTATCCCCAGAAATTAATTCTAAAGGAAAAGGAAGTGTGATCTGCAGAGATGTTTCTAGCGGCCCCAAATATTATCACTTGAAACTAGAAGCAGCTATTGCTCAGAGGCTGACTAACCTGCTCCAATACTGTGTCCATGGGGGGCGGGGCGGATGCTCTGTGATGCAGCGATTACAAGGGAAGAAAGAAGAAAATATTGTGATTCATTGTTCCCATCACCGCATCCCGGCACTCTATACAGGCCTGAAATGGACCACAGGGTGATGTGAGGAAAAGGAAGTTAGAACCAAACTGGCATAAATATAACAACAATAAAAAAAAATTGCCTTTTAAAACCATAAAATGGAAACAGGCAGTTGAATCTTGATATAATTTGTGCTACAAATGGCTAAGTGTTCTTTGCCCTTACTTCATTCAGCAGGTAGGAAATCATTGCAGTCCCATTTGGTGGCAGACTACGGAGCCGTGACACAGAGACAAAACACAATGGTCCCTGCCATGACCATCTCAGTATCTAGACAGCTCCTCAACACAAAATCGCTCTATTAGCAAAGAGGAAAGCAAGGATTGCTCTGAAAACACCAAGATGACTGGGGCCAGGCCGATAAAGGTGTTTTTGGAGGAGCTGTCACCTGAGCTAAAAGGAGAACTTTCCCAAGCAGAGAGGGGTTGGGAGAATAATGGAAGGCAGATAATTTATGTAAAAGAGTGTGGTGCCTTCCAGGAACTGCAGGTGGCGCCATAGAGCTGCATGGTGGCATTCTGGAGGGTGGATGGAGGTTAAGGCATGAGAAGTAAATAAGCCAAATCAAAGCAGACAGACACTTGGTCAGCTGTGAACTGTAAACAGAAGGTTCTGGAAAGTCCTGAAAGACTTGAAGAAGGAAACTGATCGAATGACAACTAGCTGCAGACAAGATGATGAGTTAATGATGTTTAGGTGACTGTTTGACATGAATTGTTTAATAGAGTAAATGTGTAATGACGAGGAAAAAATCAAATTATTCTTAAAGGAGACTCACCTCCTCCTCCTATGCCTACTAATATTCTTAAGGCCTATATCTTTTGTCTTGAAATAATAAAAATACATGCATTCGACCACGCATACTTTAGCTACCCCTCCCCAGTTTGGGGATGTGTGGCTGATGTCTCCTATTTCTACTCTTCCATCTCAGACTTTCTCCTGAACCCACTTCAGTGAGACTTCTGCCCCTGTGATCCTACGGGACCAGTTTCCTTAAGAATCTCTGTCAAACAAACCATTGATTTATTGTTGCTAGGAAACAGGAACCATGTGAGGTTCTAGGATGGAAGGGAAGACGGTACTTTGAGGATGTATGGTGCCAGGGGTAGGACAGATAAAACGCAGAGATCAGCTGGGGCTCACCTGCCCTGAGGAGAGCTGGACAAGATGGGCTCAAAACTCTCACTTCCATTGGCTCTCCATATTTAAATCCTCCCCACACCATTTCTAAAAATTACTCCAGAGTCTCACTCCAAAATCATGACTTTCTCTACCTCCTGTACTGCCTAAGCTGTCTCTGTGGGTCCCCTTGGTCCAGGGGAACCCACTCAGATGGGACTCTCCGCCCCTTTTATGAGACTTCCTCTCCCCACCAAGAAAGAAAAAAGGTCACGCAGCACCAAAAATGTGCATACATCATAAATTTCACTGCAGAATTTATGGGGCAGGAAGGAGAGAGCGAGGGGATATTTGCATAGAAATCGTGCCAGCAAATAGAAATTGTTGCCCAGCTCATCAACCATGGGGAACAGGTTAGAGAGGATGGGAGTTCCCTGCCTTTGCCTCACCTGCGCTCTGTCTCATCCACCTTCTTGCCCCTTTCTCCAGACTCTCTCCCTGTGAGGCAGAGCCTGTGAGTATGCAGTAGGTCCCCCTGGAAATGGCATGTTCCTGGGATTTCCGTTTTGCTTGTCACTGACTCCATGGCTTGGGGAAGTCACTTAACTTCTCTGAGCCTCAAATGCCTCTTCCATAAAGTAAGGACAATCATCGGTATATTTTAAAGCAGTTAATGTGCTCTTCTCTTCTGCATTTCTATGTACACAATCTGTGTCATCCGTCTAAATGGTCCATCTACCGTGGCTGGGGCAGAGGTAAGAAAATGTAGACAGGAAAGAATTACTCTAGCTCTTTTGAAAACCGACAATAGTATTGAAATGTAGGTTTTGTCCAGAAAGAGATTTTTCTAAATTCCTTTATCTCACTCCTTTAACATATCAGGAGTTGTCCTGGTGTCACTGATACTACACTTCATATAAGGGAGGTCCCAGTCCAATAAAAAGAATGGGAGAGCCCATCTTTTGTGAAAAGGACAGTGAATGATGGGGAGATGGAAGGCAGAGATGCAGGAGGGAGGTGAACCACAGTACACCTATCATCTGACTCTAAGTTCCAGCGGGGGGAGGGGGGAATTGGGGGGGACAAGTTAGGAACCGATTATAGTAATTTAGAAAGATTTAATGGAGACTTGGACCTTGGTAACTACCAACAGGGATTTAAAGAGAGGACACAGATATCCAAGAGGGAGAACTACCAAGTGTTGGTGGACGACTGGCTACCCTCCCGTTTATGAATTGTCTTTACACTCTGCTGCATGTGTTATTTTTTATATCATCTTCCTAACATCCTCTCCCTTCCTGGTTTCCATGACTTCCTATACATCGCCCTTCTGCCTCCTCTGAAATCACCTCCTCTGCTAACAAGTTACCTTGTTTTTCGTGGCATAAGAGGCTACAGACATTTATAGAAGGGGAAGTGGCTGCTGTGTCTCAGGGCTATGCTGGTGTTTCCAACTCATCGGACAACAAATCTTACAAGATTTTCTTGAGTCTTGTGAAAAGCCTAATAACGCTACCTTACCCTGGCAGTTACTATTACACTTAACGCAAAAGGGGGGGAAAAGCTAATTTATTTTCCAAAATCAACCATCTCAGCCCTCAGAGGTTCAGACGAGTGGCTCTCCAGTATCGGCCTATTGCAATAAACAGGCTTTCAATTAAATCTTAGGTGCCATAATTTTCTTTTCATAGAATCACATCCCAGGGAAGTGTCAAAGTTGGAGAAAGTATAACTATTTGACAATTGAAGGTAGAACTATAATAGAGGGATTCAAACCAGCTCATTGGTTCACACAGTAGATGTTTCTATGATGAGAAAAATGGTGTAGAGGATCTCCCCCTCTCCGAAATTACATTTATTGTGTACTGACATGATGCCAAAGGGATCCCATCCACAGATGTAAAATATTCAGGCTGCAGGCTCTGCGGCTGAATGGCTGAATGCCAACCTTTCAGTCCTCTTCCTCGCTGTCTTTAGCAATACAAAGCAAATGAAATGAGGTCTCTTTCACAAGAGAATGAAAAGTTCTTACTGTATAATGCAAATTCCTCTCACCAACGGTGGACTGATAGTCCAAGTACTTCAACATATTTGCACATTTCACACTAAAACAGTATGCCATTTATATATGTCATCAAAGTTCACTTTCTGTCTGCATTTCCCAAGCATGTTCTGTGGGGGTGTGAAGGAGGGCAATCAGATAGTCCACCTGGACATCATTTTAAAACTGTCAGGGGAAATGTAGCCATTTAGAAATAACTGCAGAGTTCAAAGTTTCCGTTTTGCCATTCATCTGCCATTGTTGTATATCCCAGCAGGTGAAAGAGTGAATGAATATCTTGTAATAAGATTGGGAGTCATAGAGAAGACCCACAATAGCCAATTGCACAGTATCTTAATTTAGAGATGCTTCTTTGGAAATGATATGTTCATTTGACATTTCCCTGGGAAAATAATGGGATGGGAAACAAACATTTCTTTTTGCTGTTGTTGTTGTTAATCTTTTTTTTTAATTCTTTATTAGTTAAGGTATTACAAATGTGCCCTTATTCCCCCCCTTTTAACTCCCCCCCCCCCCACTCATGTTCTCATTCCCCTGTTGTCCATGTCCATTGGTTTGGCTTATATGCATGTATACAAGTCCTTTGGTTGATCTCTTCCCCTTAACCCCTCCCTCCCCTACTTTCCCTCTGGGGAGTTATAGTCTGATCGCTGTTTCTCTGTCTTTGGATCTGTCCCTGTTTAACAGTCTATGTTGTTCTCTATAATCCACAAATGCGTGAGATCATGTGGTATTTATATTTCTCTGACTGGCTTATTTCACTTAGCATAATGCTCTCCAGTTCCATCCATGCTGTTGCAAAAGGCAAGAGTTCCTTCTTTTTTACTGCAGCATAGTATTCCATTGTGTAGATGTACCAGTTTTCTAATCCACTCATCTGCTGATGGGCACTTAGGCTGTGGGAAACAAACATTTCTTAAAACTCCTGGGGCAACCATTCAAAAACCGAAGTGTGTATAGGGAGAGCGGTCCTTTGTGGCTGACTGTGACCCTACAGTTCTGAACTATTTTCAGAGTTAGCCCACCTTCAAGAAACATAGTCTACAACCATAATTCCATGTTGTTTGAAAAGATCTTGCTGAATGTAAGAAGACATCTATAATATGAAATGCCGTCAAAGAAAGGGGCTGGCAAGGGGATCATTAGATACAGACTCAAGGCAGATGCCTGATGGGAAAGACCAGATGTGAGATCCTCTGAAAGTCAGAGGTTTAAAAGGCAAGTGGAAAGGAGGAACTCCTGGAGGAAGGAGAGGCGCTACGGCCTTGGACCGAGCTGGTTTGAGCACCAGCTTACATCACACTGCCTAAGCAAGCCAGTCTGTTAGCATCCAAGCACTCCTTTTGCATCTGTAAATGAAATCATGTTACATCTAGCTCAATGCAAAACATGTAGCACAGGGCCTTGTACGTGAGAAAAGCGCAATTGTAATTAGCTGTTAGTGTAGTGAGAACAGTAAGTACCCCCCAGTGGTTCTCAACCTTCTGGCCCTTTAAATACAGTTCCTCATGTTGTGACCCAACGATAAAATTATTTTTGTTGCTACTTCATAACTGTAATGTTGCTACTGTTATAAATCGTAATGTAAATATCTGATATGCAGGATGGTCTTAGGCGACCCCTGTGAAAGGGTCGTTCAACCGCCAAAGGGGTCGCGACCCACAGGTTGAGAACCGCTGCCTTAGACCCAGGCAAGGGGGCCTACATCAAGCATGTCAAACTCAAAGGCTAACATGGACCAAGTGCACGAGGATTCGGCCTGTGCGCCACGAGTTTGACATGCTTGGCCTACATGATTATGAGTGTTCTGATTTTCTAAAGGCACTTTTGGGTCTTGGGCAAGCAATGTTATCGGGAAGGGTGCATCAGGCCGGGACTGGAAATAGTCCAGGGGTTCCATTTCTCTCTTTTGAGATGTTCTCCAACTCTCAATTCCCACTTCTACTATGTGTGGGGTTGACCAGATGCCCTATGGATCTCCAAGACTCTTGCCCAGTAAATTATCAAGGAGCCTAGTGGCTAATTGCTGGCTCTAGG
This sequence comes from Myotis myotis, assembly GCF_014108235.1. Classification (NCBI taxonomy): domain Eukaryota; kingdom Metazoa; phylum Chordata; class Mammalia; order Chiroptera; family Vespertilionidae; genus Myotis; species Myotis myotis. The sequence continues at coordinate 44,610,027 of NW_023416320.1, read as the reverse complement.
AGAGTGGCCTGGCAGGAGAACTGCTCCCAGTGGCCAGCGTGAGATTTCTGTTGTGGGAATCATGCCATATTTGTCCATCAAAAAGGTGCTGACATTGATTTGTGCTGATTCAAATTGTTGATATAGATAGGGGGGTTGTAAAAATATCTTCCAAGGGTCCCTACACACCTTAGGGGTGGCCCTGGTAATAAGATGCTCTTCGCAGCATTCTTCTGTTCCCATTCAGAAAGAGGACTCCAGAAGTTCAGGAGAAACATAGCCAGGAAATTCTAGATGACCCATGTTGCTACAAAGGCAAATTATCCCAAGCCCTTTAATTACTTCAAACCAGCAGACCACTGTAAGTTACTGGTGAGCTCTCCTAAACCTCCACCAGTCCCAGGAGATGTTTGACACCTAGATAAGTATTTTAAAGGTTACCACTAGTGCCCTAACCGGTTTGGCTCAGTGGGTAGAGCGTCAGCCTGCGGACTCAAGGGTCCCGGGTTCGATAGCAGTCAAGGGCATGTACCTTGGTTGCGGGCACATCCCCAGTAGGGGGTGTGCAAGAGGCAGCTGATTGATGTTTCTCTCTCCTCGATGTTTCTAACTATCCCTCTCCCTTCCTCTCTGTAAAAAATCAATAAAATATATATTTTTTAAAAAGTTACCACTAGTCCAAAAAAATGAAATCAAAATGATGAGTCCACATTTTGCCTACCAGAAGGAAAAAAAAAAACGTTTTAAATAATTATTCCAAACACTGACCAAGATGAGTGAAAGAGATATTTAACGAGATTGCTGGTTGTCCCATAAAATGGTTCAGCCTTTGGGACAGCAATTTTGTAATATATGTGACAAGAATTTAAAATGCTTGTGCCCAGTTATGTCACCTCTGGGAATCTAGCCTAAGGAAATTATCATAAATATAGAAAAACCTGTCAACTTTTCTCTGCATAACTGCTGGCCTCCATATCCTTTATTTTTCTGTTTTGTAAGAACTTCTGGAGAACCAAGTGAAACATGAATTACACCTTCGGCTACTCCTGGGGACAGATATAATGGATTTAGTCATATTTTTATTAGAGCTAGCATTTATTGATTCTTTATTAAATGCCACACGGGGTATGAAGTGTTGTATATGGGCTAATTCATTTAATATTCACCACCACATGAACAATTCTTAGGATTCCTCAAGAAACAGAAATCCCAGCTCCAGCGCCACTGTGGCTTAAACCATGGGGGAAAGTTATAATAATAACAAGAAATCCAGAGGTAGGTGATGAATTTGGTGGTGCCATCAAAAAAGCACCCAGGTGCTCCCATCATCCTCCCCCCCCCCCATCTTAGGCAGCTGGGCCCCTTGTGGTCATAAGAGTCTCACTGTGGCTCCAAGCTTCACATCCAGACAATCTTCACATCCAGCGATATCTTCAGGTCTCCTTGAACAGAATGCATTTCATGCCCATTCCTAAACCAATTCCTAGTAATTAGCATATAAAATAGAGAATAAAAATTTTCATGTTAAGTCTTAATAGCCTTTAAGTCTCCTTTGTCCCACAAAGAAAAACCCTATATTTGTCCTTTGTGTTTTCCCACTCCTCTTGTCCTCTAGAGAAGCAAAATGTCTTCTCAAAGGGAACGAGACAAAGGTGATTTACATTAAAAAAAAAAATTAGGGTCCTGGCCAGTGTGGCTCAGTTAGTTGGAGCATTGATACATGCACCAGAAGGTCAAGGGTTGAATTCCCAGGGTCAGGGCACAGACTCAGGTTGCGGGTTCAATCCCTGGTCAGGGAGCGTGGTACAGGAAGCAACTAATCAATGCATCTCTTTCACATCAATGTTTCTCTCTCTCCCTTCCTTCCTCTCTAAAATAAATTTTTTTAAAAAAAAATTAGAGATATGGGGAAAGACATAAAACTGCTTAAGAAATGCAAGAAAGTAATTCTTGAGGGAGGTACATGGAAAGAGCATCCAAAAGTCGGTCTCAGTGAACTATAAATGACACTGTTTTCTTTTTTTAAAAATTCTTTATTGTTTAAAGTATTACATATAGTATTATGTATGTCTCCTTTTTGTAAAGGCTTTGGAAACCTAGAGAAAGTATAGGTGTTTAGCAGTTGATGTGGCAAAATATTAAACTTTCATTATTTAAGGCTCAAACTCCTCCTGGAGACCGTCCCCTTTCCTTAGAAAAACATCCTTTCAGTGACCCTACAGTGAGAGTCCATCATGATGTCTATGGTTGAGCCTTGTCAGATGCCAGAAAGAAGTGACTACCCATTACTCAGTGCTCAGGGGCTGACATCCCGAGCATCATCAGGAAGCGCACACACAGCTTTTGTCCATCTGAAGATCAGCACTGGGAAACAAGTGCCCTAAAAATAATGCATCAGGCTCCTCACGTGGCCAGCCTGGTCACTCTCTGCAAAGAGACCCCCTGCGATTGCCTCGGGCTCTGAGGGGCCTGATAAATATCCAAGAAAGCTTTTCCCAAGCTCCCAATGCTATTAGGTAGGACGGGGAGAGAAGCCGACGTTGTCAGAGGCATGCCTGTCCGAGGGACACAATAAAATAGAGAGCATGGTATGAGTGGGAAGGGACAGAGCAGCTCAGGAGTTCATTCAAGCTTAACCCCTACATTTTTCATGATGCTGACATGTTTGGGACCTTAAGCTCTCCAAGATCTTTGCTACCTTGTCCAAGATGAGTAAGTCACTTGACCAGTATAAGTCTCCATTGTTGCTCACTATAAATTGAAGATATTACCTTACAGAATGATTTAGAAAAGTTTTAAACATATGTATATGTGTACATCATTTATATATAACTTTTACATATATAGATATAGATACAGATATATATATATATATATATATATATATATATATATTAAAAGCATAATATGCTAATTACACCGGACGTCCTTCCAGATGAAGCCAGGGCTGCAGCCTGGGTCCCAGATGCCTGCTGGCCCAGAGAAAAGCCCTTCCCAGGTACCTGCTGGCGGCCGGAGGAAAGCCTGTGTCCCGGGTGCCAGAGGAAAGCCGGTGCTGGCAGCCAGGGGAAGGAAGGCCTACTCTTGCACAAATTTCATGCATTGGGCCTCTTGTATACACACACACACACACACACACACACACACACACACACACACACTACACACTAGGGGCCCAGTACATGAATTTGTGCACCTTGAAAGGAACTGTGGGCTGCAAAGCTGCAGTGGGCACAGGGGCAGGTCTCAGCTCATCCTCCACACCCCTGTCTGGCCCCTCCCACCATGGCCTGATTGGGGCCAGTGCCAGCAGTGGGTGCGAGCAGGGCCAGAGCCATCAGTGGGTGCGAGCAGCAGTTGCTGCCCCTATCGCCCCTCAGGAGCAGAAGGAGATCACCCCTCAGGAGCAGGAGGAGGTGGAGAAGCCCTCAGGGGCAATAGGGGCCGGCAGCCACTGCTCACACCTGCTGATAGAGCTGAGTGATCAGGACCGGCACCTGGCACAGGCAGTGGGTGCGAGTGGCAGCTTTGGTGCCAGGCGCTGGCAGTGGGTGCAAGCGGGGCTGCTGCCAGCAGTGGGTGAGAGCAGCAGCTACTGGACCCAATTGCCCCTCAGGATCAGGGGGAGGTTGAGAAGCCCTGAGGAGTGATTGGGGCCAGCAGCCGCCGCTTGCACCCGCTGACGGTGCCGAGCAATTGGGTCCAGGGCCGGGACCAGCAGCGGATGCAAGTGGGGCCAGTGCCGGCAGCAGGTGTGAGCACCCGGCGAGACCACGGTGTGCAGAAGCAAAGAATTTTCAGTAACTACCAGAGGCTCGCCCTGATGACAGCGACTGGCGCCCCACCCCACCTTGGTCTGATGTCCCCGCTCACCTGCTCCGCCATCCTGCCGCAGCCAACACCTGCCATGTTCCATACTCTGCCACCTATTGCAGATGCCTGCCATGTTCCGCGCATGCCCCCTGTTGGTCATCACACATCATAGCCACCGGTTGTTCAGTTGTTTGGTTGTTCTGCCATTCGGTCTATTTGCATATTAGCCTTTTATTATATAGGGTAGTCCAAAACGTGTGTAGATCTAGAATAATTAAGTGAGTGATCTTTTACATTCTCCCCTTAAGCATTGGTAAATGTTATAATGTTTGGCCTATCAAGCATCATAAAAGAGGCTCAGAGAAGCTTAAGCAACGATATTTTCAACAACGAGTCATTCAGCCCGGCTGGTATGTCTCAGTGGTTGAGCATCGACCCATGAAGCAAGAGGTCACTGGTTCAATTCCCAGTCAGGGCGCGTGCCCAGTTTGTGGGCTTGATCTCCAGTAGGGGCATGCAGGAAGCACCGATCAATGTTTCTCTCTCTTGGTGTTCCTATCTCTCTGACCCTCTCCCTTCCTTTGTTTTGTTGTGTGTGTGTTTTTAAAGGAAAAACAATGAGCATCCAAATTCAAGTGCAGCTCAGTGAACTGCAACATCTGGAGGTTAGCAGGGCTGGACTGTGGTTCCCACTTAGCCATTCACAAGTTGAGCGTCGTCCATGATTGACTTGCACATAGAAAATCATCCTTGCATCCCTGAAATAAATCCTACTGATCATGCTGTATGACCCTGTTAGTTTAGTACTAAATTTGGTTTGCTAATATTTCTTTGAGAAGTTTTGCATCTATATTCATCAGGGTTGTTGGCTTGTAATTCTTTTCGTAGTGTCTTTGGTTTTGGTATCGGGGTAATGTTGGCCTCCTAGAATGAGTTTGAAAGCATTCCTACCTTTTCAATTTCTTGGAGTAGTTTCAGAAGGATAGGTATTAACGTTTTGCATATGTTTCATAGACTTTACCTGGGAAGCCATCTGATCCTTTACTCTTGTTTGCTGGGAGGATTTTTTTATTACTAATTCAATTTTGTTACTGGTAATCAGTCTGTTCAGATTTTCTGTTTCTTTATGATTCAGTCTTAGAAGGTTTATGTTTCTTAGACTTTTCCATTTCTTCTAGGTAGCCCAAGCTGTTGGTATACAATTGTTTATAGTATTCTCTTGTGATCCCTCTTAGTACTACGATCTCAACTGTAACTTCTCTTTCATGTCTGATTTTATTTATTTGGGCCCTCTCTCTTTTTTTTCGTAATGAGCCTGGCTAAAGGTGTATCAGTGAAATAAATAATTATTAAAAGTTGGAAACTTGGGGAAGAGGCCCCTTGGAGCTGAACCTCAGACCTCTGAGAAGGACACTGCTGGGCTGGGCCTGGTGTCTCTACATTTAGAGCAAGACTCCAGGGACTCGGGACTCAGATCTGAGGAGGCACTGCCCTGCTGATGTCTTCAAGGTGAGGCACCAGGAGCCTGAATCCAACGGCGAACTGATTCCACTGCTGCTACAGAGAGCACTGCTGCTTCTGGGGTGATGCTCTCAAACGGTTAACTGATGGAAAGCCGTAGGGAGCTCACAGGAAGAAGCAAGGCCCCTTCCCCGTCATTCACCCAGAATCTCAAGCCTAAGTGTAGCAGGGCTGTGTTTGTGCTTAAAGGTAATAACTTAATAAAGTTGCCAGTAAAGGGTCCTGGAAGACATAAATGAAAGAAAATAACAGGAGAAGAAATAAGGAAGGACAGGTAGACTGCTGGGCATTACTGAAGATAAATAACCCCATGGTATTTAAAGTAAGAGTAATGCCAACACCTACCAATGATTTTGCTCTTACAATGTGCTAAGCTCTTTGCCCATTTACACTCTTGTTTTCTGACAACTCTATGATTGAGGATTTATTATTCTCGTTTTATAGATGAGAAAGCTGAGAACCAGAGAGCCTTACGGCCTTGCTCAAAGTCACAGAGCACATAAACTCCGGAGGATTTGAACCCTAAGTTTGAATACTAAATTTAATATTTAGTATTAAAGCTCACACTCTTCTCTCTCTCCAACCTCATGCTTCCTGGCTGATGTGCATTTGGAGAGTTAGCATTTTATGCCTGGCAGGTGTGGCTCAGTGGTTGAGCATTGACCTATGAACCAGGAAGTCATGGTTCGATTCCTGGTTGGGTTGCGGGCTTGATTCCCAGTGTGGGGCATGCAGGAAGCAGCCGATCAAGATCAATGATTCACTCTCATCATTGATGTTTCTATCTCTCTCTCCCTCTCCCTTTCTCTCTGAAATTAATAAAAAAAATATTTTTTTAAATGCTGGGTACCGGGAGAAAGAAAGGACTTGGTGTGTGGGACACAAGTGGGGTGTGTGTGTGTGTGTGTGTGTGTGTGTGTGTGTGTGAACTCCAGTTTCAACTGTTAATGGAACCCTATCTACATCCCTGAGCTCATGGGGCCTGGAGACCCTAAGTTACTATTATTTCCTTTAAAGGCTCTAGTCAAGGAAAGAAAGAAATGAAGAGGATAAAGAAAGAGGATAAGGAAGAGGAGGGGAGAGCGAAAGAGGAGAGGAGGATAGGGGAGGAGAGGGTAAAGAAGCCCTCCTACTTGGTGGGCACAGAGCCCCTCCCTGCACAAGTAACTGCCTGAGAGTCAACTTTCCTTGTTTTCTCTCAACCAGAGCAAAAGAAGCTGTAATGAGGTTATTTATCCCCCACCTCCCACCCCGCAAGAAGCACTGTGGTAATAAGTCCCTCCGCTGACTGCTCTCAGGCTAAGCTTCCTCACAAATATATGAAATGCCCCAGCCCAGCAATCAGTACAGCTAATTGAAATGCCAACTTGAAGCTCACTAGATAAGCGCCGCTGGGGTCCCGGTCATTACCAGCGATTAAATGTTATGCGGAAAGATCACGAAGAGACCCAGGTTTAGCAATATACTTTAACCCTACACCCACTGCGGGAAAGAAAGGGAAAGACAAACACTGGACGAGAGAGCTGGGATAAAACCAGGGCAGAGTTTGGCTTTGGGGCTTAGCAAGGCAGCACAGCGGCAGGAAAGACAGGCTGACTGTGGGGAAGAACATAGATGGAGTCCACGCTCTTCACCAAAGGGCCTCTTGGCCAGGAGGGCAAAGGAGACCCAGGGGTCAGGTCTGGTGCCCACCATAGCTGCACCTCTTTTTTCTCACCTATAAAGCAAACATAATAATGTCTATGTCTTGGAGTAGCCATGAGGATTAAGTAAATAGGTAGTTTCAATGCAGAGACGTCTGCCTAACACAGAAACATTATTCAGTAATAGATATCCCTACCATGGGTCAACTAACAACAAGTCAACAAATCTTTATTATCTTTATTGTGAATGTATTATATCCAGGAACTCTTAAAGGAGTGCCAAGACTAATCAACACATGTTCTGGCCTTCAGACTCTCCAGGTGAGATACCAACTCCCAGTGCCTGTGCTGAGGATTCTACATAAATTAGGACCTTCAGTCCCAGGAGACCTGAAATACAGGCTCAGCCACCACACAGCAAGGGAGCGAGAAAGCTGTGTTTCAAAGCCTGGTACGCCCGCCTCCCAAGGCCATGGCATTTCCCTACACCACTTGGTATCCCATTTTAGAGATGAGGAAACTGAGGCTCAGAGGGGCTACTTAGCCCAAGGTCTCAAAGCTTATAAATTGCCAGGATTCCAAGGCTCCAGGGCCTTTGTTCTCACTAGACGGAAGGTACTTGAGATCGGAAATCATGTTTTGTAACTTTTTACATCCCCTGTGGCACCTAGCACAGCTGAGCTCACAATCAGTGTTGCCTGACGGCTGAGGGTCTGTGAAGTTCCCTGTCGGCAGGGGAAGGGTTGACAGCTCTGGTGGAGGGAGCCTGGCTCTGGGCAGCCTCTTCTAAATAACGAGCCTCTGGTGTCCTTGCTAATGACTTTCTCCTCTCACTGCTTCAGGTTTTACTCACAGGAGCAATGAATTAATTAGTGAATATGGGTGAGAAGCTCTTTGAAGTTGTAAAAAGCCCAGAGTACAAATGCTAAGAAAAGGGACCAAGTAGACTAAATCAGACACCCTGTGAGGGCTGGAGAGCTGGGCCACCACCTCTCTGGGGACAAGTGCAAACAGTACAAAGGAAAGGAAGAAGGGACCTCCAGCAGCACCACTGGAGTCTGGCAAAGAGTTCACCTGGCCTGCTGTTCCCATGGATTAATATTGGCATAGTAGGCCAAGAATCCGGGGCCACCTAGAGGCTCAGCAGGAAATAGCACCACGCTACCAGTGTCTTGGGTGATGGATTGGTTTAACTAAGGCTACAAAATCACTTCACAACCAACCATCACCAAGCCCAAAGAATTACAACACTCATTTAGTTGTATCATCTGCAGGTCAGCTGAGGGCCAGCTGGTTGGTGGTGGTTTTGGCTGGTGTGGTTCAGCTCTGCACCTCATTCTCTTCTGGGATCATTCCCCTCCTGAGAGGAGCAGCCAGTTGAAGCAAGCCCTCCTCATGGTGATGGGGAAACCCGCTCACAAGTGCATCCCAAGACTCTGTTTGCATCTCATCTACTAATACACCATTGGCCAAAACAAGTAATAAAAATAAGGTAAGCCCAGAGACAAGAAAGTGTCCTCAACACTTAGGGCTATTGACAGAGAGGGGTAAAGAATTGAGGCCATGAATATAGTCTACCATGGCCAGTCTAAATATTGTGAAGAACAAACATGAAACCTTTATTCTCTCTAATCTGCCTTCAGTGCTGTGTCGCATCTCCTTTTTCATCCCTTACTGGCATCCCATAACTTTTTAGCCCCTTTTAGCACTAAAGAGTCAGTCCAGTCCAGTTGCACACATAGGGTTATGTCTAATTTGCATTCACATCCCCCCAGCGCTCAAACCATCGTGGCCTGAAGGACTTGGGGCGGTATGTTCAGTCCTTTCTTACCCTACCTCGTCTGACTCCACTTCTCTCTCCTCCAGGGAGAAGAGGGAATTAAGGCAGAGAGGGAAGAAGTCTTTTTACATGGCAGGTGCTCCTTCGGACACCTATGAGCTCTGAGTGGTTGGCATCCAAATACTGGCTGCCTCACAGCCACATACAGGAGATCCTACAGGGTGTCTCCATTGCTGTTACCTAACATGGGAGAGGCACCTGGATTATCTCTTTCAGTCCCTCCATAGCCACACTCAGATCTTACCCTGCAACTCATCCCACAGCCCACTCGGGCCGCGTAACTGCAAGTCAGACATTTCTGATGCCCCTCCTTTCATCCTCTTGGCTACCATTTTGCCCTGGCCATTCTCACAGCAACAAGCTACAAGCATCTCCCTGCATGTCCATGGAGAAAAAAAGGAGAAAGGATTAGCAGCATTACCTGAGACCCTAACACCTGAGAATATTTTCTCACTATTGCTTCACCATGGGACCCAAATACGCTCTTGAGTGGTTGACTTAGATACTCCAGAATAAAAAGGAAATTATTGTCCCCAAGTTGGGGAAATATTGGGTGTCTCCTAAGGAGATTTACCAAACTAAGTCCATGGACACTAAACCCAAGGGAAATATTGCCAGGACCTAGGAAATCAGTGACCACAAAAGAGTTCTTTCAATAAATAAGTTAATAATTATCCTGTATTTTTTAAAGTGTACAGGACATGAAGTGATATACATTCAGCAAACCATCATGACCAGAAGCCAAACACTAAAACGTGTGTGTGTGTGTGTGTGTGTGTGTGTGTGTGTGTGTTGTATCTTGTTCTCATTAGTGACCCATAGCAAACCCCTGAATCTAAAAGCCCTGATTTGTGCTTGTAGGGGGGAGGAAGCACATGGTTTGATCATGGCAGGTTCTCAGGTGGGACTTAGGGGAGAAAGTTCCCACAGAGCAGAGGACCTAGTGGATGGGGGCAGCTCCTGAAGGACAAGAAGGCTGGTAAGTTTCTGGGACCTGTGCTGAGAAAGACAGACACACCTGGGGCTGGGCCCTGAGTGAGGCGCACGTCCGGATTTGATCACGGTTGTTTGTGTGCCTGTGTCTTTGCAGGACAGGCCCAGCTGTATCAGTGTTATGTGTCTGAGAGAAAGTGACACTGATTGCTGCTGATGGGTGACAGGGGTTTGCACCATCAAGGGCCCACCCCGCCTATTGGGACAGGACACCTAGACTTACTCTTGGATCTTGATCCTGGGTAGGAACAATTAAGAGAGCCCAGTGGTTTCCTCAATGACACCCAGACCAGCAATCCCACCAGAATCCAGGGTGATGTGAGAACTCCTGGCCACAGCCTGGAGACAGATGCTTCCAGTTGGATCTGGAGGGCCAGGCCTGAGAGTTCAAACAATGAAGAGTAGCTTCAGAAGGCAGGGAGAGGTAGGGACTTGGGGACATGGGGATCTGAGATGAGGGGCAAGGAATGGTCTTGCAAATCCTGGTCAAGCCAAACACTGGTCTTTGGCCAGTCCAATCTCAGGTATAACCTGCACCAGCCACAGTCTTGGGGCCAACTTTCAGACCTCTGTCATCCCTACAGCCTCCCTTCTGTGGCCCTGAATTGAGGCCAATGGAACTGGGACAGTACAGACCAACACTTTGAGACTCAAAAAGCTGAACCAGATTGTGTCCTGGGTCAGCAGGGCTAGGAAAGGGGCAAAGGACCTACAAAGAGACCTCTAGCAACAAAAAGTTCACATTCAGAGCATGTAAGGGAGACCAACTTGAATCTCCCAACCTTAAAGCAAATGAAGAGGTCCTTGTAATAACATAAAGAACTCAATAGCATCACCTTCTGGCAAAAAAGGGTAAAACTTTAAGCAGCTGAAGAAAACGAAAATTAATGGAAACAACCAAGCAGTTCAAATCAGAAGGACCTTCAAAAGTCATATTCTAGGTCAAGTGTCTCATTTTACAAAGGGAGATACTGAGGCCCTGAGAGGATAAGAGACTTGTACAGGGTCAAACAGATTTCTGGTGACGGGGCTAAAGATTAAATGTGAGACTCCAAGCTTGTCATTGAAGAAGTTCCACAGAAGGCTGTAGAATGCAAACTTGTTTATATATATATATATATATATATATATATATATATATATATATATATATATATATGTTTTTATTTATTTCAGAGGGAGGAAGGAAGAGAGGTGAGAGATAGAAACATCAATGATGAGAGAGAAGAATTGATCAGCTGCCTCCTACATGCCCCCTACGGGGGATTGAGCCTGCAACCCAGGCATGTGCCCTGACCAGGATTCGAACTGTGACCTTCTGGTTCATGGTCAACACTCAACCACTGAGCCATACCAGCGGGGGTGCAAACTTGCTTCTTTAGTTGTAAATACATGGGAGTTGGGATTTAATGCCCCCAGGATCACTGTGCCAAGTAACATGCTCACATAGATCACTGGTGTCCCCTTCACAAGGGAGCCTCCATTTCTGGGCTTAGAACTCACATTCGGGTGTGTCGATGCCACAGTTGGGGTTCTCTGACTGTAACATTGCCATTCCTGCTGGTGGACCAAAAACTAAAGTTTAGAAGATTTCTGTTGCAGCTGCCTCCACTCCGGTCACGTCATCAAACACCCATTCCCCATGGAGAAAGGGAAGAGTGTGGGAGTGGTCCATCAAGAAAGAGCACTGGCATCCCCCTAATCTGCTCAGTTACGGAGAAAACTCATGACGTTTCCAGAGACAAGTATAGAACTTGTTCCAGTTCTATAACTTGTTTATGCTTTGTGATTTTCCCAAGACTCCTACAGATCACATAGTTGAATGATTGGACTGTTTAAGGCCAGGCTGCATCTGATTTTTCCCACTCTAGGCCCAGTGCAGGGTTTCACAAAGACCCCTGCCCAGTGGTTCATTTAGAAATGGGATAGGTCCTCTCTTCTATACATGGAATGCTAGGTGGGGATCCCCAGAAACCCGAGAACTCCATTCCCAAGCGGACTGCTTTGTAAATGGCCATTCGCCCATGACCTTAAGTAGGATCTGTGTCTAGCAAGGAGTGGCCACTCAATAAACAAGTGTTGAAAGAACAAATGGTTTGAATTCCCAAAGTAGAGCATCATGGCATCTGTCACGTTACCTGAGATAGACTGTACACCTGGCCCCCTTTGCTGATTGGTCCCAGTCTTCTGACTCTTGACAGGTCAGCCATTCCTGGGTTCTCCTCGCTTGTCACTCTACAATCATCCCCACCTATGACTTCCACTTTCATCCAAACACCGGTTACTTCCAAATCCCAATCTTCAGCCCTATCCTTTCTGTAGGTCCTGATTGAATGGTGTCACAACTTTCCTGTATCCGTTTCAGGATGCATTCTCTCAATTTATGAGAAAGCCCATGTGTGCTCCTGAATTAAACAACCAGGGCTTTATCTTGCTCACATATCAAGGAATCTGGAGGTAAGTGGTTGCTGGCATTCACTCCATAACTTGCTGAGGTCAAGGCCTGCACCAACACTGTTCTCTTGATTTTTTTTCTCCCACTTATGACTTCAAGGTTTCATGAAGCTACTGAATATGAGGCCATAAGAAAGGAGAGAGGAATTGTCTGCGGTACATTTCCATTTAATCAGGAAAAGCATAAGTGTGCAAGGGGCCAGGATGGCACCTTCATCTTCTCTTAAATTCATCTCAAACCCTACCCCTTCTTTCGATCTCCTTTGCCAAAAACCTAAGCCCCCATCGTCTCTCAGCCATACTTCTAAAACCACCTCTTCCCCTGGCTCCCTGATTCTCTTCATGCCCTGACAACTATATCAACTTCCCCTCGTCCCCTCAAACCCAACAAGCTCCTTTCAAACTTGGTAGTTTGTCCTGCCTGGAACATTCCTCACCCCTTTTCATTTGGCTGAGTCCCACCCATGTTGCTGATCTCCATTTCCAAGTCGCCTTTCCAGAGTTCTCACCGACCCCCATCCCAGTTGAACCAGATCCCTATCTCATCACATTCTCCCCCAATAACCACCACAATTTGCAAGTGTCTATTGATCCGTGAACCTGTTTGCATCTCTGTCTTCTCTGTGGTGAGACTGTAGACTCCAGGAGGTCGGAAACCCTGTCTCTCATTCGCCATGCTGTCCTGGGGACCCACCATGCTGCCTCCAACACAGCAGGTGCTCAGTACTATTTGCCTGATTGGATTGTTGATTCTCTGGAAGGTGGACCTTAACAAACAAATTCAAGCTGCCAAAAAGAAGGCTCTTTCCTTCATTAGTGAAAGAGGTTTGGGGGCAATGGAAGAATCATGCTGCTTTTTACAATTAAAATTATGGGCAGCTGCGCGGAATGAGCACAGAACCAGACAGACCTCTCCTGCCACCTGCCAACTGTGGGATCTTCAGAAAAATGACTTCACCTCTCTGAGCCTCGGTTTTTTTTCTGTCAATGAGAACAACAAACTCATTTTTGAGTTATTGATAGAACCTGATAAAATAAAGAGTAAGAAAGTCTCTTCTCAACCCTTAAAGCACTGGAGAATTCCCGAGGTCCACGTGAAATGAAGGAAGCAGAGGGGAGGCAGAGAGGAACGGGAATGTGTACCGCCTGGTCTGGGTGCATTTCACACACATATCTACACACGCGGGCTGAGTACTGTGCTGAATAGCGTTCCCCAGAAATTCACCTCCTCCTGGAACCTGTGAGTGGGATCTTCTCTGGAAATAGGGTCTTTGTAGACAGAGGTCATCGGGGACGAGGTGAGCCCTAGCCCAGTGATTGGTGGATTTATAAGAAGAGGAAAACCTGAACACAGAGACACAGAGAAGACTGTGCAGAGACTGACTGATCCACTGACAAGCCCAGGAAGCCCCAGGACTACTGGGGAAGCACCCGGAGCTGGAAGAGGCAGGGAAGGAGCCCTCTCCAGACCATGGGTGGGGAACCTTTTTTCTGCCAAGGGCCATTTGGATATTTACAATATCATTCACTTAACATAAATTTATGTTAATATGAAAAAAATGCCTAGATTTATTGACTTTTGAGTCCCACCTGCAGTTGCCTTGGCAGGGCCAGACCAAATGATTTCTCTGGCCTTATACGGCCCGCAGGCCGGACATTCCCCACCCCTGCTCTAGAGCCTTCACAGGGAGCACGGCCCCGCCCACACTTGGATTTTGGACTTCCAGCCTCCTGGACTGTGAGAGAATAAATTTCTGCTATTTTAAGCCTCTCAGTTTGTGGTACTTTGTTACGAAAGCCCTAAGACATTAATATACTTACACTTGCAATTTGCCAGTTGCATACCTACAGGTGGCACATGCACCCCCCGACACACCCTTTGCCCTAGTAAGTGATCCTTGTAACCAAGGAAACAGCTTCAGTGCTTAGCCTTAAAGAGCTACCAGGAAGATCTCTTAGCAAAAGGTAAAGAACAAAGACGAATTGTTCCCCCTTGAACTGCCTGCTCCTTGGATGATCCTTGTCAATTTCCATGCCCCAGTCCCCTGCCTGCAGGTAATGCCGACAGAGACTGTGGCAGCAGCCAACCCCAGCTGTCCCTGTTGCCCAAGGTGCAACCGCCTCTGGCTTCCCCTCCTCCTAACTGTGAACCGTTGGGAGAAGAATTCCGCCACAGGGCCAGACTAGCCAGGAGTTAGTGGGCAGAAAGCACTTTTATTCACAGTCCTGGGTAAGCAGATTCCATAAAAATGACCCATAAGGAGACACTGGCCAGAATGTCTTGGATCAGGGTGTCCACAGGTCACCTCCCCAGCAGGACACCAGAATAGGATGTCCCTTTCCTTGACTGAATGTTAGAGCTGAGACTAGAACAGCAGTCAGCACATCGCAGTGACAGAGGGAAGTCCCAACTCATCCACTAAGCCCACAGCTGGGTCTGTGTCTCCTCTTCCTTCCACCTGCCAGCCATGAGGAGCAACTAATTCTCCCCACGCTCTGCAGGACAGAGAATGGGTCCAAAATGAGACCAGGACTTAATCCTGTGGCAGCCTGGTCTGCCAGCTCAGTCTTGGAGGAAGCGGATGCCAAGATGGGATCAGATGGAGGAGAGATTCATCTCCAGGGAGAGAGGGATGGGAGGATGGGAGGAGGCTGGGAGGGCCTTCACTCAGGGACGAGCATCTCACCTGTGAAAGGAGAGAGCAAGCGCAGGAAGGAGGGAGGAGGAGCCTCACAGGGCAGCTCAGTTCCGGTTCCGGGAAAGCGGCTGCTCCTTAGGGGACCCTCGTGGGGAGCAGGTGCCCCCGCCAGGCCCATCACTGCCTGGGGGAGCCTTCAGGAAGCAGGGCCTCGTGGTCACGGTCAGGTATGCTCCCCATGGCAGCTCTCCTCGCGGAGGTCTGAGCGGGGCGTCCCGTGACCGCCGCACCCAGCACGGTTAGCAGAGAGGGCCTGCGCTCCGTGAGCCCAAATGGACATGGAAAATGGGTCGGGTGAGGGCTCTGGGAGAGAGAAAAGCCAAGCAGCATGTCCCCCATAGCCCTTTACTGGCCACGTCTAGCACGTGTAATGGACTCAGCGCCTAGACTAGTAGCTCTCAACCTCGGCTGCACATTAGAATCACCTGGGAATCTTTTTAAAATCCTGATTTCTGGGCCTCATCCTTCGGAAATTCTGTTTCTTTGTTACTGATGTTGTGGCCCCACCCCATAACAAAGAAACAGAATTTCCGGAGGGTGGGGCCCAGAAATCAGGATTTTAAAAAGATTCCCAGGTGATTCTAATGTGCAGCCGAGGTTGAGAACCACCAACCTAGACTATATTTCCATTTCTAAAAGCACTGAGCCCGCGTCGTCCCACTACCCGTGCTCCCCATATTAAGGGACTGCTGCTCCGTCAAAGAGGAGGAGCCGGAAGGTGGTTATGCAGGGGACCAGGTGGAACCCGAGATCAGGGAGAAGCGGGATGCAGGTGTCCACAACCCCCGCCTCCTCCCCAGGAGACCGGGGCAGATCCCCCACCAAAGGACATGAACCGCTGCTCCCGCCCATGCTCACCCCCTCCTCCTGTAGACTCCGTAGGGGCCACAGTATCTACTCCACTCCTCACTTCCCATAGAAGGGAAATGGCACCCAGACCAGGGAGGGCCACGCCAGCCCATGGAGACAGGAGCCCAGAATTTCCAAGTCTCTCCGGATGACCGTGAGGAAACAGGCCTGCTTTCCCAGGCCCCGCTGTGCTGCGGTGTCCGTGTTTAATGTGCGCATCTGTGGGCGGATGGCGGCCGTAATGTGGGTGAAAGCAGGCGATGGGAGTCTGCGCTCTCGGAACCACCGCGCAGCCTTCCCGGGTGTGGCCCGAAGCGCAGCCCCAGGGTTGCCGGGTCTGGTTCTAAGCGCACGAGGTAATTCACAGCCTTTGCCTACTGTGTGTGAGCTCCGGCTTCTGTTTCTCCTGTTCGGGAGGTCAATTACGCTCCCGCAGTTTTGCAGGAAAGCTTTGCAAGACGTTCAAGTCACTGTTCTTATTAATTACTGAATCAGCTGTTTTACATACCCTAATTATCTCCCCGTGGCACCAACAATGGCCTTTTGAAAGATTTTTTTTCTTACTTTCTGGTTAAAAATAGAAAATATGAATATGTATGTATTTTTAAGCTTTTTCAGAACTTAAACACAACTCGAGCGCCATCTGTTGGTTAAAAATGAGATTCCTACTGTTTCAGCTTGGAATATCCTACTAATAAAATTAATAGAAATAAACATAATACTATATTTCAAAGTCATATTTTTAAATGCCATTTAATCACATGTTGCATTATTGTGCTAAATATATCCATCCTCATGGCATCACTAATTATTGTAAAATATTTATTATGAATAGCATAGCTAACACTTGGTCAGATCAATGTGTGTAGTAGGATTTATGACAAAAATCAACCACATCATGAATAATTTGTGCAAAATGTATTCCCTAAGCGCCTGCCATGGGCAAGATGCCCGAGCCCCCAGGGAGCTAAGATGCGGCTGATGGAGACATGACAACACCGTGGGGTCTGGGCTGAAACAGGTGTATGAGGGGCCAAGGGGACATGAGAGAGGAGAGATATGGGCATTGTGATAAAAGGAAAAAAAAAAGCAAAGGGAGAATCAGGAGGCATTTGAGCTTGGTCCTAATGGAGAAATAGACGGCTTCCAGAAAGAGAAGAGTGGAGAATGCATCCGGGGCAAGAAGATGCTGGTGGAACCCAGCACAGGGATGCAGCAGGGCCCACCTTCCACAGACCACAGAGAAACACCTGGAAGGAGCCGCCACCCCAAAGGAACCCCACCAGCCTTGGGAACACGGCATCACCAAGGGTGGCTCAGAGAATGCGGGGTTCCCAGGGTTCTCCACTGGGAGCTGCTCCATCTGGGGTCACTGCTGGTGAGTAAGGAGACAGGCTTTACTGACGGAAATGAGAAGATATCAGAGTGCTCACAGAGGGAGGTGTGGGTCGAGCAAAAGAGAAGCAAGCGTTCTTGACTCCATTTTTGGAGACAGCACAAGTCCCAGGCCTGCTACCTCCTAGCCTGTCCCCCTGAAGGAAGGGAGGATCTCCATCCCAAAGCTACAGCAACCCCATAGATCAAGTGCAGTGTTCTTAGAGTCTCTGTCCTACATCAGCACGAAAGCACCCCCTTCTACAGAGTACCTAGACATAGCTTTGGGGTCTCCAAAAGCCATTCCCTGCCCTGAGACCCCAGGATCTGCCTTCCAGAGATCCAGGACACAACTCACATCTTCTCAGACCTGCTCACATGCTTAACACGGGCCTGGCTGGAGCTCCGCAGGGCCCCCATATAGTTAAAGGTCCAGGTAATAAGAAGAATGGACCATCTCCACCTCACACCTAGCCTCATTTGAGGATTCTCCCAGCAGCCCTTGTGGAAGGCATGTTCATCTACCTGCTCAGGTGAAGAATTGAGGTGGGAACTCATTGTGCCAAGGCTCAAAACAAGTCAGGGTCACTCTGGTCTCTGAGAAGGAGGTGTCCACTCCTGACCCAGAAAGTCCCATTTCAGCCATGCCAGATGACTGAAGACACTGCCAGTCTCTCAGCTGACAACACCCTGTGCTAGGGACCATGGGAGATAACAAAGAAAATGAGACCTTGGCCTTGCACTTGAGGGCAAGGGCATTCAAGGAAATGCCTTCTCTGTGCCAGGTGCCTACCAGGCATCATCTCTTTAATCCTGACAACAACTACCATGAGGTCAGGATTATCATACCTGTTCTGCCAACGAGGAAACAGACTCGGGGGAGCTACAAGTGATTTGTCAAAGATCCAAGAACCAGTACGTAGGCGATTCGGTCCCAAACCTGTGCTCTTTGTGCCAGAGATCCCCGTGTGAACAATGCAGATTCCTGGGCCCAGCCCCAGAGGAACTGAATCAGAATCTCTGAGGGTGGGGCTGGCCCAGCGATGTGCTTTTCAAACCATTTCTCTCCGTGATTTATGGTTGGTCAAGTGTGAGGAACCACTTTAACCGGGGGGAGGGGGGGCCCAAGTTGGGGAGTCAAGGCCTTTATGCCTCAAAGGTCCAGTCATTTAGACAGTGAGCCAGGGTTTGTCACCTGAAGCACACGTGACATGAGAGGCCGATGGCACAGCAGTAGGGAGCATGGTCTCTGGGCCAGAGTGCTTGGGTTCGAAACCTGGTTTTGCTGAATATTAGCTGTCACCTTGGGCAGGTCACATTCCTCACTGTGCCTCTGTTTCCTCATCTGAAAATGTGGGGTCAAAATAGTAACCCCTTTAGGGTTGTTTGGGGGGTTGAATGAATTAAATGTGTAGAGAGTTTAAAGCACCGCCTGTCTCAGAGGAAGCATCCAAAGTGCTGTTGTCATTGTAATATGATTATTGCCCAAAATGACACAGGAAAGAGGAGAATATTTAAAATTGTGGTCCCCGAAGGAGGAGGTGAAAGGGCAGAGTTCCCAGGGACTCAGACGGATAAAGACAGAAGAAATTAACAGCTCTTTAGTTTCAGGGCTGGTTCTTATGTCACTGTTTGCTATTCCTCAGGAAATGTCACCAAGAGCAAGTCACTGAGGTCAAGACTGGTCATGAATCCTTCTGCAGCTAAAACCCAGCTTCTTAGGGATCTACAGGTGAGGGATGTGATGGTTCTTTAAGCAGCCAAGTGAGCGGTGTATGCTCTTGATGGCCACCAGGGGGAGACAAGGGGACCAAATTACCAAGTGTGAAAAGTATTCTCTCTTTTTTTCAAATTACAGTTTACATTTAATATTACTTTGTATTAGTTTTGTGTGTATAGCATAATGATTAGATAATCATATACTTTACAAAGTGTCCCCTTGATATGACCAGTACCCAACTGGCACCATACATAGTTATAATATTACTAGAGGCCCAGTGCATGAAATTCATGCACTGGGGTGGGGGGCGGGGGGGGGGGGGAATGTCCCTCAGCCCAGCCTGCACCCTCTCCAATCTGGGACCCCTGGGGGTTGTCCAACTGTCCAGCAGTCAGACATCCCTCTCACAATCTGGGACTGCTGGCTCCTAACCACTCACCTGCCTGCCTGCCTGATTGCCCCTAACCACTCCCCTGCCAACCTTATTGACACCTAACTGCTCCCCTGCTGGCCCGATCACCCCCACTGCCCTCCCCTGCCGGCCTAATCCCCCCAACTGCCCTACCCTGAAGGCCTGGTCACTCCCAACTGTCCTCCCCTGCCGGCCATCTTGTATGACGTGGGGGTGGCCATCTTGTGATGATACAAGGGCATGAGGGTTAATTTGCATATTACCTCTTTATTATATAGGATTGACTATATTCCCTATGCTGTATTTTACATCCCCGTGACTAATTTGTAGTTACCATTCTGTACTTTTCATTCCCTTCACCTTTTTCACCCAGCCCTCCCTCACCCTCAACCTTCCTCCCCTTTGTCAATCATAGGTCTGTTCTCTGTGTCTGCGAGTCCATTTCTGTTTTGTTTGTTCATTTATATAGTGCTTTAGATTTCATATATGAGTGAACTCATATGGTATTTGTCTTTCTCTGATTTGTTTCACCTAGCATAATTCCCTCTAGGTCTATCTATGCTGTCACAAATGGTAAGATTTTGTTCCTTTTTATGGCTGAGTGATACTCCATTGATTATGTGTATACCACTTTTTTATCCATTTGTCTATTGATGGGCACTTGGGTTGCTTTAATATCTTGACTATTGTAAATAACACTGCAATGAACATAGGGGTGCATATATTCTTTTGAATTAGTGTTTTGGTTTTCTTTGAATATATACCCAGAAGTAGAATTGCTGGGTCATAAGGCAGATCCATTTTTAATTTTTTTTTTTCTGTTCATCAGATTATTTATTCACTTGATTCTTAGATTCACTTGTTGATAGATGCATATTTGTTGTTCATAATTTGTATCTTTACCTTTTTCTTCCTCTTCCTCTTCTTAAAGGATACCTTTCAGCATTTCATATAATCCTGGTTTGGTGGTGATGAACTCCTTTAGCTTTTCCTTATCTGTGAAGCTCTTTATCTGACCTTCAATTCTGAATGATAGCTTTGCTGGATAAAGTAATCTTGGTTGTAGGTTCTTGGTATTCATCACTTTGAATATTTCTTGCCACTCCCTTCTGGCCTGCAAAGTTTCTGTTGAGAAATCAGCTGACAGTCGTATGGGTATTCCCTTGTAGGTAACTGAGTTTCTTTCTCTTGCTGTTTTTAAGTTTCTCTCTTTATCTTTTGCTCTTGGCATTTTAATTATGATGTGTCTTGGTGTGGTCCTCTTTGGATTCCTTTTGTTTGGGGTTCTCCGCGCTTCTTGGACCTGTAAGTCCATTTCTTTCACCAGGTGGGGGAAGTTTTCTGTCATTATTTCTTCAAATAGGTTTTCAATGTCTTGCTCTCTCTCATCTTCTGGCACCCCTATAATTCTGATGTTGGTACGCTTGAAGCTGTCCCAGAGGCTCCTTACACTATCCTCGCATTTTTGGATTCTTTTTTCATTTTGCTTTTCCGGTTGGGTGTTTTTTGCTTCCTCGCATTTCAAATCATTGACTTGATTCTTGCGCTCCTCTGGTCTGCTGTCGGGAGTCTGTATAATATTCGTTATTTCAGTCCGTGTATGCTTAATTTCTAGTTGGTTCCCCAATATAAGATCGAGGGTCTCATTAGTTTTCTTGTAGATCTCATTAAGTTTATCGGCGGCTTCTAAACAGTTCTTGAGAGACCTTAAAAGTGTGGTTCTGAACTCTATATCTTCCATTGACAATTTTGTCCTGTTTCTTTGTCTCCGCATTTTGTTATGCTTCCTTGGTGCACCCCCTAGTGGTCTTTGTGCGCAGTTTTATAGTTAAATCTTGATTGTTGTAGCTAATTCCAGGGAGGGTTTGACCTCCAGGCCAAGTGGCTATGAGACTTTAATTATTTTTTGAGAAACTTCCATACTGTTTTTCACAATGGCTGCACCAATCTGCATTCTCACCAACTATTAAAAGGTATTCTTCAACTCCTGGAGGAATTGGGCTCTTTCCCACCGCTTTCTTTTCACTCAGGCTATTTCCCTACTTAGAATGCCCCCCCCCCTTGCCCCTTAACCTTTTGTCAACTACCCATCGGACTTCTTCGTATTCAAACTAACCTACGGCCAGACATCGTGCTAGGGACCATGGAAGGTACAAAGAAATATAAGGCATTGCCCTTACCCTAAAGGGTAAGGTCCAGGCATTCTGCTGGACCTCAGACTCACATTGTCTCATTTAATCCTTATGACCACTACAGTGAGGTAGGTTTCATTTAGTCACCATTCAAGGCTCAGTTCAACAGAGATAAGATTCATGGCACTGTTATTGAATGCCAGGCACTGTGCTGAGAAATTTCTGTGGATTAGCTTTAATTCCCAGAACTTCCCAATGAGTAGATATGACTGTAATGCCCATTTTACAGCCGAGGAGACTGGGGCTTTAATGAAATTAAACAGCACCCTTGCCCAAGAACACAGAGCCAGTAAAGGGGATGGAATTCAGATAGGAGCCCTCAGAGTCTGGTCATAGAACCGAAGCCACACCTTGGCCACGTCGCCTGAATGCCTGGCCACACTATACTCTCTCTTTCTGAATTCTGATTGTATTTATAGCCAAACCAAGGTAGGGATTTGTACTTATTTCTTCTCTCCTACACGCAGGCAGATTCCACTCTCCCATCCCATCCCCAGCCCACCCTTTTCAGGAAAAGAGTAAGTTCCTGAAGGCAGTGACTATCTCATCCTTCTTTCTGAGTATCCTGCATCCATTAGCCTCTCACCCAACACCGAGTACACTTAGCAGCAGACACATTTCTTTGACTTGAGTGCTTGCTCTTTTGGCCTTAAATTCTAACGCAAAGTGCTGGGTATACCAGTTAGTGCAGGTGTCCAAATGCAAGCTCAGTTCCCTGACTTGGGCATCTTCCAGTGGGTCTGTGGGATGCACTGGCCCTAAAAGTCAGGCCTCGATGGGCTGGTGCAATGGAGAGGAGTTTAAAACCCACATGCCCAGATCTGACAGCTGGCCTCACCACTTGCGAAGCCACTTCACCTCTGTCTGCATCAGTTTTCTGTAAAATGGGTATATTCATACCTGTAAAATGGGCATCAGTGAAGTGGGTATATTCATACCACACAGTAAGCCGTGAGGATTTGGTACAAACCCCAAACAGTAGCTTTTCATCCCCTCATGTAAGACTTTTCCCCCCTGACATGATTCCAAAGACTGCCAGCCCCAGGGACACTCAGTCAGTCCAGCCCCAGGGGGAGCACCCAGCCAGTCCAGCCCCAGGGGAGCACCCAGCCAATCAGGAGTTATTGTTGTTGTTGTCTTTTCCAGACCTGGGTAGGCATCAGGAATGTGGGCAAGGGATGTTCCCCAGCTTCATGATAATAGGAATGCCCTGAGGAATGTGTTATAAATAGAGCTCCTTGGACTCCACCCATAGAGATCCTGCCTCAATGAGTCTGGGTGTTTAACCAGTTTACGGACTTGCTGACACAGGCGGTCACCAGCCCACGGCTAAGGAGCACTGCCCTTAGGGCACGCGATCCCAGCATCGCCATAGCCATCAGGTCCTCAGACCACCTCAAGATTTGTAACTTACATTTTTCTTCATCATTTCATTCCCATCCCCATGCTTGCGTAACAAATCTCTTTAAAACATAGTTTATCTCAGTACCTTTAACACAAGTATATTGAAAGGAAATGACAGGTGGCTCACAGGAGCAGGGCCCTGGCATCAAAATTGCCTGATTGCAGTCCCATCTCTGCTGCTTGCTGGCGGGGGCAGTTTGGACGGGCTACTCAGAGTCTTGATGTCTCAATATGCATGTGTCCCAAGGGGGTAATAAGCTCGCTGTAATACAATAATTAAATGTTTCACACTAAGGCACTTATCACAGTGCCCAGCATGTCATAAGCACCCAGAAAATGTAGTTATTTTTAATATAATGAATGAAGAAAATCAGTATCACTTGCTACAAATAGAAAAGAAACACCAAATTCCATATGTAACTGTGAAGAGTTGTTAAAAGTTCATCCGTAAACCACCCAAAGTCACCTGTGGATCATTGGTACATTCCAAGCTCAGATGAACATTGCTCCAGAGGGGGCCAAGGAACCCTGGGAAATGGTGCCATCCTCGGGCAGACTGGCTTGGGCGCTATTTTGGTGTTGCTTCAGGCCTAACTTTAAGTCTCCAGTTTGCCTGAGAGCTGCACACGTGTCTAGGAAAAATTTCCTTTGGAATCCACTGTTTTGGGGCATCCGGAAGTGGCAGGAAGGCACCCGTCTGCTCGGGGATTAGGCACTGATCCCTTTTCTGTGGGAAACAAAGCCGCCTCTCAGAGTGCCGTTGCTCAACACAGGCTCATTAGCGCTCTGTGCTTCCTTTATCTGCAGATCTCAACGTGCCTCAAATAGTCATTATTGTTCACAGCAGCCTGTCAGCCCGGAATCATAGTCCCCATTCTGCAGATGGCAAAATTGATAGAAAGGCCTATTCAGTGACTGCACTCCTAAGGGCCTGAGCTATTAAGTGCCTGTTGAGCAAACAGGAGTTGTGGCAAGAAAGAAAGTGCTGATGGTGAAGGCCCGGGCTTGCAGTGCCTTCCCACGAATCGGGTGTTTGCCTGGGATGGAGACACACTCCTGCAGGAGGTCACAGTGTTCCCTCTGCTGTTCCCAGGGCGAGGTTGGAACAAGGACAAGGTCTCTGCAGCCAGTTACAAGAGTTGGCCATGCAGTGGGCAGTTCATAAAGTTTCATTGGATTAAAGGGCAGAGGGGATCTTCCGAAAGAAGTTCCATGTCTCCTGGCCACCCAGTTTCCCACCAGAGGAGTGAAGGTGAACTCAGCATGGTCCAGAGGCTAAGGTGGATTGGGCTGCAAGATTTAGGACCCAGAAGGGCACAAAGGGGTGTAAATGGTGACCAGAGAGGAGGCCAAGAGCATGGCAGGCATCATATCCAGTGGAATAAGATGAAAAATAAGATAGCTCAGGAGATGAAGTTCAATACTTGCACTAGGAAGGTGTATAAAGAATCTTCAAAATGATCATTTCAGAAATTTGACCAAAGCAAGTCATGCGACAGTTATTTAAAGATTTCTGTAAGATCATGTAAAGATAGCTATAAATGACAGGGCTTACAACAGTGTCATTTATATTAACAAAAATTATAACTATTATAAACATTCAAAATTGGAAATCCATTTAAAGAAGTTATGGTACATTTGTATTACCCAACCATTAATAATACATCTAAATCTATTTAATCATCATAAGTAAATGGAACTTCAGGATATAAGACAGAACCATAAAGCTATCAAAGAAAACAGAATTCTGTGCTTAAGGAAAAATTAGAAGGAACTGTGGGGATAACCTGGGTGGTGGGATTAAGTGTGATTTCGTATATATATTTTTTGTATTTCCTAAACTTTCCACAGTTCGTATGTGTCCTTGTAATTTTAAAATGTTAGCTTTTGTTTTCTCACTTTTACTGTCAGTATTGTCAGGGCTCCAGGCTGGGACTTGCTCCACTTAGAACTGGCTGTGGGGTTCTGAAACAGACCCACAGATTTACAGACGTAGATGATCTCTGTTGCCTGCACACAAATGGCAAGGTGTTCCCAGTCATCTGAGTTTATGAAAGTCAGCACAAGGCATGAGGATGACCTTGGCAGTCAGGAGATGCTGGGGGTCCCAGATGAGCCGCTCACCCATTCAGTGACCTGGACCAAAGCACTTCCCCTCATGTTCTTCATCTACGATGAGGTGCCCTGGCAACCTCACAGTGGCCTGGTCTATATAAAGCACGCCCAAGTGGCCTTGTCATCCCAATAGAGATGAGATAAATAGCCTCCAAGATCTTGACCCAGACGTAAGAGCCCACCCTTGGGAAGGTCTGCCCATTCGTGATTTGAGGACAGTATTTACTGGAATTACCATTCCTTGAAGCTAGTGCTCCACTATCATTTTTTAGGAACTATTAGCCCAGAAACACTGAGATGTGTAGACTGTCAGGCAACACTGATACATGAGCATGTTTTTCATGAAGTCAGATATGCACTGGCCATTTTACAAAAGAAGCCATGCAATGTAAAAGCCTAACGCAAGTGGAACTTCTTAGAGCAGCGGTTCTCAACCTGTGGGTCGCGACCCCTTTGGAGGTCGAACGACCCTTTCACAGGGGTCACTTAAGACCATCAGAAAACACATATATAATTACATACTGTTTTTGTGATTAATCACTATGCTTTAATTATGTTCAATTTGTAACAATAAAATTGGGGGTCACCACGGCATGAGGAACTGTATTAAAGGGTCGGGGCATTAGGAAGGTTGAGAACCACCGCCTTAGAGGAAGGAATGAAGACCTGTTTTGCACAAATGTGTGTTAAAAATTGAGTGGAGGCATATTCTTCAAAGTAAACAATATGCTTCACTACCTGCCATCAGTGGCTTTCTCATATCAATGCAGTTGAGTCTGGGATGGGGTACTTCAGTGAATCAACATGTCCTGATTCGTTGAGAGTCACCACAGCGAACATGGTGCTCATAAATTTACAAGGATTCCACTTGGGTGATTCAGAAGGTCCTCCTGGAGCTGAGCATGTCTCGAAGGTCACCGCTATGAACATTAGCTCTCAGACAGGTGTTAGAGCCTTGACATTCCCGGCTAAAGTGCTTCCCTTGATGGTTTTGCTCAGTGGCTAGAGCGTTGGCCTGGGGACTGAAGGGTCCCAGGTTCAATTCCACTCAAGGACATATGCCTGTGTTGCGGGCTCAATCCCCAGTGGGTGTGCAGGAGGCAGCCGATCAATGATTCTCATCATTGATGTTTTAGTCTCTCTCTCCCTCTTCCTTCCTCTCTGAGATCAATAAGAATATTTAAAAAAGAAAAAAAAGAGCAATGGTCACGATCTTTCTTCTTATCTGGGGTCCCACCAGAAGGAAAATATCTATTCCAAAAATTCCAATGCATTGCCAGGGGTCTCGGGAGCCACCTGTTTGGGGATTCTCCTAAGAATCTCCGTTAAAAGGGGACTATCTTTTCTCTATACAAGTCCCTCATTTGGCCAAGGAAAGGAACCAATGGCCCCCCAACAAGCTCCAAAACAATGTGTTCTCTTACTCTGGGCAAATCAGTGGCCTCCAATTCCACTGAAGAATTAGTGAGGACAATTACCTGTCACCCTGTCTCTAACTCAGAAGTTTATTTTACTGCTGTTTTGTAGACTGGTGACTTTAGGAGGGGTGTCTGGTTGCATTAGGGATTTTTCTATTTATGATCTAGAATATCTCACTTCACCTCTGAGCCCACTTTTAAACCCGTGCTTACGCTTAGTCAGTCTCTGGCCCTGGTTTGGGAGGCCAGGGAGAGAGGGACACACCCAAGCTATGCCTGGGAGGCTGTGCTTTGGCTCCTAATTTTTAACTCTATTTCTAAGAGCAGGTTTTCTTTTAAATGGGGCATGACTGTCATCACAGCATCGAACACTAAAAGAGAGTGGAAAAAAGAAATGGAACCTCTTGAATTCTAAGAAAAAAGCCCGAGTCCCTATTATATTAATATCATTACTATTATTGGTGTTGTTGCCTGGCAAGACAGAGGTCCACAGAGTGTCTGTGTCTAAGGAAAGCCACCAAAAACTTCAGCCAGTATTGGGAGCTCCAACAAATTCAGACCCACTGCCTGTCTGCCGCACCTCTGAGTTGGTAGCTTCTATGTACAGTGGCGAGCTCCTAAATCCCAAACAGTAACTTCGGACTTGTGGTCTTCAGTCACCCCAGGGGTGGAAGGAGATTTGTAGTGAATCAAACTCGCATCCTCTGAGGTTGGTCATGGAGGAGTCAGGCCCTGAGAGCTGAAGTTAAGACTCAAAGGACCAGCACCTTCATCTTCATGAAGATTCTCCTTTTATTGCCCACTTTGAAGGAACTGGGTTCAAGTTTATGAAAGCATTTGGAGACTTTTCAGCTGAATTTCAGGGTATCTATCTTCCTTTCCTCTCTCCCCCCAGCCCACTTTCTCCCCAGCTTCCTAGATAGGTCTTCAGGGGGAGGGATTACTGAGAAATAAGAGCTCTGGAGGACACTGGCTCTCTGGCCCTGGTTACTGGCCTACTTGGAGCTATTGTCAAAATGCTCTTGAACCTTGTCCCTTCTCTCCTATGATTCTGCGGTTCAAGTCTATGTTCACATATTCATCTGTGACACTTTTCCCTCCTGTTGTCATATCAGGCCCATTGTTCTGGCCTGCCAGAGTGTGTATTCTGAAATCTGTTAGTCAAGACACTCACTGTGTCTCCCTTCTCTGTGGCACACACCAACTTAAAAAGCAAGAGATCCCCAGCTTTACCCAGGCCCTTGATTATACTATTGAATGACACAGCAGAAACTGTGCTCTCAATTTCTCCTCCTAAGGCTCATGTTGATTGGCTAATCCTCTCCTAAGGCTCATGTTGATTGGCTAATCCTCTCATAAGGCTCATGTTGATTGGCTAATTCTCTCCCAAGGCTCATGTTGTTTGGATAATGAGCACTTTTAGGGCAAATGGTTATTTAAGGTACTTAGAATCCATGTCACTGTTTTCCCTTTCCAGCACCCATGACCCCAACTTTTCTGAAAAAGACCCCAACTTATCCATATTTATTATTTCCACAATATTCTACACGGGAGTCTTTGTTTACGTTAAAGCTTTTTATAAAAAGCTTTATTGTTTCCATTGGTCCAATGCATGGGAGAGGGCTCCAGGGGGGTTAACAGGATGGCTAGTGTTTTCAGGGAGAGGCTCAGGCAAGAGCCAGACACCATGGGATGCAGAGGGGCCCTCAGAGGCCTCTGGGCTCCACGGGCTGCTGGTCGGGCTGGAGGGGGAGCCTGCGGAAGAGCTCCTCGCCCAGCCCCGCCTGGGCCGCAGCCTGCGGAGGGAGGCAGGTGTTGGCCATCTTCTGGGTGAGCTCCACCTGCTCGCCCGGAAGTGGCTCTGCAGGAAGTCACCGAGCGGAGGGCTGCGGACAGAACCGGGCCTGCGCTCCAGGGTCAGGTTCTCCAGAACCAGGGCGGCCTCCGTGGCCCCTGAGTGTCGCCCGCTCGCCCTGGGGAGGCCTCAGCCCGTCCTGGAGAGCGCGGCTCCGTGCTGGTTGCTCTTTGAGAGCCGCTCGGAGCCCTCCTGCTCCTGCTCCTGCTCCTGCTCCTGCTCCTGCTCCTCCTCCTGCTCCTGCTCCTGCTCCTGCTCCTGCTCCTGCTCCTCCTGCTCCTGCTGCTC